>NC_091283.1:785446208-786070375 GCF_032444005.1 Ranitomeya imitator
ATATGATCTATATACACTGCTAAAAAAAATAAAGGGAACACAAACAACAGAATATAACTCCAAGTAAATCAAACTTCTGTGAAATCAAACTGTCCACTTAGGAAGCAACACTATTTGACAATCAATTCCACATGCTGTTCTGCAAATGGAATAGACAACAGATAGAAATTATTGGCAATCATCAAAACACTCAATGAAGGAGTGGTTCTGCAGGTGGGGACCACAGACCACATCTCTGTACCAATGCTTTCTGGCTGATGTTTTGGTCATTTTTGAATGTTGGTTGTGCTTTCACACTCGTGATAGCATGAAATGGACTCTACAACCCACACAAGTGGCTCAGGAATTGCAGCTCATCCAGGATGGCACATCAATGCCAGCTGTGGCAAGGTGGTTTGCTGTGTCTGTCAGCATAGTGTCCAGAGGCTGGAGGCGCTACCAGGAGACAGGCCAGTACACCAGGAGACGTGGAGGGGGCAGTAGGAGGGAAACAACCCAGCAGCAGGACCGCTACCTCAGCCTTTGTGCAAGAAGGAACAGGAGGAGTACTGCCAGAGCCCTACAAAATGACCTCCAGCAGGCCACAAATGTGCATGTGTCTGCACAAACTGTTAGAAACCGACTCCATGAGGATGGTCTGAGTGCCCGACGTCCACAGATGGGGGTTGTGCTCACAGCCCAACACTGTGCAGGACGCTTGGCATTTGCCACAGAACACCAGGATTGGCAAATTCGCCATTGGCGCCCTGTGCTCTTCACAGATGAAAGCAGGTTCACACTGAGCACATGTGACAGACGTGACAGCGTCTGGAGACGCCGTGGAGCGCAATCTGCTGCCTGCAACATCCTTCAGGATGACCGGTTTGGCAGTGGGACAGTAATGGTGTGGAGTGTCATTTCTTTGGAGGGCTGCACAACCCTCCATGTGCTTGGCAGAGGTAGTCTGACTGCCATTAGGTACAGAGATGAGATCTTCAGACCCATTGTGAGACCATATGCTGGTGCGGTTGGCCCTGGGTTCCTCCTAATGCAGGACAATGCCAGACCTCATGTGGCTGTAGTGTCAGCAGTTCCTGCAAGATGAAGGCAATGAAGCTATGGGCTGGCCCGCCCGTTCCCCAGACCTGAATCCGATTGAACACATCTGGGACATCATGTCTCGCACCATCCACCAATGTCATGTTGCACCACAGACTGTCCAGGAGTTGGCGGATGCTTTAGTCCAGGTCTGGGAGGAGATCCCTCAGGAGACCATCCGCCGCCTCATCAGGAGCATGCCCAGGCGTTGTAGGGAGAGCATACAGGCACGTGGAGGACACTCACTACTGAGCATCATTTCCTTGTTTTGAGGCATTTCCACTGAAGTTGGATCAGCCTGTAATTTGATTTTCCACTTTGATTTTGAGTATCATTCCAAATCCAGACCCTCCGTGGGATATTCATTTTGATTTACACTGATCATTTTTGTGTTTTATTGTTCTCAACACATTCTACTATGTAATGAATAAAGATTTGCAACTGAAATATTTCATTCAGTGATATCTAGGATGTGGGATTTTAGTGTTCCCTTTATTTTTTTTGAGCAGTGTATAATGTAACAGTGCATATGGATACGCTTTACCCGTCTTAACGACAAAGCCTAATTTATTTTGTCCAGGACACACAGGAATTTCGTGTTGCTTATATTGCCACATTTGGAGTGTTAACCTTTTTTGTCAAAAGCTCTACAAAGGATTATTTCTTTGCAGCAGGAGTATTTTTTTTAAGACAATTAAAGAAAAAAAAAATATAGCCAATTGAATCATTACTTTTGCATTACTAGTACGGTGCATGTCATGAAAGGATTAATTTACGCTGTAAGGATGGGTTGGTAGCATTATGGAAGTTTTTAGCATTTTGTGCAATATTAACACATTCTGGCCTCACATTCCAAGAGTCGTCACTTGTTTTTATATTTAACCATACAATTTTTATTTATTTTTAAAAACAAGTACCGTATTTTCCGCTTTGTAAGACGCACTTTATTTCCCCCAAATTTGGGGGGGAAATGTGGGTGCGTCTAACAAAGCGGATATACCGCTTACCATTACAGGCTGGGATGACGGGGGTGTCCGCCGCCACTGCCGGGGTTGTCCGCTGCTGCCCCGGGTGATGCTGGAGGCTCCGGTGCTGCGGGGGGCTCTGGCGACATTTTGTGAAAGACCATAGCCCCCCGGCAGTTCGTCCTTGCGTTCCAGAGTGACTAATTCCGGGAAAATGGCCGCCGGAATCTCGGGAGATGGGATTTCAGCGCCGAGATCTCATCTCTTGAGATTCCGGCGGCCATTTTCCCAGAGTTAGTTCCAGTATGACTGACTCCGGGAAAATGGCCGCCGGAATCTCGGGAGATGAGATTTCAGCACTGAGATCTCATCTCTCGAGATTCCGGCGGCCATTTTCCCGGAGACAGTCATACAGGAACGCATGGACGAACTGGCGGGGATGCTCTGGCCTTTCACAAAATGTCGCCAGAGCCCCCCGCAGCCCTGCAGACCCCTCATCCCAGCTTGCAGCACAGGAGCCCCCCTGCAGACCCCTCATCCCAGCATGCAACACAGGAGCCCCCCTGCAGCACAGGAGCCCCCTGCAGTCCCCCTCATCCCAGCCTGCAGCAATGCTCCACTTCTGCCTCCAGCAACAACCCTGGGACCCTGATCCACCGCAGCCACAACCCCTGGTAAGTAATAAGACGCATGGATTATAAGACGCCCCACCAATTTATTAAAAAAAAGTTTTTTCCCATTTTTCTCCTCAAAATTTGGGGTGCGTCTTATAATCCGGAGCGTCTTACAAAGCAAAAGATACGGTAATATTTTGAAACATTCTGGGGTACATCCAAAAATACATTAGTCTTGGCTACTTTCAACACTTTGAAGTGCCCTTTACTGGATGCTGTAATCTCTATTGACTACAGTATCTACGAGGTTAAATGGCCAGATCAAAGTTCTCCCCAAAACCAAACCTGAGGATGTTGGGTGCGTATTAAACCCAGGAAGGTTTGCTGATGTCCTTATGGTGTAGGAACAGGTCTAGCCCTATTTTTTTTTTTTAGGGTGGAACATTTTTTCATGGGAGAATTAATGTATAAAAGGAATATTTAAAGAAAAAGTCCACAAGTTACACGTTTTGTTCCTTTTTGAAATTAGCATTTTAAAAGCTGTATACCCCCTTCACTCGTTACTTACTGTAATACCATGGGATGAACCCATGTGCTGCACGTGTAAACCTGGAGAATTGAAATAAGACATTCCAGCTCTAGTGAGGGAGGTTGGAGGTGTGAAGCCAACATTGTGACTGGCATAGGACAAGCCTAAAACACAGAACATAAATGTCACACACAGCACAAGGTTGTACAGGACAAACATTCACTAGAACTTATTACATGTATTCAAAGTAAGGCTGCCCCTTCACAGATTGTCTGGGATACCCCAACATTAATCTAATGTGAATGGGATCTTTTCTACTGTCCACTCACTGGAAATGACGGCAAGAACTAGTCCCGTGCATGTGAGATTTTACCTGGTTTAGTTCCATATGGCTTTTACAGTACGTCCACACAGACTGTGGCTTTGCCGTTTAAAAATCTGCTGCCTATCATGCTACAAGCGTTGTGGATGAGACTTCATGAAACCTCATCCCTAAAAATGGAGGAAAAACCTGCAACGTAAATGGACTAGAAGCGTCAAATTATGTTGTGGATATTTCACCCTTCGCAGACAATGAAGCACAACACTACCTGCAAAAAGGATGCATATTGTTACTGCGGACTTGCTGGGGCATTTTCACAGCAAATTCATCATGTGTGGGTATACTCTCCTGATAACGGTTTGCCTTCACTCAAAACACAGACTTCCATACTTGGCCAACAAAATGCACGTTTGTGGAGATATTAGTGAGTTCATATACAGCAACTCCAGTCCTCAAAAGCCACCGACAGATCATGTGGTCAGGATTTCCTTAGAAGTAAACGTGATAATTCCATCACCTGTACATTACCAAAGAAACACTACCTGAAACCATGATCTGTTGGGGGCTCTTGAGAACTGGTTTTGGGGGTCCCCTGATCTACAGCATCTTAGAAAAATGGCTGGTTTTACATGTTACTAGATTTTCCCCATCATCCATACAAAATAAAAGTTTGCATGCACAACTCTGCTCGATTCAAGAAGAAATTCTGCAAAACTTTGTTCTTGTGGATCCAGATGCCCCTTCTCCGGATCATTGGGGGTCACCACAGTTAGACTATCAGTTATCCCTTAACCCATGATTTTGGGATAACATGCAATCCTGGGAATACCGTTAAGACACTTAGCACAATGTTTCTACCGTGTTTCCCAGAAAATAAGACAGGGTCATAGAATATTTTTTGCTCTGAAAGATAGGTTAATTCTTATATTCAGGGGAAGTCGTTTCCCCATGAACTACAACTCAGTTATTCTTTAACAAAAAAAAAAACAAAAAAAAAAAAATCAACATTTATTCAAATATAATCATGTCATCACACACACACATACAGTTAGGGCCAGAAATATTTGGACAGTGACACAATTTTCGCGAGTTGGGCTCTGCATGCCACCACATTGGATTTGAAATGAAACCTCTACAACAGAATTCAAGTGCAGATTGTAACGTTTCATTTGAAGGGTTGAACAAAAATATCTGATAGAAAATGTAGGAATTGTACACATTTCTTTACAAACACTCCACATTTTAGGAGGTCAAAAGTAATTGGACAAATAAACATAACCCAAACAAAATATTTTTATTTTCAATATTTTGTTGCAAATCCTTTGGAGGCAATCACTGCCTTAAGTCTGGAACCCATGGACATCACCAAACGCTGGGTTTCCTCCTTCTTAATGCTTTGCCAGGCCTTTACAGCCGCAGCCTTCAGGTCTTGCTTGTTTGTGGGTCTTTCCGTCTAAAGTCTGGATTTGAGCAAGTGAAATGCATGCTCAATTGGGTTTAGATCTGGAGATTGACTTGGCCATTGCAGAATGTGCCACTTTTTGGCACTCATGAACTCCTGGGTAGCTTTGGCTGTATGCTTGGGGTCATTGTCCATCTGTACTATGAAGCGCCGTCCAATCAACTTTGCAGCATTTGGCTGAATCTGGGCTGAAAGTATATCCCGATACACTTCAGAATTCATCCGGCTACTCTTGTCTGCTCTTATGTCATCAATAAACACAAGTGACCCAGTGCCATTGAAAGCCATGCATGCCCATGCCATCACGTTGCCTCCACCATGTTTTACAGAGGATGTGGTGTGCCTTGGATCATGTGCCGTTCCCTTTCTTCTCCAAACTTTTTTCTTCCCATCATTCTGGTACAGGTTGATCTTTGTCTCATCTGTCCATAGAATACTTTTCCAGAACTGAGCTGGCTTCTTGAGGTGTTTTTCTGCAAATTTAACTCTGGCCTGTCTATTTTTGGTATTGATGAATGGTTTGCATCTAGATGTGAACCCTTTGTATTTACTGTCATGGAGTCTTCTCTTTACTGTTGACTTAGAGACAGATACACCTACTTCACTGAGAGTGTTCTGGACTTCAGTTGATGTTGTGAACGGGTTCTTCTTCACCAAATTAAGTATGCGGCGATCATCCACCACTGTTGTCATCCGTGGACGCCCAGGCCTTTTTGAGTTCCCAAGCTCACCAGTCAATTCCTTTTTTCTCAGAATGTACCCAACTGTTGATTTTGCTACTCCAAGCATGTCTGCTATCTCTCTGATGGATTTTTTCTATTTTTTCAGCCTCAGGATGTTCTGCTTCACCTCAATTGAGAGTTCCTTTGACCGCATGTTGTCTGCTCACAGCAACAGCTTCCAAATGCAAAACCACACACCTGGAATCCACCCCTGACCTTTTAACTACTTCATTGATTACAGGTTAACGAGGGAGACGCTTTCAGAGTTAATTGCAGCCCTTAGAGTCCATTGTCCAATTACTTTTGGTCCCTTCAAAAAGAGGACGCTATGCATTACAGAGCTATGATTCCTAAACCCTTTCTCCGATTTGGATGTGGAAACTATCATATTGCAGCTGGGAGTGTGCACTTTCAGCCCATATTACATATATAATTTTATTTCTGAACATGTTTTTGTAAACAGCTAAAATAACAAAACTTGTGTCACTGTCCAAATATTTCTGGCCCTAACTGTATATATACATACACATGTATATACACACACTGCACATGTGGCACATACCAGCCTGACTCCTTCAGTTTCTTTATACTTCTATATAAAGGTCCGGACTTTAACTAAGACTTATTGGAGTACGGCTTATATTTTAAGCAGACTCCAAAAACTCTGTAAAGTCATGGTGGGGCTTATTTTCGGGAAACACAAAATTATGCTACACCATCTGATGAGGCCATACTGTTTCTGTATTTTGGTGGCCACTTTAAAAATTACAGAATTCGTTGTCTCTATCACATTTCTAATAACTTTCCAGCATTGGGTGGACAAACTGTTCCGATGACGCCCGCTACCAAGAACCTGATTACATATTTTTTTGTTTTTAATTTCATCCTATCAAACTATTTGTAGCTCTAGACATGTGCAGAGGCCAGCAATAAATCCCATCAGTGCGGCGCTCAGTCACAGCTACACAGTTATATAACAACTCACCAGGAGAAATGGGTCTGCTGGAACTTGGAGATGGTGTGTAAGGTATGGGGCTGGACACAGTTCGTGGCCTTAATCCTTGGGCAGACATTTCATTAAAATACCTAAAGAGAGAAAGGAAGTTGGATATTGACTGTCATGCTGCATAATATATGAAGATGTAAGATAGTCTTTCTCAACTCCAGTCCTCAGGACCCCACAACAGGTCATGTTTTCAGGATTTCCTTAGTATTGCATAGGCGATGGAATTAATGCTTGAGCAGGTGTTGAAATTATCACCTGTGCAATACTAAGGAAATCCTGAAAACATGACCTGTTGTGGGGTCTTGAGGACGGGAGTTGAGAAACGCTGATGTAACAGCTACGCAGGCGGGAAACCTGTATGGAAACTTCCAATACTGGGAAGATTTAATGAACTGTGCAGTGAGGGTGGCCATGGACATAACCATCAACGATCTAATGATTTTTACTAAGCATCTTAAAATTGCTTAGAGCTATGATACTACAACAGGTCATAAGTTTAAATCTGCACCCACCATACTTACTACCAGTGCATAAAACGTATCCGTGTTACTGGTGGTAAATGGCGCAATTACTTTACGGGGGGCAATATGAACCAAAGCGGATTTCAGCAAGCCTCTCCTTTATTCCCTGGGCACTACATACTGGCAGACATGTGCGGGAACGTATCCTTCTCACCCTACAGAGATGAAGATATCTGCCGGGCGGATCCATGAATGTGGGTCCACGAGGAATTGGGGGGATACAGCTATTGATCAAATGAGCACTCTTTCCTAGTAATCTTATGTGTAGGACCAGCAAAAAAAAACACCGAAGAATAGGTCACACTTTCTGAAAATTAAGATGGAGATATCTATGTATGCACCCCTTGCGTTTAATAAGAGGATTTTCATCCAAATTTTTATTAAAAAAAATATATATGTTTCCAATACTTTGGTTTTCCTTGAAAAGGCAACAAAAACCTGGTGGATCCAACTCTAATCCTATAATTCCCTAAAGCTGCTTAAAAATGAAACTTCTCAGAATACTGTCTTGTGTTTTTCAATGCCTGACAAGTAGGTAATGATTGTGATGAAAGGTATGAATGTAATGATGGCTTAATACTGCTATATATTGTCATGATAGACTAAGAAATGTAACCTCTCGTCATCCATTTCCAAGCTGGATTCGCTCTCCGACAACTGCCTGCACAGGGCCTCCCGTCTCTCCATTTCCCTCTGCAGTTTTCTCTGAAGTCTTAAGTTTTCTTCCCTCATGTGGCGCTCCTCCTCCAGGTATTGGGCCATTTTCTCGGTGTCTGTATCAGATAAAAGTTGTTAGAATTTTATTGTAAAACGTGAGGACAGAAAAATAAACCAGCTCACCCGTGATGCATTAGTTGAGCTTCGGGAGCACGGACCCGTTGTGTCCAAACATGTAAAGTCCAAAAGAAGAAAAATGTCCAGCTCCACCGAATCCGTGAAGATAAAATTTCTTTACTCACAAACTTGTAACAGAGGGTACAAACTTCAGCACAAGCCATGTGGGTATGAATCTCAACGCGTTTCTGGAGACTAAGCTCCCTTAATCATGATAATGAGAGGAGGTCATGAAGGGAGCTTAGTCTCCAGAAACGCGTTGAGATTCATACCCACATGGCTTGTGCTGAAGTTTGTACCCTCTGTTACAAGTTTGTGAGTAAAGAAATTTTATCGTCATGGATTCGATGGAGCTGGACATTTATCTTCCTTAAAACGTGATGACATTACTTTGGCAAGAAGATTAATAGTCCGGCAGCACATCTAGGTCGATGACTGAATGAAGACCTCCAATATTTTTAAGGTGGCTGGCTTATTGCTCATTAATATACATGGGCCAGGCCCCTTCTATCTATGTAGTGGCTGCCATAGAGACTGCCATACTAACACTGAACTCTATCAGACACCAAAGGAAAAGACAGGACCATGTCTGCATAATGTTCTAGGCAAAGCACTTCTAGCTCCCCTACCCCTAAAACCCCCGGACCATATTCCATTTTTCCTTTTTTTACGTTTCTCTTAACTTTCTTCCCAGAGCCATAACTTTTTAATTTTTTCGTCAACATGGCCATGTGAGGGTTTGTGTTTTTAGCAGGATGAGTTGTACTTTTGAAAGACCACATTAATTTTACCATATAATGTACGGGAAAAAACGGAAAAAAGCACGGTGGAGTTGCAAAATAAAGTGTAATTCCACAATTGTTTTATTACCATGTTCACCAAATGCTAGAACTGATGGCTATTATGATTCTCCAGATACCAAACATGTCTAGGTTCTTTTTTTTATTTTTTTTTTAAGACCCGCAGCGTCTATTATTCAGGATCTGGGGCTTGGTTAGGGCTTAATTTTTTGCGTGCCAAGCTGATGTTTTTATCAATACCATTTTGGGGTAGATAAGATCTTTTGATCACATTATTGCAATGTTGTGGCAACCCAAAAAAAAGCAACTCTGGAACGTTGATTTTTTAAAAAATGCATGTGTAGTTGACAGCCACAATGTTCATGGAAATGCAGGAATGTATAGTCATGGTGTGGAAAGAGGTTACCCATTGAGGCAGACATGTTGGGCGTTATCCAGATCACACCATCCCCCATAGTTTATCTACCCTTAAACTTCCAAGAGTAAAACTACTTGATCTAGAGGTCGGCCATCTATAAACCGGCTGACTCCCTTCCACCGCTTTATGAAACATGACATCAGATAAAAGGATTCAACAATCTGATAAGCACTAAAAGTATCGCCTGAAAATACAGAGAAAACAAAGTGTTCAAGGGCAAAACCAAGAGCAAAAGATCAGCAGCTTCATTTATCATCAGACTTGCAGCATTAATGCCTTCTTTAGCTTATTCTGCATTTTCTGGTGGCCATGGATTTTTTTTTTTTTACGAGCCCTTTAGGAGTTTGTGAACAAGACGTCAAGGACCGAAAAAAACATCAAAAGTGTGAAAGGCAGAATAAAAACCTGTCTGTGGCATAAAGGGTGAATTGTCAAAACCTTCATTCCAACTGGAATGCTGTACTCTGGGTGTAACGGCCCAATTCCCACAGTTACATTTGGTTCAGTGGAGCCTTGGGTGGACCTGGAGTTACACCCGGATACAAGCAGCTAAAGGTTAGAACCACAAATGTCGGAAAATTACATGACCCCGAGCCCAGTAAAGATAAACAATCGGGGACTCTGATAAAGACATTTCAAGGACAAAAATGGGAGTGTATGCAAAGGAATCCATAAACCTATCAGTGGCAGGAGCACGGAAAGGAGGGAATGCAGGGGGTGACGGGGGTGGGAGAATGTGCACTGCCCAGCTAACGAAATGGAGGTCATTGGTGACGCCTCGCTTCATGGGCTGGGACCTGCAGTAAAGGCGCGTGCACGGAATGTCAGCGATGAAGGAAGCGCGTGCCGAGCATACGGACTTTACAGCAGACGCATGCACAGCCCAGCATATAAAACGGACGCCTCGATTCATGGGTCACCGCACCCGGATGCTTCGGATGTCCCAGTTCCCCCCCACTGACGCTTAGTTTCAGGATGGAGAGGATAGTGACTGCGGTTTCAGCCAGCAGATGACTATTCGTTTGAGAATCCACAGTACATGATGGGATACTCAAAGGAATCATTAAAGGAGGCGGGTAATATAAACAGAACCATAAAGTTGCAGTACAGAGTGAATGGTGAGCAATTTTACCATTACCGTATTTTCTGGCGTATAAGACGACCCCCAACTTATCCATATAAAATATGGAATTTGGGATATACCTGCCATATAAGACAGGGGGTCATCTTATACGGCGTGTGGCTCCCAGGGTCTGGAGGAGAGGAGACTCTCCTTCAGGCCCTGGGATCCATATTCATGTTAAAAATAAAGAATAAAAATAAAAAACATGGATACACACTCACCCTCGGACGGGCCCTGGCTCTCAGCGCTGCTAGCGTCTCCCTCTGTTCCTTAGAATGCGGTGAGTGAAGGACCTTCGATGACGTCGCGGTCACATGAGCGGTCAGGTGACCGGTCAACTGACCGCGACATCACTGAAGGTCCTTCACTCACCGCATTCTAAGGAACAGAGGGAGACGCTAGCAGCGCTGAGAGCCAGGGCCCGTCCGAGGGTGAGTGTGTATCCATGTTTTTTATTTTTATTCTTTATTTTTAACATGAATATGGATCCCAGGGCCTGAAGGAGAGTCTCCTCTCCTCCAGATCCTGGGAACCACACGCCGAAATGCAGGATCGCTCTCTGCACACGCCGTACCCGGCGTATAAGACGACCCCCGACTTTTGGGACAATTTTTAGGGGTCAAAAATCGTCTTATACGCCGGGAAATACGGTACTTAAATTAGAAAAAAATATTCGTTTTTAAAGATTTATTAATAGAAATTGACTTTGTGTTTTGGACTAACCATTTAAATACAAGTACCATAAGTCACAGCGAATGGAGCTTTCGTTTTCTATATAATTTGCGTTACTTATCCTACACTGATTTGCAGCGTTGGCCAATCCAGTCATTATAAACAGCGGACAAGCTGCTCGATAACAGGCAGAAATCACTAGAGAAACCATACTAAATCCGGAACGATCGCCGCAGAAGTATGAATTCTGTAATTCAGGGTCAGTACATGTATAAAGTTACACTTTATGAAGATTCTGAGCTTTCAGTCTATTGGGAGAAAAGCTCAATACAAATGTTCGTCTTATAAACTCTATTCAGAGAGGAAAATTACCGGACACATTTTTGCTTGTTAATTAATGCCGATCGATACAGGATTTACAATAACTAATTTAACACTAGGTTATGTCCATGCACTATATTACCGCAGCAGCCAAGTCGCACCAAATAAGAATGTTGCTGCAGAAATGCTGAGGATTCATGAATGCAGATTTCAGCCTAGAATTGCAAAAAAAAATCCCGACAGGCTCAAATGTGCAGGGCCGGCCGTTCAATCTACACTGCACCAGCGTGTGTGAGATTTAGTAAAATTGCATCCACAGAGATATTGGATTATAGAGCGGATTTTATATTTGCATATCTTACCCATGTGGACCCTCATGACAACCACAAGACACACAGAGCGGGTGTACTTACGCTGTAGCTGAGCGGCTCTCAGCTGCTTCTTCAGCCTTTCTACTTCATTCTTAAGGAAACGTATGTGTCTCATCATGTTTTCCGGTGAGTCGATCTCCATCGATATGTCACGAGGTGAAGGTGGAGCAGACACTGGTTGGTCTAATTTTTCCTGCAAAATCCTAGAGACGACATATAGCTATAAGGCTTAGCACATTAGTTTTTGGCTGACAGGTGAGGTAACACTTACACTGTGCACATCACAGTGACATTAATTAAAAGCACAGCTACCATGATTCAGTAATATTTACTGTATGAAAGCACTTGTAACCTTTTAACCTGGGAGAGGCATATTTGATAAATATTAGGTTATCAAAGAAACGTCATCTTGATGTGGTTGATGGGCTCTCATCAACCGGCCAATTTAGGCCTCTTTCACACTTCAGTTATTTGGCGTCAGTCACTACCGACATAGTGACGGATTGACGGATCCGTCACAATTGTTGTAAAAACGGTTCTAACGGATCCGTTTTTTTGACGGATCCGTTACTTGGGGGTTGTCTGGGAAAAGTATCTTCTTTTTGGAGCATGCGCAATTGAAAAAACGGTTGCGGCGGATCCGTCACCCGTAGGCGCCCATTCTATGGAACGGCGGACGCGACGGATCCGTCGCGATCCGCCATTTCGGCGTTGACAAAAAACGTTTCAATGTCCGTCTATTTTCAGAAAACGTCCGCCAAATTTCGACGGATCCGTCGCATGGAACGGACGACCATCCGTCACAATCCGTCACTAATGCAAGTCTATGGGAAAATAACGGATCCGTCAAAAAAAATTGACGGATCCGTTATTTGAGGAAAATGGCGGTTTTAGACTGACGCCAAATAACTGAAGTGTGAAAGAGGCCTTATGGGCCAAGTACCTTCATTTTTAGAAAGTATATTCAATGTAGCAGTAATGAAGTTCTACTGTCATATATTCAATGTCTGCATACATGTTAGCCAATCATTTAAATCCACCTTGCCACCCGCTTGTTCTCCTTCATCTCCACAACTGTGTTATTTACCATCTTCACAATACGGTAAAACTGACCTGGCAATAGGATTCCCCAGGTCAGTACAAGTTCACAGATTAAAAAACTACTAAACTGAACATGTTTGCTATTTAAGTAGCAAAAAAAAATTCAGAAATTTGTAAAAATATAAAATGGATTGTGTCGCCATTTTACTGAAGATTTGACTGCGGAGACCACAAAGTGATATTGAGTATGCACTCTGCAACCCCACAGCAAATGGAGCAGAGGGGCACTTGTTCAATTTCCGTGTTGTTCATTGCCTACGGGTCTCGTACGGTCACCCTCATCGGTCATCTTAAAAAAACATCTCTCAAATGCAGCCATTATTTAGTAGCTACCCATAAAACCTCTGAATGAAAAACCAACCTTTTTTCAGCTTCAAGTTTGTCCATCCTCTTCCAGAGACGATTAACTAATGCTTCTTGCTCTTGTTCCAGGGTGTTTTCGAGGTCAATCTTTTCACGTCTTAGCTGAGTGCATAAAAATAATTCTGTTAGAAAATGAGCAGATGCAGAACGGTTGCGACTGGGACATAGGAAAAGGGATCCTTTATCTAAGACAACCAATAAAAAAAATTAAAAAAAAGAGCCATTTCATTATAAACTTTAATAAGTGAAGGCCTTGCTTTAAGCTGCAAACAATTTGGCCTACAACTCTACACCCCAAGCTCCATAAATACCCCCAGGCTTCAATAAGCACATGAAATAGAAAAGTGACAACTAGAATTTAATAGTATACTCATTAAATCTCTCCCCGATTCCACCCGCGCAGCTCGAGGGGCCTGTGACCTGCATCTAGCTGGATCCTTGCTGACAACCAAGCACAACTTGCAGAAATTCTACAGTCTAGTGCCATCTAGTGGACACAGCTGAAAATTCATTAGACAAGAGAGGAGGGACAAGAAAAATAAAATAAAAAATGTCTTATGCTCAATGTAGGAAAAGGGCATAAATATATCTGCACCACAAAAACCATACATGCAATATGTTCTGATAAAGTGCAACTCAGTCTAAATGGCTGAGGGGTCAGATCAGTCAGCAAAACCGTGTGTGTGTGAGATTATATATATTTTTGGCTGTAATACCTGTAATTGAGTAGCATTGGCTGTATAAGATTTGATTTAGCTAATACAATAAAGATATATTATATATATTTTTTATATATAGTCATATAGCATATAGCAGAGGCCACACGTAACACAGACAGCCACGTAGTATATAACACAGCCCACGTAGTATATAACAGCCCACGTAGTATATAACAGCCCACGTAGTATATAACACAGCCCACGTAATATATAACACAGCCCACGTAATATATAACACAGCCCACGTAGTATATAACACAGCCCACGTAGTATGTAACACAGCCCACGTAGTATATAACACAGCCCACGTAGTATATAACACAGCCCACGTAGTATATAACACAGCCCACGTAGTATATAACACAGCCCACGTAGTATATAACACAGCCCACGTAATATATAACACAGCCCACGTAATATATAACACAGCCCACGTAATATATAACACAGCCCACGTAATATATAACACAGCCCACGTAATATATAACACAGCCCACGTAATATATAACACAGCCCACGTAATATATAACACAGCCCACGTAATATATAACACAGCCCACGTAATATATAACACAGCCCACGTAGTATATAACACAGCCCACGTAGTATATAACACAGCCCACGTAGTATATAACACAGCCCACGTAGTATATAACACAGCCCACGTAGTATATAACACAGCCCACGTAGTATATAACACAGCCCACGTAGTATATAACACAGCCCACGTAGTATATAACACAGCCCACGTAGTATATAACACAGCCCACGTAGTATATAACACAGCCCACGTAGTATATAACACAGCCCACGTAGTATATAACACAGCCCACGTAGTATATAACACAGCCCACGTAGTATATAACACAGCCCACGTAGTATATAACACAGCCCACGTAGTATATAACACAGCCCACGTAGTATATAACACAGCCCACGTAGTATATAACACAGCCCACGTAGTATATAACACAGCCCACGTAGTATATAACACAGCCCACGTAGTATATAACACAGCCCACGTAGTATATAACACAGCCCACGTAGTATCTAAAACTGCCCACATACTATATAGCACTGTGGGCACCATATCCCTGTGAAAAAAAAAAAAATGAAAAAAATAGTTATATACTCACCCTCCGGCGTCCAGCGAAGCTGTCCCTATGAGCACAATGCGGCCGCCAGCTTCCATTCTCAGCGATGCATTGCGAAATTACCCAGATGACATAGTGGTCAACTAAGCGCAAACCGGATGGAATAGCATGTCGCTGCAAGATGGTGTGGTAGCCATACTGGTTCAGTATGCCTTCAATTTTGAATAAATCCCCAACAGTGTCACCAGCAAAGAACCCCCACACCATCACACCTCCATGTTCCACGGTGGGAACCAGGCATGTAGAGTCCATCCGTTCACCTTTTCTGCGTCACACAGACACGGAGGTTGGAACCAAAGATCTCAAATTTGGAGTCATCAGACCAAAGCACAGATTTCCACTGGTCTAATGTCCATTCCTTGTGTTCTTTAGCCCAAACATGTCTCTTCTGCTGGTTGCCGTCCTTAGCAGTGGTTTCCTAGCACCTATTTTACCATGAAGGCCTGCTGCACAAAGTCTCCTCTTAACAGTTGTTGTAGAGATGTGTCTGGTGCTAGAACTCTGTGTGGCATTGACCTGGTCTCTAATCTGATCTGCTGTTAACCTGCGATTTCTGAGGCTGGTGACTCGGATAAACGTATCCTCAGAAGCAGAGGTGACTCTTGGTCTTCCTTTCCTGGGGCGGTCCTCATGTGAGCCAGTTTCTTTGTAGCACTTGCGGACACTTTCAAAGTTTTCCCAATTTTTCAGACTGACGGACCTTAATTTCTTAAAGTAATGATGGCCACTCGTTTTTCTTTACTTAGCTGCTTTTTTCTTGCCATAATACAAATTCTAACAGTCTATTCAGTAGGACTATCAGCTGTGTATCCACCAGACTTCTGCACAACACAACTGATGGTCCCAACCCCATTTATAAGATAAGAAATCCCACTTATTAAACCTGACAGAGCACACCTGTGAAGTGGAAACCATTCCTGGTGACTAGCTCTTGAAGCTCATCAAGAGAATATCAAGAGTGTGCAAAGCAGTCATCAATGCAAAAGGTGGCTACTTTGAAGAACCTAGAATATAAGAATTTCAGTTTCACACTTTTGTTAACCTCTTTATGACTTTGGACGGGATAGTACGTCCGAGGTTAGATACAGACCTTTGATGCAGGGCTCCGGCGGTGAGCCCGCATCAAAGCCGGGACATGTCAGCTGTTTTGAACAGCTGACATGTGCCCGCAATAGCGGCGGGTAAAATCGCGATTCACCCGCTGCTATTAACTAGTTAAATGTCGCTGTCAAATGCTGACAGCGGCATTTAACCGGCGCTTCCAGCCGGGCGGGCGGAAATGAGCGCATCGCTGACCCCGTCACATGATCGGGGGTCAGTGATGCTTCTGCATAGTAACCATAGAGGTCCTTGAGATCTCTATGGTTACTGATGCCGGCGTGCTGTGAGCGCCACCCTGTGGTCGGTGCTCATAGCACACCTGCATTTCTGCTGCATAGCAGCGATCTGATGATCGCTGCTATGTAGCTGAGCCGATCGAGTTGTGCCAGCTTCAAGCCTCCTATGGAGGCTATTGAAGCATGGCAAAAGTTAAAAAAAAAAAAAAAAAAAAAGTGAAAAAAAAAATAGAATAAAAAAAAGTTTAAATCACCCCATTCAAAATAAATCAATAAAAGAAATAAATAAAACCTACACATATTTGGTATCGTCGCATACAGAATCACCCGATGTATCGCTAAACGGCGCAGCGAGAAAAAAAAACTCAAAACGCCAGAATTACGTTTTTTTGTCGCCGTGACATTGCATTAAAATTCAATAACGGGCGATCAAAAGAACGTATCTGCACCAAAATGCTATCATTAAAAATGCCAGCTCAGCACGCAAAAAATAATCCCTCACCCGACCCCAGATCATGAAAAATGGAGACTTTAGGTGTATCGGAAAATGGCACAATTTTTTTTTTTTTTTTTTAGCAAAGTTTGGATTTTTTTTTCACCACTTAGATAAAAGAGAACCTAGACATGTTTGGTGTCTATGAACTTGTAATGACCTGGAGAATAATGTCAGGTCAGTTTTAGTGAACCTAAAAAGCCAATCAAAAAAACAAGTTTGGGATTGCACTTTTTTTTGCCATTTCACCGCACTTGGAATTTTTTTCCCGTTTTCTAGTACACGACATGCTAAAACCAATGATCTCGTTCAAAAGTACAACTTGTTTCGCAAAAAATAAGCCCTCACATGGCCATATTGACGGAAAAATAAAAAAGTTATGGCTCTGGGAAGAAGGGAAGCAAAAAACGAACATGGAAAAACGGAAAATCCCAAGGTCATGAAGGGGTTAAGTACATAATTCCACATGTGCTAATTCACAATTTTGATGCCTTCAGTGTGAATGTACAATTTTCATAGTCATGAAAATACAGAAAAATCTTTAACCCCTTTACCCCCAAGGGTGGTTTGCACGTTATGGACCGGGCCAATTTTTACAATTTTGACCACTGTCCCTTTATGAGGTTATAACTCTGGAACGCTTCAATGGATCCTGGTGATTCTGACATTGTTTTCTCGTGACATATTGTACTTCATGACAATGGTAAAAATTCTTTGATAGTACCTGCGTTTATTTGTGAAAAAAACGGAAATTTGGCGAAAATTATGAAAATTTCGCAATTTTCCAACTTAATTTTTATGCAATTAAATCACAGAGATATGTCACACAAAATACTTAATAAGTAACATTTCCCACATGTCTACTTTACATCAGCACAATTTTGGAACCAAAATTTTTTTTTGTTAGGGAGTTATAAGGGTTAAAAGTTGACCAGCAATTTCTCATTTCTACAACACCATTTTATTTTAGGGACCACATCTCATTTGAAGTCATTTTGAGGGGTCTATATGATAGAAAATACCCAAGTGTGACACCATTCTAAAAACTGCACCCCTCAAGGTGCTCAAAACCATATTCAAGAAGTTTATTAACCCTTCTGGTGCTTCACAGGAATTTTTTGAATGTTTAAATAAAAATGAACATTTAACTTTTTTTCACAAAAAATTTAATTCAGCTCCAATTTGTTTTATTTTACCAAGGGTAACAGGAGAAAATGGACCCCAAACATTGTTGTACAATTTGTCCTGAGTATGCCAATACCCCACATGTGGGGGTAAACCACTGTTTGGGCGCATGGCAGAGCTCGGAAGCGAAGGAGTGCCATTTGACATTTCAATGCAAAATTGACTGGAATTGAGATGGGACGCCATGTTTCGTTTGGAGAGCCCCTGATGTGGCTAAACATTGAAACCCCCCACAAGTGACACCATTTTGGAAAGTAGACCCCCTAAGGAACTTATCTAGAGGTGTGGTGAGCACTTTGACCCACCAAGTGCTTCACAGAAGTTTATAATGCAGAGCCGTAAAAATAAAACAAAATTTTTTTCCCACAAAAATTATTTTTTTAGCCCCCAGTTTTGTATTTTCCTGAGGGTAACAGGAGAAATTGGACCCCAAAATTTGTTGCCCAATTTGTCCTGAGTGCGATGATACACCATATGTGGGGGGAACCACTGTTTGGGCACATGGGAGGGCTCAGAAGGGAAGGAGTGCCATTTGAATGCAGACTTAGATGGAATGGTCTGCAGGTGTCACATTGCGTTTGCAGAGCCCCTAATGTACCTAAACAGTAGAAACCTCCCACAAGTGACACCATTTTGGAAACTAGACCCCCTAAGGAACTCATCTAGATGTGTTGTGATAGCTTTGAACCCCCAAGTGTTTCACTACAGTTTGTAACGCAGAGCCGTGAAAATAAAAAATCTTTTTTTTTCCCACAAAAAATATGTTTTAGCCCCGAGTTTTGTATTTTCCAAGGGTAACAGGAGAAATTGGACCCCAAAAGTTGCTGTCCTATTTGTCCTGAGTACGCCGATACCCCATATGTTGGGGTAAACCTCTGTTTGGGCACACGGGAGAGCTCGGAAGGGAAGAAGCACTGTTTTACTTTTTCAACGCAGAATTGGCTGGAATTGAGATCGGACGCCATGTCGTGTTTGGAGAGCCCCTGATGTGAGGTTTCCACTGTTTAGGCACAATTATAACTGAAACCCTAATCCCAACAGTAACCCTAACCACACCTCTAACCCAGACACACCCCAAACCCTAATCCCAACCCTATTCCCAACCGTAAATGTAATCTAAACCCTAACTGTAACTTTAGCCCCAACCCAAACTGTAGCCCTAGCCCTAACCCTAATCCTAACCCTAGCCCTAACCCTAGCCCTAGCCCTAACCCTAACCCTAATGGGAAAATGGAAATAAATACATTTTTTTAATTTTTCCCTAACTAAGGGGGTGATGAAGGGGGTTTGATTTACTTTTATAGCGGGTTTTTTAGCGGATTTTTATGATTGGCAGCCGTCACACACTGAAAGACGCTTTTTATTGCAAAAAATATTTTTTGCGTTACCACATTTTGAGAGCTATAATTTTTCTATATTTTGGTCCACAGAGTCATGTGAGGTCTTGTTTTTTGCGGGACGAGTTGACGTTTTTATTGGTAACATTTTCGGGCACGTGACATTTTTTGATCGCTTTTTATTCCGATTTTTATGAGGCAGAATGACCAAAAACCAGCTATTCATGAATTTCTTTTGGGGGAGGCGTTTATACCGTTCCGCGTTTGGTAAAATTGATAAAGTAGTTTTATTCTTCGGGTCAGTACGATTACAGCGACACCTCATTTATATCATTTTTTTATGTTTTGGCGCTTTTATACGATAAAAACTATTTTATAGAAAAAATAATTATTTTGGTATCGCTTTATTCTCAGGACTATAACTTTTTTATTTTTTTGCTGATGATGCTGTATGGCGGCTCGTTTTTTGCGGGACAAGATGACGTTTTCAGCGGTACCATGGTTATTTATATCTGTCTTTTTGATCGCGTGTTATTCCACTTTTTGTTCGGCGGTATGATAATAAAGCGTTGTTTTTTGCCTCTTTTTTTTTTTTTCTTACGGTGTTTACTGAAGGGGTTAACTAGTGGGCCAGTTTTATAGGTCGGGCCGTTACGGACGCGGCGATACTAAATATGTGTACTTTTATTGTTTTGTTTTTTTTATTTAGATAAAGAAATGTATTTATGGGAATAATTTTTTTTTTTTTTTTTTTTTTTTTTTTTTTTTTTTTTTTTTTTTTTTTTTTTTACACATTTGAAAATTTTTTTTTTACTTTTTTACTTTGTCCCAGGGGGGGACATCACAGATCAGTGATCTGACAGTTTGCACAGCACTCTGTCAGATCACTGATCTGACATGCAGCTCTGCAGCCTTCACAGTGCCTGCTCTGAGCAGGCTCTGTGAAGCCACCTCCCTCCCTGCAGGACCCGGATCCGCAGCCATCTTGGATCCGGGGCTGGAGGGAGCAGGGAGGGAGGTGAGACCCTCGCAGCAACGCGATCACATCGCGTTGCTGTGGGGGGCTCAAGGAAGCCCGCAGGGCTTGATCGCGGTGTGCCAGGGGTTAATGTGCCGGGGGCGGTCCGTGACCGCTCCTGGCACATAGTGCCGGATGTCAGCTGCGATAGGCAGCTGACACCCGGCCGCGATCGGCGGCGCTCCCCCCGTGAGCGCTGCCGATCGCGCTGGACGTACTATCCCGTCCATGGTCATAGGGGCCCACCCCACATGGACGGGATAGTACGTCCGATGTCAGAAAGGGGTTAAATGAGAAGGTGTGTCCAAACTTTTGGTCTGTACTGTATATCTTTATTGTATTAGCCAAATCAAATCCTATACAGCCAATGCTACTCAATTACAAGTATTACAGCCAAAAATGTCACCATAGAGTTGATGAAGTCTAAACCCATTTAAATAAATAAATAAAAAGATTAGTAGCATTATGAATGGGAATGGGCTCCCTCAAAATGATATGGCCACTTCCAGTCTCGTTACAGTCTCTTTACCGGGCATTTACAGCCTTCGCTCTCACCTCGGCATCCCATAGCCGAAGATAAAATCTGCCGACTGCTAATCCCCATTCTCACAGGTATCGTCTGTCATCCTTCAACCTTTTTTCTGTCCCTTTAACAAGGCCTACAGAGTGTTATTTAAGCTGATACACCAGCAATTCAGGCATATCCTAAAACAATCCTTGCATGCAAGTGTGACCAATTAAAAAGGTACAGAAAAGACTGTGTAGCCTGCGGTGACTCAAGTCATCCATGCAAGTCACAAACAGGAATTGCTGCAGCAATCAAGCTGTAGATAAAATCTGAGAAATCAGCAAAATGGAGTTAAATGATTAAGAACTTCAAAACATCAAATTGTGCGCTCATTTTTTTTTTTTTAACTCAAAAGTTATATGACCAAAACCTGCCTTCAATGGTCTTCGCACACAAACACTACAACACCCCTTCCCCGAGACACTGCATCTTAATTCCCAAATGGGAGAGAAGAAGAAATGAACTCCATGTCCGACTGCTACAATTACAGGGGCTGGTTGAAATGGAAATAAATACACTGCACAAGACCGGCAAACGTACAGATACAAATCATACACGTTATTTATCCATCATTACAAATTAGGCTTATTAGTAAAACTCTACAGACTTCCTGCAGTTTACAATAAACCAAACTAGAACGATTCAAATAGCTCAACGCGACTAAAAAGTGGTTTCTCCAAACGAAGCAAAAATGGCACTCAATTATTCAACCCCTTCATGACAAGCGGCTTTAGTACTTAACAGATGCAAAAGTAAGGCATACCCAGACAGCAGCGACTGCCAGCGTTCCTGAGCAATCCTGGTCCATCCTTACTGGGCAATGGATTCAGTGTATATTCACTGATTTTCAAGAAAGGGGTCCAAAAAGTTAGGAAAACTGATCGTGCCCTTGATCAAACAAGGAAAAAAAGATGCAAAAAGAAACTACATTGAATGTGCCTAAAGATACAGCTGGAAGCAGACTTCGCAAGTTGGAAGTTAAAAGACCACTGGCTACACTACCTGGATGTTGCAGGAAGAGGAAGCCGTCACCGACTGCCATCAGATTCCAGAGACGGCAGGTCAAAAATCACTCGAGTGACTGCAAAAGCCCTGCAGCAAGATTGGTGGCAGCAGGCACTGAGGATTCAGTATGCACAGTAAGGAACATGACTAAATGCTGAAGAGCTGCACCTCTCTAAGAGGCATACCCTTACTGACCCAAAAGTACAAGAGTCAGCTCCAATATGCTCAAAACCACATACCGTATATACTCGAGTATAAGACGAGATTTTCAGACCATTTTTTTAGGCTGAAAGTCCCCCTCTTGGCTTATACTCGAGTCATTGTCCCAGGGGGTCGGCAGGGGAGGGGGAGCAGCAGCTGTCACATCACACTCACCTGCTCCCGGCGCGGTCCAAACTTCTCACTGACAGATGGTCTCCGGCAGCTTCTTCCAGTGATGAGCGGTCACGTGGTACTGCTCATTAAAGTAATGAATATGTACGCGACTTTACTCTCATAGGGGTGGAGCGCATATTCATTACTTTAATGAGCGGTACCATGTGACCAATGAACACAGGAACAAGCTGCCGGCGCCCGGAGACCATCTGTGAGTAAGAAGCAGGGACCGCGCTGGGTGCAGGTGAGTATAACAGGGGAGGGTGAGCATTCGGATATTCACCTGTCCCCGTTCCACCGCAGTGTGTCGCTCCATCTTCCGTGTCCTCTGGCTGTGCCATTCAGGTCAGAGGGCGCGATGACGTGTTAGTGTGCGCCCTCTGCCGCAACAGTCACTGCGGAGAGACGGGATGCTGAGGAGAAGGGGGCAGCGACGAGAGGTATGTCATTTTTTTTTTATTGCAGCAGCAGATATACAGTACGGTTAGTCATATCAGCATAAACTGCATCTTATGGGGCCATAATCAACTTTTATGCAGCATTATATGGGGCAAATTTTCTATGGAGCATCTTATGGGGCCATAATAAACCTTTATGCAGCATTATATGGGCAGATCATGAACTTTATGGAGCATATTTTGTATGGAGCATCTTATGGGGCCCATCATGAACTTTATGGGGCATTATATGGGGCTCCTGATCCAATATGGATATTCAAAAACACTTAACCTACTGATGTCTCAAATAATTTTACTTTTATTGGTATCTTTTTATTTATGAAATTTACCAGTAGCTGCTGATTTCCCACCCGAGTAATTTTTTCCCAGTTTTTTTGTGGTAAAATTAGGGGTCTCAGCTTATACTCGGGTGAGCTTATACTCGAGTATATACGGTATGCAAGCCACAGAAGTTTTGGGATTCTGTTCTGTGAAGCAAAGATACCAAGCTAACTTTTCATTCTTCTCAATTATGTCTAGAGGAATAAGAATGATGCACATGTCGAAAAAAAAACACCCTGCCTACAGTGAAGCATGACATGGAGGAGGCTTTGTGATAAGCTAGTGCTGCCTTGTTTCTTCAGCAACTGTAAACTTGAAACGTGTGGAGGGCAAGATGGAGTCAGTCAAGTATCAGGAAATCCTAAGAGAAAATGACAATGAAGCTGAAAAATCATTGGACCCTTCAACGAGAAAATAATCCAAAGCATAATTCTTAATCCACCAAAGTGTTGTTTTAGAAGTAGCCCCAGAAGAATTTTGAGCGACCATGACAATTACTTACTTGGACCCCACATAAAATTCTTGATAGGATTTGTAGAAGGCCATTACTGCACCCAAACCTAGAAAATTAGTGATCTGGGAGGCCATTGCCCATGGAAAATGAGTAGATTTGTCAGGCACGCTGCCAGAAGGTGCTGTCTGGTTATGCATCACATTTGCAGCAGGTTATACCAGCCAGAGGGGCTCTACGAAGCACTAAAAATGGTTGTCCTGAAGAGGTTGAATAATTCTGAAGCTGCAGTGCGCAGTAAAAGTAACCTTTTGTGTTGAATTTGGAGAAACCACTGGTATATTAGTTGTTTTGCGCCATTTACATTGTTATTGGTTCCTTGTAAACGAGAACATTTGTACATTTTGGCTGTAAGAAACTGACTTTATAGTGGGGCTGAATAACTGACTGCAACTGTAGTGGCTGTCTCTCCGCCAAGTGCAGCGCCACTCTGCTGTATGGGATGTGTGCGGTATTGCAGCGTCGCTCTACCCTGCCAGTACAGAGTATTACCTGTTCTAGTGTTAGCTGTTTGGAGATGGTGTCATTTTCCAGCTTCTTTATTTTTTTCATTAATTTGTTAACTTGAAACTCTTGTTCTTGTTCCAGGTGTTGTTCAAGCTCTGCCTTCTCGTGCTGTAACTAAACATAAAGGCAAAGAAGGGAAAGTGTTAAATGGACAGAAGAGGAGTAGATTTATGGACAGTCCATCATTATATGCCAAACTAGTGAAATGGCCCACGATACAATACAGCACAGGTCGGGTCTAGAGCCTCGGACATTTATAGGGCCTACGAGGCCATAGGCACAGATTACCACCACATGAAATATTCAGTCTACAGAATCAATCCTCTACAGTCCTGTCATCAACTTGATTATCATTGTACAGAGGTAAAAAAGAAAAATGGAACACACACAGCCTAAATATACAGAAGGAAGAGGGATCAGGTGTATCGTGATTGCAGCAAAAAGCGGAGTTCGAGGAAAGATGATGGAACTGATAAGGGGTTAATTATTCTGTTTGGAAGCAATTATACAATTAGCATAACTAGGGAGGAAATCATTCTGCATTTCCAGGCTCCGCTCTGCGAGGCTTACATGTAATTAACACCTCAGATTTCGGATGGATGCTTACAGGGGTCCTGCGAATCAGACAAACCCCTTAGTGAAAAATGTCTCACAACGATGAGCTGATCGGAGGGAATTCTGCTGCTGGGAGCAATCAGCATAAATGGGGGCAGAAAGAAAGCCACCAGAATAGTATTCCCATAAAGAAGCATTCGACACCAGCCAATGAAATCAATGGGCCAGCCACGTCAATCTTTGACCAGCTGGGATACACTATCCTTATGCACTGTAGATAATACAAGTCCTACTAATAAGATCTGTGAAATTCACAAAAAAAATAAAAATTAAACTATACTGAAATGTTCCAGTAAGTTTCCATTGTGCAGATATATGTCATAAGTATTGACAGTCACATGCCAGTCATGGTCATATTTTAATTGTCAGGTGTACAATACCTACTGGTCATGTATGAGACCCGTCTACACTTGGGCATGGGACCGTGGACGCATCCTAAGCAGCACCTCTCACCGCAGAACTGAAGCGCCAGATAAACCCCTTAGGGTTACTTGGATCAGAATCACAATGTGTGGCATGCATGTGCATCTGTATGAGCAATTATTCCATTAGCTGAACATCTGGAGCCATTGGGCTTTGTAAATGTAATACCGTCTGCCATCGGACACCTGATTCTGGGAACGCTGCCGCCATGTACGAGGATCTAATCACCTGCATGAGCTTCCGTGACAGTTCATTAGTGAGAAACTCCTCTTCTTTCTCGTAGTTCACTGCGAGCGTTTCCTTCTCCTTCTGCAAGGCTTGGATCTTCTTAAACAATGTGTTGCTGATGAATTCTTCTTCTTGCTCAGCCCTCGCTTGCTGTGAAGAAGAGACATGAGAAATGAGGGAGCGCCAATAGCACATAACAGCTTACTGCAATATACATTCACGGAATTGTACCTCGCACGTTCTTTCATCGCTAAACCTACTAAATATGGATTCCAGGAAAGTTCTGATGTGAAAAAGCGAAGTGTTAAATTTATAAACAGCAATGTTACCAGAGATATACTCCAATTACAGCTATCGAGACAGGCGCATGTTCTTAGGAGAGACCTGCCAGGAGAAAACGTACAAAGCTCCGGGAAGATGAAAAACTACTACTTATTGACGTTACAGATGTTGTGTGGATGCAAAATACCCAAGAGATCCATGTCCCCGCATACATAATTACATGTGTGTCACTGTGAAAGCAAGTAATGGAGCAGTCCCTCAGACCCCCAGGAGTCCAGGCCACTTACAACAATGTGCACAACCTTTACTCTTTAATGGGGTTGTACCACTAAATGCATTTATCACCTATCCATACAAATGAATGATTGCTGGGGGTCCGACCTCTCAGATGCAAACTAATACAAAGAATGGGGGTCCCAAAATGCCCAGTGTGGATCAAGGGGTGACCAGAAAAATGCCCACAGGAAAAATGCCCACAGGGAAATTTGCCCACATGGAAAATTGCCCACACGGAAAATTGCCAATTGCAGCATCACAAAGTTTCAGATCCATGATGTTTGAGGTGCAAGGTGAAGAATGCCCACAGAAAATTGCCCACAGGCTGAATTATAGGTTATATGCTCTGTAGGACAGGGGGATAGTATATGCATGTATACGTGAGATTCTCTGCAGGGCAGAAGAATAATTTAGAATTATAGGTGAGATGCTCTGCAAAGCAGAAGAATAATATAGAATTATAGGGGAGGTGCTCTGCAGGACAGAGAATAGCAAAGAGATATAGGTTAAATGCTCTGCAGGACAGGGGGATAGTATGCAGGTATACGCGAGATGCTCTGCAGAACAGAGAATAGTATAGAATTATAGGTGAGATGCTCTGCAGCACAGAAGAATGTCTGCGAAAATTGCCCACAAAAAACTACCAACAAGTTTATTAAGAACAGTTTATTAAGGAGTTCTAATAACAATAACTTAAGTTTATTAAATAATCATTGCACACCTGCAAATAATTAGCTGCCGGGAGATTGTCCTCGACTACCATGGGCTCCATTGAAATACAATACAGCACAACACAGGCAGCAAAGAAAATGCAGAATGGATTTCAGCAAAGGTCTCTGGGCCCAGTTTACTTCTCCAGGTTTGGTTCACTCATCCCCAGTCCCAGAGTACGGATTCTGTTCTTAGGACTTGTCATTCCACTGTGCTAACAATAATTCTACTCTCGTTGTGGTGTGTCTGGGCCTAGAGACCCTTATTCCACTCATTGTGGTGTGTCTGGGCCTAGAGACCCTTATTCCACTCATTGTGGTGTGTCTGGGCCTAGAGACCCTTATTCCACTCATTGTGGTGTGTCTGGGCCTAGAGACCCTTATTCCACTCATTGTGGTGTGTCTGGGCCTAGAGACCCTTATTCCACTCATTGTGGTGTCTGGGCCTAGAGACCCTTATTCCACTCTCATTGTGGTGTGTCTGGGCCTAGAGACCCTTATTCCACTCATTGTGGTGTGTCTGGGCCTAGAGACCCTTATTCCACTCATTGTGGTGTGTCTGGGCCTAGAGACCCTTATTCCACTCATTGTGGTGTGTCTGGGCCTAGAGACCCTTATTCCACTCTCATTGTGGTGTGTCTGGGCCTAGAGACCCTTATTCAAATCCACTCTGCATTTCCTTCCATCCTATGCCTGCCTGCACCTGCAGTATATGTATATGATACATAACTAGGTGGGATATGTTCACTCTTACTCTTGGTAGCCATAAGTGGACAGTGAAGGAAGTGCAGGCCCCAGATTCACTGCCAATGAAGTCAATGGGAGAGCGGAGCTGCTATGGCACTTCTGCTCCTCTGACAGATTCTGACAGAATCTCACCTTTCTGCGGTGCCTTCTGGGCTTCCAGGACCATCTATCTCTGCCAGCAGCACCCTGCTTTTGGGGGGCACCCACTGGGATGATAATGTATTAGATCTGACCTGCAGTCCCATGTAACTCCACAGATATACAGTGATTCTTTTGTGGGTACTGATAGCAGTGATGGCTCCTCTGGATCATACTGCTGCTGTTTCTGCATGTGCTGCTGTTCTGGGCTGGTGGGAGGAGTGAGGCAGAATCAGTGAGAGATGAGAGCAGACAATCTATCTATTGCTGATAATGACAGACTGCTACAAACCACAGATCTTCAGCATGTTTGCAGTTTTGCACTAGGTCAGCTGTAAATCACAAGTTGATCACACATCATGTGAACATCCTCACCTTTTACTTCAAATATCATAGATCTGAAACTTTGTGATGCTGCAATTGGCAATTTTCCATGTGGGCAATTTTCCGGGTGGGCAATTTTCCACGTGGGCATTTTTCAGGGAACCGGATCAGGGCTGTGGAGTCTATTTTGATAGAGTCAGTATAAAAAGGACCTACTTCTAAAAATATAATACATTTGGTACAGTAGTACAGTGCAGGATGTGCTGTAAAAGTTTTCATTAGAATTTGGGAAAGTCATGAAATGTCTGTTCTGCTCCTGATCTAAGGATCTCGGCTGTTAGTTGAGATGAATCTGTGCTGCACTTTATGTACATGCTCAGTAGTGACCAGTGCTGTGGAGTTTGAGTCTGGGAAATTGAGGAGTCGGAGGTTTGGCTTACCAACTCCACAGCCCTGGTGTGGATGCAGGGGTACTATGTCCATTTGAACACTGCTCCATTCACTTCCATACAAGTGACTGGAGCTGTGGTGGGGCCATCATTCTCCAAGACAGTGAAAGACCCAAAAATAAGACCCGAGAGTTCGTATAGGTATTGCTAGAGATGAATCGATTCACAAGTCCCTGCTCCAGCAGTCACAAGTGTCTCAGCGTAATGTCATTGTTACGGTGTGACGCACGCAAGACGTTGCACCTACTAATCAAAAGGGAATTTGTGGTGACAAGCAGGTAGGAGGAGGTTTGCAGGGCTATGGTCCAGCGCTGGACACAGCATTCTATAATCCTGTATATAAACCTCCCAACCCGACCTGGAAGAACTAAAAAATACGTTATTATACTCCACCTGCGGGGCAGTCCGGTCCGAGCGGTGTCGCTGGTCTTAGTCCAGCGCCTCCCTTTTGTTAGGATCGCCGCCCTGCTGCTTGCTTTGTGTGGCTGACGTGTCGCTGCATTACACACACACACACACAGCCCTCGGTATTGCACTCCTGCGCCGGCGCACTTCTCTGTCCTGATGAGAGCAGAGCAAAGTACTGCAGTGCGCAGGTGCTGGGAAAGGTCAAAGAGCCCCGAAACCTGCACACTGCAGTACTTTGCTCTGGCCTCACCAGGGCAGAGAAGTGCGCCTGCACAGGAGTGTGATGCCGGGGAGCCTGTGAGGATGATGCAGGGTCATCCACAAGAAGCAAGCAGAAGGGCAGCGATCATAAGATGGGAGGTGCCGGATCAAGAAAGGCAACACCTCATACACCGGACCACCCCGCGAGTATAAGAAAAGTTATTTTTCAGTTCTTCCAGGTCGGGTTGGGGGCAGATATATCACATTACAGAATGCTACATATCAGCCCTGAAAGGTGATGGCCGCATCTTACATCAGCCAAAAGTGCTGACATGTTCACTTTAACTGCTGATCAGAGTGATTTCAATTAAAACTATGCAAAGGACACAAACACTAGAAGAACCTTGAAGACTACATGTATTACCACCACCATATAAACCTATTAAAATATTCACCATTGCCAATTGCGTCCTTATGGTCTGGACGTCTCTCTGCACATGACCCTACATAAGTGAGCCACAAACTGAAATTTTACTAAAAGGTTATGCGATAAAAGTTTGTATAAGGCCAAAGGCAAAAATCACAAAATGATTTGTGCAACATTGAGATTGCATAGTTGCAGTGAGAGCAGGGCTGTGGAGTCGGTAAGCCAAACCTTCGACTCAGACTTCTCCATTTCCATGACACCGACTCCACAGACCTGAGTGACATCGCATTTTATCATTTCCTTTAATGTTGTATTTTGACTTCTGACTTCCTGCGACAAGGTGCCAAATGCTTCCATATGCGTTTCATTTTCCATCGCCGGTCAAACAGTGTCTTGAGAATTGCTGCTGAGCGCCACGCATCGCCGTCTAGCCACAAAATAAGCGCTGATTGATGGGACATCCGGGATCAACATCTTTCCCGACCCTTTCGGACTACTGAACATACTGTGGCCCAAACATTGTTGTGGAGATGAACTATTCAAACTGTATGGAAAGTTGGTGGGGGTGCTGGGTTTGCAGCTTATTACGGACGCCCAGCCCCCCAGTAAGTGTCCCATACATAGCGCTGACCACTGCACCTATCCAATCTTCCCGCACAGGACCACGAGAGTTTCAAGGAAACACATCCAACACAAGCCTTGTACAGCAGAAAGGTGTGGAGCGTCTGCCATAGCCAATTCATGAGCTCACCACATATTTATGGAAAGCCGTAAAGAACAAGCTACAACAACAAGGTATAAAGCTGCTCTGACATCACACATACAATGAAAAATTATGCTTGTAGGAAATTAAAAGGGTTGTGCAGATATACAAAAAGTGGTTTGTTTGTAACAGGAATTGACTGAACAGAATATATGAAAGCACAAGGGACGTATCCATCAGACCACAAGCAATAGCCATCCACTTCGGCTCAGGTAAAGGAGAGAACTTCCTCCCAGCTTCAGCACCTGACCAATGATACGTATGACCAGGACTGCTTTTCTGCATAAGTGTAACAGCTATATCTCTGAATGAGATGTGATGAAAAAGTGTGCTGACTTAGCTAGCCAGCCCCCTTCACTGGTAACATTGCTTTGCAGATACAGAAGTTTTGATTCTGTGAACACAAGAGAATGTGCCAAGAGAGGTGAATCTACGCAATAAATCTACAATTCAGTGATGGCGTCCAGTGCCCAAACTCACACACTTTGATTACCAAAACAGTTTTGTTCACCTGAAACAAATAAATGCATGTAACCTGATTAATTATCTGGAACAGGTTATTGTGCAAAACCAAGGTGTAAACACGGTAACTAGTCTCCGGGGGCAGAGTCTCTCCAGAGGAGCTCAGCTAGGAATCAACAGGAATGGATGGAGACTAGACCAGCCTGTGCAGCCCTAGCATAGTGAGGATACATGACCACATTGTTTCCTCTAACTTTATTGAAATTATCACTGATCACAATGAATCACATTAATGAAAAACTATATACTATATAATTGTCTAAGGGGTACTGCTGTCTGTCCCGGATATTCATTGGTCGCGGCCTCTGTCTGCCACGGAAATCCAACTTGCAGTCAGCGCTCACACAGGGTTAATGTCAGTGCTTTACGAACCGTGTTATGCCGCGGTGTAACACACTCCATTAACGCTGCTATTAACCCTGTGTGACCAAATTTTTACTATTGATGCTGTCTATGCAGCCTCAATAGTAAAAAGATCTAATGTTGAAAATAATTAAAAAAAATAAAAATCATTATATACTCACCTTCCGCCACCTTTCCCGCTTCTCACGACGCTCCGGTGACCGCTCCATGCAAGCAGCAGGTACCGGTGGCAAGCATGGTGTGCGAGAAGGATCTGCCTTTACGTCACGGTCATGTGACTGCGATGTCATCACAGGTCCTGTGCCCATACCAACCCTGGGACCGGAAGCTGTCGCGTGCACCGCACACAGGGCCAGGACTTCAACGGGCTTTCGGAGGGCGAGTATATGTTTATTTTTTATTTTAAGTCTGTATACTACGCGGCTCTGTGCCGCATACTACGCGGCTCTGTGCCGCATACTACGCGGCTCTGTGCCGCATACTACGCGGCTCTGTGCCGCATACTACGCGGCTCTGTGCCGCATACTACGCGGCTCTGTGCCGCATACTACGCGGCTCTGTGCCGCATACTACGCGGCTCTGTGCCGCATACTACGCGGCTCTGTGCCGCATACTACGCGGCTCTGTGCCGCATACTACGCGGCTCTGTGCCGCATACTACGCGGCTCTGTGCCGCATACTACGCGGCTCTGTGCCGCATACTACGCGGCTCTGTGCCGCATACTACGCGGCTCTGTGCCGCATACTACGCGGCTCTGTGCCGCATACTACGCGGCTCTGTGCCGCATACTACGCGGCTCTGTGCCGCATACTACGCGGCTCTGTGCCGCATACTACGCGGCTCTGTGCCGCATACTACGCGGCTCTGTGCCGCATACTACGCGGCTCTGTGCCGCATACTACGCGGCTCTGTGCCGCATACTACGCGGCTCTGTGCCGCATACTACGCGGCTCTGTGCCGCATACTACGTGGCTCTGTGCCGCATACTACGTGACTGGGCAATATACTACGTGGACATGCATATTCTAGAATACCCCATGCGTTAGAATCGGGCCATCTAGAGTAAAGCAGAGAGGACCCTAAACTGGCAGATCAGCGGCACCAGGTATTATTCCTCCAATTTAATCACATATTAAGTCATTAAGTCCCTGAACCAGGTCGGCACTTTTAGAAGAACCCTGACAGGCGATTAATGCTGCCTGAACACTAATCAAAGTTAAAGTCCACCTGAATAAGACTGACAGTAAATATAGATGGAAGAGGTGGCCGGGGGACCATGTATCAGATGATTAGAAGGCAGGTCCCCTGCAACGTCTCTGCTGGCTGCCCTGGTCTGGCAGGTCTCTCCCTATACACACACTCCCATAAAGTAGAGATCTGTGCATTCAACGGAGCGGGTTAGGAAGAAGCTGCCAGGGACCTGCCTCTTGGACTAGTCATGACTGTAGTCTCTAGCCAGTTTTCAGGTCAAAGTAAAGGTATGTGCACACGTTGCGGATTCTCTGCGGATCTGCAGCGTTTTTTGCAGTGCAGAAACGCTGCAGATCCGCAATTGATTTACAGTACAATGTAAATCAATGAGAAAAAAAAATGCTGTGCACACTTTGCAGAAAATCTGCTGCGGAAACGCTGCAGATTAAAAGAAGTAGCATGTCACTTTTTTGTGAATCTGCAGCGTTTTTGTACCCATTCCATTATAGAAAACCGCAGGGGTAAAAAAACGCAACAAATCCGCAAGAAAACCGCAGCAAAAACGCACAAAAAAACGCAACAAATCCGCAGGTGCGTTTTCTGCCAGGAGAGGCAGGTGCGTTTTCTGCCAGGAGAGGCAGAATCCGCACCAGAAATTTCTAAGCCTAATCCGCATTGTGTGCACAAAGCCTAAAACATACAGTGAAGACTCGTGAGGGGTTAAAAGGAATGTCCAGGTTTGACACAAGTTGTCACTATGCCACAGCAGAGTTGTGAATCCTCACATTTTGCTGTGGTCAGGATTCTCTGGTGCCAAGCGATCATATGACCACAAGAATGCAATATGTAAACTTTCAGCCACATTCCGTCTAGACAAGTATGGCCCTGCTAACCACAAGTGAATTTAGCGTGAGCGGGCACATAGTCGGCAGTATGCACATCGCTTACTTGTGGTCACATAACCGACCAGTATTGCCACCAGCACCAGAGAATCGGACCTGGCGCACTGTGAGGATTCACAGGACTGCAATCACAGAGTAACTAGACTTTCGTGCCAAACCAGGACAACCCTTTTAGGCTGTGTTCACACGTTGCTTTTTTTCGCGGTTTTTCCCGATAAAAACGCTATAAAACCGCAAAAAAAACTGCATACAATAAGCATCCCATCATTTAGAATGAATTCCGCATGTTTTGTGCACATGATGTGTTTTTTTCCGCAAAAAAAACGCATACCGCACAAAATCCGGACATGCTCTATCTTTTTGCGGTTTTTTTGCGGATTTCCCACTCCAAAATGCATTGGGAAGTGTCCGGAAAAAACCGCGGCAAAAACGCATCAAAACCGCGTCAAAAACACGGCAAAAATGCATGCGGTTTTCTTGCGGATTTCATGCAGAAAATGTCCGGAATTCTCAGGAATTTTCTGCATGAATTCCTGAACGTGTGCACATAGCCTTAATGTTAACCCTGGGTCTGCAGCATTAATCATCGGTCAGGTTCCCCTTTAACGTGCAGAGTTTTGGCTACATTGGATGCGGTGGCTCTGGTACCTTGAGGAGATGATATTCTTCAATTAACAGCACATTTTATGCCCGGATGGAGGCCTGCTCTTCATCTATTCCAGTATAATCTGATGAGTAGCACTAATGGACGCGTCTAACATCGTCCTCTGCCAGGAGAAATCATTCATGTTTGAGAGAAGGGAGCCAAAGCTCGTCTGGTCCTCAGCCATCTACCTTTCTAATTTATATAGCGTCTGCTGGCGAAATCATCCAACATATACGTCAACATCTTGGAGTTCAGGTAATGGAGACTTTATGTAGAATTGTAGCAAACATAATAAGGAATCCTTTCATAGCAAATTTCATGCAGTGAAAATCCAGGCGTTCAATAAAGTTGGGCTGGATTGTGATCTGCATAGTTTCTTCAGACTACACTTTGAGGTTAAGTTCACACTGGGCGTTTTTGCTGTTTTTAATGCTAATTTTTTAGTTTTTTTTCAGCACCAGCAAAACCTATGAGACTTCAGAAATCACATGCACACAGCTTGGCTTTTTTGTCAATAGAATTTTTGCTTTGCGTGGTTTTTCGGACTTCGAGCATGTCACTTCTTTCAGTGGTATTATGTTTTACTGCGCTTTTTGTGCCAAAACCCGATTCGGTTGAATAGGACCTTTTTTTTTTTTTCCAACACTAAACTTTATCAGCATGCACAAAAGACAAATCTAGAATGCCAAAACCACCACGAAAAACATGTTTTTCCTGCAGCTTTCTTGCCAAGGGATCAGGTTTTGCTGCAAAGACGCCCAGTGTGAACTTACCTGTAAGGTCACAGATCTCACTGAGTAATATTTAATCAGTATACTATGAAAGATGGCAAATATATAAAAAAAAATTCCATTAAATTTGCCCACAACCAAATCAATGCAAAAATGCCACTCTCCAGTGCAATTGTGACCCCGATTGGCCCCTTTACTCATTCTTCTACAGTTGTGGTCTTTTCTCTTTGTGTGGACTGTGGATAGACGGTCCAAGGTGAATCAGAAGAAGCAGAATCTCTCAGGGAGGCATTCCATTTTACCAACTCCTCATCTCCTGCCTTCTTCCCCAGATCACACAGCCTCAGTGATCCCACTAATGGTCAATGTCCCATCATTAGTCAACTATCCCTCCATTAATCTCAGGTCAGAGCAAGGAAGCTGCTTTCTATGTGCATCCACCACTAAAAATGGATTAAGATCCCAAGCTCAGGAGAAAACTCAAATACACGAGAAGATGGGATGTATATATAAATGCACACACTATTTTGAGTGGATGTATAATACTCTTGTATGTAACTTGGAAGTCCGGAACGATTCTCTGAGAATTTTTCAAACCATTTAACGAAGGGATGGCTTAAGGAGAACAATTCTCAACAGAGCATCATACTAGACTTTCAAGTTACATAGAAGAGCCCCACAGGGCATGAACAAAGACAGAAGCTAATACTGCAATATACCGTATTTTATTTTCCCTAAATACCATAGTTTTTACATTTAAATTTGTATGCCTTTTCCCAACCGTATAACAGGGTGAATTGTACTTACAAGCACTAATCAATTAACGGACACCCGGGTGTTTTGGAGGGGAAGGTATAAAACTATCGCTAGAAATCCCACAAAGCAGACCATCATTAAGACTGTCTAGTCGAAGTGCATCAGTCAGCCCTTTGGGTATTTTTGTGAAGATTCAACCTATATAGTCAATGCTGGAGATTTCCCTTTTTTTCTTGTTCAATATAAAGTTATCACTCTCGTCCACAAATCCCTTCCCAGTTTGGCACCGCTGTACATCTCTTCCTTTTTCTCCGTCCACCACCCTGACCGTGCTCTCCGCTCCACTACAGACTAACCTTTATAATCCCAATCACCCACTCCTGTCTCAGACCTTGCTCATATGGATGCCCTATGGTGACCGGTTCATGCAGCGTTATATGAATGCCCCTATACAATACAAGAACGATTGAGCTTGCATCCCCCCCTATTTCCTCATAGATTGGAAGAATTAGTGTAGGAGGCAGCCCCTTTACTCTCCGCGCTCAGGACTCAGCATTGAATGCTCCTTCCCCTCATCTCTAGTGGTCTTCTATTGTCTCGTCTCACAGCACCGGGGGCTACAGGGAAGGTACATGTTTCAGATACAGCTGGGCAGATCAATTTGCAGACTGACGCCAACATAAGCAGCCCAACACCCATTTAAGCCCCAGCAGTCTTGTACTAAATCAGTCACCTGTATACACGGATACTGTCTTATTACCCAGATCTCTAGACTACACCTGCGTTTATCCAATTATCACTGGAATAACGTCTCCTCATTATAATCCTTTGTAATTATACAGGATCGAGCTGACACCTGAAGCCTCAAAAGCCTTCAGCAGAAAACACTAAATGTTTTGGGAGATAAATGGCACACGAACAACAATATAATGATACATAAAACATAAAACGCAAAACGAAGAAGAAAAAAAAACAAACAAGAAAAAAAAGCAATATAACCTTCTAGTGTCCCCATATCTAGGGAGGGGAGCATTATCTTAAAAACACCACTTATTTAAGACAATAGCATGTATCTATTAATGAACCAGTGCCGTAGTTTATCAAGACACTATTAGTTGTGGATAGCAGTCATCAATAAATACGGGGATATGGTTTATTTGTCGATGTGCAACTGTTACCAAACATCCTGGTGACCTACCTAAAGGTACCGTCACATTAGGCTACGTTCACATTTGCGTTCTGCCGGGCTGCGTAGGGCGCAGCCGCGGCGACGCATGCGTCATGCGCCCCTATATTTAACATGGGGGCGCATGGACATGCGTTGCATTGCGTTTTGTGACGCATGCGTCTTTTTTGGCGCACGCATCAGGGCGCAGAGGACGCAGCAAGTTGCATTTTTTTTGCGTCCAAAATAATGCCAAAAAAGGATGCATGCATCACAAAACAATGCGTTTTGCATGCGTTTTGGTTTGCGTTGCGTCGCCGACGCAGCACCGCACAACGCAAATGTGAACGTAGCCTAAGCGATGCTGCAGCGATATAGACAACGGGCCGATCGCTGCAGCGTCGCTGTTTAGGTCGCTAGGAGACTTCAAACACTAACAGCTGAATGATGCAGGAGCGATCCAGTGACGTAACGGCGACTCACTTATCGTTCTCGCTGGTTGTTCGCTCCATGGAAAAACATTGCTGGCATCGTTGCTTTTGCTGTCAAACAGGACGATACACGCCGACCTGACGACCAAATAAAGTTCCGGACTTCTAGCTCCGACCAGCGATGTCACAGCGGGATCCAGATCGCTGCTGCGTGTCAAACACAACGAGATCGCTATCCAGGGCGCTGCAACGTCACGGATCGTTGTCGTTCTCGTTGTAAAGTTGCTGAGTGTGAAGGTACCTTTAGTACTAAAGGCCATATCTCAGTAGCAGCAGGATAATTTAATCCTGGAGGTACAGAAGTAACATAACTCAGCCGTGCCATAGCCTCAGCTTGTGTCTGGCATATGACCGCTGCCGATTATCCCACCTCTGCCATGAACCCACCAAGCGCACTACCCTGCACACAGCAGCGCATGGACAGACTCACTGATCTGTACGGAAGATGAATGGGGCCATGCTGCATGACCATGGCAGTAGTCATTGATATTTCATGTTTTCTTTTTTTAATAAATTAGCTAACATTTCTACACGTCTGGGGAAGGGGGGGTTCACTCAAGATGTGATGCAGAGTGTACATTAATGAGCAAAAAAACCTTTTTTGAATTTACCAAATGGCTGCAACAAAAGAGTGAAAAATGTAAAGGGGTCCAAATACTTGGACAAGGTTCTGAATTGTTCTCTTGGCCCCTCACTATTCTGCATATTATCACATTTTCCTTTCATTAAGGCTTGTGGCCACAAAAAGGTTTTCCTAGAAGACTTCAGAAAAAAGCCCTTGGTCTTATTCCTGAAGTGGCCTCGCTAGCGGTTCTGCTGTCATTTTCTGCAACAGATCCGTCGCAGTCTTTTTTCCTGTGCTTCCAACTAAAAAGAAAAGGCGGCTTCCAAGCGAAGCTGCCCCCAAGAATGTTAGAAAATACTGAACATGCCCAGAAATGTCATTTTTACATTGCTGTGCATTATTGTTCATTTTTTGTGGCACTTTTGCAAGTGGGTTTGAGACGAAATCTGCTTGATAAAAGATGTAGTTTGCACATACCCTTATATCTATGTTGGCAGCTCACCCTGAGTGGTGCGTTCACAGATCACAGTAAAGAACCTTTGCGATCCGATCATGTGCTGATTTCAAAGGGCCCAGCCTGTGATCGGTGTACTGCAATGGGGCAAGCTGCTTTTACCATGTAGGTGAAGGATGAACAACGGTCATTGGCACATTGCCAGAAGTGCACTTTATGCTGGTTGCACCTTATTTCTCAGACTATTTTATGTTTGCACCGGCGTTTGTGAGCACTCCAATAAATCTTTACTGTGGCCGCCTTAGCACAGTGGATGAACCAGTCTACTTTCCACAATACATCTCCTTGCCTCGGGGCAGGTGCAATTGAAAGCGTCCCTATCCTCAGGTTTCTTGGACACAGGAATCCAAACAGTCTTTACCTATTAAACGGTTCAATGATTAACAGCTCGCTCCCTGTCCTGGCACCACGCTGCTGTAAAGCTTTATAGGGCACGGCGTAGTGCCGAAGGAGGACGTGGCCCAACTGGAAGAGCGGTGACATCCGCTCCACAGCTCAAGACAGTGTTTACTTTAGAGCTTTGTGATTATGAAATTATCTGAATACATCAGGTACAGATTTGTATTTCCTCATAAAAGACACAAGGCAAAGTCTGACATATGGAAGAGATGTCTAAGAAAAGTCCAACATGTGATATTCTAAGCTGGAAACACTGGAGTTCTAGAGGCAGTGCTGGCAGTATCGATACAGGACATGACAGATGGCAAACTATGGGCAGCAGGAATCAGACATTGGCCGCTTATTCCAGCCATGTGTTGTATAGGCTACATGTTCCATGGGACACCGATTTGAGATTGCATCTAATGAGGTCCGATGTCTCACTGCAACCGGTGAGAATTGCTGTTGCCAGACACGTCACCATGTGGTCCTAGCCTATGTTCATATCATGTAGGAGTCCCACGCCAGTGGCTTTGTCGGGTCTTACATTTGAAGTCCTGGGAAACTGGATTTGGGCACATGTGCTTACGGGACCTGATGATGCAGATGAAGTCACTGTGCTCTCTCGGACCTCATTTATTGCCGTATCTGAAGTGGACACCAAGAAGTCATCAACTGCATTTTGGTGCCCGCCTCAAATATGAAGAAGGGAACGAAAAGCTTGACCAACAGAGCAAACAGTGACTTCGTCTGCATCACTACAGTCAATGGGCTTTTCAACGCACACATCACAATCCAGTTTTCCAGGACACAAACCTGAAGAAGCCACTGATGTGGGGATCAAACCTGATACGATCATAGCCTTACCCTGAAACACTGCAGCTTTTCAGAGAAAACATACTTTGATTAGCCGGCAGAGGACTAGTCTTCTGGTAGGATTAGTGCGAGGTAAGTAACCCAGCGACTTGACCCTGCCCCACTCCTCATGGCTGACAGGTCTCTCACTGTGCACATACACATCAAGATTTGTATATAAGGAGAAAAAAAAAAAAAGAGCAGCTAGGGACGCCAAACAACTTTTCAAAGTATGCTTTCCCTGAAATGCTGCAGGGTTTCAGAGTAAAATATACGCTGCTGCAATATTGGAGTATAACACTCATACTGACTAAGGATCAAGCAGCGTAGATCTACTCCCATGAAAAAAAAAAAATTGCAGAACATCCTCTCCTATAACTCTGTTGTGGTGTGCCTGTGTTATTCCTCCTAAATACTTACTGTCAAATGGGAAGTACAGCTTTGTCTGGCAAAGACCCGCGCCCCCACAGTCCTGTACTGACTGGATACTATCAAGACTATGAGATATAACGGCCAGAAGTCAACTCAATCCTTGAGTCGTGATCATTGTGGATACATCTTAATAAAGGATGTATCAAAAGGAGAAATAGGAGCAATCAGGAATGATAAGTTAAAAGTCATTTATTAGTAATTCAAAATAAGCAAAAGGTACATCATACGTAACACCATTAAGTATATAAGAAAAACGTATGCAGGAAGGAGACACAAAAATCAGGAACCAAACAATTGCACCTGCCCAATTTCTGCAAATAATTTACATTGTATAAAGTGCAAATGCAGTAGTATATCACATTTAAATGGCAAGCCCATTCACCGTGCGGTAAATATCAAGTGACTGTCAGAATACGGCCCAAGGGAGGAAAAATGCTTACCAAAGGCAGGGGTTGAAGGGTCCTGAACCGGGTGTGGATACCCCAGATACCCCCATCTTAATAAAGGAACAACAATACAGAGATATATATATATATATATATATATATATATATATATATATATATATATATATATATATATATATATATATATATATATATATATATATATATATATATATATATATTATATATATATTGTGTACACACACACCAGGTCCTCTTCAAGGGCATGTTCCCACAAGGTAAATACTAGTCAGACTTAAAAAAAAATAAAAAAATTTTAAAAAAAATCTAATGTACACACTGTAACCACCTGCAGCGCAAACTGACTTCTAGTGCAGATTCTCAGTCCAAGTTTACCGATTTTGCATGCAGATTTCACTTTCAGGTCAGAGAATCCATAACTAGTTAGTATGACCATACCTATCTCTACAGACTACTGCTGTCAGCCTGGGAGATGTTATGGAAGACCCCACAGAGCTTAGACCAGAACGCTCTACTTACTTCCAGACTGCCCTGCAACATCTCCAGCTGTCAGTTTAACCTTTGGGAAGGGGAGAATATAAAAGTGCACTTTATACACAATATTAATGCAGGTAAGCAAACAAAAAGGTAACACGTGCTATACTCACTGCAATGAAAGATTATTTATTCCCAATACATCCCACATAGCTTGTCTAAAAAGTATCCCGTATGGATGTGTGTTATATCAACAGGATTCTCATCCCTAAAACAGCCGTCCCAAGGTCCTGGCAATGCAATACCAACATAGTTTACAGCTGACGAGGTGCTTATGTCCAACGAAAATGATACCATGTTTGTAGAAGTGCACGGGGGGAGTGTCTAAGTACTTTGCTTCTTCCAAGGGCATTGACACACCCCCAGTGCACTTCCAGCCTGCTTTGCATATTGATTTTATGCTAGATTTTTCATGACTGGCACTCTACAAAAAAAAACAAACAAACAAAAAAAAAAAACATTTTTACTGGCACCTACACAGACATAAGACTACTTACAGTACATATGTAAAAATGTACCAGCAGGTTCTCTTTAAAATTTCGACTAAAGTGTTATTTCTTATTGCATATCTAAAATATAAGAGGTGGAAATTGAAAGTAATTGTAATTTCTAATCCCAGAAATCTCCTGCACATTTGGGGTTGATATACTACGGCAATGGAAAATGCAACTACAGAGCTTTGCAAACAATGAAACAACTACTTATCCAGATGCTGACACAAATGCTGGAGCTGCAACTTTCTGCACGGTTTCATTACTGCTCCCCAAGGCGTGGGAAGAGGCGTCTGCAGATTACACTGTGTAGGGGGCATTGTGAGCAGTACAACTACTCTAGGCGGCTTGTTCCACGACTGCACGGAAGGAGCAAACGTTTCTGATTACAAGGTAATCATAGATAGAAACTCCATTTAGGAACCTCCAAGAAAATAAAATTGTAATAAAACCTGCAACTATCACTTTGGTTTACGAGTCAGAAGTCTCAGAGCTGGATGTCTAAGGTCAGTCTTCAGCCATCAAGAAATATCAGATTTTCTTGCCAAATTCAACTTGAAACAAAGTATCAAACAATCAGTTTACGCACTTTGACAACATTGCAGGTCGCGTGTGTTTTCCTACAAAATTATTGACAATAGTTAAAGGACTTATTCGGGACTTTTTATTTTACTTATGGGGCAGGTAGTTGCCAACTAACATAACAGACCGCCCCTGCTGGTGATTCTCATTTTCTGTTTAGTCATGTAGACCACAATTCAGAAGAGAAGGAACTGCTCCGCCGACGTGATGTCACAGGAAGCTGGAGATTTGCAGGCAGGAGCGGAACATGACCACCCTGAGTCGGGAGACATTGCACATATTAGCCTATGAAACTATCGAATTTGGGTCACAAGATGAGCAGCCAGATGATGCCGACAATCATGTAATGTTATGATGCAGTCTGAATTAAAGCGGATCTGTTCCCAAATTTTACAATACAAACTGTAGACGATATTAAATATATATTAGACCTGATTAGACTGGCGCACTTTGAAAACTAACGTTAAAATGGCTGTATAATCCTGAGTCCAGCTATATAAAGTGTAAGCGCTGATTCCAAGTGTATTCCATCTCCACCCACCCAGCCAGCCAGACTGACAAATGCAGCTTGTACTGAGCAGTAGGGGAGGAAGCTGTTAGTCTAGGAGTGCCTAAAATAGGTGAAAATCTGTCAGAAAGGCTGTATTATGAAAGTTCAAAGTAAACACACTCATCAGGTCCAGGAGATATCCAATGTGTGCAGCCTGTATTGTGAAATCTGATGACAGATCCTTGTTAAAGTACTCCGGAAATTTGGGTCCAATAGAATAAAAATAAACATCCAGATCTTCTATTCTTAACTTTCAGACCTCTTCTATTCATTTCCTAGGCCGTACTGTGCGACACTAACTGCTCCATACATATACATTACAGTCGTCCAAACCTGGCCATGTCGGCAGGATCATCCGCTAATCTGATGTGTATGGTGGCCTTCTGGTTCTAACCCCAACAGATGATGTCGCTGGAGAGAAGGATCTGGCCTGTTGAATGTCAGTAGTCGATCTGTTCGTTCTCTATGGAGAGATACGCCTCTGCCATAGGAGTCTGGCTGCGGCACTCTCAGAGAATACAAGAATGTATAGCTGAGCTGTGCGGTCCGGTCTATGGAGGAGTTATAGAGAAAAGTATTCTTGTGGATTATTAAAAAAAAGCCATCTATTATTTTAAGTCAGGAGAGACAAGCGTCGGCCTTCACGCTGGCCTTCTGGATTACTCACTATCTTTCATGTAGACTGGAACTTGTGCGTTCCTCTACTTATATTTGTCACTGCTTCTTCAGAAACGCCCTTTAGTCACATTACAGAACAGCAGTAAAATGTTACCCACCTCCCACCTTACCTCGACTATCTATATTGGCTGGCAATATCTGCTTGTTATAAAGAAAAGTAGAAGGATGCAAAAAAAATAAAAAAAGGAGGACATACAGGTCCTGCCTTTCCCTGGAGCATCTGGCAGCTTAAATAAGAACTTGCGCAAAAGGTAACCTGTGCCAACTAGGAGAGCTCCATGTGCAGGGTACATGACTGTGAGCAGCTCTCTGCAGAGAGACCAGTAAAAATACTACTTATTGTTATGGCACCCGATTAACCATTAATTACATCAGCCTGCCGACATGGAAGACGCAAGGAAATCAGATTAAAGTCCACCCTGCAATGATGAAGGACTTGTCTGCGGCGAGGCAATTAACATTACACAACCCAGGGAGAGAGTCCACTACTGGATGATAATTTCTCAGCTCTTGGAGTCACTGCCAAGAAACTAAGAAAGGGGTTATCGTATTGGTTTACATGGTTAAAATTGCAGTGCTTGTAAAAAAAAAAAACAAAACAAAAAAAAAAAAACAAGAAGCCTCGCCACTTGCCTGTTAGCAAAAAATCCTCTCAGTTCTTAAGACCAGAGGGATTTTTATTTCTTAAGTTTACTGCACTTGGCCTAGGTTACTGTCCACCTTGGCAGCGTATCAGCAGTAGCCGGTCTCGTAGGGAAGGCGCGCTCCATTTCTAGGCTCTTCGTTACTCTTAGAAGCAGTCTGCATTGCTGGATCACCCCAGCTTCAGTCCCCGTGCTACCTGCAGTATCAGAGAGCCCAGTTTAGGTCATTAGTGGAGCCTCGCCGCTGGTCCGAACTGTCAATCAGGATCACATGTTCATGGCAAGCAGGAAGGCAGGGAGAAATATGTGTAAGAATAAACCTATGAAAATGTCTGATATAAAAACATCAGAAACATAGCTGAAAGACAACACTTATCCATCTATTATATTAGCTGTATGTGATGGAGCCAGAATGCCCCATTCATGCACTATAAGGATGGCGAATATTCCAAACCCATGTAAGATAAATGGACCGTTCCCATTCACTTCTATGGAAACTGCAGCAACAGAACATTTCAGTGTACGGCACACATTGCTTTTCTGACTCTAAACTTGGCTGTGGATAGAGCTGTAAAAAGTAAATCACCATACCATTCCTGGACAATCCCTTTAAAATACATTTTCCTTGCAGCGTCCAATGCGCAGGAAATGTACAGCCAAATCCAGAAAAAGGGGTGTGTGGATATAAAACATCCATTACATTAAGATCCACGAGAAGGAACTGGTTTTCACCAGCCCAAACCATTCGACAAAGTATTTTGGTGCTTAAATGTCACGGAAACTCAAGCAGTCAAGAAGGTGACTGTACTCGGAGCTCAGCAATGGAACAGTTATCAAGCTTACCCCAAAATGTAGGGGCCAACAGGAAATCTCCAGGGATAATGACCTGCCTGACTTCTGGGCCTCACAGTAAAGAGTTGTGGCTCATCAGGAAAAAGCATGGTCTACTCAGCAACACAGTGCGCCAAAAATGCACCAGAATTATGGCGCACATTCTGGCACAAAGACAACTAAAATGTGGTGTAAACTTAGACTTACAATACACCAGCATGATTCATTATGGTAAATATGGTGTATGTTAAGACTGGCTAGTCTAAGGCCCATATGATCACTGTGTGCATAGTGAACAGATCGATATACTGCTGAGAACGATAAGTTTTACGTTTGCTAGTGTTCATAAGGGTGTAGTCAGATGGCCGTATAAATCGACCAGAGATCAGAACCAAGGCTATGGAGTTGGAGTAGTGGTGTCGGTGTCCATTTTGATAGAGTCGGAATAAAATGGACTGACTACTAAAATATATAATAAACTGTGTTCATGATACAGTGCAGGATGTGCTGTAAATGTTCTCATAAGAATTTGGGAAAGTTATGAAATGTCCTATACATGTCTGTTCCTGATCTAAGGATACCGACACTTACTGGAGATGAACCTGTGCTGCACTTTATGTACTTGCTTAGTAGTGACCAGTGCTGGGGAGTCGGAGTCAGAGGTTTGGCACTGACCAGAACGCAATGCATGGACTGGCTGGTGGCTCCAATGACACAAGCATGGCAGCTTGATATATTTCTATGCAGCTGTCACTCGGGTCAGGAGAGCAGTCGGTCAGTCCGCACACTGTCTTCTGATCTCGGGCAGATTAATACTGACTGCACCCCAAGAACACTCTTTCCTCAGTCGGTCTAAGGGAGCTCTAAGTTTGCAATGTTTAAAGGTACCGTCACACTTAGCGACGCTGCAGCGATACCGACAACGATCTGGATCGCTGCAGCGTCGCTGTTTGGTCACTGGAGAGTGCGCTTAGTTACCCGATGTTTACCCTGGCTACCAGTGAAGACATCGCTGAATCGGTGTCACACACGCCGATCCAGCGATGTCTGCGGGGAGTCCAGCGACCAAATAAAGTTCTGGACTTTCTTCCCCGACCAGCGACAGCACAGCAGGGGCCTGATCGCTGCTGCCTGTCACACTGGACGATATCGCTAGCGAGGACGCTGCAACGTCACGGATCGCTAGCGATATCGTCTAGTGTGACGGTACCTTAAGAGCTAGAATGGCTAAATAAACATCATAATGCCAAGAAAGCGGTAACCTGGGCAGCACGGTGGCTCAGTGGTTAGCACTACAGCTAGGTTTAAATCCCACCAAGGACAACATCTGCAAGGAGTTGGTATGTTCTCCCTATGTTTGTGTGGGTTTCCTCCGGGTTCCTCGCACACTCCAAAGACATCCTGAGAGGGAATGTAGATTGTGAGCCCCAATGGGGACAGTGATGATAATGTCTGTAAAGCGCTGCAGAATAAGATAGCGCTATATAAGCAAAGTATAATAAATAAATAACCTGAATATTGTATCCATAAGTGACAGCGCTTAGAACTCAACCCATCCAACTCAAGCAAAGAAGAAATGCTACAAGAAGTGGTTTCAATACAGACATTATGGCCAACTTTACCAACTCCCCTTGAAAGCTTGTGGACCTTGACAGAGACCTAAGAACAATAGTGGGGGGAACAGAGGCATAGACATTAGGTAACCACTTACCTCCAGGAACCCAGTCCATGTTTGGCATGCAAAAAAGAACTAAAGTATTGGGGAATGAGAAATCTCAGATACCAATAGCCTATCAGCCTAACATTTTTCTGCCAACATCTATGGAAGTTATTTTTGCCTGAGTAAAATATAACGTTCTCCTGAAATGTCTGCTGCAGTGCACCTTTACATGGACTTACTCCAATGAGGACTCGCTTTGTAAAACTTGTGTAGGACATTTAGGAAGAACATTAGTTAAGTTGCTGAAGACAAGGCAGCTGTCTCATATACACTCCTCACAGTATCATATTCCAGTTGTCATGTAAGCACTCCTTTTAGGTGAAGGCAGTCTATAAGAAAGGAGAAAGTGACAGCCATAGTCACTGCATGGTTTAGCCATACTAGTCCTTCCCCTAAAAGTAGATCTGTAGGAATGATTCATGAATTAAATGCAGTTCTCAATAATGCAGAGCCCCGCTGGCTGCTGAACGGCCCATGTAATAAACCACTTAGCGTAATGAAGACGTATGCACAGGATAGGAATAATGCTATAGGATGGGACACAGAAGACATGTCACTTATACAAAGTGTGGATTAAATATTTACAGCCATACCACACTCCCCATCACACAAGACCCCTCCAATCAGAAGATTAAAAGAGGTTTTCTAGACTAACAATCCCACTCAGAATATAAAGAAAATGAACGTTATACACTCATCAGAAGTGGGAACAGCACTCTTCCCTAAATAAACCACTTACCCATATTATGCAGTTCAGGATGAGCAGCCAGTATGTATGGCCTGTGTTAGCTACGGTCATTTGGGAAAGGGTGGCTGAAGGCCAATAGGGTCACTACAGCACCAACAACGGTTCTTCCCAATTTTTCCAGATTGCAATGCAGAAAATCTGTCATGTTCAATAGTGGGCACACAACATAGATCATGGCATAACTAAACATGAGCAAGCTGTGCTCACACCTGATCTGAGTAATAACTATTCTCTGCTCTAGAATTACCGATGGAGAACAGGACCGTTACATAATGAATGTAAACAGCACCAGAAAGACAATATTAAGTATGATAGAGTCCATCTGGTGCAGATAAAAAAAAAGTGCAGCACACTTGTGCCCAATCTATACCAACTATAATATAAGCACATGTACAGACCTGGTGCAAAGGTACAGACATGGCGCAAAGCTTGTGCCCGATCTATAGTATATTGCATGCAAGAGTACAGACCTGGCGCAAAGCTTGTGCCCGATCTATAGTATACTGCATGCAAGAGTACAGACCTGGCGCAAAGCTTGTGCCCGATCTATAGTATATGTAAGAGTACAGACGTGGCGCAAAGCTTGTGCCCGATCTATAGTATATGTAAGAGTACAGACCTGGCGCAAAGCTTGTGCCCGATCTATAGTATATGTAAGAGTACAGACCTGGCGCAAAGCTTGTGCCCGATCTATAGTATATGTAAGAGTACAGACCTGGCGCAAAGCTTGTGCCCGATCTATAGTATATGTAAGAGTACAGACCTGACGCAAAGCTCGTGCCTAATCTTTAGTATATTGCATGCAAGAGTACAGACCTGGCGCAAAGCTTGTGCCCGATCTATAGTATATGTAAGAGTACAGACCTGACGCAAAGCTTGTGCCCGATCTATAGTATATGTAAGAGTACAGACCTGGCGCAAAGCTTGTGCCCGATCTATAGTATATTGCATGCAAGAGTACAGACCTGACGCAAAGCTTGTGCCTAATCTTTAGTATATTGCATGCAAGAGTACAGACCTGACGCAAAGCTTGTGCCTAATCTTTAGTATATTGCATGCAAGAGTACAGACCTGGCGCAAAGCTTGTGCCCGATCTATAGTATATGTAAGAGTACAGACGTGGCGCAAAGCTTGTGCCCGATCTATAGTATATGTAAGAGTACAGACCTGGCGCAAAGCTTGTGCCCGATCTATAGTATATGTAAGAGTACAGACCTGGCGCAAAGCTTGTGCCCGATCTATAGTATATTGCATGCAAGAGTACAGACCTGACGCAAAGCTCGTGCCTAATCTTTAGTATATTGCATGCAAGAGTACAGACCTGGCGCAAAGCTTGTGCCCGATCTATAGTATATGTAAGATTACAGACGTGGCGCAAAGCTTGTGCCCGATCTATAGTATATGTAAGAGTACAGACCTGGCGCAAAGCTTGTGCACGATCTATAGTATATGTAAGAGTACAGACGTGGCGCAAAGCTTGTGCCCGATCTATAGTATATGTAAGAGTACAGACGTGGCGCAAAGCTTGTGCCCGATCTATAGTATATGTAAGAGTACAGACCTGGCGCAAAGCTTGTGCACGATCTATAGTATATGTAAGAGTACAGACCTGGCGCAAAGCTTGTGCACGATCTATAGTATATGTAAGAGTACAGACCTGGCGCAAAGCTTGTGCACGATCTATAGTATATGTAAGAGTACAGACCTGGCGCAAAGCTTGTGCCCGATCTATAGTATATGTAAGAGTACAGACCTGGCGCAAAGCTTGTGCACGATCTATAGTATATGTAAGAGTACAGACCTGGCGCAAAGCTCGTGCCCGATCTATAGTATATGTAAGAGTACAGACCTGACGCAAAGCTCGTGCCTAATCTTTAGTATATTGCATGCAAGAGTACAGACCTGACGCAAAGCTCGTGCCTAATCTTTAGTATATTGCATGCAAGAGTACAGACCTGGCGCAAAGCTTGTGCCCGATCTATAGTATATGTAAGAGTACAGACCTGGCGCAAAGCTTGTGCCCGATCTATAGTATATTGCATGCAAGAGTACAGACCTGACGCAAAGCTCGTGCCTAATCTTTAGTATATTGCATGCAAGAGTACAGACCTGGCGCAAAGCTTGTGCCCGATCTATAGTATATGTAAGAGTACAGACCTGACGCAAAGCTTGTGCCCGATCTATAGTATATTGCATGCAAGAGTACAGACCTGGCGCAAAGCTTGTGCCCGATCTATAGTATATGTAAGAGTACAGACCTGGCGCAAAGCTTGTGCACGATCTATAGTATATGTAAGAGTACAGACCTGGCGCAAAGCTTGCGTCTGACTTATAAGAGCTGTATTAGATTTTAGACCAGAAATGATTCCTAATATTTTTATCAAAATGTACATTCGTTCTTCCAGAACTGGAACAATTTCAGCACCAAAAACCTGAAGTAGCAGGGGCACTGTTCAGTGAGATGTATTATGTACAATTAAATAATTGTAGTTTATCACATGTACAGTGCCATGGAATTAATGCTGCTATAAAAAAAAATTGTAGTCAAAGCCTGATTTTCCATGGTGATGTCCTCCTGTAATAGTTCCCAAGATTGCCCAATTGGTGCTATACATCTTCGTCGAGAGGGGTTTGGGGGGAGGTTGCACAGCTGTGAGGTGTAGTTTCCAAGGCTGGAGGGGAGGTTCCATGGCTTGGAGGCAAATTCCCGGATGGGGGGAAATTGGAGGTGAGGTTGCACAGCTGGGAGGTGTAGTTCCCCGGCTGGTGGTGTGCACGCTGGGAGGTATAGTTCCCCGGATGGGAGGTGTAATTCCCTAGCTAGGGGAGAAGGTGCATGCCGGTAGGTGTAGCTCCCAAGCTGGTGGGGTGCACACTGCGACACTGGGGAGGTGTAGTTCCCCAGCTAAGGGGGAAGGGGTGCGCAAGCTTGGAGGTGTAGTTCCCCGGATGGGAGGTGTAGTTCCCCGAATAGGGGAGATGGTGCATGCCAGTAGAAGTAGTTCTCCAGCTGGTGCGGTGCACGGTGGGACCCTGGGAGGTATAGTTCTCCAGCTAAGGGGGAGTGCACGCTGGGAAGTGTAGTTCCCCGGATGGGAGGTGTAATTCCCCAGCTAGGGGAGAAGGTGCATGCCGGTACATGTAATTCCCCAGCTGGTGGGGTGCACGCTGCGACACTGGGAGGTGTAGTTCCCCAGCTAAGGGGGGGGGGGGGTGCACGCTGGGAGGTGTAGTTCCCCAGCTGGGTGGGAGGGGTGTACACGCTGGGAGGTGTAGTTCTCCAGCTGGGTGGGAGGGGTGTGCACGCTTGGAGGTGTAGTTCCCCAGCTGGGTGGGAGGGGTGTTCACGCTGGGAGGTGTAGTTCCCCGGCTGGGGGGGTAGGAGTGTGCACGCTTGGAGGTGTAGTTCTCCGGCTGGGTGGGAGGGGTGTGCACGCTTGGAGGTGTAGTTCCCCGGCTGAGGGGTAGGGGTGTGCACGCTGGGAGGTGTAGTTCCCCAGCTGGGGGGTGCACATGGGACACTGGGAGGTGTAGTTCCCCAGCTGGGGGGGTAGGGGTGTTCACGCTGGGAGGTGTTCCCCGGCTGGGGAGGGTAGGGGTGTGCACGTTTGGAGGTGTAGTTCCCCGGCTGGGGGGTAGGGGTGTGCACGCTTGGAGGTGTAGTTCTCCGGCTGGGTGGGAGGGGTGTGCACGCTTGGAGGTGTAGTTCCCGGCTGGGGGGTAGGGGTGTGCACGCTGGGAGGTGTAGTTCCCCGGCTGGGGGGTAAGGGTGTGCACGCTGGGAGGTGTAGTTCCCCGGCTAGGGGGTAGGGGTGTGCACGCTGGGAGGTGTAGTTCCCCGGCTAGGGGGTAGGGGTGTGCACGCTGGGAGGTGTAGTTCCCCGGCTGGGGGGGTGCACATGTGACACTGGGAGGTATAGTTCCCCAGCTGGGGGGGTAGGGGTGTGCACGCTTGGAGGTGTAGTTCCCCGGCTGGGGGGGTGCACATGTGACACTGGGAGGTATAGTTCCCCAGCTGGGGGGGTAGGGGTGTGCACGCTTGGAGGTGTAGTTCTCCGGCTGGGTGGGAGGGGTGTGCACGCTTGGAGGTGTAGTTCCCGGCTGGGGGGTAGGGGTGTGCACGCTGGGAGGTGTAGTTCCCCGGCTGGGGGGTAAGGGTGTGCACGCTGGGAGGTGTAGTTCCCCGGCTAGGGGGTAGGGGTGTGCACGCTGGGAGGTGTAGTTCCCCGGCTAGGGGGTAGGGGTGTGCACGCTGGGAGGTGTAGTTCCCTGGCTGGGGGGGTGCACATGTGACACTGGGAGGTATAGTTCCCCGGCTGGGTGAGAGGGGTGTGCACGCTTGGAGGTGTAGTTCCCCGGCTGGGGGGGTGCACATGTGACACTGGGAGGTATAGTTCCCCAGCTGGGGGGGTAGGGGTGTGCACACTGGGAGGTGTAGTTCCCAGTATGGTGGGGTGCACATGTGACACTGGGAGGTATAGCTCCCCGGCTGGGCGGGAGGGGTGTGCACGCTGGGAGGTGTAGTTCCCCGGCTGGGTGGGAGGGGTGTGCACGCTGGGAGGCGTAGTTCCCCGGCTTGGGGGGGTGCACGCTGGGAGGTGTAGTTCACCGGCTTGGGGGGTGGGGGTGTGCACGCTGGGAGGTGTAGTTCACCGGCTGGCGGGGTAGGGGTGTGCACGCTAAGAGGTTAGTTCCCCGGCTGGGTGGGAGGGGTGTGCACGCTGGGAGGTGTAGTTCACCGGCTGGGGGGGGTAGCGATGTGCACGCTTGGAGGTGTAGTTCCCCGGCTGGGGGGGTAGGGGTGTGCACGCTGGGAGGTGTAGTTCACCGGCTGGGGGGGGTAGCGATGTGCACGCTTGGAGGTGTAGTTCCCCGGCTGGGGGGGTAGGGGTGTGCACGCTGGGAGGCGTAGTTCACCGGCTGGGGGGGGTAGCGATGTGCACGCTTGGAGGTGTAGTTTCCCGGCTGGGGGGGTAGGGTGTGCACGCTGGGAGGTGTAGTTTCCCGGCTGGGGGGGTAGGGTGTGCACGCTGGGAGGTGTAGTTTCCCGGCTGGGGGGGTAGAGGTGTGCACGCTGGGAGATGTAGTTCCCCGGTTGGCGGGGTAGGGGTGTGCACGCTGGGAGGTGTAGTTCCCCGGCTGGCGGGGTAGGGGTGTGCACGCTGGGAGGTGTAGTTCCCCGGCTGGCGGGGTAGGGGTGTGCACGCTGGGAGGTGTAGTTCCCCGGCTGGCGGGGTAGGGGTGTGCACGCTGGGAGGTATAGTTCCCCGGCTGGCGGGGTAGGGGTGTGCACGCTGGGAGGTGTAGTTCCCCGGCTGGCGGGGTAGGGGTGTGCACGCTGGGAGGTATAGTTCCCCGGCTGGCGGGGTAGGGGTGTGCACGCTGGGAGGTGTAGTTCCCCGGCTGGCAGTGGGGGCAGGTGCCGCCCTGGGCTCCGCTACTCACTATGGTGACGCTGGCTTTCCGCAGGTCCCGGTTCTCCTCCTGCAGGGCCTTGCACTTGAGCTTGTAGGTCTCCAGCTCGATTTTCAGCACTTTGTTCTCCTGCTGCAGGGAGGCCAGGCGGTTAGTCAGCTCTTCAAGGCGAAATGGAGAGATGACGATGCCGGTCGACTTCCCGGAGGAAGGGGCTGAGGAGGACGTCTGCATAGCGGCCGAACTGTTTCCCGCTCCGTCAGTGTCACTCTCACTGGCGCTGTCCGCCATCGCCGAGGCTTATCACTGGGAGGAGGGATGACACAGGACAGGTGGCGGCGGCGGCGGAGAGCAGACACTCGCCCACCGTGTGAGCGCACACTGCACTGCGCACACTCTGCCTCACCAGAGAGCGCGGAGCCGGGAGAGAGCGACCGCTCACCACCAACTAAGTCACTCACCCACAGCGCCACCGTCCGGTCACTATGTGTACGACACGTGCGCGAGCCTGGGCCCCTGACGTTGCACGTGTATTTTTTTTCTGTCTGCCTTATTTTATCTTTATTAACTCATTAGGACGTTTTCTTTTTTCATTTTTTTCTCCCCTCCTTCCAAGAACCATAATTTTTTCTTTACTTTTCCATCAATGTAACCACATGAGGGCTTGTTTTTGGCATGGGGATGATTTGCAGTGTTAAATTTGACACTATTCGGTTTATCATATAATGTAAAGGGAAAAAAAATCCCAAGTGCGATGAAGTAGTAAGAAAGAAAAAAAATCACAATTCCGCCATTTGATTTAACCCCCGGCACACCGCGATCAAACATGACCGCGATGTGCCGGCGGTGCAGGGAAGCATCGCGCAGGGAGGGGGCTCCCTGCGGGCTTCCCTGAGACCCCGCAGCAACGCGATGTGATCGCGTTGCTCTGGGGGTCTCTTACCTCCTCCCTGCAGCAAGTCCCGGATCCAAGATGGCCGCGGATCCGGGTCCTGCAGGGAGGGAGGTGGCTTACCAAGTGCCTGCTCAGAGTGTGTCTGGGTTAGAGGTGTGGTTAGGGTTACCGTTGGAATTAGGGTTAGGGGTGTGTTTAGATTAGGGTTTCAGTTATAATTGGGGGGTTTCCACTGTTTAGGCACATCAGGGGCTCTCCAAACGCGACATGGCGTCCGATCTCAATTCCAGCCAATTCTGCGTCGAAAAAGTAAAACAGTGCTCCTTCCCTTCCGAGCTCTGCCGTGTGCCCAAATAGGAGTTTACCCCAACATATGGGGTATCAGCGTACTCAGAACAAATTGGACAACAACTTTTGGGGTCCAATTTCTCCTGTTACCCTTGGGAAAATACAAAACTGGGGGCTAAAAAATAAGTTTTGTGGGAAAAAGATTTTTTAATTTTCACGGCTCTGCGTTATAAACTGTAGTGAAACACTTGGGGGCTCAAAGTTCTCACAACACATCTAGATAAGTTCCTTTGGGGGTCTAGTTTCCAATATGGGGTCACTTGTGGGGGGTTTCTACTGTTTAGGTACATTAGGGGCTCTGCAAACGCAATGTGACACCTGCAGACCATTCCATCTAAGTCTGCATTCCAAATGGCGCTCCTTCCCTTCCGAGCCCTCCCATGCGCCCAAACGGTGGTTCCTCCCCATATATGGGGCATCAGCGCACTCAGGACAAATTGGACAACAAATTTTGGGGTCCAATTTCTCCTGTTACTCTCGAGAAAATACAAAACTGGGGGCTAAAAAATAATTTTGGGGGGAATTTTTTTTTTTTTTTACGGCTCTGCATTAGAAACTGTAGTGAAACACTAGGGGGCTCAAAGTTCTCACAACACATCTAGATAAGTTCCTTTGGGAGGTCTAGTTTTCAATATGGGGTCACTTGTGGGGGGTTTCTACTGTTTAGGTACATTAGGGGCTCTGCAAATGCAATGTGACGCCTGCAGACCATTCCATCTAAGTCTGTATTTCAAATGGCGCTCTTTCCCTTCCGAGCCTTCCCATGCGCCCAAACGGTGGTTCCCCCCCACATATGGGGTATCAGCACACTCAGGACAAATTGCACAACAAATTTTGGGGTCCAATTTCTCCTGTTACCCTTGGGAAAATACAAAACTGGGGGCTAAAAAATAATATTTGTGGGAAAAAATTTTTGTTTTATTTTTACGGCTCTGCATTATAAACTTCTGTGAAGCTCTTGGTGGGTCAAAGTGCTCACCACACATCTAGATAAGTTCCTTAGGGGGTCTACTTTCCAAAATGGTGTCACTTGTGGGGGGTTTCAATATTTAGGCACATCAGTGGCTCTCCAAACGCAATATGGCGTCTCATCTCAATTCCTGTGAGTTTTGCATTGAAAAGTCAAACGGCGCTCCTTCCCTTCCGAGCTCTCCCATGCGCCCCAACAGTGGTTTACCCCCACATGTGGGGTATCAGCGTACTCAGGACAAATTGTACAACAACTTTTTGGTTCCAATTTCTTTTCTTACTATTGGGAAAATAAAAATTGGGGGCGAAAAGATCAATTTTTTTCACAAAAATTATTTTTTATTTTTACGGTTCTGCATTATAAACTTCTGTGAAGCACTTGGTGGGTCAAAGTGCTCACCACACCTCTAGATAAGTTCCTTAGGGGGTCTACTTTCCAAAATGGTGTCACTTGTGGGGGGTTTCAATGTTTAGGCACATCAGTGGCTCTCCAAACGCAACATTGCGTCCCATCTCAATTCCAGTCAATTTTGCATTAAAAAGTCAAATGGCGCTCCTTCGCTTCCAAGCTCTGTCATGCGCCCAAACAGTTGTTTACCTCCACTTATGGGGTATCGGCGTACTCAGGACAAATTGTACAACAAGGTTTGGGGTCCATTTTCTCCTGTAACTCTTGGCAAAATAAAACAAATTGGAGCTGTAAATTTTTGTGAAAAAAAGTTAAATGTTCATTTTTATTTAAACATTCCAAAAATTCCTGTGAAACACCTGGATGGTTAATAAACTTCTTGAATGTGATTTTGAGAACCTTGAGGGGTGCAGCTTTTAGAATGGTGTCACACTTGGGTATTTTCTATCATATAGACCCCTCAAAATGACTTCAAATGAGATGTGGTCCCTAAAATAAAATGGTGTTGTAAAAATGAGAAATTGCTGGTCAACTTTTAACCCTTATAACTCCCTAACAAAAAAAAATTTTGGTTCCAAAATTGTGCTGATGTAAAGTAGACATGTGGGAAATGTTACTTATTAAGTATTTTGTGTGACATATCTCTGTGATTTAATTGCATAAAAATTCAAAGTTGGAAAATTGCGAAATTTTCAAAATTTTCGCCATGTTTCCGTTTTTTTCACAAATAAACGCAGGTAATATCAAATATATTTTATCACTATCATGAAGTACAATATGTCACGAGAAAACATTGTCAGAATCATCAGGATCCGTTGAAGCGTTCCAGAGTTATAACCTCATAAAGGGACAGTGGTCAGAATTGTAAAAATTGGCCCGGTCCATAACGTGCAAACCACCCTTGGGGGTAAAGGGGTTAAGGAACAATCAAATGTAACCATGTAAAGGCTCCAAGTGTAAAAGGAGGTATTGGAATATAAATTAAGGTGCCAACAATATTACAGTCCCATGTAATAGCATAAAGTGCACATAGTACACATGGTAATAAGGACAGGTTCAGGTCACCCACCAAACACCTGAAGTGCGTTTCACCAATGCTTCGTAAAGATCATTCATCATGTTTTTTTCGTATCTACTTTAGTCCTTCATTATTACAGAAGTGAAAACCAAAATTCTGATCAGTGTTAAAAAAAAACTTTTTAGTTTGTGTAGATTTTACTGACCCTATTTTAAGGTTCATACAATGTTTTAATCGCTCTTTATTGCATTTTAGAGGGAGGATCAGCATCTGATAAGTGGCAATACTAGAATGTATTTTTTACCCCATTTTGACAGAGCAAACCTTGATAGACCAAATTTTCTTGGTTTACTTAAAGCTTTATTAAAAGGGGGTGATTCAAATTTTCTTTTTTTTCTTAACCCTGCATTCACCATACACTTGTACTGTTTCGAGTCAATATGACCCAACCTATTAAAATGTTGCTTTTAGCTACTGTAAGTGTTTTATTTGAATACCTATTTCATTATTAAACTGTGTGTAAACATGGTTGATCATAAACAAATGAAAAATGAAATTAAAACTTAATTTTTATTTTTTTGAGAAAAAGGTAACACGGATCGACTCACTTGGCTACTTAACAAGGTAGTCATAGGAATGCTTTTTGTTTAAATTTTCAACTGGTTTACGAATACAGTCTTCATATACCAGTCCAAACAAAAAAAAAAAACATATTCAGTCTTCTTGACATAAAACAGCACTCATTATAGTCCTCATAACTGCAGGGTTTCTCCGCACAGGGTACAGAATTCAGCTCTCTTTACCAAGAGCCCAACTCTTAAGGTCAACTCCCTTCCAGAGTACACAGAACAATCTTTACGTCCAAAAGCTTCACTTTTACCTCCTGGACTCCTCCCTAGTGTGGAGATATTGTGACCAGCTGTCTTGCCCACCTCTTCAGCTATTCATAATACAAGTGCTTCTCATTAAATTAGAATATCATCAAAAAGTTATTTTATTTCAGTTCTTCAATACAAAAAGTGAAACTCATATTATATAGAGTCATTACAAACAGACTGATCTATTTCACGTGATCATTTCTGTAAATGTTGATGTTTATGGCTTGCAACCAATAAGAATCCGAGAGTTATTATCTCCATAAATTAGAATAATTAACAAAAAACACCTGCAAAGGCTTCTTAAGCGTTTAATTATTGTTACATTATTATTTATTATTATAGCGCCATTTATTCCATGGTGCTTTACATGTGAGGAGGGGTATACATGATAAAAACAGGTACAATAATCTTGAACAATACAAGTAACAACTGGTACAGGAGGAGAGAGGACCCTGCCCGTGAGGGCTCACAATCTACAATGGATGGGTGAGGATACAGTAGATGAGGATAGAGCTGGTCGTGCAGTGGTTTGGTCGATCGGTGATTACTGCAGGTTGTTGGCTTGCCAGAAGAGGTAGGTCTTCAGGTTCTTTTTGAAGGTTTCGATGGTAGGTGAGAGTCTGATGTGTTGTGGTAGAGAGATCCAGAGTAGGGGTGATGCGCGAGAGAAATCTTGTATGCGATTGTGGGAAGAGGATATAAGAGGGGAGTAGAGAAGGAGATCTCGTGAGGATCGGAGGTTGCATGCAGGAAAGTACCGGCAGACGAGGTCACAGATGTATGGAGGAGACAGGTTGTGGATGGCTTTGTATGTCATGGTTAGGCTTTTGTACTGGAGTTTCTGGGTAATGGGGAGCCAGTGAAGGGATTGACACAGGGAAGAGGCCAGGGAATAGTGGGGGGACAGGTGGATTAGTCGGGCAGCTGAGTTTAGAATAGATTGGAGGGGTGCGAGAGTGTTCGAGGGGAGGCCACAGAGCAGGAGGTTACAGTAGTCGAGGCGGGAGATGATGAGGGCATGGACTAGGGTTTTTGCAGATTCTTGGTTTAGCAATGTATGGATCCGTGAAATATTTTTGAGTTGAAGGCGGCAGGAAGTGGAAAGCGCTTGGATCTGCGGTTTGAAGGAGAGATCAGTGTCAAGGATTACCCCGAGACAGCGAGCTTATGGGACTGGGGAGAGTAGGCAGCCATTTACTGTAATGGATAGGTTCGTTGGGGGAGTCGCGTGAGATGGGGCAAAGACAATGAATTCTGTTTTGTCCATGTTAAGTTTCAGAAATCTAGCGGAGAAGATGGATGAAATAGTGGACAGACATTGAGGGATTCTGGTTAGTAGGGTGGTGATATCTGGCCCAGAGATGTAGATCTGTGTGTCATCAGCATAGAGATGATACTGAAAACCGTGAGATTCTATGAACTGTCCCAGGCCAAAAGTGTAAATGGAGAAGAGCAGGGGCCCTAGAACTGAACCTTGCGGGACTCCAACAGATAGGGGGCGAGGTGAGGAGGTGGTGTGTGAATGGGAGACACTGAATGTTTGGTCAGTTAGGTATGATGAGATCCAGGATAGGGCCAAGTCGGTGATGCCAAGGGATGAGAGGGTCTGTAGTAATAGGGAATGGTCCACTGTGTCAAAGTCAGAGGACAGGTCCAGGAGGAGGAGGATAGAGTAGTGTCGCTTGCTCTTAGCGGTTAATAGGTCATTGGTGACCTTAGTTAGGGCAGTTTCAGTGGAGTGGTGTGACCGGAAGCCTGATTGTAAGCAATCGAAAAGGGAGCAGTAAGATAGATGGGAAGACAGTTCAAGATGGACGTGTTGTTCCAGTAGTTTTGAGGCATAGGGGAGAAATGATATAGGGCGATGGTTAGATACAGAGGATGGGTCAAGAGAGGGCTTTTTGAGGATAGGTGTGATTGAGGCATGTTTAAAGCTTGAGGGGAAAACACCAGTTGTTAGTGATAGGTTGAAGAGATGGGTTATAGTTGGGATGAAGACTGTGGCGAGGTTTGGGATGAAGTGGGAAGGGATCGGGTCAAGTGCACAGGTGATGAGATGCGATCTTGAGAGTAGAGTGGAGAGTCGATCTTCTGTAATAGTGGAGAAGTTGGTTTTGGAGGTGGAGGGCTGGGTAGTTGGGAGGAAGGGCTCTGGGGGTTGTCGACTAAAACTGTCTCTGATGTTCTCAATCTTCTGCTTGAAAAATGAGGCAAAATCTTCAGCTGAGATGAGTGGGGAGGGAGGAGGTGCTGGGGGACGGAGGAGCGAGTTGAATGTATTGAACTGTTTAGGGTTGTGAGACAGGGAGGATATGAGAGATGAGAAGTAGGTTTGTTTAGCTGTGGCGAGTGTGGTCTTGAAAGTAGTGAGGGACTGTTTGAATGCAATAAAGTGCTCATTGGAGTGGGATCTTTTCCATCTCTGCTCTGCAGCCCTGGAAGCTCGGCTCGGTTCTTTGGTCAGGCTGGTGTGCCAGGGCTGTCTGTTGATTTTGTGAGCTTTGGTATGTGTGGGGCAACAGTTTTCCAAAGCTACAGCTATTGTGGTGTTATATAGAGTGGCAGCGGCATCTGCATTGTGTAGGGAACTTATTTCAGTAAGAGGGAGGAGGGATTCAGAGAATGAATGTAGATCATGGTGTTTAAGATTTCTGCGAGGGTGTGCAAGTTTGTGGGGTGGGGAATGTAGACAAGGAGTGGAGAGGGAAGAGAATGTGAGTAGATTGTGGTCAGAAAGAGGAAGAGGTGAGTTAGAGAGGTGAGATAGGGAGCAGAGGCGGGTGAAGATGAGGTCCAATGTGTGACCATCTTTGTGAGTGGCTGCAGAAGACCATTGAGTGAGGCCAAAGGAGGAAGTGAGAGATAGAAGTTTAGTGGCAGCTGAGATGGAAGTGTCAATGGGGGTGTTGAAGTCGCTCATGATGATAGTGGGGATGTCCGCAGAAAGGAAATGTAGTAGCCAGGTGGTGAAGTGGTCAAAGAAGGTGGTGGCTGGCCCTGGGGGGCGGTAAATGACAGCCAGTTGGAGGTTGGTGGGGGCATAGATGCACACAGAGTGCACCTCAAAGGAAGGGAGGGTAACAGAGGGTGGCAGTGGGATTGGGGTGAAGGAGCAGTTATCTGACAGGAGAAAACCAACTCCTCTGCCATGCTTGCTGCTGGGGCGGGGTGTGTGAGAAAGGTGGAAGCCACCATAGGAAAGTGCAGCATGAGAGGCTGTGTCAGAAGAGGTGAGCCAGGTTTTGGTGATGGAGAGGAAGGAAAGTTTGGTAGTAACAAAAAGATCGTGGATGTAGGAAAGCTTGTTGCAGACAGAGCGAGTGTTCCACAGAGCTCCTGTTAGTGGGACTGGGGAAGTGGGGGCTGGGCGAATGGGTATAAGGTTAGAGAGGTTAAGGAAATTTGTGATAGAGTGTATATGGGTGGGGATGTGGTGAGGAGGACCAGGATTTGGAGAGATATCAACAGCAGTAAGAAGGAGCAAAGAAAGTGTTAGCAGGTGGAAGCAGGAGAGGGCATGAGGTGGCTGTCTGTGCTTGGAGGCAGAAGATTGTATGTTGAGGAACAGTTCTGAGGAGGACGTGAAATGGATGAGGAGGATTGAAGAGGAGATGAACAGTTCCTTACTAGATGTAGGGTTAAGGGAGTTAGCAGAAAGTGAAGGATTATAGGAGTGAAAGTGAAAACAAACAGAAACATTGTTTACAGTGACTGGGCAGTTACCTTCAGTTCCCTTCAGTTCCAATTCTGGTTTTAATTCTAAATTAATCTTCACACTTCTAGGACACACTTCTAGGAATCACACAGCAGACTAAAGTCATTGCAGACTTGTACTATGCAATATATGTACAACTAAGTGCATTCAGGTGTGAAGCAGAGATGAGTGGTCTCTGCTCATCTTGGTCAGAGAATTAAGGGTGGATCAGATGCATACAATCAAGCCAGAGTAAGCAAGGTCATAAATAACACTGGAGTAGGCTGGGGTTAGCTGAAAGGCATACCATGTGAATGCTAGGAGCAGAGGAAAGTCTGTGTGGAAAGTTGGGTGATGTACTATGTGCACCTCATAGACAGACAAGGCAGGAGAGCAGGCTGGAGAGCTGGGTGCATGAACATACCATGTGAATGCTAGGAGCAGAGGAAAGTCTGTGTGGAAAGTTGGGTGATGTACTATGTGCATAATAAGGTCCCTTAATCTGTTTCAGTAGGCTCCACAATCACGAGGAAGACTGCTGACTTGACAGTTGTCCAGAAGGCAATCCTTGACACACTCCACAAGGAGGGTGTCACAATCCAATTTTGGATTTGTGGCAGATCTGGTTGCCTCAGTTTAAGACCTTTTTTCCTTTCTGGTCATCGGGGTTTAATGCAGTTTTTTCCCCCCGGTGGCCGCTGATGTTATTGCATTGCTGCTGGGTCAGCTGATGGTTGTGGTGACCACTCCCTCTATCCTTTAAGAGGTCACCTGGTTCATCAGCTGACTGTCGGTGTTAGTTCATTCTTCAGCGACCAAGCCGGGAGTAGGAGCTAGCTGGGAACTGTTGTTCTACAGCTGTGTCTATTGTATCTGGTGTTTCTTCCTGCTGTGCTGTGCCTTGCAGCATTAAGCTAAGTGTGGTTTTCCTTTTCCTTGTCTGTATACTCTGTTATGGTGATATTTTTACACTGGTGCAGTCCACCTCTCTTGGGGGGAGAGGGGGTCACTGATAGGGCCTACACAGGAGACAGGGATACGCTGGCGGCTCAGGCCTCCTAACCTTCATAGGTACCCCTGAGATAAGGGAAAGCCAGGGCCCCTTATAGTGGCAGGGACAGGTGCTGGTTCCAGTACGCTGTCCTGCCCCTTTATCGCCGTAATCGGCGTGACATTAACACAGACCTTCACATTTTTTCTGGTGAGCCATGGCTCAGATGCAGGCCTTTGCCCAACTGATTCAGACCCTCACCGACGAGTTTAAGGTGCTGCGTGGTGAGGTGGTGCAGCAGCTCTAGCAGTTGTTGGGGTTTTAGGCTTCGGCCCAGGTACATGCTCAACCAGAGCCCAAGATATCTCTTCCTGACAGGTTCTCTGGTGGGAGAGATACATTTTTGGTTTTTAAGGAGGCCTGTAAGTTATACTTTAGGCTCCGCCCTCGTTCATCAGGGAGTGAGGAACAACGGGTGGGAATCATCATTTCCCTTCTTAAAGGTGATCCCCAATCCTGGGCCTTCTCCCTCCCGACCGGTTCTCCATCTCTATGCTCAGTGGACGAGTTTTTTGCAGCTGTGGCGCTGGTATATGGTGACCCGGACGGCGTCTCCTTGGCGGAATCCCGACTCCGTAAGATCAAGCAGGGGGGCCGGACGGCGGAGGACTACTGTTCAGAGTTCAGGAGGTGGGCCACTGACACACAATGGAATGACCCGGCCCTTAGGAGCCATTTTGTGCAGGGTCTGTCCCCTAGGTTACAAGATACTCTGGTGCAGTACGCCGCCCCCAAATCGTTGGAGGCCGCCATGTCCCTTGCCATCCGGGTGGATAGATGCTTGAGGGAGAGGCACACACCAAATGTGCCCCCTATAGTCCTTGCTAGGGAGGAGGATACACCTGGGCAGGCTGACGAACCCATGCAGCTGGGAGGAGTTGGTTCCCAAACGGGGTTGTCTGGGGTTCGCCGTGGTGTGGGGGCATTTTTCTACTGTGGGCAGACTGGTCATTTTATCAATGTCTGCCCAGCTCGCACCCAAATACCTGTTCCATCTAAAAAGCCGCGTCCCATTGGTTGTGTGGAAGGAAGCGACCAGGGAGTGTATATTTCCTCCGTTTTCTCGTCTCAGTGTACTTTACCTGCTGAGGTGGTTGTTGGTGGGGTAACTGAGAATATTCCAGTGCTGGTGGACAGTGGAGCAGGAGTCAATTTGGTGAATGCTCAATTTGTCCAGACCCATGGCCTGATGAGTAGGTCGCTAGCTAGACCCCTAAGCATCCAGGCCATTGACTCTGTACTGTTCAGCCAGGGGACCATTACCCAAGTCATTGACAATATACTTCTGCATATAGGGGCTTGTCATGAAGAGTACCTGTCATGTTACGTGTTGGAGGGCATACCAACTCCCATTGTCTTAGGTCTCCCTTGGTTGAAAAGACACAACCCTGTCATAGACAGGCGGTCCAGAGAAGTAGTCAGCTGGGGTCAGTTGTGTGAGGACTGCTGCACTGGAGCTACGATCTCTGCCGTCCTTCTACAACCTACCCCTTCTTCTCCAGTGGGGGCAGTAGAGGTGCTTAAAGGAAGTAGGGGCAAGACTGTTCCCTCTCTACATTCTAACCCGGTATGTCAGAGACCTCTAAGGAGAAGGGGTCAGAGGAGGGTGGTGGTTCCCTCGGTGCATAGTGGGGGTGTGAGTTTGGTGACACAGGGGGACACCTCTATTGTCGGTTCTGTAAAGAGTTCACCATCTTGTGGCAGACGCATGCGTGAAAATAAACGTTCAGGTCCGGACCTGTGTGTGAATCACTACGTATGGGTGTCCACCAAAAATATCAGGTGGAAGGGTGGAACTGGAATCTGGAATTCGAGGGTAATCGGGCCATATCGGGTGTCAGCCATTGTCAGTCCGAAGACTTACCAGTTGGAGTTACCCTCAGTAATGCCCATACACAACTCATTCCACAGGTCGGCGCTCTGGAGATTTGTGCCGCCTACGTTGTTTTCTCCACCGTTCTGTGTCCACCGTAAACCTGAGGGTCAGGTGACTGGGGAGGTGAACTCTGGTGAATCGGGTCGTAGGAGCTAGCTGGGAACTGTTGTTCTACAGCTGTGTCCATTGTATCTGGTGTTTCTTCCTGCTGTGCTGTGCCTTGCAGCATTAAGCTAAGTGTGGTTTTCCTTTTCCTTGTCTGTATACTCTGTTATGGTGATATTTTTACACTGGTGCAGTCCACCTCTCTTGGGGGGAAACGGGGTCACTGATAGGGTCTGCACAGGAGACAGGGATACGCTTTCGGCTCAGGCCTCCTAAACTTCATAGGTACCCCTGAGATAAGGGAAAGCCAGGGCCCCTTATAGTGGCAGGGACAGGTGCGGGTTCCAGTACGCTGTCCTGCCCCTTTATCGCCGTAATCGGCGTGACAGAGGGTAAGCCACAAAAGGTAATTGTTAAAGAAGCTGGCTGTTCACAGAGTGCTGTATCCAAGCATATTAATGGAAAGTTGAGTGGAAGGGAAAAGTGTTGTAGAAAAAGGTGCACAAGCAACTGGGATAACTGCAGCATTGAAAGGATTGTTAAGAAAAGGCCATTCAAAAATTTTGGGGAGATTAACAAGGAGAGGACTGCTGCTGAAGTCATTGTTTCAAGAGCCACCACACACAGACGTATCCAGGACATGGGCTACAAGTGTCGCATTCCTTGTGTCGAGCCACTCCTGACCAATAGACAATGCCAGAAGCGTCTTACTTGGGCCAATTGGGAAAAGAACTGGACTGTTGCTCAGTGGTCCAAGGTGTTGTTTCCAGATGAAAGATGGAGGAAGAGTGGAGAGGCACACAATTCAAGTTGCTTGAGGTCTAGTGTGAAGTTTCCTCAATCAGTGAAGGGAAACTTGAAGGGAAGATGGATGGTGCAAAATACAGGGATATTCTTGAGCAAACCTGTTTCAGTCTGTCAGTAATTTAAGTCTGAGACAAGACAATGACCCAAAGCATACTGCAAAAGCAACTTTAGGGTGGTTTAAGGGGAAATGTCTAAATGTTTTGGAGTGGCCTAGTCAAAGCCCAGACCTTAATCCAGTTGAGAATCTGTGGCAGAGTTGAAGATTGCTGTTCACCAGAGGAAACCATCAAACTTGAAGGTGCTGGAGCAGTGTTGCCTGAAGAAATGGGCAAAAATCCCAGTGGCAAGACGTGGAAAGCTCATATTGATCTGCAGCTGTAATAGCTGCAAAAGGAGGCTTTGCAAATTACTGACTTTAGGGTAGTGAATTATTATGCACACTGAAGTTTTCAGTTATTTTTCCTTTTTGTTGTTTGATTCACAATAAAAAGAAAACCACATGTTCACAGATGTAGGCATGCTTTTTACATGAACTGAAGCAAACCCTAAAAAAACAGTGAAATTCCAGGTTATAAGGTAGCAAATTACTAAAAATGCCAATGGGGGTGAATTCTATCGCAAGACACTGTACCGTATATAATAGAGTATAAGCTGAGATTTTCAGCCCATTTTTTTAGGCTGAAAGTGCCCCTCTTGGCTTATACTTGAATCATTGTCCCAGGGTGTTGGCGGGGGAATGGGAGCGGCAAGGGATAGCGGCTGTCACATCATACTCACTCCCTCCTGGGACAGGCTCTGCACCTCCCTGGTTCTAAGATGGTTTTCGGCACTGGCAGCTCTTCCTGTATTCAGCGGTCACGTGGTACTGCTCATTAAAGTCATGAATATGGACGCGACTCAACTCTCATAGGCGTGGAGCGCATATTTATTACTTTAGTGAGCGGTACTATGTGACCGCTCAGCACTGGAAGGAGCTGCCGCCCTGGGACAACGGAGAAGCAGGGAAGTGCAGAGACCGCGCCAGGAGGGTGAGTATGACAGGGGAGGATGAGCCATGCGATATTCACCAGTTCCACCGCCGCACTGTGTCTTCCACGTCCTCTGGCTGTGACGTTCAAGTCAGAGGGCGCGATGATGTGGTTAGTGCGCACCCTCTGCCTGAACAGTCACTGCAGAGAGACGGAAGACTCAATGACGTGTGGCAGTGGAACGGGGACAGGTGAATATTGCAAGTGTCGGGGGCCTGAGCCAGCGGCGACTCCAGCACCTTGGCCCCCATAGCACGCCAGTGTCCCCGCCTGCTCAGGACACTGGCACCTGGCCCCCCAGCGACGAGAGGTGAGTATGTCATTTTTTTTTTAAATTGCAGCAGCAGCATTATATGGGGCATATTATTCTATGGAACATCTTATGGGGCCATCATTAACCTTTGTGCAGCATTATATGGGGTGTATTTTGTATGAAGCATCTTATAGGGCCATCATTAACCTTTATGCAGCATTATATGGGGCGTATTTTAATATGGAGCATTTTGTGGGGCGATTATTAACAACCTTTGTGCGGCATTATATGGGGCGTAGCTTTAGTATGGAGCATCTTATGGGGCTCATCATGAACTTTATGGAGCATTATATGGGGCGTATTTTGTATAGAGCATCTTATGGGGCCATCATGAACTGTATGGAGCATTATATGGGGCTCCTGATTCAATATGGATATTCAAAAACATTTAACCTACTGATGTCTCAATTAATTTTACTTTTATTGGTATCTATTTTTACTTTTGAATTTTACCAGGAGCTGCTGCATTTCCCACCATAGGCTTATATTCAAGTCAATACGTTTTCCCATTTTTTTGTGGCAAAATTAGGGGCCTTGGTTTATACTCGGGTCAGCTTATATTTGAGTAAAAGTATAAGGCAAGTCCACAAAATATGCCATAACTACGGTATTTATTATAGTCAGGTCACATCACTAGGATTCTGCTCCAACATTGTATTCACCTTTCTTTGTGCAATGAGAACACAGATACAGTTGAAAGCTGGACATGCCCCCATGTGTAGTTGTAAGAGAGTGTACAACGAAAGATGAGATTCCCCAGCGTTGTACACCATTTGTGATTAGAGACGGCAAAATACTGCTCAAACAGAACACTGCATAACTAGAAGATAGAGGAAGTGTTGCAGGCAGGACAGGTCCAAAGATATCAACGTGTTGAGGAGTTTGACGCCAATGAGTGAGACCGTGTGTTATCAGTGTGACACAAACAGGCGCCTGGGAAGAAATGGTACAGTTCACGCTGTTTTCAGGTGTTGCCTGCTGAAGGCAGCTCTCAACATTGTCGCTATTCCCAGGCCTCGGTACGTGTCACATGGACACACGGACTGCACACAGATGTGAAACACACACACAAACAGCAAATGGATGTCACACAGATGTCACATACGCACATACGGATGGCACATGGGGACGGGCCATGGATTTCGCTAGTACTGGTTTTTCCTGAACATGAATCACCAGGACATGTGAAGGCGGCCTTAAATGGTAAAACACAAGTACAAAACACAGAATAAACACAAAGTGTTACTAGGAACTATCATGACTAGCACAAATGTTACTCATTTCCTTGATTCCTTTTCTTTTATCTAAATTAATTACCGAGCAGCCAACACTCAAGGCGACCTGATGACAACAAAGTACTAGGGATGGTCGGACCCAGGGATGTTCGAGTCTGTCAGGTTTGGCCGAACTCTATAAAAAATTTCGGTTTGGGTACCATAACGGTACCTGAACTCAATCCCGAATCTGGACTTCTTTCAAATGAATTGGGGATCTGAACATGCATCTGTTCCCACGTTCAATATGACAGAGCACAAAACACTGGCTCTGATCGGCGGTAACCTTACTGACGTTACTGCTGGTCACAGTTATTGCAGTTCCCATGCTGCCACACAGATAACAGTGTGTGTGAGCCAACAGCTGTGACTGGCAGTGAAAAGTTTACCACCGGTCAGGCATCAGATGACGACTACTACTCTCATCAGCATACGCCTGGTCTCACTGATAGCAGTGAGAGCAAGCGTACGCTGATGCCAGTATTCACCAGCCAGCGCCTGTGCATAGTAAGAAATATGTCAGTGGCAGTGAGATAATGCAGCTCGTGCGTAGCTTACTACTGTATATGTGTATTTGCCCAATAAATAAATAAAAGAAAAAAATATGTGGGATCCCCCTTATCTATATTAACCAGCTGAGGGAAAGCAGACAGCTGGTGGCTTGTGTTAGTATTCTGGGAAGGGGCCAATATCCAGAATAGTTCACAGGCTATTAATATCAGCTCACAGCTGTCTGCGTGGCTTTTACTGGTTATTAAAATGTGGGGACTCCCAAAAATATAACATGGTGTTCTCCCTATATCTAATAAAAAGCAAAGGCTAAACAGACAGCTGCGGGCTGATATTAATAGGCTGGGAATGTCCATGGACTAAAAAGCACCAGCACTCAGCCTCCCCAGAAATAGCACATCCATTAGATTAGCCTCGGCTCTTTCCACTTGTCTTGGTACGTTGGCAGGTGGGAAAATAGTTTTGAGGTTGCTGTCAGCTATGTAATGTCAGCTGACATCAAACCCAGTGGTTAGTAAGTGTCTATCAGATACCCCCATTACTAACCCCCATTACTAATTAGACCTCAGAAAAAAATTATACTACGTACGTCTAAATAGTGATGAAAGTAAAAGTGAAATTTTTTGTGTAATCTTTCATCCTAAAAAATAGACAACCCGTAAGATGTGTATCATGCCCTATGCCTAAGGTGTACATCAGTACTATGCTCTGTATCTTATATGTGGGCATACTGTGGCTGAGGCATATTTGCGGGTGTGGTGTTTATGCTGTTACACACCTTGGGATGCTGTGCCCCGTGATTTATTTTATTTTATTAATTTTTAAGTACAGCTGAGGTTATTATATAATCAAAATGGAATCTTTTACCACGTTCCTTAAAATAGTGATGAAACCTACAATTGTATATGGGTAGAGGAGTATATATACTTCTAGCATTTTTAAAAAGCTATGTTCCGGTGCGGTTTATGCTGCCTTATAGATCTGGGAGGCAATGTTTCCGCTGTATTCATTTAGAATGTCAGCGGTAATATGCTGTGCGATGTGATCTTGACATGCGCAGTACTGTTTCCTAAACCTCTTGCTTCGGACATATACCTCTCTCTGTGTGGCTGATGCTGCCGGACTAATCCGATAAGCGGGGCTTCCGCTGTGTGTGTCCAGTTGGTCAGCGGCACTATGCGATTTGACATTGACATGCGCAGTAGTGGGTCTAGACCTCTCGCCTAGGATACACACAGGGATACCTGCGCAGTAGGCTGCAGCTTGTGTCCTCTGTGCGCAGATCGGAGTGGACATGTGCAGTTCAACTGGGGGCATGCCACAGGAAGTGGTCAGACGGCACCGTGAGTGAGCTTGACTGGCGGCAGTTATATAAGTGTTTAAGGTGAGACTGGGCGCTCAAGCTATCCATCATTATAAGTGACACTACCTATCATTGTATCTGGCCTCCTGAAGAGCCGTGGCAGGCGAAACGCGTTGAGGCGTTCATTATAGATGGCGGTAGTGCGGATATGCCGACAGATGAGTACTGATAGTTTATATATATATTAATGTCTTGAGAATAACATAGTAACTGGTGGTGTATCAGGGGTACTTAATGAGGATGCTCCAGTTGATGTGAATTAGATAGTTCGGTCTGGTAGCAATATATCCTATCTCTTTTAGTTACCCGTTATTGTCCACCTAGTACCGGAGTACTATCTGTTGTGCTGTTATATGCATTTCACCTACCGCCATAGGTGTCTATTATCTTCCTTGTTCGTTTTGGGGTATAGGCTTTCCCTAGTACAGTAGATCTCTGTATAGTACTAGAGGACCCTTTAGATGCTGGGTAGAGGTGGTCATTAGGTGTAGGGTACACTAGGGCCCCTAGGGACAGTCATCGTGGAGCGGGGGCGCCAGTACGTTCCCCCTAGGGTGTCTACCTCCGCAGCTAGGCAGGGGAGCATCTAGTTTACCTGACTAGGGTGATATAGCCATCCCCATTAGTTCAATGGTGTTTTTATAGCACGTTTTTGTATGCTTTTTTTGGTTTGTTTGTGTTTATTGGTCACTATGGGTTGGGTTCGTCGCCTTGATTTTAAACAATAAATAGTGGTTTTATATTTTTTCTGAGGTCTACTTTATGATTTAAGCTGTATGTACCTCGTGCTTATATACATTTTTGAGAGTAACCCCCATTACTAATAATAAAAAGTAAGAAAGACAGACACAGAAAAAAATTATTTAATTGAACTAAACACTGCCCGACAAATCCCCTCTTACTTTTGATTATGCAGTTAGACATAGGGGTATCTGATAGATGCCTCTCCATTACTAACCTCTGGGCTTCAAATCAGCTGACATTACAAAGCTGACATCAACCCCAAAATATGATCCCCGTTGCCAATGCACCATGGCAAATGGGAAGAGACGGGCAAAGCGCCAGAATTGGCACATCTAACGTATGCACCTTTTCTAGGGCGCCTGGGAGCTGATGTTATCAGTCTCAGAGAGGGCCAATATCCATGGCCCCTTCCCAGCCTATTAATACCAGCCTCCAGCTTCTGCTTTAGCTTGGCTGGTTATAAAAAATTGAGGGATTCAACACTGTTTTTTTATTATTTAAATAATTTATAAAAAATGACATTGGGTCCCACCTATTTTTAATAACCAGCAAAGGATAAACAGACAGATGCAGGATGATATTAATAGGCTGGGAAGAGGCCATCGATATTAGCCCCCTTCCAGACTAATAACATTAGCCCCCAGCAGCCCCTGAAATGGTGCATCCATTAGATGCTTTTCCCACTTGCCTTGGTGCATTAACAAGTGTGATAATGGATTTGGGGTCACCGTTGGTCACACGCAGCTGTGTTCTCACACTCAGCTCAGTGAGAGCTGGTTGCTGGCCTGAACGGTAGCATTACTGATGTCACCGCTCAGCAATGCAACCAATGCAACCAGATGTAGCAGAGTTGGTGCTCATCATGGGACATCAGCATTATGGATTATCAGCGGACAGGTCAGTATAACTTTGATTTTGGATTTTGTAATGAATAAATGGGAAAAAGAGGGGATTTGTCAGGAGTGTTTTGTTCCATTAAAATACTTTTTTCTGTGTTTGTCTTTTTTAATTTTTACTACTGGGTTAGTAATAGGGGTGTCTGATAGATGTCTCTCCATCTTTGTCATCACAAAGCTGACATCAACAGCCAAATATTATCCTGCTTGTCAAGGCATCAGGGCAAGCAGGAAGAGCTAGGCAAAGCTTTAGCTTAGCTGGTTATCAAAAATAGGGGGACTCCACGCCATTTTTTTTTAAATTATTTATTTATATCATTTTAAAAAATGGTGTGAGGACCCATCTATTTTTGACAACCAGTCAAGGTGACAACTGAGGGCTGCAGCCTGCAGCTGTCAGCTTTACTTGCGCTTGTTATCAAGAATAGAGGCGACACCATGTCTTTTTTTTTTAGTACAGTGCACCGCCCAATCACAGCCATGCCAATACTTGAAGTGGCTGTGATGGGGAAAATGAACCAAGCTTTGTTCGGGCTGCCAAACCTGAGTGGTAACACGGTCCATTCGGGTTCGCCCTAACCCTAAACAAAGTGGTGTGAAAAGAGGGTTTTATAGGTAAAATGTGTGACCCAGTGCATTTCTTCCTGTAAGCGTTACAGACCCAGGGTCTGCATCCTTTTCTCTGCATACTGCCTCTGTTTTTATATCTCTCCACTTTGTAGTAGTAGCGTAAGGCTGGAGTCACACTTGCGTGTGTAATGTGAGAAACTTGCGCAAGTCTCTTGCCTCAATACCCGCCACTGCTGCCAGCACTCAGGACTGGAACATTGAGGTACATAGAAATACATGCAGCCATAGACTACGGCCCCGAGAGTCGGCAGCAGTGCCAAGTATTGATGCGAGTTTCTTGCATTACACACGCAAGTGTGACCCCGGCCTAACAAGTGATTTATATGTGGCACTGCGATCAGCAATCAGGTAATATCTGTAATGTGCTGGATGAGGGTTGTAAAATATATGGTGCATGATAGGCATTACTATAGAATGGAGGCTTCTACTGCATTCAATTGCTAGATTGCATTTCCATAGCAATATCAATTTTTATGTCACTGCATAAAGCATGTTTGACAGCTTGACATTTTTTACAGATAAAAATGAGAATGTCTATGTATATCTGTATATATATACTGTAGTCATGGTCTAAATTGTTGACACCCTTGAAATTGTTCCAGAAAATTAAGTGTTTCTCTCCGAAAATTATTACAATTACACGTTTTGTTATATACATGTTTATTTCCTTTGTGCTCTCTGGTGTGTTCGCCTGTACCCTGTGCTGTAAGTTCTGATCTTCTTCTGCTGCTGACCTTTGGACCGTGTTCAGACTGCCCGTTTGTTATTGCCCCTTTGCTTATCCACTATTTCTCTGGTATTCTGACATGTGACCTGATTTACGACTTTGTATTTTCCCTTGGTTTACTAGTGATCTTTTGGTATTGACCCCACAACGTCTGACTGCGCTGATTCAATGCCTAGCCGTGGGTTGTGACTAGCATCACAGTATTGTTGGTGTTTTCATTTATCTCTGTCTGTCTCCCATGTTTATCTGATTAGTGTGTTACTATACACTTTAAGGTACCTTCACACATAACGATTTCGTTAACGATATCGTTGCTTTTTGTGACATAGCAACGATATCGTTAACGAAATCGTTATGCGTGACAGCGACCAACGATCAGGCCCCTGCTGGGAGATCGTTGGTCGCTGGGAATGATCAGGACCTTTTTTTTGGTCACTGATCACCCGCTGTCATCGCTGTGCGATGTGTTCACTGATAACCAGGGTAAATATCAAGTTACTAAGCGCAGGACCGCGCTTAGTAACCCGATGTTTACCCTGGTTACCATTGTAAAAGTTAAAAAAAACAAACAGTACATACTCACATTCCGGTGTCTGTCACGTTCCCCGGCGTCAGCTTCCCGCAGTGACTGTCAGCGCCGGCCGGCCGTAAAGCAGAGCACAGCGGTGACGTCACCGCTGTGCTCTGCTTTACGGCTGGCCAACGCTGACACAGTGCAGGTAAGCTGACGCCGGGGGATGTGACAGGCACCGGAATGTAAGTATGTAGTGTTTGCTTTTTTTAACTTTTACAATGGTAACCAGGGTAAACACCGGGTTACTAAGCACGGCCCTGCGCTTAGTAACCCGATGTTTACCCTTGTTACCCGGGGACTTCGGCATCGTTGGTCGCTGGAGAGCTGTCTGTGTGACAGCTCTCCAGCGACCACACAATGACCTAAACAGCGACGCTGCAGCGATCGGCATCGTTGTCTATATCGCTGCAGCGTCGCTAAATGTGACGGTACCTTTAGCTTCCCACTGCCTGGGGTGGGGGAGAGAACAGATAGGGGTTGTTATAGGAGCATAGCAAGGCACAAGAACCCAACATCTCCACCTTCAGGTGTAAGGCTACGTTCACATTATCGTTGTGCGGGGCAGCGTCAAGCGCAGCCGCGGCGACGCATGCGTCATGCGCCCCTATATTTAACATGGGGGGCGCATGGACATGCGTTGTCTTGTGTTTTGTGACGCATGCGTTATTTTGGCGCAACTGTCAGGGCGTTGAGGACACTGCATGATGCAGTTTTTCTGCGCCAAAAATCATGCAAAAATGAACGCATGCGTCACAATAAGCTGCGTTGTGCATGCGTTTTTGCATGCGTTTTGCATTGCACTGCCGACGCTGCCCCGCACAACGCTAATGTGAACGTAGCCTAATCCTGAAGACAGGGATAGACCAGGGCGCCCCTAGTTTTAGGGAACTGGTTAGGCTACTTTCACACTAGCGTCGGAATCTCCCCGTCGCATTGCGTCGGGCCGAGATTCCGATGCTAGCGTTTGTTGTGCCACAAAACAACCACATCGGGCCTCGTCTCATCTGCTCACCGGGCCCCTACCGGTGCTGCGGCGGTTTCCTATCGCGCCCGCACGCCAATAGTTAACAACAGCCGCCAGCCAATTGGAGGCTGGCAGCTGAAGTCGGCCGCAGGCGCAGCGCACACGTCGCCGTCGTCTGACGTCACTGTCAGTCGCTGGCGAGTTCGCGCTGCTGGAGGGAGTTAGCCGCCTGGAGCGCTGGTCAGGTGAGGAGAACTCAGTTTGTTTGTTTTGTTTTTTGTTAACCTAACGGCAATCCGGGTGGGCCAGAATGCTGGACACTGACTGGGGGCAATATGCTGGAGTCGGAGGACACACTGGGGCAGATGATAGCTGGACACACTGGGGCAATGCTGAAGACACTGGGGCAATGCTGGAGACACTGGGGCAGATTGCTGGACACACTAGGGGCATTTCTGGAGGACACACTGGGGCAGATAATTGCTGGACACACTGGCGCAATGCTGGAGACACTGGGGCAGACTGCTGGACATACTGGGGGCAATGCTGGAGGACACACTGGGGCAGATGATTGCTGGAGACACTGGGGCAATGCTGGAGACACTGGGGCAGATTGCTTGACACACTGGGGGCAATGCGGGGGCAGATGATTGCTGGAGACACTGGGGCACTGCTGGAGACACTGGGGCAATGCTGGAGACACTGGGGTAGATTACTGGACACACTGGGGCAATGCTGGAGGACACACTGGGGCAGATGATTGCTGGAGACACTGGGGCAATGCTGGAGACACTGGGGCAATGCTGGAGACACTGGGGCAGATTGCTGGACACACTGGGGGCAATGCTGGAGGACACACTGAGACAGATGATTGTTGGACACACTGGGGCAATGCTGGAGACACTGGGGCAGATTGCTGGACACAATGGGGGCAATGCTGGAGGACACACTGGGGCAGATGATTGCTGGATACATTGGGGCAATGCTGGAGACACTGGGGCAGATTGCTTGATGCACTGGGGGCAATGCTGGAGGACACACTGGGGCAGATGATTGCTGGACACTGGGGGCAATGCTGGAGGACACACTGGGCCCGATGATTGCTGGACACACTGGGGCAATGCTGGAGACACTGGGGCAATGCTGGAGACACTGGGGCAGATTGCTGGACACACTGGGGGCAATGCTGTAGGACAAACTGGGGCAGATGATTGCTGGACACTGGGGGCAATGCTGGAGGACACACTGGGCCCGATGATTGCTGGACACACTGGGGCAATGCTGGAGACACTGGGGCAATGCTGGAGACACTGGGGCAGATTGCTGGACACACTGGGGGAAATGCTGTAGGACAAACTGGGGCAGATGATTGCTGGACACTGGGGTCAATGCTGGAGGACACACTGGGCCAGATGATTGCTGGACACACTGGGGCAATGCTGGAGACACTGGGGCAGATTGCTGGACACACTGGGGGCAACGCTGGAGGACACACTGGGGCAGATGATTGCTGGACACACTGGGGCAATGCTGGAGACACTGGGGCAATGCTGAAGACATTGGGGCAGATTGCTGGACACACTCGGGGTAACGCTGGAGGACACACTGGGGCAAATGATTGCTGGACACACTGGGGTAATGCTGGAGAAACTGGGGCAGATTGCTGGACACACTGGGGGCAATGCTGGAGGACACACTGGGGCAGATGATTGCTGGACACACTGGCGCAATGCTGGAGACACTGGGGCAGATTGCTGGACACACTGGGGCAATATGCTGGAGTCAGACACTGGGGCAGATTGCTGGACACACTGTCTGGGGGCAATGCTAGACACACTGGGGCAGATTGCTGGACACTGGGGCAAAATGGTGGACATACTGGGGCAGATTGCTGGACACACTGGGGGTAATATGCTGGACACACTGGGGCAGATTGCTGGACACACTGGGGGCAATATGCTGGAGCCAGACACTGGGGCAGATTTCTGGACACACTGTCTGGGGGCAATGCTGGACACACTGGGGCAGATTGCAGGACACTGGGGCAATATGGTGGACATACTGGGGCAGATTGCTGGACACACTGGGGGTAATATGCTGGACACACTGGGGCAGATTGCTGGACACACTGGGGGCAGGACTGGAAGCATGGGCAGAATGTAGATACGGGGCAGGATTGGATCACGGGGCAGGATGGATACGATGGAGACAAATGGGGCAGGATGGGGAGAGTACATATGGGGTAGAATGGATACTCATGAGGGCAGGATGCAAGAACATATGGCTGGAGCCAGGAAAGAGATAAACGGGGCCAGGATGGGGAATATTATTACCATAGGGGCTAATTAAGGGATATTATTACTGCAGTGACGTATTTATTTTATTTTTTGAGTATACTGTTTTAAATGGGGGGGGGGCGGTCCTGTTACTGTGTGCAGAGTGACACTATCGCCTTTTTTTCTTCATGTGGTGTAATGTAGAAGTTGTGAAAAATTAAGTAATGTGCTCTGCAAGCGGAGCTTGAGATAACTGTGTTATTTCCTGCAGAAACGAGTCCTGGCTGGAAGAAATGATGGCAGTCTGTGCTGGATGAAAGATGAAGGACTTCACCTAGAGACGTCACTGGTGAGTCAGTGTTACCTATACACTGACACTATACACTGTATACTATATACAGAGGTCCTGTGTACAATGTCACCAGTGATCACTGTATTACCTATACATTATATACAGAGCTCCTGTGTATAATGTCACCAGTGATCTCTGTATTACCTCTACACAGACACTGCATACTAAGTACAGATCTCCTGTGAATACTGGCACTTATGGAGATAGTATTGTGTTTTTTTATTTTTTTTATTACTGATCAGTATTGTACTATTCAGTCACTATGTGGTGGTAATATGTGGTCTGGAAATGGTGTTGTGGTATTTGTCCCTTGTATGTGCTATTTGGTCACCAAGTGGTGGTAATATGTGGTCTTGACATGGTGCGGTGGTATTTGTTCCTTGTATGTGATATTATTTGATCACTGTGGTTGTAATTTGTGGTCTGGTCATGGTTCGGTGGTATTTGTTCCTTGTATGTGATATTGGTCAAAATATACCTAAATTGTATTGCATAATTTAACAAATATTTAACAGGTTACAGTAGAGTAGGGCCCGGCCATTTTTCTGGAATAATCTGGTTCAGGTATAACATGACCCCGTCACATGACCCCCGTCACATGACCCCCGTCACATGACTTCCGTCACATGACTTCCGTCACATGACCGGGGGGGGGGGCCCCACAGTGTCTGAACAGCCCGGTGTCCTGGCTACCCTTAATCCACCCTTGGGGATAGTACACATCACTGTTATGAATAGGTAATTCAGAACCACAATGGACCATGACGTTCAGAGCACACAAGTGACCTGACAAAAACCACAAAACATAGGACGAGCTCTGAGACGTGGAAACTCTGCTGACCGCAATCCCTAAACCTATCAAACCACACTAGAGGTAGCCGTGGATTGCGCCTAACGCTCCCTATGCAACTCGGCACAGCCTGAGAAACTAGCTAGTCCTGAAGATAGAAAAATAAGCCTACCTTGCCTCAGAGAAATTCCCCAAAGGAAAAGGCAGCCCCCCACATATAATGACTGTGAGTTAAGATGAAAATACAAACACAGAGATGAAATAGATTTAGCAAAGTGAGGCCCGACTTACTGAATAGACCGAGGATAGGAAAGATAGCTTTGCGGTCAACACAAAAACCTACAAACAACCACGCAGAGGGGCAAAAAGACCTTCCGCACCTACTAACGGTATGGAGGTGCTCCCTCTGCGTCTCAGAGCTTCCAGCAAGCAAGCAAAACCAAAAAAGCAAGCTGGACAGAAAAAATAGCAACAAAAGTAACACAAGCAGAACTTAGCTTATGCTGAGCAGACAGGCCACAGGAACGATCCAGGAGGAAGCAAGACCAATACTAGAACATTGACTGGAGGCCAGGATCAAAGCACTAGGTGGAGTTAAATAGAGCAGCACCTAACGACCTAACCTCATCACCTGAGGAAGGAAACTCAGAAGCCGCAGTACCACTCGTGACCACAGGAGGGAGCTTGATCACAGAATTCACAACAGTACCCCCCCCTTGAGGAGGGGTCACCGAACCCTCACCAGAGCCCCCAGGCCGACCAGGATGAGCCATATGAAAGGCACGAACAAGATCGACAGCATGGACATCAGAGGCAAAGACCCAGGAATTATCTTCCTGACCATAACCTTTCCACTTAACCAGATACTGGAGTTTCCGTCTCGAAACACGAGAATCCAAAATCTTCTCCACTATATACTCCAACTCCCCCTCCACCAAAACCTGGGCAGGAGGATCAACAGATGGAACCACAGGCGCCACGTATCTCCGCAACAATGACCTATGGAATACGTTATGGATGGAAAAAGAATCTGGAAGGGTCAAACGAAAAGACACAGGATTAAGAACCTCAGAAATCCTATACGGACCAATGAAACGAGGCTTAAACTGAGGAGAGGAAACCTTCATAGGAATATAACGAGATGACAACCAAACCAAATCCCCAACACGAAGTCGGGGACCCATACAGCGTCTGCGATTAGCGAAACGTTGAGCCTTCTCCTGGGACAAGGTCAAATTGTCCACTACATGAGTCCAAATCCGCTGCAACCTGTCCACCACAGTATCCACACCAGGACAGTCCGAAGACTCAACCTGCCCTGAAGAGAAACGAGGATGGAACCCAGAATTGCAGAAAAACGGTGAAACCAAGGTAGCCGAGCTGGCCCGATTATTAAGAGCGAACTCAGCCAACGGCAAAAAGGACACCCAATCATCCTGATCAGCAGAAACAAAACATCTCAGATATGTTTCCAAGGTCTGATTGGTTCGTTCAGTCTGGCCATTTGTCTGAGGATGGAAAGCCGAGGAAAAAGACAAATCAATGCCCATCCTAGCACAAAAGGCTCGCCAAAACCTCGAAACAAACTGGGAACCTCTGTCAGAAACGATGTTCTCTGGAATGCCATGTAAACGAACCACATGCTGGAAGAACAATGGCACCAAATCAGAGGAGGAAGGTAATTTAGACAAGGGTACCAAATGGATCATCTTAGAGAAGCGATCACAAACTACCCAAATGACCGACATTTTTTGAGAAACGTGGAGATCCAAAATAAAATCCATAGAGATATGTGTCCAAGGCCTCTTCGGGATCGGCAAGGGCAAAAGCAACCCACTGGAACGAGAACAGCAGGGCTTAGCCCAAGCACAAATCCCACAGGACTGCACAAAAGAACGCACATCCCGTGACAGAGACGGCCACCAAAAGGATCTAGCCACCAAATTTCTGGTACCAAAGATTCCAGGATGACCAGCCAACACCGAACAATGAACCTCAGAGATAACTTTATTCGTCCACCTATCAGGGACAAACAGTTTCTCTGCTGGGCAACGATCAAGTTTATTAGCCTGAAATTTTTGCAGCACCCGCCGCAAATCAGGGGAGATGGCAGACACAATTACTCCCTCTTTGAGAATACCCGCCGGCTCAGGCAAACCCGGAGAGTCGGGCACAAAACTCCTAGACAGGGCATCCGCCTTCACATTTTTAGAGCCCGGAAGGTACGAAACCACAAAGTCAAAACGGGAGAAAAACAGCGACCAACGAGCCTGTCTAGGATTCAACCGTTTGGCAGACTCGAGATTAGTCAATTTCTTGTGATCAGTCAAGACCACCACGCGATGCTTAGCTCCTTCAAGCCAATGACGCCACTCCTCGAATGCCCACTTCATGGCCAGCAACTCTCGATTGCCAACATCATAATTTCGCTCAGCAGGCGAAAACTTCCTGGAAAAGAAGGCGCATGGCTTCATCACCGAGCAATCAGCACCTCTTTGCGACAAAACAGCCCCCGCTCCAATTTCAGAAGCATCAACCTCAATCTGGAACGGAAGCGAAACATCTGGTTGACACAACACAGGGGCAGAAGAAAAACGACGCTTTAACTCTTGAAAAGCTTCCACAGCACCAGAAGACCAATTGACCACATCAGCACCCTTCTTGGTCAAATCGGTCAATGGTTTAGCAATACTAGAAAAATTACAGATGAAGCGACGATAAAAATTAGCAAAGCCAAGGAACTTTTGCAGACTCTTCAGAGATGTCGGCTGAGTCCAATCATAAATGGCCTGGACCTTAACAGGGTCCATCTCGATGGTAGAAGGGGAAAAAATGAACCCCAAAAATGAAACCTTCTGAACACCAAAGAGACACTTTGATCCCTTCACAAACAAAGAATTAGCACGCAGGACCTGGAACACCATTCTGACCTGCTTCACATGAGACTCCCAATCATCCGAGAAGACCAAAATATCATCCAAGTATACAATCAGGAATTTATCCAGGTACTCTCGGAAGATGTCATGCATAAAGGACTGAAATACTGATGGAGCATTGGCAAGTCCGAATGGCATAACTAGGTACTCAAAATGGCCCTCGGGCGTATTAAATGCAGTTTTCCATTCATCGCCCCGTTTAATACGCACAAGATTATATGCACCACGAAGATCTATCTTGGTGAACCAACTAGCCCCCTTAATCCGAGCAAACAAATCAGATAGCAGTGGCAAGGGGTACTGAAATTTGACCGTGATTTTATTTAGAAGGCGGTAATCAATACAAGGTCTCAGCGAACCATCCTTCTTGGCCACAAAAAAAGAACCCTGCTCCCAATGGCGATGACGACAGCCGAATATGACCCTTCTCCAAGGATTCTTTTACGTAACTCCGCATAGCGGCGTGCTCAGGTACAGATAAATTAAACAGTCGACCCTTAGGAAACTTACTACCAGGAATCAACTCGATAGCACAATCACAATCCCTATGCGGAGGTAGGGCATTGGACTTGGGCTCATCGAATACATCCCGGTAATCAGACAAGAACTCTGGGACCTCAGAAGGGGTGGATGATGAGATAGACAGAAATGGAACATCACCATGTACCCCCTGACAACCCCAGCTGGACACAGACATTGATTTCCAATCTAATACTGGGTTATGGACTTGTAGCCATGGCAACCCCAACATGACCACATCATGCAGATTTTTCAACACCAGAAAGCGAATATCCTCCTGGTGCGCAGGAGCCATGCACATGGTCAGCTGGGTCCAATACTGAGGCTTATTCTTGGCCAAAGGCGTAGCATCAATTCCTCTCAATGGAATAAGACACTGCAAGGACTCCAAGACAAACCCACAGCGCCTAGCAAACTCCAAGTCCATCAAATTCAGGGCAGCGCCTGAATCCATAAATGCCATGACAGAATAGGAAGACAAAGAGCAGATCAAAGTAACGGACAAAAGAAATTTCGACTGTACCGTACCAATGGTGGCAGACTTAGCGAACCGCTTAGTGCGCTTAGGACAATCGGAGATAGCATGAGTGGAATCACCACAGTAGAAACACAGCCCATTCTGACGTCTGTGTTCCTGCCTTTCAGCTCTGGTCAAAGTCCTATCGCACTGCATAGGCTCAGGTTTATGCTCAGATAATACCGCCAAATGGTGCACAGATTTACGCTCACGCAAGCGTCGACCGATCTGAATGGCCAAAGACATAGACTCATTAAGACCAGCAGGCATAGGAAATCCCACCATGACATCCTTAAGGGCTTCAGAGAGACCCTTTCTGAAGATTGCTGCCAAAGCACATTCATTCCATTGAGTGAGCACAGACCACTTTCTAAACTTCTGACAATAAATCTCTATCTCATCCTGACCCTGACACAGAGCCAGCAAATTTTTCTCTGCCTGATCCAATGAATTAGGTTCATCGTACAGTAATCCGAGCGCCAGAAAAAACGTTACATAAATATTACATAATGCAGGATCTCCTGGCGCAAGGGAAAATGCCCAGTCTTGAGGGTTGCCACGTAAAAAAGAAATAATGATCTTAACTTGTTGAACTGGGTCACCAGAGGAGCGAGGATTCAACGCCAGAAACAGTTTGCAATTATTTTTGAAACTCAGAAATTTAGCTCTATCTCCAGAAAACAAATCATGAATAGGAAATCTTGGTTCTAACATAGAATTCTGAGCCACAAAGTCTTGAATATTCTGTACTCTTGCAGTGAGAAGATCCACACATGAAGACAGACCTTTAATGTCCATCACCACACCTGTGTCCTGAACCACCCAAATGTCTAGGGGAAAAAAAAGGCAAAACACAGTGCAAAGAAAAAAAAATGGTCTCAGAACTTCTTTTTTCCCTCTATTGAGAAGCATAGTACTTTGGGCCTCCAGTACTGTTATGAATAGGTAATTCAGAACCACAATGGACCTTGACGTTCAGAGCAAACAAGTGACCTGACAAAAACCACAAAACATAGGACGAGCTCTGAGACGTGGAAACTCTGCTGACCGAAATCCCTAAACCTATCAAACCACACTAGAGGTAGCCGTGGATTGCGCCTAACGCTCCCTATGCAACTCGGCACAGCCTGAGAAACTAGCTAGTCCTGAAGATAGAAAAATAAGCCTACCTTGCCTTAGAGAAATTCCCCAAAGGAAAAGGCAGCCCCCTACATATAATGACTGTGAGTTAAGATGAAAATACAAACACAGAGATGAAATAGATTTAGCAAAGTGAGGCCCGACTTACTGAATAGACCGAGGATAGGAAAGATAGCTTTGCGGTCAACACAAAAACCTACAAACAACCACGCAGAGGGGCAAAAAGACCCTCCGCACCGACTAACGGTACGGAGGTGCTCCCTCTGCGTCTCAGAGCTTCCAGCAAGCAAGCAAAACCAAAAAAGCAAGCTGGACAGAAAAAATAGCAACAAAAGTAACACAAGCAGAACTTAGCTTATGCTGAGCAGACAGGCCACAGGAACGATCCAGGAGGAAGCAAGACCAATACTAGAACATTGACTGGAGGCCAGGATCAAAGCACTAGGTGGAGTTAAATAGAGCAGCACCTAACGACCTAACCTCATCACCTGAGGAAGGAAACTCAGAAGCCGCAGTACCACTCGTGACCACAGGAGGGAGCTTGATCACAGAATTCACAACACATCACATCGCATGATTGGGGGTCAGTGATGCGTCGGCATGACAACCTGAGGTCTCCTTGAGACCTCTATGGTTGTTGATGCCGGCTTGCTATGAGCGCCACCCTGTGGTGGCGCTCATAGCAAGCCTGTAATACATCTACATAGGAGCGATCTGATGATGTAGCTGAGCCAATCCAATTGTGCCAGCTTCTAGCCTCCCATGGAGGCTATTGAAGCATGGCAAAAGTTAAAAAAAATGTTTAAAAAAATATGAAAAAAATAAAAAAATATAAAAGTTTAAATCACCTCCCTTTCGCACGATTCAAAATAAAACAATAAAAAAATAAAATATACACATATTTGTTATCGCCGCATTCAGAATCGCCCGATCTATCAATAAAAAAAGGATTAACCTGATGGCTAAATGGCGTAGCGAGAAAAAAATAAGCCCTCACCCGACCCCAGATCACGAAAAATGGAGACGCTACGGGTATTGAAAAATGGCGCAACTTTTATTTTTTTTTAGCAAAGTTTGGAATTTTTTTTCACCACTTAGAAAAAAAAGAACCTAGACATGTTTGTTGTCTATGAACTCATAATAACCTGGAGAATCATATTGGCAGGTCAGTTTTAGCATTTAGTAAACCTAGCAAAAAAGCCAAACAAAAAAACAAGTGTGGGATTGCACTTTTTTTGCAATTTCACCGAACTTGGAATTTTTTTCCTGTTTTCTAGTACACAACATGGTAAAACCAATGATGTCTTTCAAAAGTAAAACTCGTCCCGCAAACAATAAGCCCTCACATGGCCATATTGACGGAAAATTAAAAAAGTTATGGCTCTGGGAAGGAGGAGAGAGAAAAACAAACACGGAAAAATGGAAAATCCCAAGGTCATGAAGGGGTTAAAATTGCTGTTGGGAGAAGGCCCAAAATTCCAGGTGAGAGGTGGAAGAAGCTTGTTGATGGTTATCAGAAGGGATTGATAGCAGTTTTTTATTCCAAAGCGTGTGCAACGATCAGGGTTCCAACAATTTTATCCATCCCATTTTAGTTTTTTTCCCTGTTTTTTTTTTGTCTTATTCCAATACACACAAAGGAAATAAACATGTGTGTAACAAAACAAGTGTAATTGCAATAATTATCTGGGAGAAAAACTTCATTTCCTAGAACACTTGAAGGTAAGGTAGATGGAATATCATGGTGACTTGGCATTAGATGCTATTTCTTCCTAGCACCATAGTGTTGCCATTCCTTTTATGCCTGTATTAATTACAAATAACTATGTGTTCAGTGACATATGCGACGTATGTGCGCAGTGGTGTGTCATTCATGCAATCAATTGTTTTTCATTCACTTTCACCCGTATTTAGATTTTGCAATGGAATTATGACATTTTTCTATAGTAATCATCATGTTTATGAAATCCCATAGTTACTTTTGTTCTAAGAAAGTCAAAAATATACCATATTTTTCAGACTATAAGACGCACTTTTTCCCTGGAAAATGGGGGGTGCGTCTTATAGTGTGAACACAGGCTTACCGGGGGGTTGCGGCAGAGGTGTGGCGATGCTGCGGCGGTAGGCAGTGTAGAGTGCACCTGAGCAGGGTCCCTTCCTCAGGATGCTGGCAGTAGGAATGTGTCGATGCTGCGGCCCGGTGTCCACGGCGAGTAGAGCCGAGTGCATCACTGGTTTCCCTGCGGCCATCTTCCTGAAGCCTTGGGCCGCCGGATGTGGAGTGAATAGTTATGCACAGTGAAGTTTTAGGTTACTTTTTCCTATTTGTTGTTTGCTTCACAATAAAAAGAAAAGCAAATGTTCACAATTGTAGACATGTTCTTTACATAAACTGATACGAACCCTCAAGAAGCCAGTGAAATTCCAGGTTGTGAAGTAGCAAAACACAAAAAATGCCAAGAAAGTGAATACTATTGCAAGCCACTGTAGATCTTCTCATATCTCTATGTACGATGTAAGTGAGACATCGTAGTAGCTAGTCTATACCCATTAACTCAGAGACAAATAAATATTAGCAAGAAACAGAAGATGGGAAAATACAGAATACAAGCCATATAATGGCTACAAATAGAGTTTTTCTTCATGAACATATACATGACATCTTATTCTGAAAAGTCATCTGAAATAGCAGCATTTTAATGTGTCTATTAAATCATTCCAAATAGGCATGTGGTTCTGGTTTGCTGCATATCAGTTATGGCAGCCCCCGGTGTTCATTTGTGCATTCACTGCAGGTATCCAGTGGTTGCACATGCTGAGTAGTTCAATACCATCGCCTGGATTTTCTAGTAGAATGGCAGCAAAGTGATCCCTGCACATGTGCAGCCAGCCAATATGAATCCCTGTACTAGAAACGACATCTTCTAACCAGCACTGGACACATCCTGAAAATGGAAGCAAACAGATAATGAGGGGATATGAATCATAAATAGGATCTCGCTGATTGACTTTGAGGCATATTTTGTAATCTGTGAAGAAGTCATAGCGAAAAGCAGTGGAGGTGGTGATGTGGTGCCCCAGGGTCCTGGTCGTAACAGTGGCATTGCTTTCCTTTTGGGGAGAGTGATGCTACGATTGGAGGCAAGGAAGGATAACTGCATCCAGGTACCACAAGCATGCAACATATTCATACTCCAGGCCACCAGGGGGAGCTTTTGATCCTATTTACTAGGTGACTCCCCATATATATATATATATCACTGGTAGTCTGTAGGGAAAGTGAGAAAGTTCCAGACATCCGTCTGAGGAGGACAGAGGGTCCACGGAGCTGTGTATGCCCTAAGAGCTGCAGCTCCCAGAAGGAGACATTTCAGAAGGCAGAATATGTTGCAGTGAGCGTGCAGGAAAGCAGAGCGCAGGAGAGGATACCAGGAGAGGACCAGCACCGAGCAGGCTGCCTCCTTCTGAGGCACAGATAACCGGTAGCCGGTACACCGAGGTAGTAAGGACCTCTACGCCTTACTTCAGAGACTGGCAGGACAGCTAATTGCACGTTACCTGTCTGCACCTACACCCAGGAGGCACGGTGGCTCCCCTCAGAGGCCGGGGCATGCTAGAGTCCCTATAAACCGCCTCAAGCCACCAGGTAGGTTTTGTCCTATCCGTCTACGGGGGACAGAGAGAGAAACATCACATTTGTGAGGACCTTATTTGAAGCTTATACAGTAAGGGACTACACCACTACAGCGCAAGGGAAGGCTATTGATTTCCACCTGGACAAGGGGACTCTGGACTTGCCTCCAAACCGGCCGAACTCTACCTGCCCTGTGATCTGGTGCCCTGGACTGTGGATGCTGAAACCAACAGTAAACAAGGTAAAGAAACTGCAAACCTGTGTCCTCGTTCTTCACTGCACCTCTCACCATTCTACCATCTACACACCGGGAAGCCCTGGGGACATACTTCAAATGTGGGAAAGTATACCATCTAGCTGCCATAACATCACCCCAGCGGACCCCTTAAAGCAGCGTACGTCACCCTGACTGAATACCAAAGGTGGCGTCACAAACATAAACCTTATCCCTTTAAAGACCTTTCCCTTTTATACGGATGTCCCAGGGCCACGAACCAGGTCAGCCACAGTGACATTCCCCAGTGAACCTCAGGACCCGGTACCGAGTAACCCCCTTGCCCTGACGGGGCGCTCCAGTGACGTCTACGCTTCCACTTTTTTAGTTTTTGGTAGTTTTCTAGGTGATTTGGTTCAATTGAAAAATACTTTTTTTGTTATAATCATGTTAAAAAATATCCGTATGTAGAACACTTTGGATCACACTATTCATTACTGTAATGGCTGATCTGATAGACCCTGACCAGCAGCTGCTCGGTAATATTACACTGCACAGCCTTGTGGACCGCATCAGCCGTTTGCATAATTGTAATGATCAACATAATAAGTGGCTATTAGGCATTGCCTTAATCTGCAGCTTCATAGAGACAAATTATACTTTTTATTATCCACTTACTGTGGGAGTTCTTTGTAATCTTTGGATTTATCACTTGAGAGGTAAATGACACCGACCAAACATTTCTGCATTCCATAGTCATAGCAAAAGCACACGAGAAACACTATTAGGACAAGAAGAAGAGAGCCTGGTCCTAAATCTGTGATGATTAGACTTGGCGAATTGTAACTGTAATTATATCATGAGACAAAACCATGACAATATAATTGTAGACTGCAAGCGGAGAGAACAAAAGAAGAAGGTATTTCATTGCTTTCAACAACTAGGAGATTGTAGAACAGGCTGAACTAAAAACAAACTTGGTGAACACAGCGAGATTAATTAATGGGCAGGCGTTATTAGCAAATGATCTATTGACCTATTTTGTTATGCTCGCTCTGTTCACCTAGCTTAATACTAGACTTGTACTTCTAAAATGTAAAGCGCTGCGGAATATGTCGGCGCTATAGAAATAAAATTATTATTATGTTCTGTACAGATGACTTTTCAGCAGTCTCATTATCAGCACAGATAAGATTATAGAAACAGGAACACATGGGCTACTTGCACAGTGAACAAGTCTGTAGGAAAATGTTCACACACCACCAACAAACTTGAAGACAAAAAAGAGCATAGTAGAACCAAAAACACTCAGTTTCAAAAAATCACAGTAATCCGCAAGTGCTAGTAAAAAGATGTAAAAAACAGGGTATTTGGTTGATACGTTTTTTGCAAAAAATGTATACTAAGCTGCTCCACCAAACGTCAAGGTATACCCATATCAGAGCAGTCCTAACTAATGTATATAATCCCTATCTGATGTATTTATAAACCTGATCATCTATATATTACCTGTGTGAACAGGGTTCAGAGAGGAAAAATCCATGTGGACATGCTGAGTGGAACAGCTTTTGTGCAGATAGCCCAAGAGGAGTGGTGGGTAATGCAGCGCCCCAGAGACCTGGTCGTTGCAGTATAGCGCTCTGCCACTAAGGGGAGCAGCGGTACGTCTGATGGCACTAAGGAGTTCTCCTGACCAGGTATCATCAGAACACATTACACTTCACACTCTGGCCACTAGGGGGAGAAAAAGGCTTTATTTATTGGGCCACTCCTCACACTGGTAAAACTAGGGGCTGGGGAGGAAGTTAGACAGAAGCTGACTGGGTTGGAACCAGGCAACATCCCGTGGCAGGGGGTGTTGCAGGGAGAAGGCACAGGGGGGTCCCTGTCAGGCGTGGGAACCTGGCAGGTGCCTAGCGAACAGAACAGAACGTAACGGAACCGCGCCTGCACACCTTGCGGCGGTATCCTAAGAGAGAGACAAGAAGGGAAGAATGTTGTGGAACAGTGTAAACGAGATCAGCACAAAGGAGAGCCAGTAAGAGTTGTGCCGAGAGAGGAAGGCAACATCTTACTGAGGCGCGTAGTCGGTGGCCGGATCACCGTAGGAGTAACTGACTTCAGGCCTTACTTCAAATCCCGCTGGACAGTTGATTATAGGTTGGCTGTCTACCTTCTACACCTACGAAGACATAGGGGGCAACATTGGGAGAGGGGCGTCTCTAGGGTCCCGGAAGACCTCCAAGCCTTCCCGTCAAACGGGTGGCGTCCTAGCCAAAATATACCTGGGGGACGTTAGAAACTAGCAACATCTGGAACCAAAGAACGAGAGAGAGAAAGCTGTAGAGAACGAACGAAGGAGAATAGCAGTTGTGAGGACTATTCCGAATGCTCAGCAGGGTAGGACTACAACACACAGGCGCTATTGGTAGGCAACGATTTCCATCTGCGAGGGAAACTGTTATGGCTGGCAATCAGGCAACACAGCGTGCAGTAATCAGCGCACATACAGAGATCTGGCAATAACCCAAAACAATAGGACGAGCTCTGAGACGTGGAATCTCTGTAGACTGCAGTACCTGATCTATCCTCACACAACTGTAAGCAGCAGTGGATTGCGCCTATCAACTACCTATGCAACTCGGCACTGCCTGAGGAGCTGACTAGCCTGAAGATAGAAATACAAGCCTGACTTACCTCAGAGAAATACCCCAAAGGAATAGGCAGCCCCCCACATATAATGACTGTTAGCAAGATGAAAAGACAAACGTAGGAATGAAATAGATTCAGCAAAGTGAGGCCCGATATTCTAGACAGAGCGAGGATAGCAAAGAGAACTATGCAGTCTACAAAAAACCCTAAAACGAACACCACGCAAAGGGGCAAAAAGACCCACCGTGCCGAACTAACAGCACGGCGGTGCACCCCTTTGCTTCTCAGAGCTTCCAGCAAAAGTTAATAGCAAGCTGGACAGAAAAAACAGAAAACAAACTAGAAGCACTTATCTAGCAGAGCAGCAGGCCCAAGGAAAGATGCAGTAGCTCAGATCCAACACTGGAACATTGACAAGGAGCAAGGAAGACAGACTCAGGTGGAGCTAAATAGCAAGGCAGCCAACGAGCTCACCAAAACACCTGAGGGAGGAAGCCCAGAGACTGCAATACCACTTGTGACCACAGAAGTGAACTCAGCCACAGAATTCACAACAGTACCCCCCCTTGAGGAGGGGTCACCGAACCCTCACCAGAACCCCCAGGCCGACCAGGATGAGCCACATGAAAGGCACGAACAAGATCTGGGGCATGGACATCAGAGGCAAAAACCCAGGAATTATCTTCCTGAGCATAACCCTTCCATTTGACCAGATACTGGAGTTTCCGTCTAGAGACACGAGAATCCAAAATCTTCTCCACAATATACTCCAATTCCCCCTCCACCAAAACAGGGGCAGGAGGCTCCACAGATGGAACCATAGGTGCCACGTATCTCCTCAACAACGACCTATGGAATACATTATGTATGGAAAAGGAGTCTGGGAGGGTCAGACGAAAAGACACCGGATTGAGAATCTCAGAAATCCTATACGGACCAATAAAACGAGGTTTAAATTTAGGAGAGGAAACCTTCATAGGTATATGACGAGAAGATAACCAAACCAGATCCCCAACACGAAGTCGGGGTCCCACACGGCGTCTGCGATTAGCGAAAAGCTGAGCCTTCTCCTGGGACAAGGTCAAATTGTCCACTACCTGAGTCCAGATCTGCTGCAACCTGTCCACCACATAATCCACACCAGGACAGTCCGAAGACTCAACCTGTCCTGAAGAGAAACGAGGATGGAACCCAGAATTGCAGAAAAATGGAGAGACCAAGGTAGCCGAGCTGGCCCGATTATTAAGGGCGAACTCAGCCAACGGCAAAAATGACACCCAATCATCCTGGTCAGCAGAAACAAAACATCTCAGATATGTTTCCAAGGTCTGATTGGTTCGTTCGGTCTGGCCATTAGTCTGAGGATGGAAGGCCGAGGAAAAAGATAGGTCAATGCCCATCCTACCACAAAAGGCTCGCCAGAACCTCGAGACAAACTGGGAACCTCTGTCAGAAACAATATTCTCAGGAATGCCATGTAAACGAACCACATGCTGGAAGAACAAAGGCACCAAATCAGAGGAGGAAGGCAATTTAACCAAGGGCACCAGATGGACCATTTTAGAAAAGCGATCACAGACCACCCAAATGACAGACATTTTTTGAGAAACGGGAAGGTCAGAAATGAAATCCATCGAAATATGTGTCCAAGGCCTCTTCGGGACCGGCAAGGGCAAAAGCAACCCACTGGCACGTGAACAGCAGGGCTTAGCCCTAGCACAAATTCCACAGGACTGCACAAAAGCACGCACATCCCGTGACAGAGATGGCCACCAGAAGGATCTAGCAACCAACTCCCTGGTACCAAAGATTCCTGGATGACCGGCCAACACCGAACAATGAAGTTCAGAGATAACTTTACTAGTCCACCTATCAGGGACGAACAGTTTCTCGGCCGGACAACGATCAGGTTTATTAGCCTGAAATTTCTGCAACACTCTCCGCAAATCAGGGGAGATGGCAGACACAATGACTCCTTCCTTGAGGATACTCGCCGGCTCAGATAACCCCGGAGAGTCGGGCACAAAACTCCTAGACAGAGCATCCGCCTTCACATTTTTAGAGCCCGGAAGGTATGAAATCACAAAATCAAAACGAGCAAAAAATAACGACCAACGGGCCTGTCTAGGATTCAAACGCTTGGCAGACTCAAGATAAGTAAGGTTCTTATGATCAGTCAAAACCACCACGCGATGCTTAGCACCCTCAAGCCAATGACGCCACTCCTCGAATGCCCACTTCATGGCCAGCAACTCTCGGTTGCCCACATCATAATTACGCTCAGCAGCAGAAAATTTCCTGGAAAAGAAAGCACATGGTTTGAACACTGAGCAACCAGAACCTCTCTGTGACAAAACCGCCCCTGCACCAATCTCAGAAGCATCAACCTCGACCTGGAACGGAAGAGAAACATCAGGTTGACACAACACAGGGGCACAGCAAAAACGACGCTTCAACTCCTGAAAAGCTTCCACGGCAGCAGAAGACCAATTAACCAAATCAGCACCCTTCTTGGTCAAATCGGTCAATGGTCTGGCAATGCTAGAAAAATTACAGATGAAGCGACGATAAAAATTAGCAAAGCCCAGGAATTTCTGCAAACTTTTTAGAGATGTCGGCTGAGTCCAATCCTGGATGGCCTGAACCTTAACCGGATCCATCTCGATAGTAGAAGGGGAAAAGATGAACCCCAAAAATGAAACTTTCTGCACACCGAAGAGACACTTTGATCCCTTCACGAACAAGGAATTAGCACGCAGTACCTGGAAAACCATTCTGACTTGCTTCACATGAGACTCCCAATCATCTGAGAAGATCAAAATGTCATCCAAGTAAACAATCAAGAATTTATCCAGATACTCACGGAAAATGTCATGCATAAAAGACTGAAAAACAGATGGAGCATTGGCAAGTCCGAACGGCATCACCAGATACTCAAAATGACCCTCGGGCGTATTAAATGCCGTTTTCCATTCATCTCCCTGCCTGATTCTCACCAGATTATACGCACCACGAAGATCAATCTTAGTAAACCAACTAGCCCCCTTAATCCGAGCAAACAAGTCAGAAATCAATGGCAAGGGATACTGAAACTTAACAGTGATCTTATTAAGAAGGCGGTAATCAATACACGGTCTTAGCGAACCATCCTTCTTGGCTACAAAAAAGAACCCTGCTCCCAATGGTGACGACGATGGGCGAATATGTCCCTTCTCCAGGGACTCCTTCACATAACTGCGCATAGCGGTGTGTTCAGGTACGGACAAATTAAATAAACGACCCTTAGGGAATTTACTACCAGGAATCAAATCGATAGCACAATCACAATTCCTATGCGGAGGTAGGGCATCAGACTTGGACTCTTCAAATACATCCTGAAAGTCCGACAAGAACTCTGGGATGTCAGAAGGAATGGATGACGAAATAGACAAAAATGGAACATCACCATGTACTCCCTGACAACCCCAGCTGGTTACCGACATAGAGTTCCAATCCAATACTGGATTATGGGTTTGTAGCCATGGCAACCCCAACACGACCACATCATGCAAATTATGCAGTACCAAAAAGCGAATAACTTCCTGATGTGCAGGAGCCATGCACATGGTCAGCTGGGCCCAGTACTGAGGCTTATTCTTGGCCAAAGGTGTAGCATCAATTCCTCTCAACGGAATAGGACACCGCAAAGGCTCCAAGAAAAATCCACAACGTTTAGCATAATCCAAATCCATCAGATTCAGGGCAGCGCCTGAATCCACAAACGCCATGACAGAATACGATGACAAAGAGCACATTAAGGTAATGGACAAAAGGAATTTGGACTGTACAGTACCAATAACGGCAGAGCTATCGAACCGCCTAGTGCGTTTAGGACAATTAGAAATAGCATGAGTAGAATCACCACAATAGAAACACAGTCTGTTCAGACGTCTGTGTTCGTGCCGTTCTACTTTAGTCATAGTCCTGTCGCACTGCATAGGCTCAGGCTTACTCTCAGACAATACCGCCAGATGGTGCACAGATTTACGCTCGGTCAAGCGACGACCGATCTGAATGGCCAAGGACATAGACTCATTCAAACCAGCAGGCATAGGAAATCCCACCATTACATCCTTAAGAGCTTCAGAGAGACCCTTTCTGAACAAAGCCGCTAGTGCAGATTCATTCCACAGAGTGAGTACTGACCATTTTCTAAATTTCTGACAATATACTTCTACATCATCCTGACCCTGGCATAAAGCCAGCAGATTTTTCTCAGCTTGATCCACTGAATTAGGCTCATCGTAAAGCAATCCCAGCGCCTGGAAAAATGCATCAACATTACTCAATGCAGAATCTCCCGGTGCAAGAGAAAACGCCCAGTCCTGTGGGTCGCCGCGCAAAAAAGAAATAATAATCAAAACCTGTTGAATAGGATTACCAGAAGAATGAGGTTTCAAGGCCAAAAATAGCTTACAATTATTTCTGAAGCTCAGGAACTTAGTTCTGTCACCAAAAAACAAATCAGGAATCGGAATTCTTGGTTCTAGCATCGATTTCTGATCAATAGTATCTTGAATCTTTTGTACATTTACAACGAGATTATCCATTGAGGAGCACAGAGCCTGAATATCCATGTCCACAGCTGTGTCCTGAAGCACTCTAATGTCTAGGGGAAAAAAAAGACTGAAGACAGAGCTAAGAAAAAAAAATGATGTCAGGATTTCTTTTTTCCCTCTATTGGAAATCATTGAATGGCTCCTTGTACTGTTATGGCTGGCAATCAGGCAACACAGCGTGCAGTAATCAGCGCACATACAGAGATCTGGCAATAACCCAAAACAATAGGACGAGCTCTGAGACGTGGAATCTCTGTAGACTGCAGTACCTGATCTATCCTCACACAACTGTAAGCAGCAGTGGATTGCGCCTATCAACTACCTATGCAACTCGGCACTGCCTGAGGAGCTGACTAGCCTGAAGATAGAAATACAAGCCTGACTTACCTCAGAGAAATACCCCAAAGGAATAGGCAGCCCCCCACATATAATGACTGTTAGCAAGATGAAAAGACAAACGTAGGAATGAAATAGATTCAGCAAAGTGAGGCCCGATATTCTAGACAGAGCGAGGATAGCAAAGAGAACTATGCAGTCTACAAAAAACCCTAAAACGAACACCACGCAAAGGGGCAAAAAGACCCACCGTGCCGAACTAACAGCACGGCGGTGCACCCCTTTGCTTCTCAGAGCTTCCAGCAAAAGTTAATAGCAAGCTGGACAGAAAAAACAGAAAACAAACTAGAAGCACTTATCTAGCAGAGCAGCAGGCCCAAGGAAAGATGCAGTAGCTCAGATCCAACACTGGAACATTGACAAGGAGCAAGGAAGACAGACTCAGGTGGAGCTAAATAGCAAGGCAGCCAACGAGCTCACCAAAACACCTGAGGGAGGAAGCCCAGAGACTGCAATACCACTTGTGACCACAGAAGTGAACTCAGCCACAGAATTCACAACAGGAAACTCTGGATGTGCCCATCGGACCGGCCGGTCTCTGATAGCCCGGTTGAACGTGCTCTGGACTGAGTATATTGAAGCCTTCAGTAAAAAGGTAAAGAGACTGCAACCTTGTGTCCTCGTTATTGCCTGCACCTCACACCATCACCATCCACCTTACTGGGAAGCCCTGGGGATATACTTCACCTGTGGGAAGGTATACCATCCAGCTCCATTCCACCACCCCAGCGGACCCTACAGCAGCGTCGGTCACCCTGACTGAACACCACAGGTGGCGTCACGAACCCCTGACAGACTGTACTACCACCTTCATTGGACGTCCCTTAGCAGGGTCACGACCGGGTCCAGCCACCGTGACAACCGCAGAACCAAAGGAGAAGGGACCGGTACCGAGTGACTTGTGGCCCTGTGTCTGGGGGCGCTCCAGGTAACTACCTAGTCTTGTAGACACAAGAGAACAATTATAGAAACAGGAACACATGGGCTACTTGCACAGTGAAAAAGTCTGTAGGAAAATGTTCACACACCACCAAGAAACATGAAGACACAAAAGATCATAGTAGAACCAAAAACTCTTGTGTCTACAAGACTAGGGAGTTACCCACCACTCCTCTTGGGCTATCTGCACAAAAGCTGTTCCACTCAGCATGTCCACATGGATTTGTCCTCTCTGAACCCTGTTCAGACACGTAATGTACAGATAATCAGGTTTTTAAATACATCAGACAGGGATTGCATACATCAGTTAGGACTGCTCTGATTTGGGTATACTTTTACGTTTGGCGGAGCAGCTTAGTATACATTTTTTGCAAAAAACATATCAACCAAATACCCTGTTTTTTACATCTTTTTACTAGCACTTGTGGATTACTGTGATTTTTTGAAACTGAGTGTTTTTGGTTCTACTATGCTCTTTTGTGTCTTCAACAGATAGGATTATGTGGCGCCCCAGGGTCATGGTCGTCACAGTGATATTGCTTTCCTCACGGGGAGAGTGATGTTACGTTTGGAAGCGATGAAAGATATCTTTTATCAGCTAATCATAATACACATAACATGTTCACACTCCAGGCCACAAGGGTGAGCTTTTGAGCCTATTCCTAGGTGACTCCCCTATATATATTGTGATTTGGAGGGAAAGAGAGGTCAGATTGTCAGAGAGACAGAAGAGAGCAGACCGACATATTGTTTCAGAAGATCTGAAGGGGCCGTGTAGTCTGAAGTATTAAGGTACCTTCACACATAACGATATCGTTAACGATATCGTTGCTATTTGTGACGTAGCAACGATATCGTTAATGAAATCGTTATGTGTGACAGCGACCAACGATCAGGCCCCTGCTGGGAGATCGTTGGTCGCTGAATAAAGTCCAGAACTTTATTTCGTCACTGGATCTCCTGCTGACATCGCTGGATCGGCGTGTGTGACACCGATCCAGCGATGTCTTCACTGGTAACCAGGGTAAACATCGGGTAACTAAGCGCAGGGCCGCGCTTAGTAACCCGATGTTTACCCTGGTTACCATCCTAAAAGTAAAAAAAAACAAACACTAGATACTTACCTACAGCCGTCTGTCCTCCAGCGCTGTGCTCTGCTCTCCTCCTGTACTGTCTGTGAGCCGGAAAGCAGAGCGGTGACGTCACCGCTCTGCTTTCCGGCTCCCAGACAGTACAGGAGGAGAGCAGAGAAGCAGAGCACAGCGCTGGAGGACAGACAGCTGTAGGTAAGTATCTAGTGTTTGTTTTTTTTTACTTTTAGCATGGTAACCAGGGTAAACATCGGGTTACTAAGCGCGGCCCTGCGCTTAGTTACCCGATGTTTACCCTGGTTACCGGGGACCTCGGGATCGTTGGTCGCTGGAGAGCGGTCTGTGTGACAGCTCTCCAGCGACCAAACAGCGACGCTGCAGCGATCCGGATCGTTGTCGGTATCGCTGCAGCGTCGCTTAATGTGAAGGGGCCTTTACAGCCCCTGGAGAAAGAGACTTACAGAAAGCAGAACATTGTCCAGTGAGAGTGAAGGAGAGCGAGGCACAGGCGAAGACTCCAGGGGGAGGGCAGCAGCGAGCAGACTGTCTCCCTGGCAAAGCGAAGATAACAGGTAGCCGGCACACTGAGGATATAAGGGACACTAGCACTTACATCAGAGACCGGCAGGACAGCTGAACTGCAAGCTACCTGTCCGCCACACACACCTGAAGACACAGTAACACATACAGGTCCTTCTCAAAAAATTAGCATATAGTGTTAAATTTCATTATTTACCATAATGTAATGATTACAATTAAACTTTCATATATTATAGATTCATTATCCACCAACTGAAATTTGTCAGGTCTTTTTTTGTTTTAATACTGATGATTTTGGCATACAACTCCTGATAACCCAAAAAACCTGTCTCAATAAATTAGCATATTTCACCCATCCAATCAAATAAAAGTGTTTTTTAATAACAAACAAAAAAACCAACAAATAATAATGTTCAGTTATGCACTCAATACTTGGTCGGGAATCCTTTGGCAGAAATGACTGCTTCAATGCGGCGTGGCATGGAGGCAATCAGCCTGTGACACTGCTGAGATGTTATGGAGGCCCAGGATGCTTCAATAGCGGCCTTAAGCTCATCCAGAGTGTTGGGTCTTGCGTCTCTCAACTTTCTCTTCACAATATCCCACAGATTCTCTATGGGGTTCAGGTCAGGAGAGTTGGCAGGCCAATTGAGCACAGTAATACCATGGTCAGTAAACCATTTACCAGTGGTTTTGGCACTGTGAGCAGGTGCCAGGTCGTGCTGAAAAATGAAATCTTCATCTCCATAAAGCATTTCAGCCGATGGAAGCATGAAGTGCTCCAAGATCTCCTGATAGCTAGCTGCATTGACCCTGCCCTTGATGAAACACAGTGGACCAACACCAGCAGCTGACATGGCACCCCACACCATCACTGACTGTGGGTACTTGACACTGGACTTCAGGCATTTTGGCATTTCCTTCTCCCCAGTCTTCCTCCAGACTCTGGCACCTTGATTTCCGAATGACATGCAAAATTTGCTTTCATCAGAAAAAAGTACTTGGGACCACTTAGCAACAGTCCAGTGCTGCTTCTCTGTAGCCCAGGTCAGGCGCCTCTGCCGCTGTTTATGGTTCAAAAGTGGCTTTACCTGGGGAATGCGGCACCTGTAGCCCATTTCCTGCACACGCCTGTGCACGGTGGCTCTGGATGTTTCCACTTCTCCACAATCTTCCTCAGGGTCCGGTCTCCTCTTCTCGTTGTACAGCGTTTTCTGCCACATTGTTTCCTTCCAACAGACTTACCATTGAGGTGCCTTGATACAACACTCTGGGAACAGCCTATTTGTTGAGAAATTTCTTTCTGGGTCTTACCCTCTTGCTTGAGGGTGTCAATGATGGCCTTCTTGACATCTGTCAGGTCGCTAGTCTTACCCATGATGGGGGTTTTGAGTTAGGGTACCGTCACACAGTGAAATTTTGATCGCTACGACGGCACGATTCGTGACGTTCGAGCGATATCGCAATGTCTGACACGCTCCTGCGATCAGGGACCCCGCTGAGAATCGTACGTCGTAGCAGATCGTTTGAAACTTTCTTTCGTCGTCTAGTGTCCCGCTGTGGCGGCATGATCGCATGGTGTAACATATATCGTATACGATGTGCGCATAGTAACCAACGGCTTCTACATCGCACATACGTCATGAAATTATCGCTCCAGCGTCGTACATTGCAAAGTGTGACAGCAGTCTACGACGCTGGAGCGATATTGTTACGACGCTGGAGCGTCACGGATCGTACCGTTGTAGCGATCAAAATTTCACTGTGTGACGGTACCCTAATGAACCAGGCAGGGAGTTTATAAAAGCCTCAGGTATCTTTTGCATGTGTTTAGAGTTAATTAGTTGATTCAGAAGATTAGGGTAATAGGTCGTTTAGAGAACCTTTTCTTGATATGCTAATTTATTGAGACAGGTTTTTTGGGTTATCAGGAGTTGTATGCCAAAATCATCAGTATTAAAACAATAAAAGACCTGACAAATTTCAGTTGGTGGATAATGAATCTATAATATATGAAAGTTTAATTGTAATCATTACATTATGGTAAATAATGAAATTTAACACTATATGCTAATTTTTTGAGAAGGACCTGTAGAGCCTGGGGCGTGATAGAGTCCCTGTAAAAAGGCTCCTATCCTATATGGGGGACAGAGAAGAACTGTGAGGACCTTATCTGAAGCCATAGGCAGTAAGGGACTACAACACCACCGCGCTAGAGGAAGGCTTTTAACTCCACCTAATAAAGGGGTCTTTGGATTCGCTTCCAAACCGCCCGGACCCTGCCTGCCCTGTTATCTGGTGCCCTGGACTGTGGCTGCTTGAAAACTTCAGTAAACCAGGTAAAGACACTGCAAACCTGTGTCCTCGTTCTATACTGCACCATTCACCATCTTCCATCTACACACCGGGTGCCCTGGGGATATACCTCACCTGTGGGAAATTATACCATCTAGCTGCCATAACATCACCCCAGAGGACCCCTTAAAGCAGCGTCGGTCCCCACTGACCGAATACCACTGGTGGCATCACGAAAATAAACGTTATTCAATTATCCCTTTTTACATGGGCGCCCAGGGCCATGAACCGGGTCGCCACCGTGACATCCCCCTGTGAACCCCGAACCCAGTACCGGGTACCCCACAGCCCTGGGGGGCGACTCAAATACAATGAAAGGTATCTGCTCTGTATACATTAGATGACAACACAGTATGTACCATCCACCATAAGTTACTGTTTATGAGTCGCCCACCAGGGCAGCGGGGTACTTGGCACCGGGTCCAGTCGCTATTAAAGGGGATGTCACAGTGGCTGTGACCTGGTCCATGGTCCTGGGACTTACTGTAAAAGGGGAATGATCTTTAAAGGGAATTGTGATAAAGTCTGTTGTGACACCACCTGTGGAGTTCGGTCAATAGGGGTACCGACGCTGCTTTAAAGGGGTCCTCTGGGGGATGTTGTTGCAACAATGATGGTGACGCTTCCCACAGGTGACGCAGGGTCCCCCGGGCTCCCAAGGTGTATGGCAATGATGATGTATGCCGGTCAATGAGTAAAGGACACAGCGTTGCAGTCTTTACCTGGTTTACTGAAGATGTAACAGGCCTCAGTCCAGGGTACCTGCAACAGGTACATTAGGTGTCCATGCAGTGCACAAACAAGTAAAATCCCCTTGGCAAGTCAGGTTGGGAGCCTTCCACTTTGCGCTCGCTATAGTCCCTTGCTGCCTGAAGTGTCCTAACAAGATCCTGGTTATTTCCCCTGTCCTGGGACAGGTACCTGTATGGTAGGCAGTTTGAGCTGTTCCTTCTGGGGTCTCTGCACAGTGACTCCAGGCTCCAGAATGCTGCTGTACCACAGGTTTAATTTGGGCAATGTACATGTAGTTATGTGCCCTCCAGATCTGCTATGGGGCTTGCAGCTCTCCACGGCCTCTGGCTCATGGTACCCGGTCTCTGCGCTCTGGCTCCTCGGGGCCCACTTGCAGCCTCCTTTAGCCCTATTCTCTCCTCTGTGCTCCTTTCCTATCTGTGTTCATTCTCAGACTGTCTGACTCCTCCTCCAGACCAGGATCATTATTCAGGGAAGCTGCCCTAAAACTGGGTTTTGAGCTCCCCCTCCTGGCCTGGATTCAGAAGGTGTTGTGTGTGTGAGGTTACCTTCCAAAGAGATCCCTCTTGTTTCCAGGCATAGCACTACCCTCCCTGAGAGGTACTGTCCCTGAGAGGTACTGTGGTACCCGAACTCCTGGGGTGCCACATTTATCTCTTCCTCTGCGCATATTGGAGCATGCCAAGAAAACTTTCCTGCAAAAGTCAATGAGTCATAGACAATCTATTGCTCCCAATTGCCATCCAAATAATAGAAAGTAGGAGTCTAGTATAAGGCCTAGTTGCAAGAGTTTAATTTTACTTTACTATTTTAAAACCATAGAATATTAGAGTTGGAAGGGACCTTCAGGGTCATCATGTCCAACCCCCTGCTTAATGCAGCATTCACTAAACCATCTCAGATAGATATTTGTCCAGCCTCTGTTTGAAGACCTCCATTGAAGGAGAACTCACCACCTCTCGTGGCCGCCTGTTCCACTCATTGATCACCCTCACTGTCAAAGCATTTATTCTAATATCTAATCTGTGTCTCTTCACTTTCAGCTTCATTCCATTGCTTCAGGTGTTTCCATTTGCAAATGAGAATAAGGATGATCCCTCAACACTGTGACATCCCTTCAGATATTTATAGACAACTAGATGGTGACCCGATTCTAACGCATCGGGTATTCTAGAATATGCATGTCCACGTAGTATATTGCACAGTTACAAAGTATATTGCCCAGTCACATAGTATATTGCCCAGCTACGTAGTATATTGCCCAGTCACGTAGTATATTGGCCAGCCACGTAGTATATTGCCCAGCCACATAGTATATTGCCCAGTCACGTAGTATATTGCACAGCGACGTAGTATATTGCCCAGTCACGTAGTATATTGCCCAGTCACGTAGTATATTGCCCAGTCACGTAGTATATTGCCCAGCCACGTAGTATATTGCCCAGTCACGTAGTATATTGCCCAGCGACGTAGTATATTGCACAGCGACGTAGTATACAGCACAGACACGTAGTATATTGCCCAGTCACGTAGTATATTGCTCAGCGACGTAGTATATTGCACAGCCCATGCAGTATATAACAGTGGCCACGTAATATATAGCACAGCCCACGGAGTATATAACACTGCCTATGTAGTATACAGCAGTGTGGGCACCATATCCCTGTTAAAAAAATAATTAAAATAAAAAATAGTTACATACTCACCTCCTGGGATCCAGCGGAGCTCCGGCGATAGGCGCACGGCTGCTGCCATCTTCCATTCCCAGGATGCATTGCGAAATTACCCAGATGACTTAGCAGTCTCGCAAGGCCGCTAAGTCTTCTGGGTAATTTCGCAATGCATCGCTGGAAATGGAAGATGACAGCAGGGGCGAGCAGCTCAGCAGACAACGGAGGGCGAGTATAGAAGGTTTTTTGTTTTTTTATTATTTTTAACATTACATTTTTTTACTATTGATTCCGCATAGGCAGAATCAATAGTAAAATAATAATAATAATCTATATTTATATAGCGCCAACATATTCTGCAGCGCTTTACAGTTTAAGTAAAAGGTTGGGGACACACAGGGTTAATAGCGGCGGTAACGGAGTGCGTTACCCGTGGCATAACGCGGTCCGTTACCGCCGGCATTAACCCTGTCTGAGCGGTGACCGGAGGGGAGTATGGAGTGGGCGCTGACTGCGGGGAATATAGAGCGGGCGCCGGGGACACTGACTGCGCCGCGGGGAGTATGGAGCGGGGAGTATGGAGCGGGCACCGGGCACACTGACTGCGGGGAGTATGGAGCGGGGAGTATGGAGCGGGCGCCGGGGACACTGACTGCGCCGCGGGGAGTATGGAGCGGGCGCCGGGGACACTGACTGCGGGAAGTATGGAGCGGCCATTTTCTTCCGGTCTGTGCCCGTCGCTGATTGGTCGTGGCTGTTTTGTCGCGACCAATCAGCGACTTGGATTTCCAGGACAGACAGAGGCCGCGAGCAATTAATATCCGTGACAGACAGACAGATGGAAGTGACCCATAGACAATTATATAGTAGATATGGAATATACTCTCTCTATATATATATATTCATATTTATCTTTAAAAGTACATTTGCCATAAAATTTAAATTTCAACACTTATTAATGACAAATTGCATTTAAAGGGAACCTGTCACCCCCAAAATCGAAGGTGAGTTAAGCCCACCAGCATCAGGGGCTTATTTACAACATTCTATAATGCTGTAGATAAGCCCCCGATGTATCCTGAAAGATGAGAAAAAGAGGTTAGATTATACTCACCCAGGGGCGGTCCCAGTCCGGTCCGGTCCGATAGGTGTCGTGGTCAGGTCCGGGGCCTCCCATCTTCTTACCATGACGTCCTCTTCTTGTAGTCACGTGCGGCTTTGGCGCAGGCGTACTTTGTCTGCCCTGTTGAGGGCAGAGCAAAGTACTGCAGTGCGCAGGCGCCGGGAAAGGTCAGAGAGGCCCAACGCCTGCGGACTGCAGTACTTAGCTCTGCCCTCAACAGGGAAGACAAAGTACGCCTGCGCCGGAGCCGCAGCGTGAATACAAGAAGAGGACGTCATCGTAAGAAGATGGGAGGCCCTGGACCGGACCGCGACGCTCATCGGAACGGACCGCCCCTGTGTGAGTATAATCTAACCTCTTTTTCTCATCTTTCAGGATACATCGGGGGCTTATCTAGAGCATTACAGAATGCTGTAGATAAACCCCTGATGCTGGTGGGCTTAGCTCACCTTCGATTTTGGGGGTGACAGGTTCCCTTTAAAGAGAACCTGTTAGGAGATTAATACTGCCAGAACTGTGGGCAGCGTGAATCTCAGTCCGGTTGCATGATTACAGCCTGGAGTATTAAGGTACCGTTACACCAAACGACTTACCAATGATCACGTCCAGCGATACGACCTGGCCGTGGTCGTTGGTAAGTCGCTGTGTGGTCGCTGGGGAGCTGTCACACAGACAGCTCTCTCCAGCGACCAACGATCAGGGGAACGACTTCGGCATCGTTGAAACTGTCTTCAACGATGCCGAAGTCCCCGGGTAACCAGGGTAAACATTGGTTTACTAAGTGCAGGGCTGCGCTTAGTAACCCGATATTTACCCTGGTTACCATTGTAAAAGTAAAAAAAAAAACCACTACATACTCACATTCCGATGTCTGTCACGTCCCCCGCCGTCAGCTTCCTGCACTGACTATGTCAGCGCCGGCCGTAAAGCAGAGCACAGCGGTGACGTCACCGCTGTGCTCTTCTTTACGGCCAGCGCTGACAGACATTTTTTTTCCCTATACTATGTTGTGCATAAATATGTGATTCTTCAGAATTTGTTTTAGTCTTTGCCTGATGAAGAGACGTATGTAGTCTCGAAAGCTTGCAGTTTGTTACCATCTTTTCAGTTAGCCATTAAAAGGTATCAACCACTGAAAATAATCTTGAGATTTAAGCACCTTCCTCAATTCAGGTATATTTTTCTGTTAAACACATATAGGGATCATTTTTGGACTAGACAACAATCTTAATTTGATGGCCTCTTGTCGAGCGTCTGAGATTTATGGCAAACAACTGCTTTTGCCTGGGGAAGATGCCAGCTTCATTTGATAAATGGCTGTCAGAGCGAGATCCGCTGCTTCTTAACAACTCTAAGCTGTGAAGCTCTTTCTGTCTGGTGAAGGGATTCTTAGGATGAATATTAGGATCACGGATGAGGCTACTCCTGCAGCCATGTGCCCCTCTCCCACATGTGGTGGATGCTTAGTGCAGGCCGAAAAATGTTCCTCTACCAAACAGCCGAGCTTATGATATTGACAACAGCATTGACACGTATCGGCTTCCACTATGAATTATGACAGCATCTGCTAGCAAACTAAATTACCAGAGCTATTACTGATCGCTAGCATTGGATTTATGTCAAATACCTGCCATAAATGCACATGGCATCTATGATATCAGATATCTAGATTTTGATACTGGTCGGGCTGACATTTAGATATGCAAAGAAATCAATGGTCAACGTGCATCAATTCATATCAAGTCATATATTTTTTGCAGTTCATTTTGCAATAGATTTATCTTAATAGATAGGCACCAGCTTATGGGCCCCCCATCTTCTGGAGGCCCCCACATTGAAAATATTGATTAGATATTGAAAAAAATGTACCATCAGCATGTCGTCCTGGCTGTGCGGCACCGGAGGCAATGTGGCGCAACGGCGCTCCAATGTGAACATTATAGCAAGTGGCAGTGAAATTATGCTTAAACTGTTGTCAGGTACAGTGGGGCAAAAAAGTATTTAGTCAGTCAGCAATAGTGCAAGTTCCACCACTTAAAAAGATGAGAGGCGTCTGTAATTTACATCATGGGTAGACCTCAACTATGGGAGACAAACTGAGTAAAAAAAAATCCAGAAAATCACATTGTCTGTTTTTTTAACAATTTATTTGCATATTATGGTGGAAAATAAGTATTTGGTCAGAAACAAACAATCAAGATTTCTGTCTCTCACAGACCTGTAACTTCTTCTTTAAGAGTCTCCTCTTTCCTCCACTCATTACCTGTAGTAATGGCACCTGTTTAAACTTGTTATCAGTATAAAAAGACACCTGTGCACACCCTCAAACAGTCTGACTCCAAACTCCACTATGGTGAAGACCAAAGAGCTGTCAAAGGACACCAGAAACAAAATTGTAGCCCTGCACCAGGCTGGGAAGACTGAATCTGCAATAGCCAACCAGTTTGGAGTGAAGAAATCAACAGTGGGAGCAATAATTAGAAAATGGAAGACATACAAGACCACTGATAATCTCCCTCGATCTGGGGCTCCATGCAAAATCCCACCCCGTGGGGTCAGAATGATCACAAGAACGGTGAGCAAAAATCCCAGAACCACGCGGGGGGACCTAGTGAATGAACTGCAGAGAGCTGGGACCAATGTAACAAGGCCTACCATAAGTAACACACTAAGCCACCATGGACTCAGATCCTGCAGTGCCAGACGTGTCCCACTGCTTAAGCCAGTACATGTCCGGGCCCGTCTGAAGTTTGCTAGAGAGCATTTGGATGATCCAGAGGAGTTTTGGGAGAATGTCCTATGGTCTGATGAAACCAAACTGGAACTGTTTGGTAGAAACACAACTTGTCGTGTTTGGAGGAAAAAGAATACTGAGTTGCATCCATCAAACACCATACCTACTGTAAAGCATGGTGGTGGAAACATCATGCTTTGGGGCTGTTTCTCTGCAAAGGGGCCAGGACGACTGATCCAGGTACATGAAAGAATGAATGGGGCCATGTATCGTGAGATTTTGAGTGCAAACCTCCTTCCATCAGCAAGGGCATTGAAAATGAAACGTGGCTGGGTCTTTCAACATGACAATGATCCAAAGCACACCGCCAGGGCAACGAAGGAGTGGCTTCGTAAGAAGCATTTCAAGGTCCTGGAGTGGCCTAGCCAGTCTCCAGATCTCAACCCTATAGAAAACCTTTGGAGGGAGTTGAAAGTCCGTGTTGCCAAGCGAAAAGCCAAAAACATCACTGCTCTAGAGGAGATCTGCATGGAGGAATGGGCCAACATACCAACAACAGTGTGTGGCAACCTTGTGAAGACTTACAGAAAACTTTTGACCTCTGTCATTGCCAACAAAGGATATATTACAAAGTATTGAGATGAAATTTTGTTTCTGACCAAATACTTATTTTCCACCATAATATGCAAATAAAATGTTAAAAAAACAGACAATGTGATTTTCTGGATTTTTTTTTCTCAGTTTGTCTCCCATAGTTGAGGTCTACCTATGATGTAAATTACAGACGCCTCTCATCTTTTTAAGTGGTGGAACTTGCACTATTGCTGACTGACTAAATACTTTTTTGCCCCACTGTATATTCAAGAATTCACAAGTGGTAGAGGAGGAAAATCTATGCAACCAGGCGTGGCAACTGTGCGATTCGCTAGACCAGAGAGTGGGAGTTGAGGAGAGGTTTGCAGCCATTTTGGGGTGAATCTGGATAGTGACAGGACGTCACAGATCACAGATTGTCCATTGGGATAGGGAGAGAAATCCATAAAACACATAGAAACTGTACAGATAGTGTGTGACAGCACAACAGCGAAGAAAATCAGTGTGTGAGCAAAAGAGAAGAGTTTCATGCACGTACGTTTAGGGCACTTGGAGGCTTTTCAGTTCTTTCAGTTTGCCACAAAACAAATTTTCTGGGAAAAAATTGGCAAACCTGAATTTCAAAAGATTCACTCATCTCTTGAATTTTCAAGGTTCATTTAAATTGTCTTCTTTATTGATTCCCCTCTACCAATTTAGTATCCATAGCCAGCAACAATAACCCCTTCAGTGCAGTACGGTTTTCTTTATGGCCAACTACACTTTGTCACTATAGTTTGGCACCATTTGGAATGTAAGAAATTATTTCTAACATACATTATCAGCATACAACTCTGACAATGACTATAACGTTCCGATGTTTTGTCCAGAGTTGAAGCTTTCCTCCTTCATTTTCTCCTGCTTATTCTCCAGTATGTATTAACATGAGCAGGTTTCTTCGCTCCAGTCTCCAGGATGTTTGTGTGGGTGGAGAGGTTAGATGGCAGCTCAGCTATAAATGTAGTAATAACATCTTTATAAGCAGCACATAGAAGCCCTCAAGACATTTCTCACCAGATAAAGCAGTTATGTACTGCAGACGCAGAATTGCTGAATGGAGATGTCAGGTTTCCACTTTCTGCTGATTTCCTTTTTTTTATCTTTAATATTTTCAGTCCTGCTTTTTTTTAATGAAAGGTAGGTCACAGTTTACATCTGGAAGTGAACAAATTCCCTGAAAAGCTCAGTGGTCTCCTTTAAAATATTGCAATGGTATTTTCACGCCAAAAAAAACTTTATGCTCAGCTCATACTTATACAGGGCTCTCCATCCAGCACTATATCGAAATTTGTGATGGAACAATCAAGACAGGAAGCCATTAATTTGACTTAATGTTTGGGATTCAAGTTACTCAATTTTCCAGCCAGACACTATTTTTCCTAGATTTGTTTGGACTGAAAAAAGTCAAAACATATATAAAAAATTATACCCCATTTTTCTCACCTCTGCCACTATGGCAGCTCACCTGTTCTGTTCTTACGGTCTTATGTTCATCCTCCATTTCGCCCATGAGATCAATCTTTTGACTGTGCAAGGCCAATAAGAGGCCTCAGATTGACCTGATGCATCGGAATGGGTGAAGAACAGAAGTCTGGCACAGAGGACCAGGGAACTGCATTGGAGGTGTAAACAGGTGCACGGATGCAACGGGGCAGAAGATGAAGACAAAGTTGTGTAACTAGTGTACAATATGAATGGATTAACAAAGGATTGGAATACAGTAAAGTATTTACGATATGAATAGCTCAATTCTGAGTAAAAAGATTCTAGTAACAATTCTAACATCTCAGCTCTGCTATGCAAATAAATGTACGATTACTATAGTATTAATGTCTCAATCGAACACCTCGCTCTATAATGCATCAGAGTCTGCCCCATGGCCACTACTGTCATCACTTAATCACTATGTCTATGATAATATGCACCTTAGAGTTCCTCTCGGAAGATAATGATGCCGCTTTGGTAGGTTGCAAGTCTCTTGCTTTTGAGTCCCTATAAGCCCAGCCCTGGTCCCTTCTGTACTGTATACCTCAGGTCACAGCTCACATGATTTCCCGAGTTCCTCTATCTGGACTCACAATCATGTGGGCCTCGTTTGTCTGTGTTCACACGGTTCTGGCTCTGCTCACACGGTTCTGACTCTGCTCATACGGTTCTGGCTCTACTCACATGGTTCTGGTTCTGCTCTCACCAATCTGGCTATGCTTACAGGTGTAACGGGGTCTACCAGTGTAACGGGGTCTACCAAGCTGGGGTACCTCTTTCAGTACCACCCCGTGTTTCAGGAGGTCCACTCTGCTTTGGCTGGAGTCTGAATGAAGGACGCTGGCTGGAATTGCTTGGTTACATGGGCGCATATAAGAGATCACTGCTTCTCCACGTATTTCCAGTCTGACAACACTTTACTCACAGGACACAGAATATATCACACAGATACAGAGGGCAGGCCAATAGAAAAGCGGCAGGCCAGACATACATTACAATAGCCGCAGGTGGCCGGAGCCTGCTGATATTTACTGTGGGAATTACAAAGGTGGGGGGTGGACAAAAGGGGAATATCGTGTCCCCTCTGCCCAGGGCGCAGCCTGTGGGCTGATGCATTAGGGACATGCATCTCACATGGAACCTATTATACATACATATAACTGCACAACATATTCTGGATGCTGAGTGGTTCCGTAACACGTAACACCTGCGATTCTGGACATGCGGCGCGTCTTTTTAGATCGCAGCATGTACGTTTACCTTGCGGCGATGCTGCGCCGCCGCAAGGTATAACACAGGGCCCTATGTGTGGGGTGCGATGATTCCGGATGTGTACAATGAACACATCCAGCATCATCGCGTCTCCAGAAGAGGGTGGAGCTTTGGGCAAAGCGAGTTCGCCGCTCCGTCAAAACCGCCGGCAATCCTGAACGTGGACACATACCCTAAGATTAAAAGCCAAACCAGAATCTAAATTGCAAACATGTGTTTCAGGGTGTTGCCTCCCTTCAGTTAAAACAATGATATCTGATTTGGCTGTATGAGAGGCCATTGCCTGGGGTCTGAAAGGTATGATAGACATTACCCTTTAGACCTCAATCAGAGGCCTCACATACAGCCAAATCAAATCTCATGATTTGCACTGAAGGGTGGCCACACCTTGAAGCACGAGTCTGCAAACTGAGATTCTGGTTTTGCTTTAATTCAAAGGCATATAGCTTGGGTTTATATTGACTTTTAGAAATGCTATTTCCAAAAGATGGCATGAGACTTCAAGTCCTCTTCCTCTCTGAAGAGGCAATTTGCACTATTGTTTATGTAACTTTCCAGCAATGTGTTTTTATTTCGGTTCCTTGAAGCAGCTTCTCAGCCTCCACGTGTGTACATGTTGTAACCAGCAGAGTGTCTCTAGTCTCTATGTTATAGGTGCTAATAATTACACTATTAATCCTGCCATCGTCTGTTCTCTCTGAAGTTCTTACAGATTCTATTCGCCTATGACAAGGGTTATCTGTAGTGCACTCAGGGGTCAGGATTTCTGCCTGTTTGGATGCCCGGTGTCCCTTATGTTCTTGTCTATTGTGTCTTTGTTCCCCTAATACCACAACAATTGAATTGAGGCATCTGCAGTTAACAGAAAGCTGGCAAATACAAATCTGTCTGACTGTTGTAATCATGCCCCTGAAAATATCCAGAGCTATGTGGACTATTCCTGTGATGCTAAAATATGCTAACCATCTGCTACATACACAGCATATTCCTGGTTAATGTATTGTAATCTGCATTTTCAAAACACCAAGCAAGTATTTCTTAATGTAGCTGTCCAGTAATTTATATTATGCAGCATAGTATTAGAGGGAACCTGTCCATCATTACAGTAAAGGACCTGTAATGATAATTACTTCCATACCTTTATATTACAAATCCATGTATTCCTTGTCTTGAACTTCATTAGCAAATTCTTATGAAAATTAACCTGCAAATACAAGGGCGTGGTCTGTCCTTACAGATCTCCAGCTTCTCTGGCACTTTTTCCTCCCAACGCCGGGCTCCTGCCATTGATTGACAGGTCACTCTTGTCTGTGACCCGCTACCCGTCGACATCTCATGCAGGCGCCGTCACTCCAGGGACAACGCTACGCATACGTAGTAACAACCTTACGATGCTGCGAGAGCCAGAATTTCCATCTGCCCATGTGCTGCCCAGAACAATGTTGCTGCAAGTGAGACTTCTGTGTCCTACTCCTCTGCCTGAGATCTCACACAGACATCATCATTCCCACGCATGGCGCATGTGCAGGCGGATATTCCAGCTCTTCCAAGGTCATCAGGAATTTACCTACCGTGCATGTGCCATGCCTGATATGATGGCGCCTGTGCAAGATGTTGGCTGGAGTAGCAGTTCATTGATAAGAGTGATATAGATTGGATGAACAATCAGCTAAAGCAGCCAATTCTGACGAAACTGAGTGACAATGAGGTATCATTTTATAAGGGTGTATTTTTGGCAGGCATCACACTCCATGGTGGCCATGAATGGGGTGAACTTACAAAATCAGCAAGGGATCAAATACTTGTTTCCCAGACTGCAACATTAAAAAAAAAGCATTAAAAATGGTTTGGGAGTTAAATCTCTCACGCATAAACTATTCCGTGGTCTGGAGTACATTTCTGTGACATATAACACTCCAAAAAAGCATTAAAAACATTTTCTGGGTAACATTTCTTACCAATACACTAGTGATCTGGGGTACATTTCTGCAATATATAACACTCCTAAAAAGTGTTAAAAATTATTTCTGGATTAAATTTCATATCCATACAGTATTCTGTGGTTTGGGGTCAATTTCTGTGATACATAACACTCCAAAAAAGCGTTACAATTTTTTACTGGGTTAAATTTCTCAGCCCTACACTATTCTGTGGTGTGGGGTACATTTTTGTGATATTTAACCCTCCAAAAAGGCATTCAAAAATGTATCTGGATTCAATTACTCATCCATGGAGTATAATGAGTTCTGGGATACATTTCGCTAGTATATAACCTTCAAAAACATTGATCAAAAGTTTATCAGTATTATATTGCTCACCCATAGAGTATTAGGGTGTTCTTGGGTACATTTCGCTAGTATGTAACCATCCCAAAAATTGTTAAAAATTTATCGGTATTATATTGCTCATCCATAGAGTATGTTACCTCCAATTCTGGCGCACGTGGTTGTGTGGCACACTGTGCCATGGACCAGACTTATCCTGGAGGGGCGTGACTAAGCAGCTACCTTCATGTTTACTGGAGCTTCTATTGCTGAGGTCAGGCTTGTGTGGTAGGTAGCTGCCAGGGGCAACTCCAGGGCAGCATCAGGCAGTAGCAGCTGACCCCAAGGGTCAGAAACATTAACTCGCATAGAGTGTCCAACACAGGGAAGGATGGCCACTTGGGACAGGTTCAGACTGTGTAGACAGGATGGCCACTTGGGAAACAGTTTTGTGGCCACAGGGTACAGATACCGAAGACTCGGTTTTCAGGATAACGTGTAACAAAAACACAACTACAGGGACAGTAAATGATAGGAAATCTCAATAGCAGCCTAAGGGAACACAGGATGATGGAATGGTTCAGGGACCTGGCAACATACAGTTGCACACACTAATACACCTAACACTATACTATTGGGGTTGCTCAGGTACCTTCCAATTGGGGAGGGTGCCTTTAATACAAGATGCCTCCCAGCTATTGGTTTGGAGACATCTAGCAGGTGTTCACATTAAGTAAATGTTCCAAGCTGTTAGCTGGGAGCGTTTTGCAATGTGCCTTTAAAAGCAGGGGAATGCACATGCACAGACCAGGAAACAGGAGCATGCAGAAGATCATGCTGGGGCCAGGGCTGTGAGTAAGCCAGAGTCCCTGCTTGGTGGGAGAAGGGGAACCATGCAGAAGCGCCGGCAGACGCTACAGACTATTACGTCTTTTTGGGTCGATTTCGATGGTATCTAACCTTCCAAAAAATTGTTAAAAAATGTATCAGTATTATATTGCTCAACCATAAAGTAATACATGCTCTTGGATACATTTCAATGGTATCTAACCCTACCAAAAATCGTTCAAATATGTATTTGTATTATATTTCTCATTTATACAGTATTACATGTTCTTGGGTACATTTTGATGGTATATAACCTTCAAGAAAATTGTTCAAAATTTATCGGTATTATATTGCTCATCCATACAGTATTAAATATTCTTGGCTACATTTTAGTGGTATATAAGCCTTAAAAAAATTGGTAAAAAATTTATCGGTATAATATTGCTTATCCATAGAGTATTACATGTTTTTGAGTACATTTCGGTGGTATTTAACCTCCAAAACAAGTTGTCAAAAATGTATAGGTATTATATTGCTCATCCATAGAGTATTAAGCATTCAGTGGTACAGAAAAAGCAGTAAGAAAACTTTCTAGATTCAATTGAAATTTTTTTTTATTGATTCAATTACTGATCTATACAGTATTACATGCTTTCTATTACTCTTCGTAGTTATATAAAAATTGAAAAAAACTTGAATAAATGTATATGGATTCAATGATTCATCCAAACACTGTAACATGGTTCTTGTTACATTTTCATCAATGTACTTCCCTCAAGTTCCCTCACTTGTTTTCCCTTCTTTTGAAGTCCATGCTGTCAGACTCTACCTCCCCTTCTCCATGGGAGTGGTGGTGGTGTATCGTCCTCTGGGCCCCTCCCATCAGTTCCTGGATCATGTTGCCACCTGGCTTCCACACTTTCTCTCCTGCGATATCCCCACCATCATCATGGGTGATTTTAACATCCCCATTGCTTCTCTCCTCTCCCTATCTGCTACTCACCTTTTATCTCTAACCTCCTCCTTCAGCCTTTCGCAGCTTACTAACTCTCCAACGCATGAAGACAGAAACTCCCTCGACTTGGTCTTCTCCCGGCTTTGCTCAGTGGATGATTTCACAAACTCCTCTCTCCCGCTCTGTGACCACAACCTTCTTTCATTCTCTATCAAGAACGGCTATTCCGCCCAGGTCACCCCTACTTTCCACACATATAGAAATATACAGGCCATTTATAGGCTGAACTGGATAGACAAATGTCTTTTTTCGGCCTTACTAACTATGTTACTATGTAACACCCAGAAACCTATGAAGAACTTGCAGTTATCACTGGCCCCTATCTCCTCCCTCTCACATCCTGATTCTGCACTGAAGAATTACAATGAAACACTGCAACATGCCCTGGATGAAACTGCACCTCCTATACATAGAACAACATGGCACAGGCGGCGACAACCATGGCACACGTTGCAAACACGTTTCCTGCAGCGGTGCTTCAGGTGCGCCGAACGTCTGTGGAGAAAGTCCAATCTACCCGAAGATTTCATCTATATATATAATTGTCTAAGGGTTTTTCTGTCTGTCTGTCTGTCCTGGAAATCCCGTGTCTCTGATTGGTTGAGGCCGCCAGGCCTCGACCAATCTGAGACGGGCACAGCATGGCGACGATGATGTCATAAAGGTTGCCTCGACCAATCAGCGACGGGCACAGTCTGCCGCGAATTAGCCTCGACCAATCAGCGACGGGCACAGTATCGACGTAGATGTCATAATGGTTGCCATGGCGACGATGATGTTATAAAGGTTGCCTCGACCAATCAGCGACGGGCACAGTCTGCCGCGAATTCTGGAATCGTCATTGTCCATATACTACGGGGACATGCATATTCTAGAATACCCGATGCGTTAGAATCGGGCCACAATCTAGTCTATTATAAGTTTACTAGATTGTGTCCCGATTCTAACGCATCGGGTATTCTAGAATATGCATGAACCCGTAGTATATAGACAATGATGATTCAAGAATTCGCGGCAGACTGTGCCCGTCGCTGATTGGTCGAGGCAACCTTTATGACATCATCGTCGCCATGGCAAACATTATGACATCTACGTCGATACTGTGCCCGTAGCTGAATCAGAAACGTGGGATTTCTACATCCTTTATGACATCATCATCGCTGTGCCCGTTGCTGATTGGTCAAGGCCTGGCGGCCTCGACCAATCAGAGACGCGGGATTTCCTGGACAGACAGACAGACAGACGGAAAAACCCTTAGACAATTATATATATAGATGCTTAAAACATACAACACTGCCCTTCACCTCTCCAAACAAACCTATTTCAACACTCTCATCACCTCTCTATCCAATAACCCAAAACATCTCTTTGACACTTTTCATTCCCTACTCAACCCAAGAGTGCAGGCCCCAACCACCGATCTCCACGCTGACGATCTGGCCAAATATTTCAAAGAAAAAATTGATTATATCCAACAGGAAATTATCTCCCAATCACCTCATACCATGCACTCTTCTCCCTCCCCCACTGCATCTAGCTGGCTCTCTGACTTTGAACCAGTCACAGAAGAATGTAATTAGGCTCCTTGCATCTTCTCATCTGACAAATTGCACCAGTGACCCCATTCCGTCACATCTCCTCCAGTCCCTTTCCCCTGCTGTCACCTAACAAAAATATTCAACCTCTCTTCTGGTGTCTTTCCCTCCTCATTTAAGCATGCCATCATACATCCATTACTTACAAAAACATCTCTCGGTCAAAACTGTGCCGCTAATTATAGACCTGTCTCTAATCTTCCCTTCATCTCTAAACTCCTGGAACGCCTGGTCCACTCCCATCTTATCCGCTATCTCTCAGATAACTCTCTTCTCGACCCTCTAAAATCTGGTTTCCGCTCTTAACACTCTACTGAAACTGGCCTTACTAAAGTCTCTAATGATCTACTAACAGTTAAATCTAATGGTCACTGCTCCCTGCTAATTCTCTCTGCAGCATTCGATACTGTGGATCATCAACTCCTCCTCACTATTCTCCGATCCATCAGCCTCAAGGACACCGTTCTCTCCTAGTTCTCCTCCTAGCTCTCTGACCGCTCCTTCACTGCATATTTTGCTGGCTCCTCCTCCTCTCCCCCTTACTGTTGGGGTTCCTCAAGGATCAGTTCTAGGCCCACTCCTCTTCTCTTTGTATACTGCCCCTATTGGTCAAACAATCAGTAGATTTGGGTTCCAGTACCATCTCTATGCTGATGACATCCAGTTATACACTTCTTCTCCAGATATCACGCCTGCCTTTTTAAAAAACACCAGTTTTTGCTTTACCGCTGTCTCTAACATCATGTCCTTCCTCTATCTGAAACTGAACCTGTCAAAAACTGAACTCCTTGTGTTTCCTCCCTCTACTAATGTACCTATGCTCGACATTGCCATTTCCAAGTGTGGTTCCACCATTACTTCCCAGCAACATGCCCACTATGTTGGGGTCATACTTGATTCTGAGCTTTCATTCACCCGCCACATCCGATCACTGGCTTGCTCTTGTTATCTGCACCTCAAAAACATTTCTAGAATTCGAATCTTACTTTCGACTCTTCAAAAACTCTCAGTATTTCTCTTATTAATTCTCGTCTGGACTAATGTAACTCTCTACTAATCGGTCTCCCTCTTACCAAACTCTCCCCTCTCCAATCTGTCTTGAATGCTGCAGCCAGGATCATATTCCTCACCAATCATTACACCGATGCCTCTGCCTTGTGCCAGTCATTACACTGGTTACCCATCTAGAATCCAGTACAAACGTATTACCCTTACCCACAAAGCACTCCATGGCTCAGCACCACCCTACATCTCCTCCCTCGTCTCAGTCTACACCTGACCCGTGCCGTCCATTCTGTTAATGACCTCAGGTTAGCATCCTCAATAATTAGAACCTCCCACTCCCGTCTCCAAGACTTTTCACGTGCTGCGCCAATTCTTTGGAATGCACTACCCAGGTGCATATGATTAATCCCCAATCCCCACAGTTTTAAGCGTGCCCTAAAACCGCACTTGTTCAGACTGGCCTACTGTCTCAACACATTAACCTAACTATCCCTGTTTTGCCCATTCAAAATTTTTACCATAACAGGCTCCTCGCATCATGTTCTCACATGCTTTATGCATTTAATAGCCCTCTGTGTCTAAACTGTTACATACTTAGGCTGATAACCGGTTCATGCAGCAGTACATGAACACCCAATTCTTACACTTTGGCTAGTCCGAACAATGAAAGCAGTTGTTACCATCCACCTTTTGTGTCTCCCCTTTTCCTCGTAGATTGTAATTTTGCGAGCATGGCCCTCATTCTTTTTGGTATCTGTTTTGGTCTATGTGTTTATTGTTATGATGTAATGTCTATTGTCTGTACAAGTCCCCTCTAAAATGTAAAGTGCTGCGGAATATGTTAGCGCTATAGAAATAAAATTAATATTAATATTGCTCAGCTTGAGTAACGAGCATCCAAGCATTTTAGTGCTCGCTCATCTCTACTGGCTATAGACACTAATAGTAATAACACGAATGAGACCTATAAATCCGATGAAACCTGAAAAAGTCAACATTTTATTATTTGACTTGTTGAAAAATACATCATGATATCAGTATTTGGTTGCATGTTGACTGTACATACACTTTCACTACATGCATTTATAAAATATAAAATAAAGTACTAGACCTGACCTAGTTTTTACAGTACATACCTGCAGTTTGTCTCAGTGGTGGACATATCTTCGGTGCAACTGCACAGGGACCCAAGAGATAAGGGGGCCCATTTCTACATCTAAAACAGGTGTAATTATGTATTATGATGAGTTATTGGACTGTAAAGGGTCCATATATAGTATAGTTACAGCCAACATTAACAGAAATAAATACTTGAAATAAATCACTCTGTTTTTAATGACTCTATATAATAGGAGTTTCGCTTTTTGTACTGAAGAACTGAAATAAATTAACTTTTTGATGATATTCTAATTTTTTGAGAAGCACCTGTATATGATGAACACATGTATGTTGTCCATGTATGTTGTAGACATGAGTATGAGTCTGTCCATATACAGTATGTGGTTAGCGTGTACCATTGCATCTGTGTAAAAGGTAAACGCATGTATAACTGTATCTTTGTATATGATGAACTTTTGAAAAATGTGTCCATGTATGTGATGAATATGTATAGGATTGCATACGAGTATAAAATATTAAATGAAAAAGAACATATATATATATATATATATATATATATATATATATATAAGGGAAAAGGAGACCTGTCATTTAAAATTGCTGTCTAAGTTTTTAGGGTGGATCAACCCATCACATTCTGATAATAGTCCTAGCGATGGACCACTAACCGCTGCATTTTAACTGCTTTGATGCTATGGTCAATTTTGACCTTGTCATCCAGGTGATCCGGTTTAGCGATTTCCCTCTGTCAACCCGTAGCTCCCCAGGGGATACTTGGAAAGTGCAAAGTGGCGTGCAGTATTTTGTCTTCAGTGTCCTTGTAGTTTGACATGCACATGGCTTCTACTCTATCACATGATGAGCATATTATGTCTCTACAAAAAAGGTATGATTTTTATGCAGCTATACTAGTACTTCAACAAGTAAAAATGGGCTGACAGGTTCCTTTTAAAAAAATTGAGGACTTGATCAAAATACTGGAGGAGTGCAGTTTGCCTTTTGTCAAACATAGCATAGGACTGCTTTAAAGTTGGTAAACAGAGATTTATACCTGCAGCAGACTTTAAATGCACATTATCAAACAGGTATGGTAACTATTACTATTTTACAATATTACAATTTTTTTTTTAATGTCAATTGTTTGCACCATGCTACAGTAATTGCTGTAATTCTTTGCAGAATGTAAGTTTCTGATAATTTGAACAGTTGTAACCATGTAAATGTATTCACTGTAATTTGTCGTCAATTTATTAGTACTTTGATAACCACGTCGGAGTGTTTCCGAGCTTTACATTGGTATTATACAATAGTTAGATAGCTTGATCAATGTATCAGTAGGTTGAGTCTTAAGGGCGCTGGAAGAAGAGCGTAAAGGTCAGGTTTTAAGACAAGAGGTTAGGACCATTCCGAATGGGGTGCACCTTGTCACGGTGGGATGGCTTCTATGCTTTTTTTTTTATATCAAAAACAGTATTTACTAAGTACCATATGTTATTTACATGCACTATCACTATCTATTTACTTACAGCATGGTATATGTTCATTTTGTTTCTATCTTAGGTTTTGTCTATAAAATGGCCACAGTGTGAACATGCTCTTACACGTTGTTTGTGCCGCGCCCCCACGTAAGGGCAATGGGGTACTCGGTACCGGGTCCTTCAGTTCCCTCAGCTGGGATGTCACGATGGCTCGACCCAGACCGTTACCCTATGAGGGGCGCCCAAATTAAAATAGGGCTCAAATAGTTTATAGATGATGGTAGTGTTCGTGACTCCACCTGTGGTGTTCAGTCAGGATGACCGATGCTGCTTAGGGGTCCGCTGGGGTGATGGAATGGCAGCTAGGGGTGATGGACTGGTCAGTTGCTCCCTCTCTCATCAATGCAGTCAGCTGCATTGGCATATAGCCGATACAGCTGACCCTGCGATGACAGGCGGGGGGCCCACTGCTGGCACAGGGCCCCCCAACACCTCCTCAGGGGCCGCACGGCGGCCGGGCGGCAGAGCAGGGAGATCGTGTCTCCCTGCCCTGGCGCAGAGTGTAACTGTATCGGTGCACTGTGCACTCCAATACAGTTGCATAACGTAGCTCCGGGTGGGCCCCTCAGAGTGCCACCACCCCCTCGGCCCCCCAGTAGCTATGCTACTGATAGCCGCACTCCCAGTATACTGAGTGGTGACATTGTCCTGCACCACCTCATTGACTCAGAGAGAACTGTTACACGGTGACACAGTGATTAAAACTTAATTTTCAATGAATTGCCGCATTAGAAGTCAGCCAGCTGCACAGGGTTTTAATGCAATTTACTTGCACATTAACCCAATATCTGCAAATAAATAGCATTTTGGTGATGTCAGATTCCCTTTAAGTAATTGATAGTGTTGAGCAAAGAAATTTGCAAGGCCAGTCCAGTCCTCCGTGGCAGAAGGACCAGGGCGGACTTCACATCTATGGCACAATCTGTCCGATTATGCTAATCACACTCAGATCACAGTTTGATTATGATGTGCTCCGATTCTCTCGGATGAGAAGATGGAGAGAAAAAAGTCTCCATCTTCTCCATTCTATCAGTCCGTGGAAATCGGACTTTACATAGATGGCATCTGAGTGCAGTCCAATGGTTTCCACAGACTCATAGACTTGTGTGACAGAGAGTGATCCGAAAATTGGATCAAACTTAAGCATGTAGCGATTTTTTCTCCCCCCGTACCGGATTGCAATCGGACCAAAAATACAGCCATGTGCATGTGCCGTAGTATAGGTCTGTTTTTCTCATTTATTTTTCATTTCAAAAAGATAATGCATTTTTAGATTAAAAGAAAAAACACAAAAAAAAACTTAACTCCAATCTACAAATAAAAGTCAAGGACAGTTTTAAACACAATTTATTTTTGTTTTAAATAATCAACTAGATCATCCAGTGTTTTGATTTCATACATTGTTATTAGAGCTATTATCAATGAATGCTGTTTTCATATGAATATAATCAACAAATGAAAAGATTTCACCAAAACCCCCCCAAAAAAATAAAAAATAAAAATGCCCTTTTAAAACACAGCAGCATTAACAACCTAATATTACACTGCTAGAATGAATACAGATGATTGGCTTTACTGAAAAGAGTCTACATCTTTATAGCCAGTACACAATACAGTAAGGACTTTACATCGTGCTGCCTGCCTAATTGTTCTTTTCAGTTTCTTTTTGTGCTTTTTTTTTTTTTTTTTGCTGAAAGCACAACTTTCGTTTCTAAAAACCTTACCCCACCCATGTAAAAGCAATACAGCGAGTGCCTGGAACTATGCACTACCGTACAATATATTATTATTTTGTTCTTAAAAGTTCATGAGAGGTTGGCAACAGCGATACGATTAAATAAAGGGCTTGTGTGGATAGCGCCGATGTTGGTTTTGTGTCCTAGTGTAGCTTTTGCAAAGTTCAACGAAGGCTAAATGAAAGTAAAATGGGTGATACATGCACCAAAATATTACTTAATCCGAAGAAAAATGATTCGGGATAGCAGAAGTCCCTGTTTCGTTGTGTACTGTTAAAGTTTACGGCAGAATTAAAGAAATTTGTGTAAAATCTGCTTGGCTTTTGTTTTATTTTATTTTATTTTTTTTCATATACAAACAATTGAATTGATAATATACAAGATTTTATGAAGACGCACCCATTATATACCCCGTCGGTGAAGTATTATCAGACACCTATTAGGTTATATGGATATGTGAGTGATCTTCGGTTGGTAAGTAGTTACCAGGCGGTGCATTATTAACATCAATCGTAGTCTTGTTAGACTTTTATACAAGTGTCACTTATTTACAGCAAATCCATTGATGATTTATAAAAGAAAATCAAGAGCATTTTAGACCCCGGTTTACGGGGTACATGTAAAATAAGGCGAACCGTTGCTTATTTTTAGTGATTATTGTGTCTTTCACAAGTCCATCCAATGTCATCCTCTTCGTCGGTTGTTCCAGCATTGGGAAAATCCAGACGCTTGTAGAGACGTCATTACCAGCATGGCATTTAATATGTACACTGCATTGTAAACTACACACTCCTGGACTCCATCCGAATGAAGGTGATTTCCCATGCTCTGTATAATTGGCTCATGCTAAAATAAAGGTTTCTTGCATAAAAAAAACCCATGCGGTTAATGTGTGGAAGCGGCAAACACACACTTTTTGCTTGTTTTTCAGTGTTTTCCACTAATTGTTTTTTATTCTGAATACTGGCAGTAACCATTCATCCTATAAAAAAAGAGAGAAGAATGAGCGTTATATTCACCACAAGGCTTTGTTCACACTAGCCATGAATGTTAAGGCTTCTTCACATGTTGCAGCATGAGTTCAACAAAGTGAATGAGATTTCTGAAATCTCATGCACATGCTGCTTAATGTTTCTTTGCAGATATGAATCACTATGCTATGTTCCCACAATGACCTTTAGGTGCAAGAATTTCTGCTCCTATTATTTAAATTAGGTTACTTGCATTTTTCCATTGCATTTTTCTGTGCTTTTTTTTTAAATAAGTTTTTATTGCATTTTAGTTTGTCATGCTTTAAATAAAGCTACTTTAGTTTTGAAACTTCCTGGTATTTGGCTTTGACAAAACTTTCTTGATATACTTAGGTGTGGATTACATGTGTTTTTATGCATTTCAGAAGTGAAAATGCACTTAGGCTATGTTCACTCCTTGCGTTTTGCAGCTTTTTTTTATTATCAGTAAAACAAAATTCATACAGCACAGAATCCTGATTAAGGGATGGAGTAGAGTTTAGTGTAAACCTTTCAGTATATCATTGGTAGGAGATCAAACGGTGGAGTACTCCAAAACATTAACATTAGAGCAAAAGGACAAAAAAGAGTAACCACGAACCATCAATAAAGTTAAAAAAAGATAATTTACTGAAGCAATTCAAAATACATATGAGTCTACTAAGGAGGAAAGAAGATGGGGAGCTACACAAAAATCCTATGCATAAAGCAGAACACTGTGTAATACACAAAAGTCTCACAACACGTCAAACGCGCGTCGGGGCAGTGTTGACGGGCTCAACTAATCCGCCCTCACATGAGTAAGCAACACTTTATTTAAGTAATCTCCCCTTGTCTCACTTTGTACTTACAGCGACTCGACCTGCTTCACAATCTATGACCTCTTGAGACTGTGTGCTTTTGTATTTTGTACACTGTGGGCTGCTTTATGCATAGGATAATAAAAAGTAAACTAAATCCCAGCACAGAGACCCACAGAGAGCATCGCTGCCACAATGAGGTAATAGGGGGATACTCCACTTACACCTTCCCTGTGAGACGCCCCCTCTCTTCGTCATCGGGACCACTCCCCCACACCATATGCACATTGGTACGTACCCGCCCTATAAGACGACACCCGGAGTATAAGACGACCCCCGACTTTTAAGAAGATTTTCAGGGGTTAAAAGGTTGTCTTATAAACTAGAAAATACGGTATTTGCCAAATGCCAGAATAATGAGAGAGAATGTTTTAAGGCATTTTTATTACTTACTGCAAAGTCAAAAGTTTACATACATTTCATTAGTATTTGGCACCATTGCCATAAAACTGAATGACTTGGATCAAACGTTTGGGATATCCTTCCATAAGCTTCTCACAACAGATGGTCAGAATTTGGGCCCATTCCTCCCAACAACACTGGTGTAACTGATCCAGGTTTGTAGGTTGCCTTGCTCGCACCTGCCTTTTCTGCTCTGCCCATAAATTTTCAATAGGATGGAGATCAGGGGTTTGTGATGGCCACTCCAAAACATTGCCTTTGTTATCCTTAAGCCACTATGTTACCATTTTGGTAACTTCCTGGCTGATGTCTTGAGATGTTGCTTCAGTATTGCCACATAATATTCTTTTCTCAGGATGCCATCTACCGTATTTTGTGAAGTGCACCAGTTCCTCCAGCAGCAAATCAACCTCACAACATGATACTGACACCCCCATGTTTCACAGTTGGGATGATGTTCTTAGGCTTCCAGGCTTCTCCCTATTTCCTCCAAATGTAACAATGGTCATTATGCCCAAAAAGTTCAATTTTAGTTTCATCAGACAACAGGATATGTCTCCAAAAATTAAGGTCTTTGTTCCTGTGTGCATTTGCAAACATTAATCTAGCTTTTTATGTTTCTTTTGGAGTAATGGCTTCTTCCTAGCAGAGTGGCCTTTCAGCCCATGTTGATACAGTACTCGTCTCACTGTGGATATTGACACAATCATACCAACTTCCGCAATCATGTTCACAAGGTCTTTTGCTTTTATCCTTGGTTTGATCTGCACATGTCGGACCAAAGCACGGTCATCTCTGGGACACAGAACCCATTTCCTTCCTGAGCGGTATGGTGGCTGGACATTCTTGTTTGTGCTTGCGTATAATTGTTTGTACAGATGAATGAGGCACCTTCAGGTATCTTGAAATTGTACTCAAGGATGAGCCAGACTTGTGCAAGTCCACAATTCTCTTCCTGATATCTTGGCTGATTTCTTGAGACTTTCCCATGATGCTGCACAAAGAAGCAGCGTGCTTCAGGTGTGCATTAAAATACTTCCACAGGTGTGTCTCTAATTAACTCAGATGTTGCCAAAAAACATTAGAAGCTTCCAAACACATGACATCATCATATGGGCAATCCAGAATTGCTTAAAGGCATAGTAATCTCAATGTATGTAAACTTTTGACTTTGCAGTAAGTAATAAAAATGCCTTAAAATATTCTCTATCATTATTCTGGCATTTGACAAATATTAATAATTCTGGCAATCCTAATTGACCTAAAACGGGAAAGGTTTATTGTGATTTCATGTCAGATAGTGAGAAAAACATGCAGATGTGTCTTTTAATATAGTGTATGTAAACTTCTGGTTTCAGTTGTAGATGAGATTCCAATAAAACTCATGTTACTGAAAACTTCTTTCCAGAAACTGATGTGATGCAGTTTTAAAATCTGCAGCATATCAATTGTTGGTGCGGAAAACGGGCAGATTTGACCCTTTGCAGCGGAGAGGATGAAATCTGCAACAAAATCCACAGAAAAATCTGAATGTAACATGCAGATTTTGCTGCAGGTGATCTGCAGGTATGTCGTGAACAAATATGCATCAAACATGCAAAGGGTGAACTTAGCCTTAAAGGGGCTGTCTAGTGAAGATACATTATCACCTATCCAATGCATAGGTAATAACTTGTAGATTAGTGAGGGCCCAACATTTGGGACCCACACGGATCTGGAGAACAGTGCACTTTCATCCTTGATGAGACAATTGTATCCGTAGTAGAATGGAGTGGCAACGTGCACGCCCAACTGCTGCTCCATTCATTTTCTAACGGAAATAAAAGTCCCCCCCTCTGCCAACTGGTGCTGGTGGCAGCGATCGGATCCCAACCAATTTCTAAAGTATGACATATCCTGGGGATCCTTATTTTCACTGGACAACTGATTTAATGTTCCAATATTTTTTATTCCATACTTGACGGCATATTGGAGGCTCCACTATTTGTGCCATGAGAAATACCAGATTGTTTCCATAATAATAAGGGGCATCATTAGTATCAGAGTGAACAAAGCATCATTAGTATTTGGAAAGCTTCTTGTGTACTTGTAGCAAAGGGCCTTAGCTAAGGTTGACTCTGCAAGATTATCGTGAATAAGTGTTGTTAAAAGCATTAGTTTCACGATTATTCTGCCGTGTAATCAATGCTATGCGGATGATGCAGGACACGTTATCAATCAAAGCTGGAGGACGGCGATTAGGAGCAGAGAGGAGGCACAGATGAAGCAGCAATGACACCTATTGGGCTGGACCATCCAGATCTACATACAGCGTGAGAGCAATTAAAACCGTATTTTTAGGGGTGTACAAGGGTAGTCAGGAGATGATAGGCAACTTTGTGGAATGCAGTACAGAAGCAAATAAAGTTGGTGACATTTGTTCAGAGACTCAAAACCTGGTGAAAAGATCCCTTTAATTCTGGTGTTTTTAATTTTAATCTTTTTAGATAGTAGTTTGTAGTGGACTTAAACATTTTGCTGTTGGTGATCTGCAGCAGATTTTACAACAAACGAAGTTATGTGGATTTTGACCTTGACTATTGAACTCAATGGGGAATCCAGAACAAATGTGTATCATAGATTAGAATGCTGCTGTTTTGCAGGGTTTTTTTCTTTTCTTTTTCAGTGTGTGAATAAGATTTGGAAATCTCTCAGCCCCTCTACCGCTACTGTAATTTTCATATCTGGGCAGAAAATATGAAGTGTAACTTCCCTTGTGTGCAAACTGTCTCTTGAGAGAGGAAGAGGACTAGATCTCTAGTGCCACCTATAGGAAGCAGCAATCCTAACAGTCAATATCGACCCTCCAACGAGCCTTATCACATGACTTAGGATAAAAGCGAAATCATATCCTAAGTCATGGGACAAGGCTTGTTAAAGGGTCAATATTGACTTGTAGGTTGCCAGTTCCAATAGGTGGTGCTGGAGTTCTAGTTCTCTTCCTTTCTGAAGAGGCAATTTGCATATTTAATTTCTCAGAGGAGCATTGCAAGGCTTAAAAGTCTCCTTACCTTGACATGTCACTCTTCACAAAGAGAAATATTACCCCTTGATTCTCTTGTGTGAACATGCCTGAAAGTTACAGCTCTTGCTGATGATGTATTCTAGAGATTCTTAAAGTCACCCTCACCCACCAAAGAAAACCCCCAAAACAAATTGGAAGCATTGGTCTAACACAAACAGTGGCCTTACTGGGTAGCTAATGGGAAAATTCAGCCAAAAATGTCATACATATATGTCCAAAATATGTTTCTCACTGATAAGCGAGTAGAAGGTGAGACCAGCAGTGGTTACCTGAGGGATTTAGCTGCTTCTCTTTTAGTTATTGGAAGCTCCATGTAATGTGGTCTTGAGCCTGGTATGTAGTGTAAGATATTTATCAGAACACAAGTGATCACATGTGAATACTCTACTCGTACTCAGTGGATAAGTGATAAATATCCATTGTGGGGTAAAATCTTTAGTAGGTCTGATGTGCTCGTATATTGAAATTGGTGGTGTTCCAAGCTGACAGACTCCATAGATATCATATGTGTTGGAACATTGCTTATGGGTGGATTTTTTTTTCTTGTCCATCATCATATTCTGCATATGTCTTTCATTTCCCATAGTTATAATAAACTAGAGGGGTTTTTGGACTTAGAATACTAGATTGGTGGGAGTCCGATATCCGACGGCTGCAATGATTAGCTGATTTCAGATCTGGTCACCAGTAGAGATGAACTAACTCAAAATTAAAAGTTCGGGATTCGTACCGGACAGTTAGTGCCTGGTGCTATACGCCAAACATGACCTTCTCCCAGAAGTCTGTTGTAGTGTTCGAAGTTCCAGGGAAGTCCATGAGAGAGGTTTTTTTCCCAGATCAAAAGTTCAGGTCTCCATTGTTTTTAATGGGGTTAGGGTTCTGCCGAACTTTGGGCTAAAGTTCTGCTTGGGCACTAGAACCAGAACTTCCACGGGTCCACTCATTCCTTGACACTACCATTCTCAGCAATGACCACTACATGGGGAACAGATCTGTGCTGTTCCAGCTTTGTTCATTGTTTATGGCCAGAGCTAAAAACATCAACATTAATCAGATACTGACGACTATCCGATCATAAGGCCAGACAACACCTTTAAATCTGAACTAGAAAAGAGTGAATCTTCCGAAATTCAAATTTGTTGTTTGAATTTGAAAAATGGCTCTGAGTAACAAACCTGCCTTCATCTGCCTTGGGAGTCGGAAATCTTTCACGTCCTGCAGCAGCGTGGTCATCTTTAACGCCTAACCTCCTATCCATTATCTATTCCATGCAGAAGAGGGTGGTTAGATAGCAGCGGCTGACTCACCCACAACCTTTTATTGGAGTAGTGCCAATCACGACTCCACCAGTTCAGCAGTATCTCACCCTCTATTTATGGTACCATATCACCCTATGGGAGATTGTCTATTTTTCTTCTTTCTCAAAATTCAGATTTCAAAGATTTAGGCAACTTTGATACGCATTAAATACTTCATGCGAACCAAGTGTGCCTTACTATGTCCTGGGGTCTCTCCCGATTACAAAGCATAATAAATGTTGTGTAAAAATGTTGTGTAAAAAAAGGTAATATTAATACTCGCCTCTCCTTGGCCATCACCAACTCGCTCTCTCCAGTCTGGATGAGTGTGAGGACTAAGGAAAAGACTCGATTGGAGGAAGTAACTGGACACAGTGTTACTTTTTACACCTTCCTGGCCCATCAAAATTCAGCCGGCTGCCATTTTGCATGATTCACATGAAGCAAATCACAAAAAGTATTTTGCCTCAAATTGCTTTTCTTATGATTAATCTGAACCTATATGATGAGGTTCTTTAAAATATGGGATTCTGCTAAATATTTGGCACATTGTATTTGACTACAGTATTAAGAGAGATAATTGAATAGTTGGATTTATAATATGAGATTTGTACCACCCATGAAGGCTAATTAGTTTACTTTGGACTAGCATGTATGAGATAATCTGGTACTGTAGCCTCAATGTTTCCAGACCTTGGATGATGACTTTGAATTCTTATAAAATCTTACACACCACTCACCTGAATCACTATGGTATTAAGAATAACTTTTCTTCTCAATGTGTCGGACTTCCTTCTTGGTCTTCACTTTATACCCGTCATTCTAGAATATAAATGATTTAAGAATTGTTATAGATAATTCAAAGAGAAAATTCTGTATTTTAATATTTTAATTTTTTTCTCAAAAACCTTAAATAAAGTCTTAAAGAAATTGCCAGTTCAAAATATACTGATGATCTACCTGTGGGTTTGGTCATCAATATCAGACAATGTGGGGTTCTACAATCGGCACCCTCACCGATGAGCTGTTACAAGGTTTATTGTGCGGTACCCATGAGCGGACATTGAATGGAGCTGTACAGTGCAGGTCCATTCCATGTGTTTACACCCAGACGCCACTGGAACAAATAATGGCTGATCAGTGGGGATGTCGGGTGTCGGACCCTCATGATCTGATATTGATGACTTATTCAACATGTTAGGGCATGTTAGGTTAGGCTATGGGTTGAACTAGATGGACTTAACGTCTTCCTTCAACCTTAATAACTATGTTACTATGTTATTCACATATAAGAAATCAGTATATTCTGACCGGACAACCCTTTTAAGACAACAATCGAGGCTTTGTTCACCCATTGGCTTTGCAATTTTACATATATGTCAGGTGACCTAAGAAATGAAATTGTGGAGGAACATTTTCCTCTAAGTCGACTGTCCATAAGTTTCTAAAGGACTCAGAGTCAACCCTAAATCAGGGGTTCAGCACTCACTCAGGCCTACTCCTACAGTAGGTATTTTATCAGAATTAGAATGGTTAGTACCACTGAAGCCAATGCAAACCTGACAAAATATTAATGGCAGAAAACATAGAACACATAAAGCAAAAACAAGATTAGCCTTTCCACAACCAACCAAGGTATAATAAATGTTATAAGGTCTAAAACCGGTCACCCAAAAGGTGTGCAAAACTTTAACAAGAACAGATTTAGGTTAAACCTTTAATATGGATGAGTTCATCAGGAATACTTACCTAAATAACCTGCTTACCAGAATTACTTTCTGTACAGTTCACTCTGGCAGTGACCGGTCACTAGTGAAAGTGCCTGAATCATTTCTAAATTGCTTTAGACGTGTGTGGTTTTATATGTAACCAAACAAGAGAATATAGAATGTGTGATAAGGGCACGAGTAAAGAGCATGCACTATGCTAACTACCATACATAATGTAAAGGAATAAACTTTATTCAGAACAGCAAATAGAAGACCAAACAAATAAAAGAGCACAATCTCCAATGACAACTGTGGGGCCGCACTCTGATAAGTACCGGTATCCTATCCCCTCCACACACACAACCACAAAATAATAAGCCTGGGACCCCTCAAAGATGTATACCTATTAAGACAGCAAAAAAAAGAGCATAAAGCATATTTAATAGCAAAGTAATAATAGCAAGTGAATTAAAAAATTGAACCGATATAACAGAACTAGTGACCTGAATGAATGAATAAATGAAACGGATTTAATATGTCCAGTGACCAGGTTGCATTATATCGGTTTATTTTTTTTTCTTCACTTGCTGTTATTACTTTGCCATTGGCTATACTCTTATGCTTATGTTTGCTATCTTAATAGTTACAATGGGAAAAATAAGTATTTGATACCCTGCAGATTTTGGAAATTTTTCCCACCTACAAAGAATGGAGAGTTCTCTAATTTTTATTGTAGATACACTTCAACTGTGAGAGACAGAATCTAAGAATAAAAACCAGAAAATCACATACTGCAAGATTTTTAAATAATTAATTAGCATTTTATTACATGAATTCTTTCTCTCACAGATCTGCTCTAAATACATGTATTAGTTGCACTGTTTGAACTTGTTTCATGTATAAAAGACACCAGTCTACACACTCAAGCAATCACACTCCAACCTCTCCACCACGGCCAAGACCAAAGAGCTGTCTAAGGACACTAGGAACAAAATTGTAGACCTGCACAAGGCTGGGATGGGCTACAGAACAATAGACAAGCAGCTTGGTGAGAAGACAACAACTGTTGGCACAATTATTAGAAAATGGAAAAAAAACACAAGATGACTGTCAATCTTCCTCGGTCTGCATGCAAGATCTCGCCTCGTGGGGGAAGGATGAATTTGAGAAAGGTAAGGAATCAGCCCAGAATTATCTGGAGAAGATCTGTATGGAGGAGTGGGCCAAAATCCCTGCTGCAGTGTGTGCAAACTTGATCCGGAACTACATGAAACGTCTGACCTCTGTAATTGCAAAATCAAAAATTTCTGTGTCAAATATTAAGTTCTCTTTTTCTATTATATAAACAATAAAATGCTAATTATGTAAAAATCATACAATTTGATTTTCTGTTTTTTTTTTTATTTTTAGATTCTGTGACTCCATTCTTTGTAGGTGGGAACTTGCAAAATCAGTGATGTATCAAATACTTATTTTCCCCACTGTATATATATTTGAGGGGTCCCAGGCCTATTTTTTTCATGTGTTTTCGGAATATGGCACATATCAGAGTCTAGGCCTGAGATTATCATTGGAGCATATGATGGGCATATTATATTGTTTATTTTTTGCATTTATCTGGTAGTGTATTCCTGGGCTCGTATCACACAAACTCTTTTCTTTTGTTTGGCTCTTATAACTTACTGGTGTGTGGTACTTTACTTGCACTGGGATTTCAGCTATTCATGCTTAACCTGTTTTATACTTTCTACTGTTATACACATGTATGAGAAACATTAGTTCAGAGAATAGGGCAGTTTAATAGGAACAGTTTGGAGGGTTTTGCTCTCCAACTGCTAATAAAATGCAACTTGGGGGCTGGATCAACACCTACAAACTAATTATATGGCTGCATCTGTCTTTTAGGCCTAAATACAGACAACCCCATTGTGTGAGGAAACTTTGCTTACTGTTTCAAACTTCTTTCAAGGACCTAGTGTAGTTGAACACTCGTGCACTATGGGTGGACCAGTCCTACTATTCTGCCGATAGAACGCCCACTGAGGCATGGCTGGAATACCTAATCCGGCCTCACTCGCTCCTCCCAGAACTTTACCGCTTGCGGCTGCTTGAGAACTCAGCAATTTTGGGCATGCGCCGTGGATCTCAATCTACATGACAGATACTTAAAGTCACAGTGCGCATGTCTGAAGTCATGGGGATCACAAGCAAACACAAGATGCAAAGTTCTGGGAGGAGAGAGGGAGTCTCGATAAGGGATTTCAGCCATGCCTCAATGGGCGTGCCATTGACAAAACTCGTCCGCCTATAGTGCACGCCTTTTTGACTATTCAAGTGTTCAAAAGAAGTTTGAAAAGTTTAGTGTCACTAGATACTGTAAGCGTTCCCCACACAATGCCTGTAATGAGCCTCAAAAGACAGATGCAGCCATATAATTAGTTACTAGGTGTTGATCCCGCCGTGAAGTTCACTTTAATGAATGTTTGCCAGTTTCACATACATACCAGTACAGAAGACAACATCATAGAGATCCATGGTGCTGTCGGTTCAGGATAATAAACCTGTAGTCAGACAGGGACATTCAGCTATAATACTGTCTTGTGAAACTATCCTCTAGGAGAAACTCACTCAGAAATTTCCATAAGCATTTGTCAGAGTTGTTGATGAGGATTTTGAATCAGATCTCCTTCGAATACACTTTGAATACTCTTGCTATTGATTTTAATGGAAAATCCACTTCATGCTGTTCATATGACAAGTTTGGGCGTTTTTTTCTGATGAGGTTTCAAAAAAAGAAGTGACATGTCACCTCATTAGTGTGGATTCCTCATGGAATCCACTCCAAACTTGTTAAAGCATAGAAAAAAAACTCCAAAAATCTTATCAAAATAGCTTCAAATAACCCTTCGGAAAAAAAAGTATTCAAAAACAGTGATTCCTGAAGCAATCCCATGTGAAAACCATGCCTAATATTTCTACCTCAAAAAACTCAAGTGAATCTACCAAAAATCCCTCAAACATAACCCAATCTACTAATAACTAGGGACTATTAGCATAGTCCTTGCATCTCACATGCAGTGTAGTAAGAAAAAGAAAAAGGAAAAACTTTTCTTAGTGGTAGAACAGGGCAGCCAGGAGTGCTGCTGTGCAGTTGCAGATATCATATGTCTGCAACCTTACATTTCCACAAGTCCATAGTATGAGTTAAAGGTGTTTTCTTTGACGGTTTTCATTTTTTTATTATGTGCTTAAGAACGAACATGCAGGTAGTTGCTAAATATCTGCCTGCTCTACTCTGCCCGGACTGCTGCCGCTGGCGATTCTGCCATTTCAATTCTTCCGTCAGTAGGGCATGACTGCTGGCATCATGCTGACTGACAGCCAGCTTCCCGCAGCCAGGCGGTGTTGACTTCGGCAGTTGCCCCATCAACAGAGCAGAGCGAAAAAGAAGAGAAGCAGCTGCTGTGTTGATGTGATGTCAGCAGGATTGCGGGCAGGAGCAGACTCTTAGCTACTCCCTGCCTTAGGCGCAAAGGAAAAAATAAATTAGTCCTGGATAACTCCTTTAAGGTTGTAAAAGCTTCTATTTCCAGAATATAAATATATGGAGAAAAGATCCAAAACATGTTTGCCACAGTGTTAAATACACACCAAACGGATACTCGTCTTAAGACATCAAACCTGGCACACAGAAAGGCATGTGTCACCACAACAAACATAATTACTTGCCCCAACCTTTACAGTTCCACCAACTTTTTTCTCTTGTGGAACCACAACACGTCTCACGACTTTCCGTGTCACCTATGAGAAGCAGGAACATTGACTTTCTATGGTGCTCAACATTCGGAAGCTCACACCACAAAAAGTTGAATATGGGAATACTTCCCAAATTAACGAAGGACATTGAGGAAAGAAAATTACTTTTCTGGTGATAATGTTGCCTTCTTCATCTGTGTATTGTTCTTCAGTAACAGTTTCACCGGGAATGTTTTTAACTTCCTCCCCCTAGAGAGTGTCAGATTATTACATCAATTGTACATTAATCCTTAATTTCTAAACACAGCACACTGGGCATGCAAGGTAAGGAGGATAAGACAAGACAAGCCTTTGGGAACCATGCTACGAGTGGGTAACACTGGTAATATAAGGCAGGTTGAATGGAAACAAATATATGGTTAGATTTCATTTTTACTGCAAAGCCTAAAGTCTTTCACTTTGTGGAATTTATCCTAACTACATTGTTGTAAATGACAGTCGGCTTATTATAGTAAATGAGGTCACATAGTAATCATTTATCGACGATTAGTATTAGATATTTGTATATGCCATTGGAACAGACCTCTGAGGAGCTTGTGTCAGGCTATGTATGTGACCACCCTATGACCACAATATTCCACTCGATCAGCATGAAGACAAAAATGAACAGAACTTATCCAATCTGGCCACTAATGTCTAGACATTTATACAGCCAATCAACCTTCAAATTAATTGTGAAAATAATTTACATTCCCAAGATTCTCCATAGTTAATGAAATTATAAAACTTTTAGAAAACTATTTTTTTCCTTATTTTTAATAATCATATAGTTAGTGATAGCATTTCAATAGGATATGCCATCACTTTTTATTGGAGGTAATATGACTATCAGGTTTACCACTGCTTTTCAGTTAAGCATCACGTCACCTTCAGTATAAATTCAGATGTGTTGGATTTTCTGCATATTTGCACTGCCCTATTTACTCTATTTGTTAGGTGCTGCATTCTTAAATAAAGTTTTCCCAGGAGCAGCCACAGATAGTAGAGGACCCAATTAATCCACATCTCTCCTCGCTATTCCTCCGCATCTCCCAGCTACAAATCCCTTCATTAGCTTCCAATTCTCCAATTAATCCAGTTAAAACTACTAAAACTACTAACCCCGATCTACAAGGCCGTCTATAATCTGTCTCCTCCATATACCTTGTATCTAATCTCCCGATATTTTCCTACACATAATCTCTAGTCCTCCCAAGATCTTTTTCTCTCTTCCACACTTGTACGTTCCTCACTCAATCGCCTCCAAGACTTCTCGCGAGTATCCCCATCCTTTTGAATTCTGTGCCCCAACACATCCCATTATTCACCACATTTGGAATTTTCAGATGGAACATGAAAACTCATCCTTTCAATAACCCCTTGCCCCACCTCACCAAGCAAGCCGCTAACCTACTGTCTCCTTCCCTATTGCTCTGTAGACTGTCAGCCCACAAGGGCATTGACCTCTGTACTAGTCTGTCAGTGGTAGTCTGTTCACTGTAATTTATACCTTTATTTTGTATGTAAACTCCTTTTCACGTGTAAAGCCCTATGGAATCAACAGAGCTCTACAAATAAATAATAATAATAACAGTGCAAGAACTGTGTATGGAACCCTCATATTCCACAGCTCTTCATAAAGCACCTAATTATTTCTAACAAATTTAGTGATGAGGAAGCGTGTTCAGATGAGGTGTTATACAAGCACGCTCATGTCCTAATCAAGTATTATCGGCATGATGGGAAAAAAATGCTTGAGCCGCCGCGGCTGCATGTCTCGGGGCTGTTCGACAGCCACAACACATGCAGGGATTGCCTAAACAAACGTGGCAATCCCTTGTGAGCTACGAAGATTATGAGCTTGTGCATTCTGATTGAGAGTAAGAAACTGCTGTTAAGACGAGCGTAGACCCACTAATCTATTGGGCCTCTGCACCGTTGCACAGTTTGCACCAATGATATGTGTTGTCACAACATTCATATGGCAGACAGCTATCTCTCCCGACTCCCGCATACACATGAGTGCTTGACTTGGCCAAGTGTTCATATGTTTTCAACTGGGAGAGCGAAGAAAGCCAATGCTAAACACATCTGGCAGATACTCCTGAAAATAAAAAGGATCCCACATACAGTGCTGCTCACCATTATTGGCACCCCTTCCATTTTTTTCATAGACTGTATAATATCTTCAGAAATAAATGTTAATGTACCAAAGTTATATCCTCAGGATTTTTTAATTAGTGGTCCAAAGTAAGACAACAATAAAACATTGTTTTTTAACTTCCAAGATACAATTTCAAAGAAGAAACAGAATAAACAGCAAGTGAAGCAATAAAGGCACCCCTAATTAATACTTGGTTGCACACCTTTTGGCATTGATGACAGCCTCCAAACGTTTCTTGTAGGCATGTTTAACCTTCTTGCACTTCTCAGCTGGTATGTTGTCCCACTCTTCCTTTGCAGTTTGTTCAAGCTCTTAAATGTTTGCAGGGTTCTTTTTCCAAATAGCAGACTTCAGCTCACCCCAAAGATTTTCAATGGTATTGAGGTCAGGACTCATTGTTGGCCATTTTAATAGTCTATTTTTTCTTTTCCACCATTCCTGTGTACTTTTGGATGTGTGCTTTGGGTCACTGTCTTGCTGGAGGACCCATGATCTTTGACTTAAATCAAATTCTTACACTGGGTAGGACATTTTGCGCAAAAACTTCTTGATAATTCTCTGATATCATGATTCCTGTGATACGGTTAAGGCCTCCAGCACCAGATGCAGCAATACAACCCCATGGATTTTCTACCATGCTTAACTGTTGGTAGGGTGTAGTGATGAGCGAGTATACTCGTTGCTCGGGTTTTCCCGAGCATGCTCAGGTGTCCTCTGAGTATTTTGGAGTGCTCGGAGATTTAGTTTTCGTCGCCTCAGCTGCATGATATGTGCCTGCCGGACAGCCTGAATACATGTGAGGAATGCCTGTTTGTTAGGGAATCCCCAGATGTATTCAGGGTGTCCAGCAGCCACAAATCATGCAGCTGAGGAGACTAAAACTAAATCTCCGAGAACGCCAAATACTGGGAGGACACCCGAGCAACGAGTATACTCACTCATCACTAGTAGGGTGTTCTTTTCCTTATATGTTTCATTGTGCCATTTGTAAACAAACTGTTGCTTTGCATTGCCAAAAAGTTCTATTTTTGTTTCATCTGTCCACAGACCATTTTCTCAGCAGGATTGTCACTTGTCAAGGTACTCTTTGGCAAAGATCAGTTGTTTCTTTTCATGTCTTTTCTTCAGCAACAGCTTCATCCTCGGCCTTTGCCCATAAAGATCTGCTTGGTTAGTGTGCAGTGTACGGTACTTGTTGAAACCATGACCCCAGACTGTTCCAGGTTGGCCTTCAGGTCTTTAGATCTTTGACGTGGTGTTTTTTCCACCATTCGCACCAACCTTCAAAGACATTTGTTGTCAAGTTTCCCCTTTCCCCAACATCCAGGGAGGTTCTTTATGGTTCCATGCATGGCGAACTTCTTAATAACATTAAATTATTGTCTATCATTTGCTCTTTTGCATTTAACACAACTGCTCTTTACTAAAAACTGCTTCACTTGATTCATTTCTTTCAGGAGATATTCCTCATTATGTACTTGAACTTCATGGGTGCCAATAACGATGAGCAGGACTGTACACAGCAGATTGCTCTGTTATCCCAACTTGTTAGTAAACTGTGATAGACTTTCTTCTTCTACTTCATTCTAAAAACCACACAATCATGCACATAGTGAATGTTCATATCCTGATCGATCCGAATTCTGCAAACCATGCTCAAAAAGAGAAGCCTTCTCAAAACTAAATTAGACAGCAGGAATGAATGTGGGAGGACAGAGCTCTTCATATCACAGGGAAATAGGGTGAAAATCAGGAATCCACAGGGCAATGATGATCGGTTCAACAATTTCAGAATAACGTTCTAACGCTTAAATGTACGTGTTCAATCATTACCCGGGATTACTCAAAGTTGTAAGGTACCAGATTCTGCTCCATGCTAAAGACGCGTGTTCCAACAAATGTAAGTTATGTTACTTTGTTCAAGTTGGTCATGCCAATTTAGTGCTTTCTTTTATATTCCACTTATAATGGGATGCACAATGACATTTTAATATATCGATTACGGAGGTCTGCTATGCTAAAAATATTTGTACTGATTTATCTATTGACTGTTATAAAATGGAGCAGAAAACTAAAACTAAAATTATAATCTGCATATATCACCACCAGGTAGCTTGGACAATGATGTATGCACTGTGAGGATTGTCAAGGGCTAATGTATCATAAGGTTATTATTTCAGCATGCTTTTAAGAAAACTGTAAATAGCAAACATCCAAGGTATTGGAGGCAAAAACTCATGCTACAGCTGGGCCCAGGAGTCATCTGCACTCGGTACCTTATAAATCAGCCGTCGCCGAGTAATTTTTGTAGTGATTCTTCGTTCCTCATCTGAGCTTGACTCACTTTCATATTCACTGCCACTAGAATCCTGATAAATGCATTTTAGGCATGTTTTACCAGAAAACTTAAAAGAAAAAGAAATATTTTTATCTACGTAGCCAGAAATTGACATCTGAGTCTTTTTCGAGAGATCACAGACATCATTGCTTTTCTTTGGAGATTAGTAGTTCAGGTGTTGACGATACTTCTCGAGGTTTACAAAATGCTATGCGTGAGACCAGTTGTCAAGAGAAACTTGATTCAACCCAAAACCCAAGACCAATAACTTCTTATACACTTGGACTAACCAACACTTGTTGGTTACACACAAGTAAAACCTCATTTAAATAGTAACCAACCAAATGAGAAAGTCTGTCTTCACTGAATACAGATTTTACCTCAGGATTGAGAACTTTGATAATGACTGATACATTTTGGCAGAAAAAGAAGCAGATTTCTCTGATAAGATATATTACAAAGTTATTTATTTTTACGTGTACTATTGTTTTATGACATAAACATTAAAACGACTGTTACTCTTTAAGGTCTGTGCACACAACGTCTTTTACATGCCGATTCTGTCTGGAACCAGTCTGGAAAATTGTTAAAAAAAAATAGCAAAAACAAGGAACACATGCACTGCGACGTTAAAACAACTTCCTGTGCACACTGTACATTCCAGCTTTTTGAAGTTCTTTTAACTGCTTCCAGCTTTAAAAGTTAAGAAGCATCTAAAAGTAATGACCTTACTATTCTTCAGATGGCTTCCCTTTGGAAGCTGCTCAGTAGTATGTCTACACAATTAAAAAAAAAAATAAATCACAGATGACAAAGTTAATGAAAAAAACAAAAACAAAGAGGATGGCAAGGATGATGCGTCAAGAAAAACCATCTGTTTCAAAAACTCTACAGATACATCTATGAGGTGTCTAAAAGACGTTGTGTGCACATACTCATACAGTGATAAGGGGCCTTGCACAGCAAGCTTTGATTAGCTGACTGCCCATTACAGAATGTACAAACTGGTCTATTAGAACAAGTTTATAGTCAAAAATGGGGGAGTTTTTTTTTATTATCTAAGATTAGACAAGTGCAATAGATCTCAATCCATCATGTTTAATGTATTTGTCTATATTTGCCCCGTATTCACATGTAAAGCGCCATGGAATAAATGGCGCTATAAAAATGTATAATAATAATAATGTATAATAATAAATTTGCAGTATCAAATTTTCTCAATAGGAGTCATTTTGATTGAACATATCTGACTTAGAACTGTACATTCTTAGCAGGAGCTCCTGTTTGCACATTTTTTCTAGTTTCAAGCACCATGACGGAGTAAATATATAGCTAAATTAACCTCTCACGACTTGTCTGTTTTGGTCTCTCAATGTCAAGAAATCTTTTTCATTAACACATTCTAAAGGTTGTAGCTTTTACCCTGTGACAAAGTTGTATGAAGGTTTGCTTTCTTGTAAGATTAGTTCTAGCTTTATGGCACCATTGTTACATAATATTTATTGGAAAAGAAAATGGTTTCAGCTCACCCAGTGTCCTTTCCATGAAACCACAGTTCTGAATTAGCAGTGGAGTGTGTACCGTGTTGGCCATTTGTAGACCAATTGTAGTATTGATAATCCAGCACATTTCCAAAATCATTAAAAACATGAAAAATCTTCATTCCAAAAGTACGGTACATCAAACTGTATCCTGTACACAATTCAAGTGTTTCTAGTCTAGGCTTAGTCATAATGAGTAGTGATGAGCAAATGTGGCAAATCCCTGCATGTGTTGCGGCTTTTGAACCGCCTTGAGATATGCAGCCGCCGGGGACTTCAACATATGTTTTGAGCATGCCGAAGACACTCAGCACACAAGCATGTTCTGATAACACCTTATCCGAGCACATTTGCTCAACACTAATAATGAGCAAGAATTAGTCATGACTACAGATGAGCGTCTGAAATAAGAATTTAAACCGGTCTGCTTGTGCATTTTTTCCTTGGAAATTTTATTGAAAAAAGTTATTCTCCACAAATTGAATGCTTCTTATTATGCTCTGGTATCTCTGCACATCCCAGAGAATAACAAACATCATATGTAAAAAATAGAGAGAAAACTTATACTTACATAATCGCTCACCTCTCTGCCCCCTTAGCTACTCACCGTCACCCATCCAGTCCTCGTCACATCTTCTGATCTCTGGCATGAGCACTGCTTTCCTGGGCCTCTCATACTGAGCAAAGCTCTGAGGAGGTCTTGGAGGGTTCTGTGCAAGTGTGCAAAAGGTCATGACATGAGGTGTACTGTGACTGTGCATGCGCATGGAATTTCAACACTCGAATCAGAAGATGAGGCAAGGACCTGATAGGTGATGTTGAGGAGTGGAGGAGCCAGATAGGTGAGCGGTAAGGTGAATGTAGGGAAATTTTTTATTTCTTAACCTGTTGATAGCTCTTTACAGTACTGAAAAATGGCAGTGAATATATACAGTGGGGGAAATAAGTATTTCATACACTGATGATTTTTCCAAGTTTTCCCACCTTCAAAAAATGGAGAGCTTTGCAATTTTTATCATATGTACACTTCAACTGTGAGACAGAATCTTTAAAAAAAAATCAGAAAATCACATTGTATGATTCTTAAATAATCAATTTGCATTTTATTCCATTAAATAGGTATTTGATAAAAATAGAAAACAGAACTTAATATTTGGTACAGAAACCTTTGTTTGCAATTACAGAAGTCAGACGTTAACTGTAGCTTTTGACCAAGTTTTCATTCAGGGATTTTGGCCCACTCCTCCACACGGTTCTTCTCCAGATCTTTCAAGTTTAGGGGCTGTTGAGGAGTAACATTGAGTTTCAACTCCATCCAAAGATTTTCTATTGGGTTCAGGTCTGGAGAGTAGCTAGGCCCCTCCAGGACCTTGAAATGCTTCTTACATAGCCAGTCCTTACTTGCCCTGGCTGTGTGTTTCGGATTATTGACATGCTGGAAAACCCAGCCATGATCCATCTTCAATGCTCTTACTGAGCGAAGGAGGTTGTTGGCCAAAATCCCACGATAAATGACTCCATCCATCCTCCCTACAATATGGTGCAGTTGTCCTGTCCCCTTTGCAAAACAGCACCCCCAAGGTATGATGTTTCCCCTACCATGCTTCATGGTTAGGATGGTATTCTTGGGGTTGTACTCATCCTTCTTCTTCCTCCAAATATGGTGAGTGGAGTTGATACCAAAAAGTTCTATTTTGACCTGATCTCCCATGCCTACTCTGGACCATCCGGATGGTTATTGGTGACAGTGAAACGGGCCTGGACATGTGCTGGTGTGAGCAGGGGGACCTTGCTTTCCCTGTAGGATTTTATGGGGGTGATCTTATGTTAATGTATAAATATATGAGGGGACAGTACAAAGACCTTTCTGATGATCTTTTTAATCATAGACCTGAGACAGGGACAAGGGGGCATCCTCTACGTCTGGAGGAAAGAAGGTTTAAGCATAATCACCGATGCGGATTCTTTACCGTAAGAGCAGTGAGACTATGGAAGTCTCTGCCGTATGACGTTGTAATGAGTGATTCATTACTTAAATTTAAGAGGGGACTGGATACCTTTCTTGAAAAGTATAATGTTACAGGGTATATATACTAGATTCTTTGTCAGGGTGTTGATCCAGGGAACTAGTCTGATTGCCGTATGTGGAGTCGGGAAGGAATTTTTTTCCCCAGTGTGGAGCTTACTCTTTGCCACATGTTTTTTTTTGCCTTCCTCTGGATCAACATGTTAGGGCTTGTTAGGTTAGGCTATGGGTTGAACTAGATGGACTTAAAGTCTGCCTTCAACCTTAATAACTATGTTACTATGATCGCATAGTGTGTTACTAACGGTAATGTTTGAGACTGTGGTCCCAGCTCTCTTCAGATCATTAACCAGATTCTCCCATATAGTTCTGGGCTGATTCCTGACCTTTCCCAGAATAATCCCTACCCCACGAGGCGAGATCTTGCACGGAGCCCCAGGCAGAGGAATATTGACAGTCATCTTGTGTTTCTTCCATTATCTAATGATTGTGAAAACAGTTGTTGCCTTCTCACCAAGATGCTTGCCTATTGTCCTGTAGCCCATTCTAGCCTTGTTCAGGTCTACAATTTTGTCACTGCTGTCCTTAGACAGCAGTTTGGTCTTGGCCATGATGGAGTAGTTGGAGTGTGATTGAGTGTGTGGACAGGTGTCTTTTTTACAGGTAATGAGTTCAAACAGGTGCAATTAATACAGGCAATGAGTGCAGAGTAGGAGGGCTTCTAAAGAAAAAATAACAGGTCTGTGAGAGCCAGAATTCTTGCTGGCTGGTAGGTGATCAAATACTTATTTCATGCAATAAAATGCAATTTAATTATTTAAAAATCATATTTTTATATTCTGTCTCTCACCGTTGAAGTATACCCAATTTAAAAATTACAGACCTCTCCATTCTTTGTAGGAGGGAACTTGCAAAATCTGCAGTGTATCAAATATTTATTTTTCCCACTGTATGCTCATCTTTAGTCATGGCTAAAAGTCGAATAGGGTTTTAAACACGTAATCCTCAAGAATATAGTCTCACATACTGTGGATTTTATAACTTTCCTTCCTTTCAGACCAGGCACAGTTTTGGATTATATTGTACACGTTCTTCTAATGTTTGTTTGTTTTTTTAATTCTTGTTTGGATTTTCTAATAATTATTACCTCTTTTTTTCATGACACATGGGGCCTAATTTTCATGTCATTTTTAGGCTATGCTTTTTGTTGCCTTTTTATGAAAGCAAGACCTGCTCATTAAAAACTCAAAAACACATTTCATTTTTTTTGCAGCAATATTTTTGCAGCTTTTTTATGGTGTGGGTAATGAGTTTTTGTCCACAGTACATGTTTAAAAAAGCTCGATTTTTTTTCACCAAAAATGTAACAAAAATTGGAGTCTTTTTTGGACTTTGTCATTGCTGGGTGAAAAAATGCTGCAAAAATACTGAAAGAATTCACATGCTACAGAATTTAAAAAAATGCTGCAGTTCACAAATTAAGTCAAGAATACAAAATGCAAGTGTGTGCATGAGATTTCTGAGATCTCATAGCTTTTGTTGGTGCTGTAAAATGCAGCTTTTTTGCATTAAAAAAATGTGGTGGCTCCATCCCTCCCCCCGCAACAAAAAAAATGTTGCATGTGAACATACCCTTATATTCCTTTTTTTCTTTGCTGATATCAGAGAAAAATGTAAAGAAAATAAGAAACACATGTCTATTTTTCAATTTTTTTTTCCGACCGCAAGGGACCATCAAACATTTTCGACTGTGTTCTCCTTTCCATAAAAATTATTTTTATATATTGGACTTTTTTTTTCATGGTTAGGGGGACTGGCAGTGTTTCTTATTTTCAGTTTTGTTTTATTTTTATTCTTGCTTTTTTATAAATTTATTTTTTCATTCATTGTACACACTGTTCCCCCATAACGCCTTTAAAGACCGTTGGGGAGAAATTGAATATATTAAGAGAGTGAATCTTTTGAAATTCGAATTTGCCAGCTTTACCGAATTTTGCCCCAAAATTTGATTAGAGATGAATAAAATTGCATTGATTTCAATACTGAAAAAAAAGTGTGGGTGGGGAGACGGAAAGAGAAGAGAGCAACATTTCATTTCAATATGATCTATCTACTCCGCACACTTAGTAAATCTGGAGAAAGGATCCATCTCTGTTGTACATACTACCAGTCCTGCGCCCAACTGTACTCCACTGGGAACCATTAATGTCCAGCGACCCAGCGGTGTACCGACCACTGTACAAGGTATGACGATCCAATCAGTTAACTGGGATATGTCACAGCTGCTGGTCATTATGGGGAAGCCAGCTCGACTTATGCAGACTAACATTAGTCCAATCACTGATGTTTTACCAGTGTGGGAAATGGTGAAGGGCAACTTTTGTTTTGCAAATTGAATCTCAAAGTGATCAAATTTGCATGGAGCTAAGAATTTCAGGAAATTCCACTCGATCTTGGTCCTTATTGGATCGTTCCACACATCTTTAATTAATACGGTATTTTTGTTGTTGGTTTTCCCTGTAACTGGGCTTGGTATATTAGCCCCAGGTAAAATGGAAATTCAGCCTCCCAGCTGCATAGCAGAGTTGACTGGTTCTTCTAGGACCCAGAAGCTTCTGCTTCCATCCTATACCTAACGAACACATGATTACTGGGTCCAAAGGAGAAAGCACCTTCACTACTTCCTAATTTGTATACACAACACTTGTTCAGCTTTGTGTAGACAGTGATCGGGAAGGCAAATAAGATAGTAAATCACATCTGCTTCCCAGTAGGGGAGTCTGGCTGTGTCTGACAGCCGGCTCACTACCCATGCAGTTTCATAATCCAGTAAGAATGTCAATGCAAAGTAAAGTGTGGATCACCGGAATGTTTAAGGTTTATGGGGGGGTCAGAAGTAGTTAACCTTATTGTACTGGAAAACACAAACAGAAGAGGGCCCCTGTGCAAAAACCGTAAAAGGGCCCTTGGCAGGCAAATAATTCATCATAATGCAAAATTCCACCTGCTTTCCAACTGGATGTAGGCCGCTTACCTCTTGTGGCCTTGCACCAAAGGTATGTCTACTAGTGATGAGCAAACATGCTCCGATAAGTTGATATCCCATAGAATGTAAGTCCGCAAGGACAGGGTCCTCACCCCTCTGTACCAGTCTGTTACTGTAAACCTGTTTACTGTAAACGATATCTATAACCCTGTATGTAACTAATTTCTCATCTACAGAACCATTGAATTAATGGTGCTATATAAATAAATAATAATAATAAAAAATAATAATAATAATAATATCAGAGTATGCTCGGGGGCTAACCGAGTGACTTTCGTGTGCTCAATTAATATGTTCGAGTCATCGCGGCTCCATGTCTCGCGGCTGTTTGACAGCTGGAACACATGCAGGGATAGCCTAACAGACAGGCAATCTCTGCATGTGTTGTTGCGGTTGAACAGCCACGAGACGTGCAGCGGCGAGGACTCTAACATATTTTTTCAAGCACTCTGAAGTCACTCGGTTATCACCCGAGCATATTCAGATAACACCTTATTTGAGCAGGTTCGCTCATTACTAATGCTCACCGCTGCCTTATGAAATAAACCAATTTCACACCTTTAATCATTTTAGAAGTGTGCTAGACTACAATTTACAAATATTATAAGTAGATATACTGAATAATTTATTATCTTGCATTTTATTTATTTTCATAAGAAGGTGAATATTAATACAAAAGGCAATTTCACTATCATGAAATCACTATTTCACCGATCATGTTAGTTTAATAGTATAAAATGGTGTGATTGTAACATTATAGAAGTGTTTTTATAAAGACTTTTGCTGAATAAAACTGAGTTTTGAGGAATAAAAAAATCATTTTTGGAGAGCCACTTCTCACAACCCATATATTTTTCCAGAGATTAAAAAAAAAACAAAAAAAAACATGTGTTTGCTTCTTGTCAATGGTTTTGCAAGCATTTTAGGAAATTGTATCAGATTTTTTTTAGTCAGAAATTGGATTTGTCCACTACTAGGAAAATCCCTTCTTATTCCCCATGAGGTTGATATGTAATGTGAGCCCTGCGCCCAATACTGTCCCTGCCTTCAGACATATAAGTAATTAACAGGAAGTGAGCGGCCAGCCATAGCTCCCGCTTCCAGGTAATTGCCTATACATCTGAAGGTAGGGACAGTGATGCCAGCGCTGATTGGCTGCCAGGCTTACGTGTCATATCAACCTCACTTGAACCCCGAAATCACGACTGCCAACACCGCTAGAACAGCGCCGACACAGGAGGTGAGTGTTTTTATTTTATTGGAGCTAAACACTCAGATTCAGATGGGTTGTCCTAGTAGCGGACAACCCCTTTAACTAAATTCTAGAAATAAGAGTGGACAGATCTGTACCAGTCTAGGCGATTTCTTAAACGGGGTTGGACTTGAGCTCAGGAATATGACTGTTGACAAGCTGATAACTGTTTCACAAAGCAACATGAAGAATTCTGAGTGTAGACTGGGATAAAGAGTGTTTGTATGAAATGTCTGTGTTCTGAGAAATTCTACACTACTTTTTTTTTTGCAAAATAATAAATACATATACATGCCTATAATTTATTGTCACTCATCCATTTCCTCAGGCTCAAAATGTTTCAGTGCATTCTAGGTATGGAGCAACTAAATTGAACTGTACCTTTTCAGATGTTCCTTCTTCTACATGGGCTGAAGGCCTGGATTTTCCATCTTCCAAGCCAGTCCGTTTTGCACTAATAGGTAATGAGCTCTTGTGCTCTATTACTGTCTTGCTTGTCATCTCTGATTTTTGATGTCCCGTTAATATTGTTGTTTGTTCCACTTTGCCTTGGAGTGTTTTTGGTTTCTGTTTTTCGTTCAGTTTTACAGGTTCTTTTTCCAGAGCACTGGGACTTGTCTTACCTTCTGGTAATGACTCAGAAGGACTTACATTAGATCCCAGCCTTCCTACTTCTCCCTTGAGATATGAGGTAATTGACTCATGGCTAAAAAATCATAAACAAAGTAAAATAGATATATTAGGCAATACTTCGTACAACCTAAATACACAAAATCAAACTTCATGACAAATGTTTTTTATTTACATCAATCATTGATAGAAAACTCTAAAACAGATAAAAGTTTATGCATTTAGCTCATGTTTGTATTACAGTGATAGTGTAGCCATATATTGAATGAAAATCTCAGTCCATTATGTCCACTCTGACTTGGCCTTTTCTATAGATTCCAAATTGGATTTACAGAGCAAGACAACATGCCATATAAATTCTTAGCCGCAAAGATGTTCCCTAACAATTTCAAGAGTTTCATCAGAAACACATTTATCACGTATTCTGTGGATAAGCTATAAAGTGGCATCCTATAGTTTGGGCACCATCCCCCCCCCCCCGGTCAAAAGTACTGTTATTGTGAACAGCTAAGTAAGTTGAAAATTAAATGATCTCTAAAATGCCACAAGTTAAAGATGACACATTTCCTTTGTATGTTAGGCAAAAAAATATACATTTTCATCTTTTACATTTTAAAAATTACAAAAAGGAAAATGATCTGATGCAAACGTTTGAGCAACTTTGAGATTTGTGTGGTCAGATAACTTTGGCCAAGGTTTCAGACCTTAATTTAGTCTGTTAGGGTTATGGCTTGTTCCTATCATCGCTAGAAAATGCCAGGTGATGCAAATTTCCCAGCTTTATAAAAACCCAGCCTCCTCTAACCTTGTGCCAAAAAACAGAAGCCATAGGTTTTTCTAAGCAGCTGTCTACCACTATGAAAATGAAAATGGTGGAGGCCCACAAAGCAAGAGAAGGCTATAAGAAGATAGCAAAGCGTTTTCAAGTTGCCTTTTCCTTACTTTGAAATGTAATTAAGAAATGGCAGTTAACAGGAACGATGGAGGTCAAAATAAGGTCTGGAAGACCAAGCAAAGTTTCAGTGAGAGCTGTTCGTAGGATTGCTAGAGAGGTAAACCAGAACTCCCACTTGACTACAAAAGACCTTCAGAAAGATTTAGCGGACTCTGGAGTTGTGGTACATTGTTCTACTGTTCAGAGACACCTGCACAAACATGGCCTTCATGGAAGAGTTATCAGAAAAAAACTTCTCCTGCGTCCTCACCATAAAATCCAAAGGCAGAAGTATGCAAAAGAACAGCTAAACAAGTCTGATACATGTGGAAACAAGTCCTGTAGATGGATGAGGTTAAAATAGAACTCTTTGGCCACAAAGATCAAAGGTATGTGTGGAGAAAACAGGGCACAGAATTTCCAGAAAAGAACATATCGGCAACCATTAAGCAAGGTGGTGGATCAATCATGCTTTGGGGTTGTGTTGCAGTCAATGGCTGGGGAACTTTTCATAGGTAAAGGTAAGAAAGGATTTAATGATATTTCAACAAATTCTTCATGTAAATGGATTGCCCCCAAGGGCCGTGGTGTACTCCGTACCGGGTCCGATGTTCACTGGGGAATGTCATGGTGGCCGACCCGGTCCGTGGCCCTGGGACGTCTGTATAAAAGGGAAAGGTCTTTAAAGGGATAAAGTTTATGTTCATGATGCCACCTGTGGTATTCGGTCAGGGTGACCGATGCTGCTTTAAGGGGTCCGCTGGGGTGATGTTATGGCAGCTAGATGGTATACCTTCCCAAAGGTGAAGTATGTCCCCAGGGCTTCCCGGTGTGTAGATGGTGGTATGGTGAGAGGCGCAGAGAAGAACGAGGACACAAGGTTGCAGTCTCTTTACCTTTACTGAAGACTTCAGCATCCACAGTCCAGAGTCAGGCCGGTTTGGAGGCAAGTCCAGAGTTCCCTTGTCCAGGTGGAAATCAGTAGCCTTCCCTTGTGCTGTGGTGGTGTATTCCCTTACTGCCTATGGCTTCACATAAGTGTCTCACACATGTGCTCTCTGTCCCCCATTTAGGATAGGACAAAACCCGTATGACTGTTGACTTGAGCCTGTTTATAGGGTCTCTTAGATAACCCGGCTCTGTAGGTGTCACCATGCCTCCTGGGTGTAGGTGCGGACTGGTAACCTGCAATTAGCTGTCCTGCCAGTCTCTGAAATAAGGTGTAGAGGTCCTTACTCCCTCGGAGTTCCGGCTACCGGGATTTTGCGCCTTAGAAGGAGATAGCCTGAGCGGGGCTGGCCCCCTTCTGGTATCCTCTCCTTTGCTTTGCTTCAACTTCTTTCACGCTCGCTGCAATGCAATTCTACCTTTCAATGTCTCTTTCTGGGAGCTGCAGCTCTGAGGACATGCACAGCTCCATTAACCTTCTGTCTTCCTCAGACTCCGGTCTGGAACTAACTCAGCTGAGCTCAGCCAGCAACTAACCAACTTTCCCTACAGACTACCAGTTATATATCTATATATATAATTGTCTAAGGGTTTTTCCGTCTGTCTGTCTGTCTGTCTGTCTTTCTGTCTGTCTGTCCTGGAAATCCCGCGTCTCTGATTGGTTGAGGCCGCCAGGCCTCGATCAATCAGCAACGGGCACAGCGATGACGATGTCATAAAGGATGTAGAAATCCCACGTTTCTGATTCAGCGACGGGCACAGTATCGACGTAGATGTCATAATGGTTGCCATGGCGACGATGATGTCATAAAGGTTGCCTCGACCAATCAGCGACGGGCACAGTCTGCCGCGAATTCTGGAATCATCATTGTCCATATACTACGGGGACATGCATATTCTAGAATACCCGATGCGTTAGAATCGGGCCACAATCTAGTATATATATATATATATGGGGAGTGACCTAATAAATAGGAGCAAAAGCTCCCCCTGGTGGTATGAAATGCGTTGCATGTTTGTGATACCTGGATGCAGTTATCCTTTCTTGCCTCCAAACGTAGCATCACTCTCCCTGAGACGAAAGCAATACCACTGTGACGACCAGGACCCTGGGGTGCCACATAAACATAACACCATCTGTAAAAAATCTGACGTTGAAAAGAAGATGTCTTCTACAAATACTGCTAAAAACATTTCAAAATCCACAATAGGCTACCTCAGAAGGCACAACCTGAAGGTTTTACAATGGCCCTCACATTCCCTAATCTGAACATCACTGAAAATATGTGGCTATACCTCAAAACAGCAGTGCATGGAAGACAACCCAGGAACCTCGTAGAACTGGAAGAAATTTCCAAGGAAGAATGGATGAAAATCCCTCAAAGAAAAATTGAAAGACTCTTGTCTCACTAGAAAAACCATTTACAAGCTGTGATACTTCCAAAAGGTGCTACTAGGTACTAACCATGCAGCGTGTCCAAACTTTTGCATTGGCCTATTCTTTTTTTTGCAATTTTGAACATGTAAAATAAATAAATATAAATATATATATATATATATATATATATATATATATATTACTTGCCCAAAATACAATGGAAATATGACATCTTTAGCTTAAGCCTTTTAGAGATCATTTCATCTTCAACTTGCTTAACTGTTCAGAATAACAGTAGTTTTTGACCGGGGGTGTCCAAACTTTTACATGTAAATATTCATGAATGGAATACATCTTTTATCTGTTATTTAGAAATAAGTAAATGCATGAAAACGTAGGCATTCAAAAAACTAAGCTTTAGACTGGATTCAAGCATATAATTTTAAGTATTTTTAATGTAAATAATTCAAAAGGAAGGGGAAATATAAAGGAATGACTAAAGCTGCATTTACACCTGCATATTTATGCCCATAAGCAAGCGCCGATCGATTTTACATAAGTCCTTAGGCGGTTGTTTAATGGTCGTTCACACAGGCCGATGTGCACTGTATAGAGACATGATGATTGTTAATACAATCGTTCCCACACAGCATCCAATATGTCAACAGCTCTTTCCCTATTTGCGTGGAGTGATGCAGCATGTTTACATGAATGATTAGAAACGAGTGTTTGTAAGAACACTCGTTTGACAACTATTTGTCCATATAAAGGGACCTTTATATATGTCCTGTTGCTGAATGCACTGCTGACTTTGAATATCTCAAAACAATTATAAATGCATTTCTGGCCTTTAACCCATTACTTGTCAAATTAGCAATTTTCATTTTCTATTTTTTTTTTAATGACAGATTTTTAATGATTTGGGTCCTAATGAATCAGAAACATAATTTGCTAAATTTTTTCAAGTACGGATTTTTCAGAAAAGGGCGTCCCAATATTCAATTAAAAATGACAATGACATGATTTGCTATTTTGAAAACATTCATTTTACAAACACAACACAAAAAATTGGACCTAATTATAAAAATGATAAAATCTTAGTTGCTAGAAGCTAAAGATTAGGCGTCCCAAAAAAAGGACATTGGTAGATAATGGAAGCTATACTCAGAAAATAACCCATTGTTTAAATCTGGTTGTTGTGGTAAATTTATTTTTACAATATTTTTGGTATAATTTTAATTTTATATATCATAATCTGTATTAAACACAAAACATAGAAATCTTGCAATTTTCACTCTGACCACTGAGGCTTTTTTTTACTCTAACTTCCGGTTGTTTCAGGAAACAACACATGTATATAGCCACAATGATCAGACTATGAGCCTATCTTCTGTATTGAAGTGTTTAATGAGCCTGTGCAAAGGTTATTGTAAAGAAAGGGGGAGCAGCATCAAATGTGAAATCAACTATTGTGAATGGTGGCTCCAGAGTTATCAGATGTATATACAGTACAGAGCAAAAGTTTGGACACACATTCTTATTTAAAGATTTGTCTGTATTTTCATGACTATGAAAATTGTACATTCACACTGAAGGCATCAAAACTATGAATTAACACATGTGGAATTATATACTTAACAAAAAACTAAAAAAAGTGTGAAACAACTGAAAATATGTCTTATATTCTAGGTTCTTCACAGTAGCCACCTTTTGCTTTAATGACTGCTTTGCACACTCTTAGCATTCTCTTCATGAGCTTCAAGAGGTAGTCACCCGGAATGGTCTTCCAACAATCTTGAAGGAGTTCTCAGAGATGCTTAGCACTTGTTGGCCCTTTTGCCTTCACTCTGCGGTCCAGCTCACCCCAAACCATCTCGATTGGGTTCAGGTCTGGTGATTGTGGAGGCCAGGTCATCTGGCGTAGCATCCCATCACTCTCCTTCTTGGTCAAATAGCCCTTACACAGCCTGGAGGTGTGTTTAGGGTCATCGTCTTGTTGAAAAATAAATGATGGTCGAACTAAACGCAAACCGGATGGAATAGCATGCCACTGCAAGATGCTGTGGGAGCCATGCTGGTTCAGTATGCCTTCAATTTTGAATAAATCCCCAACAGTGTCACCAGCAAAGCACCCCCACACCATCACAACTCCTCCTCCATGCTTCACGGTGGGAACCAGGCATGTAGAGTCCATCCGTTCACTTTTTCTGCATCACACAAAGACACAGTGGTTGGAACCAAAGATCTCAAATTTGGACTCATCAGACCAAAGCACAGATTTCCACTGGTCTAATGTCCATTCCTTGTGTTTTTTAGCCCAAACAAGTCTCTTCTGCTTGTTGCCTGTCCTTAGCAGTGGTTTCCTAGCAGCTATTTTACCATGAAGACCTGCTGCACAAAGTCTCCTCTTAACAGCTGTTGTAGAGATGTGTCTGCTGCTAGGACTCTGTGTGGCATTGACCTGGTCTCTAATCTGAGCTGCTGTTAACTTGCAATTTCTGAGGTTGGTGACTCGGATAAACTTATCCTCAGAAGCAGAGGTGACTCTTGGTCTTCCTTTCCTGGGGCGGTCCTCATGTGAGCCAGTTTCTTTGTAGTGCTTGATGGTTTTTGCCACTGCACTTGGGGACACTTTCAAAGTTTTCCCAATTTTTCAGACTGACCGACCTTCATTTCTTGAAGTAATGATGGCCACTTGTTTTTCTTTACTTAGCTGCTTTTTTCTGACCATAATACAAATTCTAACAGTCTATTCAGTAGGACTATCAGCTGTGTATCCACCAGACTTCTGCACAACACAACTGACTACCTCTTGAAGCTCATCAAGAGAATGACAAGAGTGTGCAAAGCAGTCATCAAAGCAAAAGGTGCCTACTTTGAAAAACCTAGGATATAAGACATATTTTCAGTTGTTTCACACTTTTTTGTTAAGTATATAATTCCACATGTGTAAATGCATAGTTTTGATGCCTTCAGTGTGAATTTACAATTTTCATAGTCATTAAAATACAGAAAAATCTTTAAATGAGAAGGTGTGTCCAAACTTTTGCTCTGTACTGTAGGTGTTACCTGTCATTGTGATCTTGACTCTAATAATATATAGCCTTGTTGAAAACGTTTCATTTTTTTTGTTTAAATATATGTAACCGAAAAACCTGATATAAAGCAATAGTTAATTTTCTGATTATCCCTTTCCTTCTAGTTTTGTTTAGATGGGCAGATTCCTGCAGATAAACAAGAGCTGATTGACTATATACAATATTAATGGCCTGATCACATAGCCTGATACAAACTGTATGGGGAAAAAACAACATGACCCTATACAGCTTGCATATTGTTGGCAGCACATCCCCTGTTAATATGGGGCAATGTGCTGCCGACAATGTTTTTCATGTCCACATATGAAATATAATCAGTGTGCAAAAAAATAATTTTCTACATTTGTTGGCTGAATGTTGGCATGTTTACACGAGCTGATGAAAAATAATACTCATTTACTGTTTAGTGGCCCATTTAAATGGGCAGTTAGACTAATTTGACAAAAGGTGGTCACACTGCACCTTGTCTAAAAAAACAGCAAAGGCCCCAATACACATCTGACTAATGTTAGCTGATCCTGCCGGTTTAACATACAAGCCAATGTGTATGGGGGGGCTTCCTGTCACCCGACAGATGAGGTTGAGAGACAGAAGGATCTGGCATGTCCTATATTGGACTGCCAATTCTTTAGTTCTTTAAGATACTATCTATTATTATAAAGATGTCTGGCAGCACTCTCAGAGAACACAGGAGCGCTCCGTCAGCTGAGCACTCCAATGTATGAGATAGTTGGTGGAAATAGCTGTTGGCTGAATGGCAGCTTTCTAAAGTGTCTTTGTTTGTAACTTTGGGAGACATATTGTTAGGGCTAGCGGAACGCACCGAGTAAATAGAGATGTTTATTGATATTGGTGCGTTCGCAGCCCGGGGTCCACCGTGCAGGAGTACCTGCTGCTAGCAAACGGCGGAGCTATATGGCGGTATAGACTAACTCAGTTAATTCACTGAGTAGCCGTGAAAGGAAAGCACTATGCCCTGTTAGACTCCACAGAGGCACAGGCTAACTGCCCAAACAGAGAGCAGTCAGTGGTCACACAAACACACAAAACTCCTCGCCGGAGGAGCCAGCATTCTAGGGGCTTATTTCAGCCGGGTCCCTGAACACACATACATGTGACCACACTGGTGCAAAGCACATAACATAAGACAATACTAGCGCATGGCCGTGCGGTCATGCGCAGTTTATATAGTTGCAGCACAGGAAGCTGCTACTGAAGTTTTTGCCCTTTCAGGACCTTCCAGAAGGACCAATGGAAAGTGCTGCAGTACCTGAGCATGTTTTGCCCTTTCAGGACCTTCCAGAAGGACCAATGGAATATACTGCAGCACCTGAGCATGTGACCGAACATGTGGCCCTCGACCTCCAATGGGAGACCCTGCCCTGGGCATGCTCAGTGTGAGAAAACAAGGACTTAGTCCCAGAGAGGCTCGCTCGCCGCAGATCAGTGCAGGGTACCATAGGAAAGCCAGAAAAGGCAGTAGTGACCCTATGCACCGAATCAGCCCCAGCAAGACGCTGGGAGCGACGTCTCCGCTGAGCAGAGCCCACTGCGGCCGATACCGAATGGGAGACCGCAGCAGACACGGATCGAGATTCCCCCTGTGCAGCAGAGGAAACTCGACTCCTAACACATATTAAGTATGTTTGTAGGGCAAACACCATTATTCTTTCAATAAATCACACAATGTACTAAGAAAATTATTTTTTCTAAGAATTTATATTTACTAGGGGAAAGTTGGGTCATACCTGTCATCCAATCGTTCTAACAGTTCACTATTGAGTTTCCGCTCAGGTGTTGACTGATCCACATGAAGACTTGATGCTTCTGTGTGCCAACCTGCAATTGAAGACATCTCTTGTTCGGCTTGTTGAACATTTTTGAGGATGGCCTGCACCTTCTCCTCAGTCATCTCCTCTGATTCAATCTCTTCAAGATGAAGATGCTTAAACAGTAATTTAAGCCTTTCCTCAGTGATCTCCTCAGGACCAGATGTATCGCTCTTAAGCTGGTCAGCATCTTCTGCTCTTTCAATCAGTTTTTGCTCTTTGTATTGAAGAGACTTCTCAACTTCAATGTAGCTACCCTTATTTTGGGGTTCATCATACAACTTAACATCTTCAAATTTCACCCGATGAATGGGCATTTGAAAGGAAACATCGGGACTGTGAATTAGATAGTCTGGTCTGCTGTCATCAAGAGATGTGTCTTCTGCTACCACCACGGGTGGTGCAGCTGAACTGTCTCCATTTCCCTGTTGTGTTACTAACACATCACTTAGTCTACTAGGAGTTCTAAAGGGTGATTCTATACTAGAACTATCACTAAAGAAATCATCTTGATGGAGGGGGGTAGGAGGCGTGTATCGTAAACCAGTGGGAGTTTCCAGTTCCACTTGAATGGTAGGATAACCTGAGGAAAACAGTACACTGAACTGAATGAAATGGTTTATGAAACAACAAAAATAAATTACAATACAAATCATGCTGATATGATAAGTTGATTGAACACATAAAATGTACAATGTTACATTAAAATGAAAAATGTTGTGAGGTACAATGATGTTAACATTAGTTTGCAGACATCTTCCCACATATTTAGGTTCTTATGCAATTATATTAATATTTTTCACAATTTTTAGTTGAATAGACCAGTGCACCTGGAAACTGAATTTTCCAAACTGGTGTAAAAGACTACAGAGCATTTTGAAGCTAAATCTAAAGGGAAGAAGTGGTATAGGAAAGGTTGTCTACAAGGATATTTCAGGTATAGTAATAATAAGTGGATGAGTAGAGTGTGATGCGAAAGATGATCTCGGAGAGTGAAGAGAATTCGTTCTCATGGGTAAGATCAGAAACACTGAGAAAAGAAAAAGAAATAGTAAGCCATGGCGTAATGATCACAGTCATGTTACACAATGGACAGACCGGAAGATGGAAGCAACATATATTGTAAAATGATCATTCGAAATAAAGCTTTAAGAGAACATCTGTCACCAGTCGGCAATTCATTGTATCCTTTTGCCAAATCTTTTTAGAATATTTATTTTTGCGGAATGGTTTTGGAACGGTTATTTATTTTTTTGATTGAAATTATCTATGTGTCCTAAATATATTGAACAATATAAACTTTAATGGACATTCATTAAAGTGTACCTCCAATGACAAAATGAAAGATTGGCAGTGCTACAAGGTTCTCATATACACCACAATTGTGGAGCCTTTGCCTTAATAGCCCAGCCATCTGTGCTGCTGATCTCTCCCGCCTCCAAATTTACTAGCAGGAAATGATCATGGTCTGCCATGTCACGGATGTAGTAGAGCTGAAGCCCAATCATTGGTCACTATATCTACAAACCTACTAAATCACATTAATTCACATTCAGCCACTCATCCTTCCCCTCTTTTGTACTGTTAGTTGTTTCCAATGGTTAAATTATTACTTTATTTTAGCAGCACAGTGACTCAGTGGTTAGCACTGTTGTTTTCCAGCACTCGGGTCCTGGTTTCAAATCCCACCAACATAATCACCAACAACATCTGCAAGGAGTTTGTATGTTCTGTATGTTTGTGTGGGTTTCCTCTGGGTTCTCCAGTTTCATCCCATACTCCAATGACAGACTGGTAGGGAAGATTTAGCTTGTGAGCCAAATTGGGGACAGTGATGATGATGTCTGTAAAAAACGTAAATTCTACACACAGCAGAAATTGGTGCAGAGGCTGCTGTAATCACATGAATTTATTAGCAAGTTTTCTCTACACGCACAGATTTTAATGTTCTGTTGAATCTGGTCACATTAGATGGCTTTTACCCAGCTCTCTTATATACAGGAGCTTATCTACGAGAGAACAAAGCGATCAGCAGTCTGAAATCAGACATGGCCAATCGTCATCTCCCTAAAAATTATCAGTTGGTTGGCAACCCCCATACACATGAGAGTGTTGGCTGAATCTGTCAATATCAGGGGGTTCGGGATGATAGTCTAATGTGTATGGGGGGGCTTCAGATAAGATACCAAAGTTATTTTAGTAGTATTTTAGCTCCCATTACAATGGAGGATATAAAGGGCTTCAGTTATTCAACCATCTTTCTTCTTCTCTTCTCTTTTGTAAATGGATCCTTGAAGGTACAATTTAACCCCTGTCCAACTACTTCATAAATTTCTTCTAAATTTGCTTAAAAAAATCAGATTTATTATTTTACTGAAATCTCTAAAGATAATATATTAGAGTAATATTAATTCTAACTTACAAATAGTGACAAATGCTCATTGAGCGAGTTTACAGCAGAAAAGGTAAAAAAGGAGAAATGAAAATCATGAGTCAACAACTGGAAAAATAAATATGAACTGTTGGATAGCCATGACACTTGTAATGTGTTATCCACTTTAGGTTATGTAGCTAACACTTATAAAATCTCCATTTTTGGTATTGTTTTTCCATTGAAGGATTGCTTTAAATCGTAATCTGACAATGTGAACTCAATCGATTCTCAATAAATAAAACCAATTTTCCATTTCGCGGTGAAGAGCATTACAGCAATATTGCAATAAAGCAACATATATCATCATAATAGTGGAGAGTACTTCAGATATGTGTTTCCTACTGAATTTAGTTTAGGGGACACTGTGCACCAATAGAAGTTTTCATTAAATAAATGATAAATGCTAAACACATTCTTCATTCTAGATGAATTCTAGAAGAATTAGTCTTATATTGAAAGAGCAGTAGTCTGTAGTCTGGTCTTGATGAGGTGTAAAGGATTCAGAGGAGAGACCGGAACAGTGTTGCTCAATCTTTAAGAATTGCAGATGCAGACTCAAGCTGGTCAAATAAGAAGATGATATGAAACAGCAAAGGGCGCAGGGCATTTCACATGCATGCATTTAGAAGAAGCATTATGACAAAAATTTCCAAATGAAAATCGGCAGATATTGAGTGCATGGTAACACAGTTAAAAATCACATTAGATTACATACTTGAAAAGTTTGACACTATTATTAATGACCTAAACACAAGATAGGTCATAAATACCAGTTTGGTGGGGGTCAGACACCTAGTACCCCCACCGATCTGCTGTTCCCAGCTCTTCCAGCAGCCAAATGTAAACAGTATATGAAGCAGAACCCCACCGCTCCATACACTGCTTACTGTTTGCTCCCGGGTACTGTGGATTACTTCCTAGGACAGTGTTCCTCAAGTCCGGTCCGCAAGAGCCACCAACAGGTCATGATTTCAGGATTTCCTTAGTATTGCCCAGGTGATAATTGCATGACCTTCACAGGCAATAATTCCATCACCTGTGCAATACTAATCAATGATGGCCGCTGGAGCTCTGCGCATGTGTTGCCAGGTTTTGTACGCACTTCCGCCCTCAGTATATACTGTTTACATCCGGGTGCTGCCATAACCTTGGATGAGTAATGGGGTGGGTGGGGTGAGGTTGTTGGGTTTAAGACATCCACTGATCTCATATTAAGGACTAGAGATGAGCGTTTCGTATTGTGCAACCCAGGTCCACAGTCCAGGTCAGTGCTCTCTGGCTGTGGAAGAAGCTGTGCGAATCTCCTGAGTTTACAGATTCTTTTGTGCGGTGTTTGATTAGCCAGCCTGGTGTGATGTCTTCTGTGCGCTGCTCATAGGTGACGGAGAGCCAGCACAGCTAATCATAAGATGAACCCGGGATCCTGGAAAGTCAGGAAACTCACACAGCTCCTGTCCACGGCCAAAGAGCACAGACCTAGACTGCGGACAGGGGTTGCTCAAAGTGATTTGCTCATCATTATTGATGAACTATCCTACAGATACATCATCAGTATCAAACTAATGTAAACCCCCCTTTGATACAGTCATAAACTAATAGAAGTGTCCTTCAGGTAGGGCACAAAGCCTATTTATAGTCCGCAAACATGGTTTATAACTTTAATTGATATTTTTAATTAATTTTACTACCAGTTTGAATTTTTTAGGGTCAGCTTGCCCCTTACTTTGTTCTTCATCTATGCTTAAAAAGAAGCATATAGGGGGAGGCTTGGGGAAAGGCTTTTCCAAAGAAAATAGTTTGCAGTCCACTTTGAAGTACATGTTCTCCCTTGTACACCTTTTTTATTTTTGTTATCTGAACGGGTCAAATTGTGAGCTGAATTGTACACTGTATTTGGCGGAGCTTATTCATGGTGTCACATATCAAGCAAATTCAGCACAGAAATTGCTTTTTATTTTAATTATGAAAAAAGGAACTATGCATAAAGTGATCTTGATTTATTGAGCAGACTTCCCTCAGAAAATAGCTTCTTGCTAGAATGACACCAGATACCTATTACCTATGAAATGATTACCAAAACTTCCAATTTGTGTGTGAAAGTCAAACAAAACAGGCCTCAAAGGGGTGGGGAATAGCAAAATAACGCTCAAAGTGGTTATTTCAGCGGTGTTATTTGTGGTCTTGGAAGTTGTGACTTAATGTTCACATTTTGTGTTCTAAATGTGGGTAAATATACTATGAAGAAAATATTAGAAACTGAGGTTTATCTATGTTAAAGCCTTTCGACTCCCCATTAACCAATATTGACCAGTAGACTCTAATATTGCACAGCTATTTGCTCAATAACTAGAGTTACCAATAGTCCATCAAAATATGGGACTGCATTCCACTATTTGTGAGAAAAAAATTGATGCGTCTATGATTTTTTTATTTTCTTAGATTATTAAGATATGTTCATTATAGTGCCTTAGTATAGTATAACTTGTGATCTCTATGATTTACTATATTTTTTCCAACGTATTCAGGAAAATATCAACTGTCTGTCAACATGCTATGCTTAACATGCAGGACTAGGTTTAGAGCACATTGCAATGTTATAACATAACACTGGATCAACCCTTTAAGACCACAAGTTGTCTCCATTTGATGTATAAGCATCTGTAATTTAGATATGCAATTTACTTTTACCATCAACAGCGGGGTCACCAAACACATTGATGTCATCTGCAAAACTTCTAGTGCCGCTAATATTTCCATAGTCAAAAATTGGACCCTCCAGCAATGTTACAATATCTATTCTGTTGATTTTTGTCAGGACATTGGTTAAGGCATCAGCTAAAAACAAAAACAAACAAAAATATATTTTACATTAATTATGTGATAAGAATTAAACCATTTTTATGCTGATAATTTAGCTAAAATAAAACATAAAAGGATTTTTTGCCTAATTATGCCCAATCACACCAGCTGGAACCCTCAATAATCCCCAAAACGTAGCTCTGAAATTCAGGAACCGTGCTCTGTAGAACCTCTCTTGAATCAAGCAGAGGATCATATGTTTGACCCCTGCTCCATTCATTGTCTATGGGACTACAAGAAAATAGCTGAGATTTGTATTCGACTTTCTCCGACTTTCTCCCATAGTCAACGACTGGAGCAGAAGTTGAACGTGCACACCTAAGCCTCATTTTACAAGTAACGAATCAAAATACAAAAGATTTTGCAAGTCTAGCTTTTAATAAAAAGAAATGTACATTTGTATTCTCTGCATTAATTTTCATTAATTGACTACTTTTACCTATATACCGTATATGTCCATATGTGATTGCTGCTAAATGCAAGGCTTCGATATAATAAGAATTACAGCTTCATCGAAGTGGGATTTTGCTACAGTTTACACACAAACACATAGAAAATAAAACTGTATTAAATATTTTTAAATACTAGTTTTAACGTTGTTAACTGTAAAGCCAAAAAGGTAGGGTGTAACTTAATATAACTTTAAAAAAAAAACTAAATTCCAAACTCTTAACATTACCGTACTCACTTGTTGCATTTTTGCCATCTCTGATAACCCATTTCTTTAATAAAATAAAGCTTTGTGTAGTCAGCGAATTTGGATTCTCAACCCGAATTTGATTAATTTCATCTACTGAAAAGTTCAGCTCTCTTGCAAGTTCTAAAAAATAAATATATATACATATACATTATTCTAACAATAAAGATCTAAGATATTGCAAGTAAAAGAGGTTGTATAATGTTAGTCAATATGTCAGAATTTTTCCAGAAAATTTAACATTTTGAATGCTATAATATATTTTAATTGAACCTTTTAAAGACTTTTTTTTAAATCAAAGAACATTAATGAATTTGTAACTTGCATATGTGGAATTGCTAAATTAGAGCAATTTTGTACCTGTCCAACTAAGTCCCAAATGATCAGCAACTATGGCCATTCTTATGTCCGTCCGCTCACATGGACTCTGAGGACCTGAAATTTACAAAACAAAAATTATAACATTTTGTTGCTTTCCGAAAATGTGTTGGAAGTTTGAGATTGTCTACTGAAACTACTCTATGAAACTGTGTGATCCGTGATCTAGAAACATTGGACTGTTACGACTTGTACTTTTATGTGTTTGGGGAGTACAAGTTGATCTCTGTGAGTACAGTTATTAAATGGATGTAAACATGCTGGTTGAGTGTACAAGAGGTGAGTTTCAGTGTTGGAGGATGTTGGCCTGGAAGAGGCAGTTTTCATGTTTAGATCCATGGGTAAAGTGTCATTTTTTTTCTTTACTGGCATGCTTTTCTAACTAACTGAAGTGTATCTTTAAAAAAAGAAAGAACGAGTAGTGTAAGACACAGACACAGATGACGATGAAAGAATGGAAACTAACATAGGTCACTCCACAAGCAATCACGACAGGTCATGCACTAAGGTCAACAAGTCGAGAGGTTTACAAACTAGGCTGGATTTCCACGATGTGAGCTATTACAGCCCCAGAAACCTGACTGCCTTTATTCTCACCAGTCCTTCTACTGCTCCTTCTCTCACTGTCGGCCTTTTCAATCTTTGATTTTAAAGATGCTGCGTCTGCTTTCATGTCTTTAGCAGACCTCGATGTTACCGAAGGCTGGGACACTTGGGTGGCTTCAGATAGTGATGTATTTCGCGATGTGCTTTCTTCATCATCAGAGATGTCATGCTGCAACTTTTTTTCTTCATCAGAAAGGCGATCCACAAGCTTTAATGTCTCACCACTAATTCCCTTAAAATATTCAATAGAATGTTTACACACCTCACTGAACTCAGGTTTCTTTACTTTGGCTGCTGATGTGGCAGTGGGCAAAGATCTTACCTTAACTGGTAATTTAGAAGGAGTAGGTTTACTTGTCTCCTTCTCTATCTGTGCCTGCCTTTGTTTTGGTGCCACTTTTCTTTGTATGGGTGGGTTCACTCTACTTACATTTTTAACTGGAATTTTAGACTTTATTTCTATATTTGAAATATATCCCTGTCTTGTTTCTTTTGTAACCTTACTAGGCAAACTTCTAACAACTGATGTGTTTGTATTGCTTATTCTGTCAGTAACTGGCTTTACTAATATGGCTTTGACTGGTAGTCTAGACCTTAACCTATTTGCTAGTGGATCTGTCAACTTTTGCTCATTTTGATGTAATTTTCTCTTATCTATATCAATGTTTCGATTGGAGGTCCCTAAATCATTATCTACATTAACTTTTGTTTTACTAAGTTTTTTAGAAGACTTAGATTCACAATCTTTGCTAAGTGCCAAATTGATTGTGTTATTATTTACATTTAAAGCTAATGAATCCAAGTTGTTATTGTTGTTAAAATTTTCTGCTTGAAAATCATGTATTTCTATGTGTCTTATAATTGTCTCGCTAGTTGTTATGTTTGTGAAAATAGCCTTATTCTCATTATCTAACTTCTGGGAATCTGGCACAGACTCTATTTTATCTGCCACTTCTCCAGTGCCATCTTTCTTTGCGGTCATTGTAGAGGCAGATATGCCCATCTTTATAGGTGTACGAAATTTAGGATCAACTTTACAATTGGAAGTAGTAGCTGTTTTGTCCAATGAATTATTACCATTTGTTCCATCAAGACAATCTCCACTTCCCTGGATGATCGAAGCACGTTCAACTGTCGATGTCTCTACTTGTTTTTCTAGGATGGGATCTATCAAGATGTCCCCTGACTGTGGAAGTGTGATGGCAGTAATTTTGTCCCCTTCCCCCTTGTCCCCTGACTTCCCTTCAGAATTATGCTCACCAATCTGAAAAAATTGAAGTCTTTCTTCAACAAAATCCCTCTTGCTCATGTCAATAGCACCACTGCGAGTCATCTCAAACATCTTCCCTTCATGAAATGGGAAGGGGTTGGGCTCACTAGTTGGAGTGCTTTCATCTGTAGGAGTTCTGGCAGGAGTTGTATCAGGTGTAGTTGCTTGAGAACGATCTTCTACAGCCAGACTAAACTGCTTTGGTTCCTCATCTTTGGATTTGGTTTCAAACACATCATCATCTCCTGCTTTACTGGACCATGGATCAAAATCAAGGCTTTTTGTAGCTACAGTTTTAAAAGGTGTTGCAAACTCTTCATCCACTTTATAACTAAAGTATGTATCTGGAAACACTGGTCGATCTGGATGCCTTCCTTCTAAAGTAAAAAACTGCCCTCCTTGCTTCTTGTCTCCAGTTTCAGTTTTCTTTTCACCATCAGATATTTTTCTACATGGCTTATACTCCTCAATTACTACTTTTTCTTCTTCAATAACTTCAAGTTTACTTTGACTAAAACTACGATCACTGTGTTTCAGCGTTCCTTCTTTTGTCCATGGCTCCTTTTTCACTTCCACATCTTGACCATGTTTTGTATCGCATTCTGTCAAGCCATCATCTTCATCTTGCAAGTCATAACCATCTAGAGAATCAATCTCCGTTGCATCTGTATCATGTGAGAATTCTGCAGTGGTTGCTATGGAGCACTCTGTGACAGATTGGTCATTATTACCATTTTGTTCAAGGTCATTAGATGGTGCATTGAAGCCCATATCTGACTCTTGAGCTTGCTTTGAAGTACAAGACTTCCCAGAAGAATTCATTTTTGAACATTCCTTTATCTCTTCATCATTAATTTTGAATGTGTACTTTTTAACGGAAAAGGGCTGAAGCACTGATTCATCATCACTTGAATCACTAATGTCTAATTCAGGGGGAACTGGAGATGGTGGTTGTACTCGTATTACTGGCTCAGCTGAAAGGAACTTGTCATGGTCATCTTGTAGATTAACTTCAGTTAGTTCCATTTCACTGTCTGTTGAATTCTCCATATTTTTTTTGCTAGAGTCGCTGTGCTCAGAATCTAGAGGTGGTGGAGGCGGAAACTCAATATATGCAACTCTGTTGTCTTTTGATCTTTTGTTTAAGTCTTTGCTAACAGTAACTGGTTTTACTATATCTGAATTTATAGCATCTGGGATATTCTGTTTAATGATTGGAAGTTTCACTAACTCTTCCTCCTCTGACTCTTCAGAGACTTCTGGTATAGGGCTTGGTTTTCCTGGTATATAGGGCATTAGTGAATCAGGGGTTTTAGAATTAAATTCATAGCTAACTTCCTCTGAACTGGGTGTTTCTGGAGTCAGAGGACTTTTACCTGAGCTATCTATAAATGACACTTGTTCTAGGGTATCATCCTCTGGGCTACCTTGAGGAGATGGGGGTTGTTTCTGTTGCTTAAAGAGGGTGCTTCTAGTTTCCTGAATTGTCCTACTCTCCTGGCTTACTATCTTTTTAACACCTCCTTGTTGTACTTCTTTGTCATATTGTTTTCCTACTTGTACAATACTAACATAAACAGGTAATGTTTTTATTTCCTTTAATACCTCAGTATTCCCTGATTTAAGTTTTTTGTTTAAGTCCTCTACTAGCATAGATTCATGAATATTGGCCAAGCGTTCTTTAACAGGACTAATCTCTAAAGAATCTGGGGACTTAACAGGGGATATCTCGTTTTCTTCAGTAGAAGGCGAGAACCCCAGGTATTCTTGGGCCTTATCTGCACGTCTATTACTTTCATCTGCAACTAGTGTAGAATGTAGTATATCAGGCTTTATCTTCTTATTTAAAGGTAATGAAGATGTTCTATTAACATCATTAAGTTTTGACTGACTCTTATTGCTGTCTGCACTATGCAATGCTCTCTTTTCATCAGAGACTCTGACAGGAATATGGGATACATTTGTCCCTTCCTTCTTGTTCTCATGTTTTTCATCACTGATATGTCCTACATCCTTTCGAGCAAGTTCTGTGTACAAAAGTTTTTTCGAAGGAGATTTAACACTCTCTTTTGTATCAGTTGTACAAGATCCATTTTTGGGAAACGTTTTGTCTTTATCAGTTTCACAGTTGGAATGATGTGATCCACTGATATCTTCTCCATTGTCCTGTATGAACACGTGCGCCAATTTTTCCTTCGGTATTTTTTGAGTAGCAGCACCAGATGTCTCCCATGTTCTATAAGTTTTCTTTTCAGGGGAGTCTTTAGTGCCAGAAACGGAGGTCACTGACTGCTGTGGTAACTGATCCATTAGTCCTCCAATTAATTTATCGGCTTTGTGATCTAAAAATCCACCGCTATTTTTAATCCTTTCTTTGAACTTTAAACATTCTTCATTAATGGCTTCTGAAATTGACTCCTTCAGCAAGGGAAACTCTCCATTCATTTCCTCAATGGTCTTTTGTGGTTTTTCTTTTGTGTGAAACTGAAAAAATGGAAGCCGACTGTCCTGTGTTTTCTTAATTGGAATTTTTGATGGAGTCCCGTGTTTTTTCTCTTCCTGGCTGTTGTCCTTATTTTTAAGATTTATGCTTTGCTCAAATTTTAACTTAATAGAGTTGAGTTTTGACTGTTTTAGTTGAAATCCAGATTGTGAACCTGATTGTTGGCTGTCTACCCTGTGGTCAAACATCTTTTTCTCAGGACTACAAGGCAGACTTGTTGCTTTTCGGTCATCAGCTAACGTGGTACACTTTCCATCATGTAAAAATTGGTGCATTTTAGTCCAGTCTTCGCTGGAAGTCCTAAAATCTGTAATCTTTCGTTTTTCTGGACTACTGTTAGTAGAATGTTGACCTGAGTTATAATCTTTACCATTCTTTTTGTGTGACTTCTTCTCTGGTGACTGTAGCTCATCATTTAGCTTTTCAGTTTTGTCCCGAAAAAACTGTGATACTTCAGTGAGTTTTTCCTCTGCCTCTTTAACAGTCCTATCCACCCTATCTTCGTACAATATCTTTTCTCTACCTCTGTCTAGCCTATCCTCTGTAAACCGCATCCACATTGCATGTTTAGGACTTTTAGAATCTCCGGCATAATGCAATACTGTCACTTTATCAAGAGAGTCATCATTGCACATTTTACCTAAACCATTTTCAGCTACATCCTTATATATTTTGGAAAGGATTTCCTTTTTAGGGGTAGTGATTGTTTTCTCTCTGCATTGTTTTTCAGGTAGATGGAAATCAGATCCAAGGAGTACAGCGTGGTCTGTCAAAGACTCCTGCACATCATCTAGATTTTCTGAAAGGAGCATTTTCTCAGCAAATCTGTATGACTCCCCTCTCAGCTCCGATAACTCATCATCATGATATTCTACAGAATGTTGACTCAGTAATTTGAGTGTTTTGTACGAGTCATCTGATATAAGTTGGGCAGAACTTGGACGGCTATCTTCTTCTTGGGAAACTGGGGTGTTTACTCTTGATGACTCCAAATAAGATGGTAAAGACTCCTCTGCAGTCAACTCCTCTTCTTCTCCCTGTCCCTGTTCATCTGAACATGGAAACATTTTATTTCTTTCTGTTACCACATCTTTGATAAAATCTCCCTGACTTAAGTCCCTTTGATAAACATACATTTCCTTCTCTGGGTGTTTTTTCGTTTCTCTAATAATGACTTCTGTAGGCTCAGCTTGGTTACCTTTTTCAATATGGACCTCAATTATGCGCTCCAATTTTGGTTTCATTTTGATGTCCCTTTCAGCATGTTGTTGTGAGGTATCAGCATACTTCTGAACATCTGACGCTACTGAAGTTTTATGTTCAAAGAGGCCTGCCAGCTCTTTAGATGGATCACGGCCTGACTGGAAAGCTTTCATTATGTCATGAACAGACATGGTTTCCTCAATTCTTTCTGATTTTTCAGCAGATTGAGGAGGATGATACACCATTCTTGTAGTAGTTGTTATATGAGTTTCTTCTTTCACTCGTACGCCCTTTCCCAAAACCCCTGCATGGTCATCTTCATCAATCCCAGTTTTCAACTGAAATGCCTTATTTTTTACTTTTAAAGGACCCGGTTGATTTTGTTCTAGCTCCATGAATGTTTTCTCTGGTTTTAACTGTGGTGGCTCTATTTTATCAACTTCTCCAACTTCTCCAGTTGATGGCTCATAGCTCCTTATAACATGAACAACTTCTGTTCTTGTTTCTGTAATTACTGGCGGAATAGGTACATCATGAAAAAGTGGCTTAGGACCAGTGCTCTCTGCACTCTGCGGAGCCGATGGGGTTTTTTCACTTCTGGTCTCAAAACCACTATCGGATAAAGGACTTTTATCTTGTTCATGTTGTGAAAAATCATCTGGAGACTCTAAAATCATGTCTGTTCCAAACACAGAGTCTGCTATTTTGCACAATTCTTTTTCTGATGCTGATGATCTCATCGATGGTGGTGGCATTTTAAGTTTGTGATCCTGCAGCGCTATACCTGGCTTCAGAACTCTTTTTTGTTTCTCTTCTCCTTCTTTTCTCCCTTCATCATATTTGTATTTAAGGGTTGAAAATGTATTCCCACCAATATCATTTGTCAGGTAATCAATTACTTTTGTTAAATTATAGTCTTTTTCGGATAAAGTCCTAGATCTAAAATCTACTTTTTCTGGTGGATAAAGGTTTTTTCTAACACTTTCTCTGGCTTCTTCAATTTCCTCCCTACTGAATTCTACCCAGTCGTCATCTGGTGACAAGCCTTGATCAGATGGAGATGTCATTTTTTCTAAGAATACATCTTTTTTTAAAATTTCACTGACTTTTACCAAGTCCTCTTTTACTTTCTCTACTATTTTAAATGGCTCCTCGTCTTCAATTCTGACTTCTTTTGCTAACTCAGAATGGAACGGTTTGTCTTCGGTAGTATCGGTCTGTAAGATTGCTGTCATTCGTATTAAGTCTTCTTTCATATCTGCAACATCTTTCAGAATCTCTTGACTTGAAGATAATGAAGAGGTTGTAGATAACTTGAGGGCAGCAGGGGAAAGAAATAAGGATGTCTTAAGTGGTGAGGAAATTCGACTGAACTGATTAGTTTCGGTCGACATGTTTTTTGATGTTGATAGTAGAGTAGCTGCAGACTTTGTCAAGGATGCAGATTCTGTTAGTTTCTTTAAGGTTGGCTCTGACAGTACATTTACCACAGAATACACTGGTACAGTTAATGTAGAAGATGTAACAGATGAGGTAGTCGAGGATAATGAAGATCTAAAATTTGTGTAGACTGCACCAGCAGGAGGAGCTCTTATTGTCTGAAAAGCTGATGTGGTAGATGCAAAAGGCTTGATTGGTGAATATGACATTTGAGTTGTTGTTGGAATGGAGTAAGTTTTCTCAGTTGTATCGATGGCCGTATTAAGCGACGCAGTTGCAGATTTGGTCACTGCTGATATCTTGTCTTGCAGATTTACTGCTGATCCATTGATATAATTGGAACAGAGTGGATACTTCAGTGGTGATGCAGACCCATTCACTAATCCAACTTCACTTGGCCCATTCCCAATCTTTAAAGGTGAAGAAAGAGAGGGTGCAATGCTTACTTTAGAAGTGGAGAGTGTAGAAGAAACCACAGATTTTAGAGGTGAAGATGAAAGTGACCCTGCAGAGGTAATGATTGATTTGAAAGGGAGGCTTGAAGAGTACATGTTAATGTTTGATTTAGGAGATGCTGGAGGTGTCATTGTAATGGATGATCTTTCTAAAAGAGTGCCAGCAGTAGTCACTGGAGATGTTCTGGAAGTAAAAACTGAGGTTGTGGATAATCCCTTAAAAGCTGGAGCTTCTGCAATTGTAGCAGCTCTAATTGGTGAACCCGTGCAGCCTTGAAGTGTATATGGCGACTGTGTGACAACAGTTTTTATTGGTGAAGCAATTGTCCGAAAGGATCTTATTGGAGATGCTACATCACTAACAGATTTAACAGAAGATGTAGTGGAGGCTCCCAATGTAGATTTTATTGGAGAGGCAGAGGAGACAGACCAAATTGATTTTAATGGAGATGCTGATGGAGTATTAGAGGAAGAGCTTGATAGAGAGGTAAAGCCTGATTTGGTCTGCCCAGGCACTGTGATTGGAGCAGTTGTCCATGACTGATATGGTCTTGTTGGAAAACCGGGCTTGTATGAATAGGTAACAGGTATAGTTCTCGGTGCTCCTGCATTCCGATCAATGGGTTCTTTTATGAATAAATTAAAATTAAATGCAAAATTAACAAAAAATGATTGAAAAAAAACAGAGAGACCAGAGAAAAAAAAAAATTGGTCAGTAACGATTATATTATTTCAAAAGCAAGTACAACTGTTTTAATGAGTCAGGATGATGGTTATGGTTTTAATGTATGGAAGGAAAAAAAAAAGATTTGTTGAACAAAAAAATGAGCCAACACTATAAGCAACACAAAGCGAAGGACAAACAACAAAAAACAACAAAAGGACAGAAAACACAGCACATGTCAAAAAGGGCTACAAAACACTTTGCTACTCAAACTTCCTATTGACTTTCTGATGTGCTAATTTCGTCCTGCAGAATACATTATGGGTGTGTAGAGTTAGTGTTCAGAATTAGTATTGCCTTTTGCGTTTTCTCTGGTTGTATCATGGGTTCACACATTACTGTCAATTGAAAAAAATATAAGTAATAATTAATATTATATTTAGGCAGTACCTTTCATGCAGACTCCAAATTGAAATATGTGACAGGCAAGTACAGTGCAAAAATGTGGAGGAACTTCGATACATTCGAAAATATATATATATTTTTTTTTTCATGCAGAATTTAGATATAAGCTGCACAATCACAAAGCCAATAAGATCAAGTTTTCTCAAAATGTCCTCAATAATTGTATATTCCTTGCATTTTTTTCATGCTGTTGTTTTGTCTTACTTATTCATAAAACCAAAGAAAACATGAAATGAAATGATGTAAAAACCATTGGGTGAAACGTGATGTCTTGAGAACATGGTCAGGCAGGGGTAGCCAAAGTATGGTTTCTGGACTTAAGCGTGCATGGAATGTCATGTCAAAACAAGCAATGGATTATGACATTATCTTTTATGTTATTTTTGTACAGATCGTTTCCAACGCCAGCCTTTCAAGCTCCAGTCACGTTGCAGAATAAATTACTTTTTACCAAATAAATGTTACCCATATAAAATTTAGGTTCTATAGTAATTAGGCTGGATTTGGAAATCTACAGTTGAATATTTACATTCACATTTCCTTTTAAAAGAAGAGTTCTTCTTGATTACAAGTTCTCATTTTTTTAAATTAACTTTTAGGTGCAATTTAGCATAATACTTGAAGATTGCTATTGGGCCCACTGCAGCATCTGGAAAATGCTGCTGGAAAAAGTTTTGCAATATCTGATAAAAAAGAATAAATTAAAAAAAGCTGTTCACAGGGCAGCTGATTAATCAGACCATCAACAATCAGCTGTATCAGACTAAGGAATCTGACAGGGAATACTCTAATTTACTGAAACGCCACCACTGGGTGCGTGAAACATTACTTGGTGCTGTGCATAAAATGGATTATGGTATCAGGTCCTAATTAGTGATGAGCGAGTATACTCGTTACTTGAGATTTCAGGAGCATGCTTGGGTGGTCTCCGAGTATTTCAGCGTGCTCGGAGATTTAGTTTATGGCGACGCAGCTGCATGATTTGCGGCTGCTAGGCAGCCTGAATACATGTGGGAATTCCCTAACAAACAGGCAATCCCCACATGTATTCAAGCTGTTTATCAGCCGCAAATCATGCAGCTACGGCGACAGACAGTAAATCTCCAAGCACATCCAAATACTCGAAGACCACACAGGCATGCTCGGGAAATCTCGAGTAACGAGTATACTCGCTCATCACTAGTCCTAATTAGATGGGGTCAGAATGTTTAAAAAAGGTTTTATAACTCGAACAAATCTAGGGGGAATCTGACACCATAAACATAGTGTCCTATTAAAGAAAAGCTCCCAGTTAATTTTGTCTATAACTGCACCCGCACCTGACTGTATGTCACATTATGGTTTTCTAACCTTTCGTCTTCATCTTGATTCCTAGCTTACTTCCTGATGTTATTCCTCTATTCTCTGATATAAATCCCATGATTCATCAGTACAACATCACAAGACCTGATGTCGCCAGTACCAGGTCTAATTGCTGGGATGACACTGAATACTCTTTTTTTATATTCTCCTAAATAAGTTACTATCAGTATACAGTCACAGAGGCTGAACTGTAATATCCAACATTACAATTTTGTGGCAGGAACTGTGCAGTCATCATCATTTCATTTTGATATAAAGTCCTGCTCCCACCTTACTGTGGAGAACTTCAATAGTACAGTCCATTAATTAGCATCATACAGGCAGTTCTGGTGACCTTCTAACAGAGAACTTAAATCCATGTCATTCCAAGGGGGTCAACTGGGATTTAACTGAGGAGCAGCAAACCATGAATTTCCAGATTGAAAGTAACAACTATGTAATACAAGCTAAATTATATCGCCCGATATCTCTTCTCCATTATGCCTCAAAACTAGTGAAACAGCATGTCCATCTTGAACGGTCCTCCCACCTCTCCTCCTGCTCCCTCTTTGACCGGTTACAATATGGCTTCCGACCCCATCACTCAACTGAAACTGCCCTAAAGTCACCAATGAACTACTAACTGCCAAGAGCAAGCAACACTACTCTGTCCTCCTTCTCCTGGACCTGTCTTCTGCCTTTGACACTGTGGAACACTCCCTTCTGCTACAGATCCTGTCATCTCTTGGCATCACAGACTTGGCCCTATCCTGGATCTTGTCATATCTAACAGACCGAACTTTCAGTGTCTCCCTCTCCCACACCTCCTCCTCACTTCGACCCTTGTCTGTCAGTGTTCCTCAAGACTCTGTTCTAGGACCTCTACTCTTCTCCATCTACACCTTTGGCCTGGGACAGCTCATAGAATCTCACAGTATGCAGTATCATCTCTACGCCGATGACACGCAGATCTACCTATCCGGACCTGACCTCACCTCCTTACTCACCAAAATCCCACACTGTCTATCTGCTATCTCGGCCTTCTTTTCTGCTTACTTTCTAAAACTGAACATGGACAAAACAGAATTCATCAACTTTCCCCCATCTCACTCTACCCCTCAACCAGACCTATCCATCAATGTCAATGGCTGCTCACTTTCCCCAGTCCTGCATGCTCGGTGCCTCGGAGTGATCCTTAACTCTGCCCTATCTTTCAAGCCACACATTCAAGCCCTTGCCTCCTCCTGCTGTCTCAAACTCAAAAATATTTCCGGGATTCGCACATTCCTTGACCACGAAACCACAAAAATACTAGTACACGCCCTTATCATCTCCCGCCTTGACTACTGCAACCTCCTACTCTTTGTCCTCCCCTCTAGCACTCTGGCACCACTCCAATGCATCCTACACTCTGCTGCCCAACTAATCTACCTGTCACCCTGCTATTCCCCAGCCTCTCCCCTATCCCAAGCACTTCACTGGCTTCCTATCGTGCAGAGACTCCAGTTCAAAACCCTTACTATGACATACAAAGCCATCCCCAACCTGTCTCCGCCATACATCTGTGACATGGTCTCCCGGTACTTACCTACATGCAACCTTCGATCCTTTCAAGATCTCCTTCTCTACTCCCCTCTCATCTCTTCTTCCCACAACTGCATCCAACACTTCTCCTCTGCTTCCCCCATACTCTGGAACTCTCTACCCCAACACATCAGACTCTCGCCTACTATAGAAACCTTCAAAAAGAACCTGAAGACTCACCTCTTCCGACAAGCCTACAGCCTGCAGTGATCCTCAACCTACTGAACCACCGCACAACCAGCTCTATCCTCTCCTAGTGTATCCTCACCCATCCCCTCCTTCTGTACCTGTTAGTGCCTTGTTTTTTGCTCATGTTTATTGTATTTGTCCATATTTGCCCCCTTTTCACATGTAAAGCGCCATGGAATAAATGGAGCTATAAAAAATGTATTATAATAATAATAATATAAGGGGGAAGAAAAGGGGTGGCTAGGGACAGGATGAGTTAATTAAAAAAACTGGATTGCTACTTCAAGCATAGCGTGTTACAGTGACAGGCTCGCTTTTCCGTTTGGCTTTGACAGATTCCGGTAGACTCATAGTTAGGAGTCTGAACTATTGAGGATGGAAACGCTCCCCTCATCTCCTCTCTCCCTTCTTTATTGTTTGCTGGCTATCAGGTACCCGCTTGGACACATGGTGGCCAAGAGTCAACTGTGCATGGGCAGAAGGTGGCACTATATTCTGTATTAGGTGCCTTTTTACCAAGTGGAGTTATATTTTTGAGCTGTTTGGTCTGATAATATCACATCTTTCACAATAATATGTTGACACTGATGTGAATTTGATCAGCTTACATGACACTAACTTCAAAGCAAGTTACTTTGACCCATAGTAAACTATCTAAAAGCAGATCTGGACTAGGCCCCCATTAAACCGTCAGGGTAATGATACTTGGGTTGCTCTTTTCAACTGACATAAGGAACTTGCATTCTGAGATGCAACTAACATAAAAAAGCTCATATGTCTGTAAAGAAGACTCTTCTTTTAAAGTGATTAGTACTGTTAGATTGTTAATAAACTCACTCATTCCAGGCTCAGTCAGATAGCTGTATCGCTTACGCAAGGCTAAAGATACAAAGTTCTGACGACGATCCACTTTCTCATTCTGTGAAAAATAAATAGAAAAAAATATATAAATATGTAATAAATTAAGCAATAAGTAACCAAATGTATAAGTCATATGTAGAGATGAGCGAACACGGACTTCTCCTGGAAGTGCATTTTATTGTTTAGAGTTCCGGCAGAACGGTTGCAGAGACGAGAGCTATGGCAATAGAGAGAAAGACCCCTAGCCCTTACTACAACCATGTTACAGCACCAAAATTTGGGTCCCCATTAACTTCTATGGAGTTCGGGTTCAGGTTCAAATTCGAGTAAACTTCTGGTACCCGAACCGAACTTTGAACAAAAGTTTGGTTGAACACGACAATCACGAACATCCACACGTCCGTTCATCCCTAGTCATATGTAAACATCATAACAACGTAGAACAATGGTGTTTCCTATCAGATTATTCCAGAACATTTTAGTCAAAAATAAGCTTTATATTAAATTTTCCAAATAAAAATATATGCATGTAATCAAAAATCTTTAGGTATACTTAGTTTTGTGACACTGTAATAGCACAAACAATCAACAAGGTAACATAGCATGTAACAATAGACAAAAACGACTGAATTTCGCATTACTTAGGTTAAGGTTGCTGCACTAGACTCATCTTGTGTATTATTAGCTGCATTTGTTATAGTTTTATATATATTTCTTTTGTACATTTCATTCCACAAAAAGAAAGGTAAGGAAACACAAACTAAATCCTGAGTTTGAGATTAAAAGTTGTGAATGCCATGGTTAAAGCTGCCCATGCTCATTACAAATATGTTAATGGAATCCATCAATTTGGGAGTGATCCAGTCTAGATCTAGTGTATACTGAGATCTCTCTAATGGTCTGATTTATTGATACTGTCAGAGGTTATGTTTAGACAGTTACTTATGGGGGTAAAATATTCTCCTTTGAACACCCTTTAAATTACTCTGTTTAAAACCCAGCGCACAAGAGATTAGTATTTTTAACTCCTTTGAACTGAACTTATGGAGCCAAAACAGTGAAGCTCATGCAAGGTTTACACTGATTTCTACGGGAGTGAGACTTTGCATGCTGGTATCATAATGGCAGCAGTTGTATCATTGACATACGGTATCAGTCTTGATACTTTCCTATGGCCGAGATCACTATACAACGGTGACTACCACATAGCATTATATATTTGAAGCTGTTGTGTATCCCAGGCCATATATTAGTCAACCAGAATTTAGACCAGAAGCCAAAGTGTGATACTGATAAAAAATGTTGCTTTTATTTACAGACTAATTGGAAATTCTCTATTCCGTTGTGACAGCTATTTTTGGTGAAAGTGACAACAGGAAGCATAGCCATATTTGTTGTTAGGAAAATAGAATATTTCTAAAGTGACATCCATGAGTGAAAAGTCACGGCTTCGCAAATTTGCTGTCACTTTTCCAAAAGCGTCTGGCAAAGCTTCACAGAAAAATGTCAATATTGGTAAAAAAGAACAAAAAAACATTTAAAGGGGGTTGTCACTACTCAGACAACCCCTTCTCAATGGCTATATTTCTTCAACCCGGTGTGGGTGCATTCCAGCTATGTTGGCACCGAGTCTCCCATGACGCTGTTGTCACGAGAGTCCTGCAGTCAATCAGCGACCACTTCACTTCTCACTTCCTTCTGAAGTAACGGAAAACCGGAGGAAGTGAGAAAACAGCAGCAACTCTCAGTTCTTTCGGATGTCCATTTTGTTGAAGGAAGTGAGAGTGAAGCAGACGCTTATTGGCTGCGGGACTCTCTTGACATAACAATGTCAAAAGCACCGCACCGGAGGTGAGTATAGCTGTTGCTATTTTACAAGGGAGAAGGATAGTGATTGAGAAGGTGCTGTCCGAGTAGTGGACAAACCATACAAAAAGGATATTTGCATCTTATACATCCAAGAGACATGTCATAAATGAATAGAGATCCCAAGAATAAGACTTGAGGGGCAATGGTCAGGGAAGAGGAGTCCGAATTCTCATTGATTTCTATAGGAATTCCAACAAGCTCTCCGCTGATAGCAGCAGGAGGGACTCACATCTACTATACATTTCTGAAATTATCCTGTGAGTATGCCATGACTGTACCAAGAGGTATATATACACATTTACATTGTGGTTTAACAAAAGTCTGCACAGTTTTTCGTTAGTGTGAGGGCAGCCATGGGAAGGTGGATACATATATTGTTCATATGCCTTCTGCATACTTCCCTGCCGATATAACACACACGTGATGTAGAATCGGTCAGGGACGTTAATGACATGCCTCCTAAACGCTTACATTTTCAGAACTGACGTGGGATCCTTAACTACAGATGATTGTTATTGAGAAAGGTGCACGAGTTATATTACCTCATCATCTTGGTCTGACTCTGTTTCCTTTTGGGTCCAAGATGGATTGCAGAGATAAGGTAAATTATAGTGGGCAGCAGGGAAAAGAATATTAGGATGTGATAAGGGAGAGGAAAGCAGCAGCGCAAGCACAAAAACAGCAAACAGAAGTAGACAGGTAAATTAAAAGGTAAAGAAACGTACAGGTTATCAGAAGTATACAAGCTCACACCGTGAACCAAGCAATCCAGTAGAACACACAATTGCAATTATGACAGTACAGTGGGAACGACAGATATTTGTCACAAAATCCAGAAGACTAAGCAGGACGTGAGGAAACACAGCCAAAATGACAGAGGACAAATAATAGCAATTTTGATTTACTACTTATTAGTAAAAAATTAACAACACTCAACTGCTTTAACCTGAGCATTTCACCTATACATGCGGTTATCATTCATTGCTAATCATGACAGCGGGGAACGGCTTTGCTCGGAGATACATCATCTTTAGTGATGAGAGAACATGCTCGGATAAGGTGTTATCTGAGCATGATCGGGTGACAACTAGTGATGAGCGAATATACTTGTTACTCGAGATTTCCCGAGCACGCTCGGGGGTCCTCTGAGTATTTTTTAGTGTTCGGAGATTTAGTTTTCATCGCCTCAGCTGAATGATTTACATCTGTTAGCCAGCATAAGTACATGTGGGGATTCCCTAGCAACCAGGTAACCCCCCACATGTACTTATGCTGGCTATCAGATGTAAATCATTCAGCTGCGGCAAGAAAACTAAATCTCCGAGCAATAAAAAATACTCGGAGGACCGCCGAGCGTGCTCGAGAAATCTCAAGTAATGAGTATATTCGCTCATCACTAGTGATAACCCTTCGGTGTGCTTGACAAACAAGCTTGAGTCCCCGTGTCTGCATGTCTCGTGGCTATTTGACAGCCGCAATACATGCAGGTATTAAAACCTTTTTGCTTACAATCTGGATGCTGTAAAATAAAATAATAATTTCCAACACTAGAGGGGTTTACCAGTTTTAGTAAACCCCTGATCTTCTGCTACAGTTCGTTTGGAAAAAATTTTAAAAAAAAAAAGAACAGAGTCTTACTCACCTTTCCCGGGTCCTGCACTGAGTCTCACTGATTGACTACAGCGCTCGATGTAACATCAATGCTGCAGACAATAAAAGATACTGGCAGCAGTGGCATAGACTCTGCACTGGACCTGGTGAGGGGGAGTAAAGCTCAGTTTGTTTGTTTCTTTTTTCAACAAACTTCACTTAAAGGTCAGGTGTTTTCCAAAACTAGAAAACCCCTTTAAGGATCTATTAGCATAACAAAAAAAATAAATATAAAAGGAAATAGATAAGTATTGGATATGAAAACTATTTTACTCTGTATGCACATGTAAAAAAAAAATCTATTTTTTAACTTTAAGACTGGAAACAATGTAGGAAGGTATTGTTGTGGAGGGTAGAAAGCCTGGTGAATTTTAACCTACTGAACAATTCACTACAATTAATTCTTCTTTGCATTTATGGTCTTCTCTCATCTTCACAATCTTTAGTTCCAGACTTGATGTCTGCAGCACTTCTTTAATCTTTGTTACTGATGCTCCTGGGTTGATGGATGTAATCACAGAAGCATATAATGATGCTGTTATGGGGATCCAGATCAGGTTAAATGCATTTTTTTTTTTAATGGGTGACGAAAACGTGTACAAGGATCCTTGGAAATCAAATGAAAGATAATGGAAAGGAGTTGGGAGTGACAAACAAGAACCAGATCTTCCAGTCTGAGGTGGTTAAGTATTTAATAGTCAGGAGCTTGCAATTAACTTTTACTAAGTCATCCCTTCTTCTGTATGTATCTAATATATATATGTCTTTTAGTAGTTTGGGGAACATCTGCATAATTTGGTGTACCCTAACGGGACATCGATGCAGACGAAGATTTCGGCTGGTCCAGCCACCTGTCAGAACGCCCGCCAAAGTCAATAAGGAGTTTTTCTCCGCTTCATGGTAAATTGAATCTCAGTAATTTAAAGAGTTGTTTTTGTCTTTATCTGGATCTTGACAGTCTTTTTTTCAACACAATAAACTATGGAACTATGAGGTCAACATCCCCATGAGAATTGTAAACCAGAATATAGAGGTTGGAGCTTTGTCATAATGAAGGAAGAGCTGCTGACATAAGGCCTTGAGCTTCCAAAGCTGATCTCTCAAATCTAAGCTATGGGAGGGAACAAGTATTTTCACAAGTTTAATCCAGAGTAAAGGACCTACCATGTAGAACTTGCTGAAGTTCACATTTATGGGGTTAAAAAGAGATTTGCCTGAAAGATGAACCATCAATGCTGAGTATTCTTTATACTTAATTTTCCCTTTTTCTAATAAAATAACTATATATATTAAAAAAAAAAAAAAGATTTGAAAACAAGTCATGTTATTATTGATAATCCAGAAGTATTGCAGTGGTTTCCTCCTTCGGGATTCTTTATCCATTGGCATTTGGAAAAGTCACAGTAGCCAAGGTTAAGTTGGGTTTTTAATAAAAATGGAGTAGGTAAAATCCACTGCAATTTTTTCCATAATTGGTCTAATGACAATCAGCTCATGGTCACTATTTCCTTTATAATTTTCTAAAAGAACTAAACTGAAGATTAGCATTTTCTTGTTGGCGAGTACTCGATAATAAGGACCAGAAGGGAATCTGGAACCAAAATTATAATAGTACTGCAAGTATTGTGTGCAATTCTGGTGGAGGTAATAATAAAAAAAAATAATCTCCATGCTACCAAACAAGTCAAGAGCCACTCAGAGAATCAAGAAAAACTATTATTCCAATTCCGGTTGGATAGGAGGTACTATCAATGTAATAAGTGGAAGGGATCTGGATTCAAAGCCGTATAATTTGAAGACCACAACGATTTAAGCCGCAAGGATACACTCAGTGGTCGTATTAAGTACTCTTGAATATCAAGGTAAAAAGTGCCATAATATTTAAAAGGTGAACAACATGAAAGATATGTAGATCTAAGCTGAACCGCCATTGACTTTGGAATATAGAAGTTGTTTTTTACAGGATCCCCAATTTGAGCAGAATTCTTCTGACCAATAGGGAATTATATTAATCTGTATTCATGAACATAGCCATACAGGACAGCTAACTCTCTGTAGTCGTCTCATTACCTTTTTCTGGGTTGGCAGAGTGATGTTGAGGTTGCAAACTGCAGTCTGGGGTAGGCCTTTTGTTGTCTTTGGCTCTTTCAAAAATGACAGTCGCCCACAAGGCTCCTGACTGGGGTCTCTCACCTGAAATGTATTTTACAAATCACAATACAAAGCACATTAAATAAAAAATAATAGTATAGTACACAATCTGCTGTAACTTTCAGGTAATATTATGAAAATCACAGACTGATGGATCATATTTATTAAAGCATAGGTTTGAGTACAATTAGCTATATCCACCAGACTTCAGTAGGAATTCGCACAAAAAAACTGACATACGTGCTATTGAAGTGTTGTGGACAGTTTTTTCTCCTCCTTTAACAAGAAGGCATGGACTACATATAAAAGTCTAAAAGGAGGTATGGTATGAAATGAGAAAGTAAGCCAACCAACAGGGGAAAAATTCCAAAAGAAAGAGGAAAATGCTGGCACAACCATCCAGTAAAATAAAAAAAAAACCTTCATTCAAAATTCCATAAAAATAGGTGGAACCACATAATAACTTAAAAACCTGACATGTTGCTGACAAGACAAACACCCTTAATCAGCCTAGAAACATTTCAGGTTTTTAAGTAGCTATATGCTTTAGCCTGTTTTTATGGAATTTTTAATAAAGGCTTTTTGATTTTATTGTATGGTTGTGACAACATGTACCTCGGATATTTTTGCTATGCTTCACCGGCTGGATTTTGCACACTTCCTTCAATATGTCATCCGATCACAGGCGTGGTAAGCCCCCTTTTTATTTCTTTCAACCAACAGGTGTTCTAAATGTAGATACAATGTCTAAATATTCATGAAATGTATTATACTAATGAACAAATCTGCTAAAAATTGAATTAGGCAGATCACATGAATTATCCAGGAAGTTCACATTGAAGTTATTTGATTTGAATCAAATTCTCTGCAGACCTCAAAGCATAATAAACATGGGGTGAAAAAAGAAGCCTCACCACACCACTCACCTGTGTCACTTCTACTGCTTGCAGTGTGGTCCTCTGCGAGTCTGGTCCTCTGTGCATCCTCTTCTGCCATCTGCACTTAGTACCAGGGATTCTGGCAATGAGTAGGTCTCAGACGTCACAACGCACGTTGCCCAAGACCGAGTCATTGCCTCAGGTGATGTGCCATGTGACGTGACATCATGACGGAATGACTGATATCTGAGGTCTACATGGCACCAGAAGCCCCAGCTCGGGGTGAAGATTTTGGAAGAGCTGAAGAGTAGGCATGGAGGAGTAGATGGCAGAGCTGCGGTGGGATAGATGAGCGGCGAGGTGAGAATTAATTTTTACAGCCCTGTACAGTTCAGCAAAATGGTCGCCAGATGGTCGCCATGTTGTTGAATTTGCACAAGGCAAATCACAAAAAAATTCAGATTCAAGAGAACAGATTGGTTCATCGCTAACTGTCCACCATAAGCTCTGATATAACTTTAGTAAATGTTCTGACTTTCAGGTTAATGTGCGTATTGAATCTGAGTTACAGTCTATATTTATTGATGACTCATTTTAAATTATGTAGAAAACGAAGCTCAACTACCCCAATTTTCTAGGAGCAACCAGCAGGAATCTAATGGGAGTAAAAATCTATTTGTGCTATTGAGTCTACTAAAGGTTGAGGTGGGAAACAGTGAAATGTTCTTGGGGACTTCAGGACCTCCTCAAGTGCTTATTTTCTGAAGTAGAAGCCTTTTCCAGGATGAGATGAACCCTGAAGTTGGACCTACCCTGTACATGGTACGTGGATGACCAAGAGCTTCAAGCTACAGTATGTCTTTACACTTATCCTACCTGACTGCACAGAAAGTGTAACACCCATCAAATTTAACAACTAACGGCTATTGTGTCATCTGACATTAGAGGCCACGTGGTGTTTATATAGAAATGAGAAGATAGGAATCAGTCATCTCCCCGAGCATTAGGAATATGTTTCAGGACGTTTCTGGCCATCAGAAAGTTCCTCCTCTTATACGGACCTTTGTTGCTCAAAATAAATCATAATTTACATTTGAGCGCTTGGGGTCAGATTGTACATACGTACATCCAAGAAATCCATAATAAATTATCATATTTATCACTTACCTTCACAGAAAAAGGCAGTCTGTTTTCTTTGAAAGCATAGAAATTAAATACAAGCTGCTGCCCTCCTTTTGTTAGTGGCGCCAGATTTCCATAGCAGTCCAAATGGATCGGTTTCCCTTCTAGTACCTGTTTAAAAAAAAAATTATTAACATGACGATCTGAATGAAAAGATCAGTGGCTTTATTTATTTATTTTGTTTTGATAAAGTATTTTTACTGATGTTTTCCAACAATTTTTACACAAACACTACTATTACTGTACCCGCATCGGGTAAACACAGAAAATTAAGAACAAATGGGATGGGGGGGAATGGGACATGGAAAGGGGAAGATCAAATTAAATTATAAACAAAAGTTCCCAATCTACAAAAAAAGGACAAAACATATAGTTATCACCACTGTAATGCCTAGAAAGAAAACATCTCCTTTTGGGGCTTCTAGCTGTGCAATCATTATTATTGCTCATGGGATAAACATGGATCATATCTCTCGTAATCCTCTTTATTAAATCAAGCCCAATCTATATCTTACTAATTCCCTTGACAGGAGCCCTGGTTCGTCCATCCAGGCAGCCCAAAGCTCTTCAAATTTATTAATATTGCCTCTTTTTTTGTACACACCTTTTTCCAAACTTATAAACCAGTTAGTGGTCTTATTTATGGACAACACATCTTTCAAAGTATGTAAATTCTCCAGATAGTAATGGTTTAGTAAAAACTTATATTCCCCTGGAAGTGTAAAATCTGGAGAATTTGTTCCAACAACTTTGCATCGTGCAATTATTTTGTTATTCTCCTAGAAATGCCTTGTAAATGTTGCATGCCAGTACATGATAGTGCCAGCTTCTCTAGGGTCACATCTTCTAGACAAGGAGAGGGATGATCAAAAGAGAAGTGATCCCCTTTGCATTAGCTTCAAAGAAGGAAACGTTTCAGTCAATAATAACAGTGAAAATGAGAGATGACTTTGGCATATACTCTATATAAGCTATTGTCCACTCAATATTCTCCTACGGACAGAGAAACTTACTTCTATGTCTTTACTCCTGGCAACCTCTTCAAAGTTCTCCTGCTGTTCCAGTGTTTTGTCCACTTTGTCATCTGTCATGCAGAAGCAACGCAGTCGAGCTTCCACAGGGTCGTTCATTTTGGCAAAGACAACAAACTTGGCCATGTATGGTACACATATCAATTCCCTGTAGAGCTGCGTCGCTAAACTCACAGTTTCAGGAATCTGATGACAGTCGCCAAGCCAAAATCTGCACAAACACACACAAAAAAAAGTGATATAACTTCCATATGTAGAGAAGTTTAGCAGGTTAAAAGGGTTGTGCAATGTTTGTTCCTCAGGGGTGCACCATTCCTTGACTTCCCAACTTCCGTCTAGCAGAGGGGCGGATAGCTCATGAAGATTTGGCCCAGTGATATGGCTGAGCTGATGTTCTCAACTCTACACTCTCCAATTTTACTTTGCCTCTGCACGATTGCAAAAGTGTGTGGGCACTGATGCTGGTCGAATCAGCAACAAGGCCAGTGTCATAACAGCTTGCAAGATGAGGAGCAAACGGCTTGGAAGGGTGCACTTTTTGGCTTGGAAATCAGCCACCTCCCAGGTGGCCACTATCCTTGACAATGAGCTGTAAGAATTAAGAATCCCTCCATTCTTGAGAATAAAAAGGATTTTTAGTAAGTAGTAAATTGGAATCTTGCTTGTTTTTAGCACTTTGCAATTGTAACCATTTGCAATCATGAGACCACCCATTAATGAAAGAAAGGTATTTTATGATTTTACAGGATGTCTGAAACTGGGAAAAATATGGTTTTCTTCCAAAAACAGAGCGACACCAGTTGATGGGCTGTGCTCATTATTACAGCTTTGCTCACTTCACTTCATTGGACCATACCTGCAATTCAGACGTAACTTACAGACAGGCATGGCGCTGTTTTTGGAAGAATTCCATCATGTTTGTCAAATCCTGGACAACCCTTGTATTTAAAGGGAACCTGTCACCCCCTTTTTTCGATTTGAGATAAAAATATGGTTCAATTGTGCCTGAGCTCTGCTTTACAGCAGTACCTTTCATATCCCCCTATTCCCCACCTTTGCTTATAAAATACCTTTGTAATCTCTCAGTTTTCGTATGTAAATTACCCCGCTTCGGTCCAAAGGACGGGGCCTATTCGCCGTCTCTCCCCCTGCTCCTCGGCGTGCTTGACTTTACGAGATCTGTGAATAACACATATCCCGTACAGTTTGTGTGTGCGCATTGAATTGGCCTCTAGCGCCTGCGCAGTATATTTTGCCCAACTGTGGTCAAAGCATAATATCACTATTGCACATGCGCCCCCATTTTTCATGACATTCTATGCCCCCTTGCATGGCAAGACTTCCAGGGCACAAAACGTCATAGAAAATGCCAGCGCATGCGCAATAGTAATTTTATGCTTTGACCACAGTTGGGCAAAACATACTGCGCAGGCGCTAGAGGCCAATTCAATGCGCACGCGCAGAAATTGTACGGGATCTATGCTATTCACAGATCTCGTTAAGCACGCCGAGGAGCGGGGGGAGAGACGTAGAATAGGCCCCGTCCATTGGACCGGACCGGGGTAATTTAAATACGAAAATGGAGAGATTAAAAAGGTATTTTATAAGCAAAGGTTGGGAATCAGGATATATGAAAGGTACTGCTGTAAAGCAGAGCTCAGGCACAATTGAACCATATTTTTATCTCAAATCGAAAAAAAAGGGGTGACAGGTTCCCTTTAAACAGAAGAATTATGGTAATCAATATTTTTTGTCAGGGATAATTTTTAGGCATGTTGGTGTCCATAGTATGTCGCTCAAACAAGTCATGTTTGCTATCCATTTTCTTGGCTTCCAGAGCAGCTTATCACCTGCTTCAATTTTTTTAAGTAGGTATGATAGGATAAATATTTTATTTTAAAATATATTACATTTTAAAGACAACACTTTGTATCTTATGTATTGCTATGGTAACGAATTTTGCCAATTCATACCCATTGTGAGGCAGTGACTGGTGCTATATGCGAGGGTTGTTATGTGTCCCCCATGATGTGCAAAGAAGCATATGGCGTAGCTGTGGTTGCAATGCAAAATAAAAGTGAGTATTGGTCTTGGACATACTATATGTCCAGGGCAGATTTAAGAAAACCTGTTGGGCTTTTCTTTTTGAAACGGACTACAGGATGGTAGTGGGGCAGTCCATTTCCTCCCCCGCCCCCCAGCCTGGGTTTTCCATGTGGCCCATGGACACAGATTCAAGTTACAAACCCTGCAGAAAAGGGTTTGGGTGTGTCAGTTTTGATCTTGTAAGCAGGCACTGTGGAAGGCTCTGTAGAGCTCTTCCTGTGTGAGGCAACACAGGGTCATGCGGAGCCAAAAGTCCTGGCACTCGCAGCGTACACGGCGGGGCAGTCGCCCATGGCAACCAGTCACAGACTGTCTTTGTTTTCCCGGCTGCGATCCGGAGGATCCATTGTACTTTCTGTTTGTGAGTACGCTGTACATTAAAAGAGACTTTACTTTTAACTTTTCCTGGGTCACTGCCTCATCACTGCACAGCGTGGACACCGCTGCACTACACCACACCATATATTTCTTGTATTTTTTTGTGACTTAAAATTTACCTGGCAGACACATTGGTTGTAAAAGATACACAGTCATTGACAAATGTCAGAGGAGTTGTTCCTGTAATGTCCTCCCATTGAGCTGGAGACGTCCCACCTACAACAAAACGTATTACCTTTTAAGACTTCAAAAAGTTGCAACCTAAACAAACTGCTAATCATTGGGTCTGATTGATATTTGACCGGGACCCATAACAAACTGCAAATGAATGAAAATAGCACTGAGCGATTTGCTGGCTATAAAATATTCAAGCACATGCCAAGGTTCAGATGGACTTCTGTCCAAATATCATGGGGTTTTGAGTCTGAACATTTTAAGTTTTTACACTTTGATGTAGCAATTTCTGCTAACAGAATGGTGAAAGCATATAATTATGGGCACAGCAGCTGTCAAAGCTCAATTTGTTTGCAATGTTTAAGTGCTTCTCAAGTGGATACAAATTACTATACAAAATTATTTGCTTGATTTAAAACAAAAAAAAAAAATTAAAGAAGCAGTGCCTTCATCGATCGTCCAGTTCTGATGTTTAACCAGGCCCCAATACTTCTCGATGCCATCTCAACACACAGAGAATAGCAGGAGATGCCTAATTTGCCAATTACTGGGCAAGGTGTGTCACACTGCTATGGCTAATGATCGGCTGATATGGCATTTCCTGTATGTTGAGATGGTCTCGAGATGTAGTGACCTGTGTGGAGCAGGGAAGTCTCAGAACCGGAACTACAGAGATTGGGAAGAAAGCACTTGGAGGAGAAAGCACTCGGCTTTTTTTATTTCTTGAACCAGTCTGAGACCTTTATAAAAAATTTTTTACCAACCCCTCAAAATGTGGAATCATTATTTGATATGAGGATACTGTATTTGGAATTTTGTATGTTCCAAAATGTCAATGTTGTTATACTTTTATATATATATTTATTCCATCATAGATGAAAATGATCTGACAATAGGAAATGTGCCTGATCAATAGTATGACCGACTGTTTGTAAAAGCTCGCTCACACTGGTGCCGAGCCGAGTGCTATCAGAGGTTTTATCGGATAGCACTCGGCCCAATGTTATACTATGGGGACACGCAGATCTGGTAATTATTTTTCATGCTGATTTGGCATGAGAAAAAAAACTGCAGCATGCTGCGAGCGGCTCTGCAAATCAGATCACATGCACCCATTCACACCTATGCGTGCAAAACATCGGACTGCACTCAGATATCATCCGGATACAGACAATGGAGAGTTCAGTGTACCGACACTCGGATCTAACTCTGATCAGAGTTTGAGCTGAGTGTCATTAGCATAAGCCATTAATTCTTGCATAAGAAAATGATCGCTTGGGTAACCTCCTACTATCAACATTCCGGAAAGAATTGGTAGATTAGGACCATGGTTGAAAAAAATCCAACATGTTTCCTTTTAGGCTAAAATTGGTTCCATTTAAAACTATGATCAGCCAAGTGGTCAAACCTACCATCGTTTTGCCCTGTGTGTGGCTAACGTGCGGGTTTTAGTCATTGATACGCACCTGTAATACTGCACAGCAGCCTGAGACTCGGGGTAGTGTCTCCTTTATAGCCGTTGGTTACACCTTCACCGGATGGTGGGGGCACCGGGATTGTCATAGTTATCGGCTTGTGGAATTTCCTCCTCCTGGGTTCCACAGTGACAATAGGACTAAACGTGGCTCGGTTTCCAATGACCTTTTTGACCAACTCATCGGGTACCGGCTGTGCCTGTAATTCATTAATGATTTACATAATTAATAGCATCCATCCAGCAGGTCAACAGTAAAAAAAAAGCCATTGTTTCATTTTTCATTAACTAAAATATCATTTGTACTTAATTGATTTAGAAAGTATAGAGCTGGGGAGCCGGGCAGGTGCATGGGCGGTCAACCACAACAAATTAACCAGAACCTGCAAAAACAACAGTTTTTTTTGCCTTGTATTCAATTTCCAGCATCAAATTACAATATAAGTAAGAACAAAATATTCCCTGTATGATTAACTCCTCAATCACCTTCTTAAGTTATGTTAACATTCTAACTACCGTAGATGAATAATTGTAATACTGGCTCCATTATTGGTAATTTGCCCCTGAAATCAGGCAGCGGGTTTTTTAAATTTTACTCAAAGCAGGGATGAGGAGTATGCTGAATAGGAGGCAAATAAATGGCATTTACTGACTATCCAAAAGCTAGTATTCTGACATTTAGGAACTGAGGGTGATGCATTAAGATTATTGGGCCCCAATATTGCATGTCCTGCTCCTGTTTCCCTGACTTCTTAAAGAAGCAAAAAATGTCATGTATTCTAAGCCTGCGTTGTTCTGTTCATTTTCAAGGAAGTCCATCACACTGTCAAAAGAAAGAAGACGGTGCTAGTATGGTTGTTATAGGTGCCAAGCCCCTACAACACTGTATAGGCCACTTAAAATTCATTTTGGGGGTGACGGACTCCCTTTAATGTTTCTTAACTCTGCTGTTCTGCTCCTTCGCAGCATGCATTGTTTTGTCTGGATCTGTGATGGAAGCCCTAAACGGAGCAGATGTGAAAATAGCCTAACTTACTACTTTTTTCCTTCTTGCTTTCCATCTTTAGATCATAGTTTCCATCTGATTAGTTTGGTCATTTGATCCAAAGGTGACCTCCACTGGGATTTAATGATGTCTCTGTGTTCTTAAGGGTACCGTCTTCGCGTGACTCATTTGCGTCCGCCTACAAGCATCTTTGGGGTTGAATAGAGCTGTATGCTTGCATGCATTAAAGGGTTATTTCTGAAATCATGATTTAAAAAAAAAACGGGCCTCCGGAACCCCAATAATAGGGCTTTGCGGAGTCCCATCTTCAGTGGAGCAGAAATGCGTATGCTCAGCTTCCATTCCATTCATTGTCTATAGGACTGATGGAAATAGTATTGTATTCTGGGTCTGTTGGGAAAAGTAAAGACACTGACTGTTGCATAGATCTGCTATATGAAAAACGGGGCTCCACCGAGGCTTGTCTATATGAAAAACGGAGCTCCACCGAGGCTTGTCTATATGAAAAACGGGGCTCCACCGAGGCTTGTTCTTGGGGTTCTGAAATCCTTTTCTCAGGAATGCTGGGTGTCTAAGAAGCTGGACCCCCAGCGATCAGCAAAATATCCCCTATCATATAGATAGGGGATAACGTATGATATTGGGAATAATCCTATAAAGGAAACCATCAGCGGCTGGTAAAGTGACCACTGGGTGACTCACCTGTGGCTCTTCCACCCCTGTCCAAGCTTGATTAACAGGTCTCTACCTATATGTATATATTATGTACCTTGTATAACACAATGATAGGGAGTCTGAAATATAAAATCCAATTGTCTTACTTACCTGTAGGCCTACTCGAATTCTCTTAGTCAGAGCCCCCTCTGGGAAGGAGGCCTGAACTCGAGGGGCTGTTGTACTCTTCAGGACTCCACCTTCAGGTCCAATCTGATTACTCTCTTGCTTTATCCGAGACACAACAGCAAAATATTGTGGGAAATCCTTTGTAACAATTCGACATATTCTCTTCTTTTCTAGTTCTTCTGCGCTGTCCAATTCTTAAGTAACAAAGAATAATATCTTAAGGTCATCATTTTTTTAAAACTTGTCTTAACCAGTGTATTATGGGACATAATTGTCCTTGAGATTAAAAATATCAAGTTCTGCTAAATGCATTTGTAAAGTACCAGTATGTGCCGTATACTGTGATTTATATTTACACCTCTTAGACCGCTGTGGATCATTATTTAGTCTATGGCGTCTGTTATATTGATCCTGCAATGCTCTTTTCTTTATTTAATACTATAAACTGATTTAAAAATCAAGGTTTTCAAAACAGTCATATAATGGCCACGCGGAAGGTCCATTATGTGCAAGCTGCACTTTCAAAAGAGGGGGTGAATCTGTAATCACATTTTATACTTAGATTTTAATGGTTTTTACATTTTATTGCTTTATTTTTACTTTATGATTGAAATTAAATTATAAGAACAATTTTTCATGAAGACTTCACTTTCCTGTATATAATCATCTCCCCTTTGGGATGTATGGCAAAATGTGAAAATATCTATATAGAGCAGGATGATACATAGAGGAGATGGCTTACAGTGGACAATTATATTATCTAAACCCCACCACCGGTGGCTAGCCTCCATTTAGACACAGCAGGGAATGACTTTGTGTACTGTCTTCATATTCTCTCGTTCTTGTTTTCTAATATTACAATTCTTATGAAAACACTTTTTGTTTTTCCTTTGAGAAAGGCGCCGTACCGGCACTGAAATGCGTTGGGGAAATAAAAAACCTTGCTTATACTCTCCAGATCTCGTCCTTTCCGTGAGTGAAGCTTTCACATTGTTATAGTCTCCACTTTACCAAACCGTTATCTGGACAATACTCTCCTCCAGCGCCGGGGCTGCAGCTACGGCACATCAGGCTTCTATAGGTGTTATGCCCTTATGCAACGCTTACAGGTGAGCGCTATCATCTCCCTCACCCCATCCTGTTCCTTCCCTATCTGCACATTTATCTCATCCACATCTTCCCAATTCTTATGAAAAAGGCTATTTACATAATTAATGGTGTATACCCTAAGCCAGTGTTCCCCAAGTCCGGTCCTCAAGAGCCACCAACAGGTCATGTTTTCAGTATTTCCTTAGTATTGCACAGGTGATAATTGCATCACCAGCACAGGCAATAATTCCATCACCTGTGCCATACTAAGGAAATCCTGAAAACATGACCTGTTGGTGGCTCTTGAGGACCGCACTTGGGGAACACTGCCCTAAGCTGTGCTTCCCTTTTCCACATCTCTTATGGCTGTGGCATATGAAAATTACATACCCTTGATGTGAAAGTGATGATAGCCGTAACATGTAAAGAGAATTGGTCATAATATTTCATGTTAAAAAACTTTATGCGATATCTTGGTATTCTTCTACCCTCCAACCCACATACTATTTACCAACTTAATATCCGACCCTTAATATCTGCCATTACTCGGGAAATAGAATCTTGGACGTCTTTTAAATTATCTTTCGCCGGTAAAGCTCACCTTATTAAAATGGTTTCCTTCCCTAAAATACTCTTCCCTTTACAAACGCTGCCTGTTCTATTATCTAAAGCTGACGATCAACTCCTAACTAAGATTTTTCGACAATTTATATGGTGTTCGAGGGGGAGATCTAGGATCAGTATTTTTAAATTGCAAGAGGTTAAATCTTTGGAGGGCCTCAATTTTCCAAATTTAAGATTGTATAGCGTTGCAGCCATTTTCAGACATTCTCTTGATTGGATTTGGGCCCATACTAAATTTACCAACACCCCATTAGATGAAGCAATGTCTGGACCAATCAGTCTTCCTGCCTTGCTCCATTTACAACAAAATGGAGTTCCCGCTGCAATCAGAGATAATCCTCTGCTATGGTCCGTGGTATTGGCATGGCGTCATGCTAGAAGGATCAGCGGACTAGACCCTTATACCTCAGTTTTCCTTCCCTTTCAAGGTAACCCATTCTTTTTACAAGGCAGACTACCCCCAATTTACCGAGTGCTGGGGGAGACAGGATGCAGACTGGTCTGCGATCTTCTGACAACTACTCAATGTCCTCTTTCTCTGGAGGGTATTGTAACAACTCTGCTGGCATCGCAGCATGGCCTCACATCTCTCACACAATCTTACCCACTGCTCCAGGCCATGATGTGCTTTCTCTTTAATGCCAGCTCCATGTTCTGTGTCTCTGCTCTGTGCATGCTTCATGGCTATGTGTATAGGGGGCCGGCGCCTGAACTCTCTGGTTCTTATAGGAATCAGGTGCACCTGTCCAATCAGTTCCTGACCAATTACCAAGAGGCTTCCTGTATATAGTGCAGCTCCACCCTGTGCTCTGGGCCTGTGCAATGTGTTAGCTCAGTTAGTGTTTAACTGCTGAGTTTGCCTGGCCTTGCTCTGAGTTACTCCCTCTGAGCTTTTCTCTGTGCTATTGCCTTGTTCTTGTAGTCTGCCCTCCAGGAGGCAGAATATCCTGGTCCCTGTGTCTTTGTCCCTGTGTCTTGTTCTATTGCCTTGTCTGTACTTTGTCTTTTCTCGGTCTCCTTGTCTGTGGCTTCCTTCCCTGCTTTCTTTCCTTGTGTTTTCTGTTTCCTGCCGTGTCTCTGCCAGCCCTGAGTTCTCTGCCGTGTCTCTACCAGCCCTGTCTCAGCCGTGCCAGCCTACTCGTCTGTGTTCCAGCCGTGCTCTTCTGCCAGTCCTGCCTAATGCCCGCACCAATCCTGGTGTTCCTGTCTCTCAAGTGGGATCAGCAGCCACAGCCAGACACCACCCTGGAGTAGCACCTGGCAGCTGCCTACTGCACAAGCCTGTCCTCACCATCAGAGGCTCCAGTGAAAACCCAGGCAGCTGTCATAGTCACGCCCCTTCAAGGGTAGTCTGGTTTGTGGCACAGTGGGGCCACAAACCCCCCGAGCTCACGCCCACCAGTCAGGGCGTGAGCGTGACAGGTATTTTCTCCAAATATCCAATCTTAGTGGGTAAAATTTTTATTGCTACTCAGATTAAGCATTACGTTGACTCAGTCTTCCGAGGCATACCAGAGAGTCTCAGAACCTGTCCTCTCCATCTGATCTCCCTTGGCGCTCGTGCAGGAGTTTATTCACTAAGTCTTATCTATAAATCAAACCTTCTATTTCATGGTCAGATTCTTCAACAGGCCCGGGCAGATGGGTATCACAACTATCTAATTATAGACTGATTGATCTTTTGAAAGCCACTCTACTTATAAACTCTTTATTGCCATATGACAGTTACTCAACTATGGCCCTGTAACAACTCTGCTGGCATCACGGCATGGCCTCACACAATCTTACCCACTGCTCCAGGCCATGATGTGGTTTCTGTTTCATGCCAGCTCCATGTTCTGTGTCTCTGCTCTGTGCATGCCTCATGGCTATGTGTATAGGGGGCCGGCGCCTGAACTCTCTGGTTCTTATAGGAATCAGGTGCATCTGTCTAATCAGTTCCTGACCAATTACTAAGAGGCCTCCTGTATATAGTGCAGCTCCACCCTGTGCTCTGGGCCTGTGCAACTTACTCCCTCAGTTCTTAGCTGCTGAGGTGCCAGGTCCTGTCTCGGTTACTCTCTCTTGTCTGCCACCCAGGGGGGCGTTGTACCCTGGACTTGTCCTGTGTAGCCACCCAGTGGGGCTTTGTACCCTGGTCTCTGTCTTGTGTAGCCACCCAGAGGGGCATCATACCCTGGCTTGTGTCCATGTCTCTGTGTCTTGTCTCGTTCCTGACTCTGTCTTAGTCTAGTCCTATTCCTCTGTCTGTTTATATTTGTCTTGGTTTGCCTTTTCTGCTCTGTTCGTCACTGTCTGTGGCTCTGCTCCTCTTTGCTCTGCACTCTGACCTTGCTTTACACTCTGTGGTTTTGCTCTCAGCTCTGCACTCAGACCTTGCTCCGCACTCTGTGGCTTTGCTCTGTGGCTCCGCTCTTTGCGGTTCTACCTGGCTCCGCTCTTTGCGGTTCTACCTGGCTCCGCCTCCTGCGTTTCTGCACTTGGCTCCGTCTCCGCTCTTGGCTCCGCCTCCAGCATTTCCGCTCTTGGCTCCGCCTCCAGCGTATCCGCTCTTGGCTCCGCCTCCAGCGTCTCCGCTCTTGGCTCCGCCTCCAGCGTCTCCGCTCTTGGCTCCGCCTCCAGCGTCTCTGCTCTTGGCTCCGCCTCCAGCGTCTCTGCTCTTGGCTCCGCCTCCAGCGTCTCTGCTCTTGGCTCCGCCTCCAGCGTCTCTGCTCTTGGCTCCGCCTCCAGCGTCTCTGCTCTTGGCTCCGCCTCCAGCGTCTCTGCTCTTGGCTCCGCCTCCAGCGTCTCTGCTCTTGGCTCCGCCTCCAGCGTCTCCGCTTTTGGCTCCGCTCTTGGCTTTGCCTTCTCCTTCTCTTCTCTTAGTTCCACCTTCTACTCGTACTCGGCCTCCTGCGTTTCTGTTCTTGGTTCTAGCTCTTGTGCTTTCGCTCTGCATCCGCTCTTGCGGTCTGTCTCTACTTGTTATTTAGTCCTCCTGTCTGAACAGGTTCCTACCTGTTTCACATACCTGCCTGCAGACCGGTCCCTACCGGTTCTTCCTATGTTCCAGTGTCTCTGTCAGTGTCTCTAATGAGCTGTTTGATCGACTTCAAGCCTGCGCTCCTAATGACGAATCCAAGCCAGTAGATCCTCCATGCTACTATGGGGACCCAAAGCAATGTCGTGTGTTCCTGGAGCGGTGCTTGCGTTATTTCAAGTGGCATGCTACCCAATTTCCCACTGACTGGTTGAAAGTAGGTTTCTTAATAGCCTACCTTAGAGGAGATGCTTTGATGTGGTGCGACCCCCTTTGGGAAGCAGGGGACCCCATCATCTCGAATCTGCCGGCCTTCCTGGTGGCCTTCTGTAAAGCCTTCGATGAGCCAAGTACTGCATCTCCTGAAAAGTCTTCCCCTTCAAGCTCACAGAGATGGTCCAGACGAAAGAAACCTGTAGGTAAACCGTGACTTCCGTCCATGACCGTCCAAGACTCATCTGTTCCACAACCCGCCAAAACGGCCACCCGAGCAAGATCCAAGAGGTCTAATAAGAGGGGTCTGGCAAATCTGCAGCCTGAATCTGGTGCTGAGATTGAAATACGGTATCCCTGTGGTTGTAAAGAAAATTCAGATGGTCTTTGCCCTGTGAAGCCTGTACTCCAAAACCCTGGGCCAGTAGGAGAGGCTGCCCCTGGCGAGAGTACTTCCTCTCCGTCAAAGTTAATGACTGTTTCTCTGCCTTCTGGGAGCTTTGGTGTGTTTGAGCCGCCTATCATTCGGAGTCAGTGTATGGTCTCCATTCTACAGCTCCAGAACCCGGTGTGGGCGTTGCCTGATAATGGCCGAGCCCTGCTAAAGAGCAGTCTAGTCCTGCAAGGACAACTACAGCTCCAAGTTGGAGCCTTATACACGAAGAAGTTTGTTTTCCGTATGCTGTCTGTTATGCCCATGGGTCATTCTGAGCCAAGGAGTCAACCACCCGCTCTGGTCAAGAGTTCCAGTAAAGTGCTTCGTTTGAACTTACCCAGTCTTGAGAAGTGTCTGGTTCCCATGCATCAAAGACTCTCAGCAGTGTCATCTTCTTCAGCTGGTCTGCTAGTCGTCGAGTCAAGATGTGCTGACGTCACCGAAGATGGGGAAACGGTGACGATGTCTCCACACATCTCCAATGACTATACCACTAAACAGTTAGTCGTCGAGTCAAGGTGTGCTAACGTCACTGAAGATGGGGAAGCGGTGACTATCTCTCCACACATCTCCCACGACTATTCCTGTAATCCGTTCCTAGGAACATCCCCACCGTTTGGACGATTTCTTCTGGATAACGGGCAGAGGATGATTCCTATGTGGATACCTTCAGCGTCCTTGTGGCCGGCTGGTGAAGATTTCAAAACAGAAGTTTGTTCACCTCATTTTTTCTCTGACCCGGTGGAGCTGTTCTCCACTCTCATCTCTAATGACTTTTCTTGTGTTCCGTACCTAAGAACATCTCTGCTACCTGTCGGGCAAAAGTTGAATCCTATGATTCTTGCGGTCTTTCTCTACTTGTCATTTAGTCCCCCTGTCTGAACAGGTTCCTACCTGTTTCACATACCTGCCTGCAGACCGGTCCCTACCGGTTCTTCCTATGTTCCAGTGTCTCTGTTGTACCCGTCTGCCTGCCTGTGTCCCAGCCGTGCCCGCCTGTCAGCCAGAGTACCAGCCGTGCCCACTCCGTTCCTTAGTGGGATCAGCAGCCACAGCCAGACATCACCCTGGAGTGGCACCTGGTAGCTTCCTATTGCACAAGTCTGACCTCACCATCAGAGGCTCCAGCGAACACCTAGGAAGCTACTTAGTTACGCCCCTTCCAGGGAAGTTTGGTCTGTGGTCCAGTGGGGCCACACCCCCGTATGCCCGCGCCAACCAGTCTTGGCGCGTGCGTGACAGGCCCTCATGATTTTCCATAGGGTTTACATTTCCCCAGAGGTCAAATCTAGGATGATTTTGGCTAATCCCTCTTGTCATAAATGTTTACACTCTCCAGCTGACATCTTTCATTGTCTCTGGGATTGTCCAAAGATACAGGAGGTTTGAGATATGCTTCTTCGCCATTTCACCAACACCTTCAGCATTCGCTTCACATTATCTCCAGAATGGGCGTTATTTAATATTTTCCCACGGGATCAAGTACTCGGACTCTGCTCAGCAACGACGTGTTTTAACTATTTGGGCGGCGGCTACCCGCAAGAGTATTCAGCATCTGTGGGCACAGGATGCAACCCCTTCACTAAATCTAATTTCTTCGAAGGTAACATATTTGTTTAAAATGGATTGGATTGAGTCCATACTTCATAAAGAAAGTCATACGGAACATTTTTAACGCACATGGTCCTCCTTTATTGATCTGCAGCCACTATCAGTTCGTCAAGCATGACATGGTTGCTTTCAATTCACCAATTGGTATATGAGAGAGCTTATATCTGGTAACACAGCTATTAGTCTTACCTAATTAATCCTGCAGGGTTTCAAATGTGCCTGGGGGGGGGGGGGGTGTGTTGGGGTCGGGATTGGTTGTTATACTGAATAACCCTGTCTTCTTTTGAATCTTTCAAGCTACACTTTCTGGATATTGTTATGCCCTTCTTTGTCTTTACATGCTATGTATGTTGCTGATTCTTATCTTGTTTGCAGACGGTTATAAATAAATATAAAGATTTAAAAAAAAAAACTTTATGCGTTTTTAAAATAGTTTATTTTTGACCTGGCGAGGCCGGTGTATTTATTTTTAAAATCCATGATTTAATACTTTTTAATTTTTCAGCAAGAAAAGGAGATGACAGATCTCTAACCACAACATAATGGCCAAATGCTTAAAATTTACTGGAATGTATTTTACACTGGCAGATACAAGTAGAAAACGGCCCCTGTGCAAGAACAGTATATGGGCCCTTTGCAGACCAATAGCTCATCATAATGCACAAGTCTACATATTTTGGAAGTGGAAGTGGGCACCCTTTACCTTTTGGGCCCCTGTGCGGCTGATATATCCGCCTCTGGTACTTTACTGAAAATAAGATTTACCTTCATCCATGCCGTTCAGCAATTCAGTCAGCTCTTCCAGTCTGCAGTCATATTGGTGCTCCTTCCAAGACTCTCCATTCTCACTTCTCAGTACAATCAATTCCCTTTCTTTGCTTCTCATAGATCCAAAGTGGGGGATTTCTACTATGACAGGTCTGCACAGAAAAAAAAAGTCACTTTAAAAACAAAACCACCAAAAACACAGACACCAAACCCTCGACATGTAAAAAAGTAACAAAATAATATAAAAACGAAAACCAAAAAGCTGCAGAATCCATCAGATGATAAGTGAGTATAAGTGCTCTTCATAAAAGAATTATTATAAGGCTTAATCATGTGTTATTTACTTCTGAAGTTTATGGTTACAGAAGACGGATTCTGCAGCTTTCTTGGTTGATTAATAGACAGTATCCATATTCTCCTACAGAGGTTGTACATATGTCATCCAAGCTGTGAGTTGCAGCAAAAGAAGCGCAGAGCAAATTTTTAGAAGAAGAATATATCATCGTATGGAAAGCATCTGTTAACCCGATCTTTTTATTTCCTATTTAGAGCTAAGGAATTAGGTTGTTTGGAGTAAATCTTCCATGCAATCCTGTAGACATACAAACATAGGAGACTGGACATACTTTAGTCAAAGAAATGAACACAGGGCAATGGCAATACAAACTTTGCAGGTTAATAGGTCAGATACTGTCTGCTTTTCGTCAGAGACTACATAATCATTGTGCATGGAGTAGAACGTGACTGTTCGGAGAGAAGGTATTTCACAGTCTTTCATCATTTCAACTTTTTTCAAATTTTAGAATTTGTTCAGTAACTTTTATTATAAGTACACATAATACTACAAAGCAATGGCTTATAAACACAACTTTTCTAGAAAAATGTTACTTTCTGAGTAGAGACCCACATCAAAGAAATGTCAGTCCTAAGATATGAATAAGCTATTGAGTTGTTGCCTCACTTTGCTGAATTCTACTGAACCATCTCCTACTTTTATCTGTTCATGGGCGGACTGGGTGAAAGTCAATATGACAGCCCTCACACAAGGTCAACTGGGTATTCTGCTTTGTTGGTCAAGATCCAACTGAAAATTTCACGAGCCAGATAAGGTGTAGAACGGATTTTATTTTCAAGGCGTTTCAAAGTCATCTGAGTTCTTCATCAGGAAAAAAACAAGGACAATCTGAAAAACCAGGACAATTTTTCTGGATGAAGAATTCAGAATAGTTCAAAACACGTTAAAAATAAAAGCAGTTCTCTACCATATGTGATTTGTGAAATGTTCTTTTGGATCATCACCAACAGCGGAGAATACTCACCTTTCCTTCCCCAATTCACCATTTATCGGTTGTTTATCGGTTGTTTCAATCCGTCGGACTGCAGCAGTTGTTCTACATGCGGTTTATGTGTTGTCTCACACAACTGAACCAGGAAATGTAACCTTTTTACCTATACCAGTGGTTGACGGAAAAAACCCTATTGCACTTTTCTGTTACTCAGCCCTTACACAAGGTCACACAAAAACACTCCTTTATTTGTGGGGATCCTCTCTGATCCTTGGGCCCCTAATTCACTCTGAACATTCATGATCCCTTGAAAGGAACGGCGATGCACAGTGTGTGGCTAGGAGTGTCACTATGCACATGAGCTGTGGAGGGAACTCATTTTAGGGATAGGAATAGTGTTGCATATCCTAGCGATATTCCACAACATTCTTGGATTGGACAATCTTTTTGAAGACAACCTGTCATCACTTCTGACATGTCTGTTTTAATGTTTATTTGTTAATGCAAGAATTTAAGAAAAAACAATCCGGGAGCATCTTTTCTTAGAACTCTACATTGTGCTTCTGATATTCCTCCTCGAAATGTATAATTAAAGGGACATGTTGAAAATTGCATCTGATCTGCTGGCAGGATGTTATAGAGTAGGAGGAGCTGATTTTTTTTTTCTAGGAAGTTCTATATTTTTTTGTGGGAAAAGTTTAAGAAACTTGCATTTTATTTATTGTCATCCCTGGTATGGCTATGAGTCCAGTGGGCCGGACTGCATGTACAACATGACACCCAATTCACTACTGGGTATCAGCATTCACCTTGTCAAAGAGGTATATCCCTACATACTCTCACACTGTCCAATCAGGGCTTCCAGACAAGTCAGACTGTTTAGGGACATACTTCTTTAAGAAAGGGAATTATTGAATGAATCATTCATTCATTTCTAGGAGGAATAACAGAGGAGCAGCATAACACAGAGACTTAATTAAAAAAATGCCCCAGATTTGTAATTTGTAATTTCACACAGAATACAAGTAGTTGATAAAATGGCGAGGTCAGGGCAGCTGATAGATCCTCTTTAAGATCTGATTTCCAAATCAACAGTTATCAAATTATTTTATAAGGTAGAATGCAGTTTTTCTACTTTAAGTTCTGCAAAAAACTTCAAGCCTTTTCGATAAATAAGTTTGCCTACGGAATAGAATTTTTTAACATCTTAACAGAGAATAACAGGTTGTTATTGTCTTTGGGGCAAATATAGTTTAATCTCATTTAAGTGATTGTTCTGTCTTCTCTTTTATGGGGAGCATTAGTCCCAATCGATACAGAACCCCTACATGACTCAAGATCCAAACCTTATAAAATGAGGGCATAATACCATTTACATTATTATAACAGTGGTTTATACTTGAACACTATTTTACAGTTTAAATAATATAAAATACAATTTTCATTAAAAACAGTTAAGAATCTTGCTAAACTGCCATGTATTATACATTCCGAGCCGTGCTGACATTTCTGATATTTTCTTGTGGATCTCAAGATCTATCACTTACAGTTAAATTGAGCACATATAATCTACTATTATCTGTTGTATTATATATTCTGAAAAAGTAAACTTTCTGAGTACCAGATTCTGTACAGTGCAGAGTATATCATCAGGGCAAGCGCTGTACATACACACTACAAGTAGGGAATGCTGAGACATATAAACTCAAGCGGTTGAATTATATTTCTACAAGTTAATCATAGCAAAATATTTGTAGAGCTGCTCAACTCAACATGGTACAAAGATAGAATGTGTTTTCCTGTATATACTGTAGATTATATAATCAGTATATAAACGTAAAGGGTAAACATCAGAATTTTTGAATCCTTGCGCATTATTTTACAGTTCTGTGTGACTGCCGTTGTTAGAAGTCATAATTTAGAGATGTTCACTTAAAGAGTTTGTACAGTATGTACTTTTTTTTTACTATCTGCCTAAAAACTAACAGGTATCACGATTCCACCATTCTATAACAGCATAGCCGCTCTATAGGACAAGGTCATTGTAAGTGACGGCCCAATTGCCCAATCTCGCAGGGCCTGCCGGATCTTTCAGGTGTCACCCGTTCTGGGCGATTACCTGGCTTTTTAGTTTTCTGACTATTATCAGACCTTGCTAATTGTAGCTTTTAGCTCAGTCGTGTGTTTGCTCTGTGCTCTGTATTCTGATCTTTGTTGCCAAACCTTGGAATTGCCTTTTTGACTTCCCGTTTATATTACCGGTACCTCACACTCTGAACTTGGCTTCTTGAACCCGGACTTTGTCTTTGACTATCCGTTTGTATTATCCCTTTGTCTATGACGTAACCTCCTGGCATTTGATCTCAGACTCTATGACTTTCCTGCCTTATGGCTTGCCCATGAGAAGTGACAGCATCACACAGGCAGCTAGTTACTAACTATATGCCTGTTGTACCCGATGCTGGCTCAGAGCTGTCACAGACAGCTCCTGCTGGTAATTCAGATGCAACGTGTCATAAGAGGAATCCTTCCTCCTCTGGGCTGCTCTATCAACGGGGTGGCGTGGGTGCTGGTGTCATGCTGCCTGCAGTTAACCCCTTCATGACCCAGCCTATTTTGACCTTAAAGACCTTGCCGTTTTTTGTAATTCTGACCAGTGTCCCTTTATGAGGTAATAACTCAGGAACGCTTCAACGGATCCTAGCGGTTCTAAGATTGTTTTTTCGTGACATATTGGGCTTCATGTTAGTGGTAAATTTAGGTCAATAAATTCTGCGTTTATTTGTGATAAAAACGGAAATTTGGCGAAAATTTTGAAAATTTCGCAATTTTCACATTTTGAATTTTTATTCTGTTAAACCAGAGAGTTATGTGACACAAAATAGTTAATAAATAACATTTCCCACATGTCTACTTTACATCAGAACAATTTTGGAAACAAAATTTTTTTTTGCTAGGAAGTTATAAGGGTTAAAATTTGACCAGCGATTTCTCATTTTTACAACGAAATTTACAAAACCATTTTTTTTAGGGACCACCTCACATTTGAAGTCAGTTTGAGGGGTCTATATGGCTGAAAATACCCAAAAGTGACACCATTCTAAAAACTGCACCCCTCAAGGTACTCAAAACCACATTCAAGAAGTTTATTAACCCTTCAGGTACTTCACAGCAGCAGAAGCAACATGGAAGGAAAAAATGAACATTTAACTTTTTAGTCACAAAAATTATCTTTTAGCAACATTTTTTTTATTTTCCCAAAGGTAAAAGGAGAAACTGAACCACGAAAGTTGTTGGCCAATTTGTCCTGAGTACACTGATACCTTATATGTGGGGGTAAACCACTGTTTGGGCGCACGGCAGGGCTTGGAAGGGAAGGAGCGCCATTTGACTTTTTGAATGAAAAATTGGCTCTACTCTTTAGCGGACACCATGTCACGTTTGGAGAGCCCCCGTGTGCCTAAAAATTGGAGCTCCCCCACAAGTGACCCCATTTTGGAAACTAGACGCCCCAAGGAACGTATCTAGATGCATAGTGAGCACTTTGAACCCCCAGGTGCTTCACAAATTGATCTGTAAAAATGAAAAAGTACTTTTTTTTTTTCACAAAAAAATTATTTTTACCTCAATTTTTTAATTTTCACATGGGCAATAGGATAAAATGGATCATAAAATTTGTTGGGCAATTTCTCCCGAGTACGCCGATACCTCATATGTGGGGGTAAACCACTGTTTGGGCACACGGCAGGGCTTGGAAGGGAAGGCGCGCCATTTGACTTTTTGAATGGAAAATTAGCTCCAATTGTTAGTGGACACCATGTCGCGTTTGGAGAGCCCCTGTGTGCCTAAACATTGGAGCTCCCCCACAAGTGACCCCATTTTGGAAACTAGACCCCCCAAGGAACTTATCTAGATGCATATTGAGCACTTTAAACCCCCAGGTGCTTCACAGAAGTTTATAACGCAGAGCCATGAAAATAAAAAATAATTTTTCTTTCCTCAAAAATGATTTTTTAGCCTGGAATTTCCTATTTTGCAAAGGGTAATAGGAGAAATTGGACCCCAAATGTTCTTGTCCAGTTTGTCCTGAGTACGCTGATACCCCATATGTGGGGGTAAACCACTGTTTGGGCGCACGGCAGGGCTTGGAAGGGAAGGCACGCCATTTGGCTTTTTAAATGGAAAATTAGCTCCAATCATTAGCGGACACCATGTCACGTTTGGAGAGCCCCTGTGTGCCTAAACATTGGAGATCCCCCAGAAATGACCCCATTTTGGAAACTAGACCCCCAAAGGAACTAATCTATATGTGTGGTGAGGACTTTGAACCCCCAAGTGCTTCACAGAAGTTTATAACGCAGAGCCATGAAAATAAAAATAAAAAATTATTTTCTCAAAAATGATCTTGTAGCCTGCAATTTTTTATTTTCCCAAGGGTAACAGGAGAAATTTTACCCCAAAAGTTGTTGTCCAGTTTCTCCTGAGTACGCTGATACCCCATATGTGGGGGTAAACTACTGTTTGGGCACATGCCGGGGCTCGGAAGTGAAGTAGTGACGTTTTGAAATGCAGACTTTGATGGAATGCTCTGCGGGCGTCACGTTGGGTTTGCAGAGCCCCTGATGTGGCTAAACAGTAGAAACCCCCCACAAGTGACCCCATTTTGGAAACTAGACCCCGAAAGGAACTTATCTAGATGTGTGGTGAGGACTTTAAACCCCCAAGTGCTTCACAGAAGTTTATAACGCAGAGCCATGAAAATAAAATTAAAAAATTATTTTCTCAAAAATGATCTTTTAGCCTGCAATTTTTTTATTTTCCCAAGGGTAACAGGAGAAATTTCACCCCAAAAGTTGTTGTCCAGTTTCTCCTGAGTACGCTGATACCCCATGTGTGGGGGTAAACCACTGTTTGGGCACACGTCTGGGCTCAGAAGGGAAGTAGTGACTTTTGAAATGCAGACTTTGATGGAATGGTCTGCGGACGTCACGTTGCGTTTGCAGAGCCCCTGGTGTGCCTAAACAGTAGAACCCCCCCACAAGTGACCCCATTTTAGAAACTAGACCCTCCAAGGAACTTATCTAGATATGTGGTGAGCACTTTGAACCCCCAAGTGCTTCACAGACGTTTACAACGCAGAGCCGTGAAAATAAAAAATCTTTTTTCTTTCCTCAAAAATGATGTTTTAGCAAGCATTTTTTTATTTTCACAAGGGTAACAGGAGAAATTGGACCCCAGTAATTGTTGCGCAGTTTGTCCTGAGTATGCTGGTACCCCATATGTGGGGGTAAACCACTGTTTGGGCACACATCGGGGCTCGGAAGTGAGGGAGCACCATTTGACTTTATGAATACAAGATTGGCTGGAATCAATGGTGGCGCCATGTTGCGTTTGGAGACCCCTGATGTGCCTAAACAGTGGAAACCCCTCAATTCTAACTCCAACACTAACCCCCCCACACCCCTAACCCTAATCCCAACTGTAGCCATAACCCTAATCACAACCCTAATCACAACCCTAATTCCAACCCTAACCCTAAGGCTATGTGCCCACGTTGCGGATTCGTGTGAGATTTTTCAGCATCATTTTTGAAAAATCCGCGGGTAAAGGGCACTGCGTTTTACCTGCGGATTTACCGTGGATTTCCAGTGTTTTTTGTGCGGATTTCACCTGTGGATTCCTATTGAGGAACAGGTGTAAAACGCTGCGGAATCCGCGCAAAGAATTGACATGCTGCAGAAAATACAACGCAGCATTTCCGCGTGGTATTTTCCGCACCATGGGCACAGCGGATTTGGTTTTCCATAGGTTTACATGGTACTGTAAACCTGATGGAACACTGCTGCGGATCCGCAGCGGCCAATCCGCTGCGGATCTGCAACCAAATCCGCACCGTGTGCACATAGCCTAATTCTAAAGGTATGTGCACACGCTGCGGAAAATGCTGCGGATCCGCAGCAGTTTCCCATGAGTTTACAGTTCAATGTAAACCTATGGGAAACAAAAATCGCTGTGCACATGCTGCAGAAAAACTGCACGGAAACGCAGCGGTTTACATTCCGCAGCATGTTGCTTCTTTCTGCGGATTCCACAGCGGTTTTACAACTGCTCCAATAGAAAAATCGCAGTTGTAAAACCGCAGTGAAATGCGCAGAAAAACCGCGGTAAATCCGCGATAAATCCGCAGCGGTTTAGCACTGCGGATTTATCAAATCCGCAGTGGAAAAATCCGCAGAGGAACAGAATACGTGTGCACATACCGAAACCCTAACCCTACCCCTAACCCTACCCCTAACCCTACCCCTAACCCTACCCCTACCCCTACCCCTAACCCTAACCCTAGTTCTTACCCCAACCTTAGTGGAAAAAAAAAAAAATTTTTATTGTCCCTACCTATGGGGGTGACAAAGGGGGGGGGGGGCATTTACTATTTTTTTTATTTTGATCACTGAGATATAACCTATCTCAGTGATCAAAACCCACTTTGGAACGAATCTGCCGGCCGGCAGATTCGGCGGGCGCACTACACATGCGCCCATCATTTTGGAAGATGGCGGCGCCCAGGAAAGAAGACGGACGGATCCCGGGAGGCCAGGTAAGTATAAGGGGGGGAGATCAGGGCACGGGGGGGCGTCGGAGCACGGGGGGGGTGGATCGGAGCATGGGAGGGGTGGATCGGAACACGGGGGGGTGGATTGGAGCACGGGGTGGGGGAACGCTGTGCAGGGGGGTGGATCGGAGCACGGGGGGGGGATCGCTGTGCGGGGGGGGGATCGGAGTGCGGGGGGGTTTGACTGGAGCACGGGGGGTGTGATTGGAGCACGGGGGGAGCGGACAGGAGGACGGGGGAGCGGAGCACAGGACGGAGGGGAGCGGACCACAGATCGGGGGGCTGGGGGGCGATCGGTGGGGTGGGGGCACATAAGTGTTTCCAGCCATGGCCGATGATATTGCAGCATCGGCCATGGCTGGATTGTAATATTTCACCAGTTTTTTAGGTGAAATATTACAAATCGCTCTGATTGGCAGTTTCACTTTCAACAGCCAATCAGAGCGATCGTAGCCACGGGGGGTGAAGCCACCCCCCCTGGGCTAAACTACCACTCCCCCTCTCCCTGCAGATCGGGTGAAATGGGAGTTAACCCTTTCACCCGATCTGCAGGGACGCGATCTTTCTGTGACACAGCATATGCGTCACAGGTCGGATTGGCACCGACTTTCATGACGCATACGCTGTGTCACAGGTCGGGAAGGGGTTAAGCATTAGTCAGCCGGTTGTTTATCAGCATGATGTTGGCAGTCACGACCAGTCAGCAGAGCAGAGCGGCTGCTCTGTCGACATGACATCAGCAGAAGCCAGTGAATTGCCGGAAGAAGTGGTCTGAGACTGCTCTGTGCCAGCAGAGATCAGCACTGGGCACAACAGGCAGGTACTTAGCAACTATCCGCCTGTTAGTACTTAGGCACATTTTAAAAAAAATTCCCAGATAACCCCTTTAATGTGTCATTTCACTGTGACTGACAATAGCTTTTTTAAAATATTAGGAAAAGGGAAAAGATTGTTATGTTCTGTAGAGAAACCAGAGTATAGAGCCAGGAGGGGTCTTAAAGCTTAAAGAGGTTGTCCACTACTAGAACAACCCATTCTTAAACTAAATGTTATGCCTCGATAAAATAGTAAAGCCTATACTCACCTCCCGTGCCGCTCCATTCCAGCGGTGTTGGTACTCGCAGTCCTGGGGCTGTGATCCAGTGGAATGACACTTCATGCCTGGCGCCCAATCAGCACTGGCGTCACTATCAACGCCTTCAGAGAAACTGAACATGAGGAAGAAGTCCGGGCTACAGCTGATCCCTGGCTTCTTCTACATGTCCAATTTGTTCGAAGGTGGAGACAGTGACACCAGCGCTGATTGGGTGCCAGCATCACGTGTCACAACACGGCATCACAGCCCCGGAGAGAGCGAGCGCCGACACAGCGGGAATGCAGCTGGCACGGGAGGTGTAGGCTTTATTATTTTATCGGGGCTGAACATTTAGCTTAAGAAGGGGTTGTCCTCGTAGAATCTTAATGATTCTAGTGAGTTGCCTATTATGCTTCCACAGCTTGCAACAGTACATGACCACTCGGAATGTTATCAGGCAAAGCTAACCAGATGTTGGAATGTGCCCAATGTCATTCAATAAGTAATGATTAACTTAGTGATTCCGATGCGGTTCATAAAATATAATGCTAGTTGCTCGCAGTTGTGCCTTTTCACTGTATACCTCAAACTAGTATTACAACAATAGATACTGTACTTGAATATACTGAATATGCATTGTTCCATAATGGTATTATTTTTTCTTTCCTCCTACATTATCAATAAAACACTATTATGACTTGGGGTAATCCAAAACCTTTCAGGTTTTCTTTTTTATATACGGTATATTTATGCCTTTATGATTATACATTTGTGCTCTGAGATTTTCCAATAATCAACTAGGTTGCGTGGCTTCTGGCTTCAGTAATCAGTTCACCAGGCTCAGTCCTCTGTGTGTAACTAGCCAAGGAGAAGATTTATTTCTTCTCCTATCACAGTCCTTGTTCCATCTCTGGTATGTGTGCTTATGATACAGCTCCTTTGTTAGATGAGATACAGATCTTGGGAGCTTTGTTTCTTCAGACTTCAGACAGTCCTGACACTTGACTATGTTGGGTTGATATTTTAATTACCTGACTAGGGACATTTTATTACATTCTCAGAAAACCTGTTTAAGGAGCAAGGACACAAGCACATTTAGCTTCAGTTGATTGATGGAGCCTAAGGGCTCATTCAGATGTCAGTTTTTCTCATACAAGTCCTGTTTGTATTTTCCATGGATAGCACTCGTACCTACGATAGTCTGCAAGGTTGTTGAAGTGTCTGAGTATGTTTGCCAACCGAGTGGTCAGCACAAAATTTATAGACATGTCTTTGAGTAGACTCACCATTACAAATCTATGAGTCTGTGAAATAAATGTGATAACACTTGGATGTCATCTGTGTGCAGTTCATTTTTCACTAACTATTCAGTATGAGAAGGTTAAGAAAATGTCGTTAATTTTGTTTTTCATTCTTGAAAAAGTGATGAAATTCTGACCAAAATATGATGGTTAAAACTGACACCGAACAAACTGATGAAACTCTGATAAAAAAACATTGATGAAATGTCTGAATGAGCTTGTACAGCAGTACAGAGGCAATGTGGCTGTATACTAAGGAGCAAACTGCATTGTGTGTACTGCTGTACAGGCTCCATGTGATTGTGCTTATGGCCTTATGCTTAGTGTGTAGGGGGCGTAGGTAGTAGTCATACCCCAATCCATCAGGCACTAAAACAATATATCAGTTTTTCTAGGAGTGTTCCTTTAAAGGGTTTATCCAGTACTATTTAATTTTTCTTTTTTACTATGAGCCCTCACAGACCGCTCCTGCTGGCAAATCAGTGGCTTCTGCTGACGTCACGTTGACCGATCAACAGCTTCTCTGCAGCTCTGCTCTGTTAACAGGGTGCGACTGCCAATGTCATGCTGATTGACAACTGTCTCCTCACTGCCTAACTATGGGGAGGCGGCTGTCAATCAGCATGATGTCAGCAGTCACGCTGTATTGACAGAGCAGCCCGGGAGAAGAAAAGCTTCTCTGCTGACATGAAGCCGGTGAATTGCCGTCAGGAGCAGTCGATGATCACTGTGAGCTGGCGCCGGGTACAACAGGCAGGTAGATGCATCTTTTAGCAACTACCTCCCTGTTAGTTTTTAGGCATGTAGTAAAAAAAGTCCTGGATAAACTCTTTAAATACTAAAAATAAAACTTATTTAACTGTTGTTACTAGGAGTGAATTCATTCATCGTAAAAAGGCTGTTCTTACCATATTTCTGCAAAACTCTAATAGTCAGCTCGGTGGCAATTTCGACTGGCAGAATGGAACTTTTGCAGGCTTGCCAGAACAGGATAATTATTCCAATACACACATAGACTGAGCCTGTGTTTCTGCAAATATCAGGCCGCCATGTTCAGACAAGAGAAGAACATTCCTTACTGTTCACATGACTGGAATTCTTTGAAGTATGGCTACTGATAAGCAGCTCGCTCCCACCGCCAGCTGGGAATGAAGAACTCATTCAGTGCTTTCATTCAGCTGGAAACCTCTCCTCTGTGTAACTGAACCCACCGGGGTGTCTAGGTCCCACATTCATTCTGACTGTGGCAGACATATAATTATATAACAGCAGAGCAATGGAAACCATGCGTACAAATGACTTACCGTACTAAACAAGCACATGTAGAAATGTCATAGTATATGTAATTGCATACAATTTTCCATTAACTGCGAATACCTTCTCTTGAACAAAATTATATGAAAATACTGTCTCTCCAAACTACAACGTGTTAGATGAGGCACTAACATAAAAAAAAAAAACAGACGAAAATATAGCAATCATGAAAAAAAAAAAAAAAAAGCAACTTAAAAGAAATCATTGTTTGCTGTGAGTTTCACATGCCTAAAAGCACAATAAAGTCAGCGATAGACAAGCCACTCTCCCTTCACCAACATGACTTCACTTAAAAATTGTAACAGAAAAGAAAAAAAAAAAATGTGGATGAAAAATAATAGAAAATGTCCAAAAAAAAACCCTTCGACCATTTAAAGCCTTAATTTTTGGTTTAACAATGCAGCATCCTACCCAATAAATTTTGTCCCTTGAGGCCCAAGCTGCAGGATTCGGCTAATCAAGCTCTCTCCCTCGTTTAGAGGGGGGGAATTAGTAGGAAGATGCAGTTTACTGAATAACATCCATGCAGCAAGAAGAGAAATAAGAAGGGGAAATTAGGATTGGGGAGGCCACTCCAGACAATAATTGCCGGTTTTATGCCACTAGTAATGAACGAATGTCCTCGTGTAAGGTGTTTTTGGTGCTTACTCGGGTGCTAACCGAGTGACTTCGGCGTGCTCGAAAAATATGTTCCGAGTCCTTGCGGTAGCTTGTCTCGCAGCTGTTCGACATCCGCAACATATGCAGGGATTGCCTAATCCATGCATGTGTTGCGATTGTGTAGTAGCGGTGAGACATGAAGGCGCAGGGACTCAAGCACGCCGAAGACACTCGGTTAGCACCCGAGCATGCTCTGATAACACCGTACCCGAGCACGTTCGCTCATCACTATATGCCACAAGTCTGGTGTCCGCTTTGGAAAATAAAGTAAAGTTCTGCATGCAGTCTAAGGAGAGGGCATTCATGGACCTAGTGGTCAATAGCATAAAGCATATGCATTGACAGCCCGCGTACAATCACTGGAAGTTCTAAGAATTTGCATTACAGACACAAAGCAACCACATCAAAATGTGAGAAGTTCTGTAATGCAGCGTTTCAGAACAGTAGAAGCAATCTGGGTTTTAAGGTCTAGTCCATACCATGAGGTTTGCTGCCTGCCATGAAGATGGATAATACAGCAATGTCACCGGTATGATTGCTTGCAAAATAGAATATGGCACTTACACTAACATTATCGTTTCGGTCGGCTTCACTGCCAACTAATGGTGAAGTATCTGAATTATTTAATAATGAAATATTCATTATTAATCTGATATGGCTTTCATGTCTTTGTGATATGAGAAGATGTAATCTTTATTTTAAATAAGTAAAAACGAAAAAAAGACACAGGCTGTATGAAATAGCGGACTTTAGTCAGTATCACACATTGCAAGGTTGTTTGTGCTTTTTTTTTTTTTAACCATAAATGCATAATTAGTCACTTTAAATGGGCGCTATCATCAGTGACATAATTATGCTGGCCTGTCATGCAAAAAATAAATGATGAAATATTGTAGTTTTCACATTGGCCAATGGATGTCAGCACAACAGGCTAGTTAAGTTAAAAATCTCGTTTTACAGCCTACAGTAAATGTGAATGTCAGAGTCTTCGGTAGTCAAAGAGTTGAAGAGGTTATCTGGTCAGAGGATACTGGTGACGGGATAGATCATCAATATTAGATTGGTGGAGAGATCGACATCTGGCAAACCAAGTCATCCGCTCTTACGAGCTTTGGCGTTTGCCGGATGTAAACAGGTGAAACAAAGTTGCAAAGCGTGGAGCGTAGTGTAGGGCTGCTGCTGAGTGCTGCAGAACATCTCTTATTCTCTTGAATAGGAGTTGTTGTGATGGACACGGCAGCAGCCACTACACATTAAATGGAACTTTGTTCCATCTGTTTACATTTGGCCACCGGCAGAGCAAAAAAACGCTAATCAGTAGGGGACCTATGGATAGATCATCAATATTCTCTGACCGGAAAACCCCTTTAAGGACTTCATACACATGGTAAAAACAGCCCAAACAATTGTTGAATCAGTGTTCAGTGTAAATGTGCAGTCGTCAAAGGATCGGGTATAATTTGTTTGTACATCGTTGATTGACACATCTATGTTGACCTACAAATTGAGATTTGTTGGCAGCACCTCTGTAAGCAGGCATGTTTATCTGACCATGTGAAAGGACACTTAAACGGGGAGTCCAGTTTTTTTACAAACGTCTTCTGTCATTCTAGGAGAATCCTCACATTATGCACAATGCGCACTGGGAGGATTCTCCAATGCCAGTAGTAAGACCCGAGCCATCATGCGACCAGAAGTATGTGATATGAATACTCCCAGCCACGTTCCGAAGAGATGTGTACAACCTCGCTCAATTTGGTGTTGAGTGAGGCCATGCACAGCTAGTTGGAATGTGGCTGGAGGTACGTTCCCGCAGCTCCCCCTGATATTGATCAGTTCAGCCAAAATTCTAATGTGTAAATGGGGACTTCGTCGTGGGAGATGTCGATCAAGCATGTCCAATGTCTGTCTGCAGTTTTGTCATAGAGAACACTGGAGCACTCAGCTGAACTAGCACGCCTGTACATGGGAGAGATGGCCAACATGGCTGTTGGCCAAACGATCGGTCTAAGCATAATTCGGCAGAAAGCCATCTAATGTGTATGGCTGGCTTAAAGAAGCAGGGTTACCAGTAGAGAAGGGACACATAACAGAGTAAAATCCCCCACATTTGAATAACAGTAGCTGAAATTGCTGATATCGATGGGTTCAGCTTCCAGTGTAATGTATATGCCCTGGACAGATGATTGTTGGGGGACTTAAGGACCTGACATGTCTGATTTCAGACAGATGATCCTGATTTCTCCTTAAGATAACCCATCACTAGAGATGTCCATACTGCTTGTCTGGAGCTGAGAGTTTAAAGTTGTCATAGTCAGACTTAGGTCCGTTGTGCTCAGGGCAACTTGTAATCTCTCAACAGTGAGATCAGGTTGTCTCTCACTGTATGTATCACACAGGGGTAACCTGCCTGTTCTGAGCTACGCCTGTGTGAGACATATAGTGACAGCTTGGTCTGATCTCACTGCAGTGTAATTACAAGTTGAGCTGAGCACAACAGACATATATGTGTTATGTACTGCTTATGGATGTACATTAAAGTCATTTCCTTTTCTGCCTTTATCCAAAGTTGAGTGCCAAGTTTATTTCTATAAATGTGTTACTGACACCTTTGTACTTTCAGCTCTAGGTGTTTGTGTGTGTGGGGGGTGGTGGTGGAAGGTAGACATACAGCAGAGGTGTTTGTGCTATGAGAGGATGAGAGCTGATAGAAGTGTTTGTAATCTGACACAGCTAAACTCAGCTGTGCAGCCTCTCTCGACACTGACTGACGGGACCTTATCTGAATAGTTTTAGTGATCTGTGCTTTTACTCTCTGTATTTTCTAATCATGCAGGGAGTTAGACCAGGAGATCAGGGCTGTCATTCATATGTCTCACACAATGTGTTTGCGTACTGTATAAAGGAGTAATTCTTCCAGCGGAGAACATAGTGCAAAATTCAAAAGATAATATTTTCTGGAGAGTGCAGTGCCGTCACAGCTGTCTTCTAAACTGATCTGTTGCAGAATGAAAGGTGTAACGGCTTTCTTAAAAAGGTCATAGATGTAAAAAAAATAATCTACATAATAAATACATTATAGTTAATTCAATGGGTAAAGATATGATTTTGGATGTCGATCATTCTGTATGAATGTCACTATGGAATCGGCATGTACATATAGCTTTATCGGATATCATGGTATAAAAACTTATCTTAAACTGCAAATGAAAAGAATAACGTATAAATAAAATGTATAATAAGGTAACTCACCCCAAAAACTGAGCCCCTGCTGGGCCCATTTCAACTAAACGACTTGCCAATCCTTCTCCTTCTACCATTGGTGGTGGTGTTGCTAATTTGTGCCTCTTGACCAGGCGGCAGGTAATACGAGTTGGAGCTGTGCATTTCCTTGGTGGGATAACGATTCTCATGCCATTGTGTCGGCTTCCTCTCATTGAGCCACCACGGGCGTCCACCATGAAGCTTACCAGGAAACTGTTAAAAACAGAACAACAGGTGTCAGTAAAAAAGCGACAAGGAAAAATAAAAGACGATATATATTCAGCTATTCATGCAGTTTCTCTGATTAGCTGTAATAATTAATATTCCAAGCGCCCCAGGAAGATCAATGGTGCAAGTATAATAACTTTGGATAGGTTTATCATGCAAATGCAATATTTGAAGTGCAAAATTCAGTTCTGATTAATTTCTATATATATGTATATCTTTATAAGGTCAAGGCTCCATTTCATAGCTCCAAATTCGCCACATGGACATACAGTTATATGATAAAACTCTAGTTTGCAGCAGGGGGGAGTTCAGGAGCTGGGTGGTCCACCTTTGCCGACAATTGTTTTTTTGTTTTTTTACATAAGTGCATGTATTTTGAGGCTAAAAAAAACAATTCTGCAATTTTATTGTTTATTTTTTTTTAGGTTCTTTTTTTCTTTTACAATGTTCACCAAGTGGAATTACTGACATGTTTCATCAGGTCAACATGATAATTTCTATAGATCTTTTTATTTACACTTTCATACTTTTGTCCGAAAAAATCCATTGAAAAGAAAATCATTTGTATTTGTGTCGCCATATTCTGAGAGCCATAACTTCTTACTTTTCCATCGAAGGAGCTCTGTGGGGGCTCGTATTTTGCTGGATGAGATGACGTGTTTATTAGTACCATTTTGGGGTACGCACATTTTTTTAATGGTTTTTATTACAATGTTAGGGAGGAAGATGAACGATAACAGCAATTTTGCCCCTTATTTTCATATGGCGTTCACTCTACGGCATAACTAATGTGACATTTTTACAGGCAGGATCGTTACGAACATGGCAATACCAATTATATGCTTTTATCATTGTTTGATTTGTTTTTTTTTTTAAATAATAAAGAGATGTCTAAGGGATAAAGGTAACCTTTTTATTAACATTTATACATATATGTAAATAAAAAGTTACATTTATCCCTATATATATATATATATATATATATATATATATATATATATATATATATATATTTTATTTTTTTTTTTTCACTTTTTTTTGTCACTTTTTATATCTAGTTCCTCTTGGGTACTTGAACTTGTTTGATCTTGATCGCTTATGTAAGACACTGCAATACATCAGGCCAACAGGGATTCTATTAGACCCTAATTTGCTGGGTCTAAGAGGAGGACAAAATTGACAGATTTGGGCTCCGTGGACAGCCCCAGTCCACCATGACAACATATTAGTACCCCCATCATCAGGGTAGGGTGGCATTGGTCTGACATAGGGAGCTCGCTCCCTCCCTCATTTTAACCACCTACATGCCGCAGTTGCTTTTGACTGTGGGTAGCAAACAGTTCTCACGTAGTTTCAGCAGGGGCCTGGCTGATGCATCAGCTGATCGGGAGAACAGATGTAATACTTGTTCAGCATGATGAATAAATCCGTTAAGTAGAGCCATGCATACGATTCATACATTGGGCTCAATAATAAAACAGTATGCAGTTAGCTCCCTCTAGTGGTGACTGAAGTCTATGAGAACTTTGCACATTTCATTTAACAGCTGTATGAAAGGGAGCAGGTATATTGGAGCTGTGACCGCTATAAAGATGTTTTATGGAATTAATCAGCACACAATTTAGACTTAAAAAACAATATTCGGTTTAAAGTGAACATTCACGTATTAAAATAAAATCTCTGAACTGGTCCATCCAGACGCAAACTGCAAATTTACATGCATCAGATCAAAACCACTCTAGTTAGTTTCAAATATGTGATAGTTGTAAAATCTGGATGGACGAGGACAGTAATTCTCTATCAGATGCTCTTGGATGTAGCAGCCAATATAGGCACACATTTAAAGAGGACTTATCACCTGTTATAAATATATAACATTTTCTAGCTGATCTGAATGTCACTGATCCTTGCATCTAGTGTCGTACTTCTTTGTTACTGCACCTTCTGAGCTTTTAAGAGATGACCTCCTATTCCCTGTGTGTAAATCTAGTCTTTTTAGCCAAGGGGGTGTGGTCCTCAACTCTCTTCTGTGGGCATCGATTCTGTCCCCTTGGCTAACAAGACTAGATTTACAGAACTGTGGCAAAAGTTTCAGGCAGGTGTGGAAAAAAATGCTGCAAAATAATTATGCTTTCAAACATAGAAGTGTTCATTGTTTATTTTTATGAATTAACAAAATGTAAAGTGAATGAAAAAAAAGTGAAATCTCAATCAAATCAATATTTGGTGTGACCGCACCTTGTGCAAGGTCAGGGATCATAACAAACAAGTGATAATTAACGGATTTGCATTTGTAGGTGGAAACACGCTCATTAACTGAAACAGAAACAGCTGGGTAGGAGGTTTAAAAAAGGGTGAGGAACAGACAAAAACCTGCTAAAAAGGTGAGGTTGTGGAAGACCAAGTATATAAAATGTGCATGCTATTGGAAAGTGAATGTTTTCTGGGTTTTTGTTAAAGAGACTCTTTTTCTATAGCCGTGGCTGCAGTATATGAGCTGCTGCTGAAGCCTTGGGTATATATTATACCGTGAATGTCAGAAGTTTTCCTATTGAGTAAACCTTGGCAAGTCTTCCATCCTGAACATACATTTACTTTGTCCGTCACTGATTAGTGCAGCCGTCCTTGTCATACAATTACGCCAGACACAGTTCTTCTGGCAGCAGTCGGCTCCCGTGACCACAGACAAGCAGCGCCTGTATCAGGCACACAAAGCGCCTTTGATTTAAACCGGTTTGATCAATAAGGGACAGAATGGCCCCACAGGTTATGGGATATCCTCAGGTTTCCCCTAGCATTGTGTAATGTGAATCCTCAGACCCTGCACTGACTGATTCACTAACAATTCTGCATCGATATGACTGCCATATTAAGCAAGAAAAGACCTTTCTAATCAAAACACACTTATAAAATCAGGGTGCACTGTGTTCTGTTAGCACAAGGACTATTCTTACTTCTGAGTCCAGAAATTTAATATTTCTATGTAGAACTTACCAACAATGCAAACTGGATTCCCGTAAAGACAACCCCTGTCCATATCCCATATTAGACCATATAGAGGTCATAGACCACCTCAATGGGACAGAATGGACGCCATGTAATAAAACATTATCTCTACCACACTGAACGTGAACCAAGCTGCAACAAGAACTTCAATGATATATGGCGAGCTTAAAGGGAATCTGCCATCAGATTTTTGCTACCTCATCTGAGAGCAGCATGACGTAGGGGCAGAGACCATGATTCCAGTAATATATCACTTACTGGGCTGCTTACTGCAGTTTTGATACAATCCCTGTTTTCTCTGCTGCCGATCTACCAGTGCTCTGAATGCTGAGCTCTGATTGACCACTGTGTGTACAATGTGCATAGGCAGAAAGCTGCCAATTAGTGATGAGGTTATACAGGGCTCATATATATGGAGGACTACCTGGCAGCAGGTTTGCGAGTCTTCTAGTGAAAATCTGCTGCTGGTAAAGCAGTGATTTCAAGAAAACTACACTAAGGATCCCAGTAAGTGACATATCATTGGAATCAGGGTCTATGTCTCGACATTACAGCGCTGTTTGGTTAGGCTACTTTCACACTAGCGTCGTACGACGCACGTCGCAATCCGTCGTTTTGCAGAAAAAAACGCATCCTGCAAAGTTGTTTGCAGATTGCGTTTTTTCTCCATGGGCTTGTATTAGCGACGCATTGCGACACGTCCCAATCGTCGTGCGACGGTTGCGTCGTGTTGTAGCGGACTGTCGGCACCAAAAAACGTTGCTTGTAACGTTTTTTTGGTGCGTTGTGTCCGCCATTTCCGACCGCGCATGCGCGGCCGGAACTCCGCCCCCTCCTCCCCGCAACTCATAATGGGGCAGCGGATGCGTTGTAATAATGCATCCACAGCCCCCGTTGTGCTGCGTTGGCACAGGATACGTCGGTACGTCGGCCCGACGCACTGCGACGGGCCGACGCTAGTGTGAAAGTAGCCTTAGGCGGCAAAAACCTGGTGACAAATTCCCTTTAAAGACTTGCTAGTAATTGGTGCATGTAAGGCTATGCTCACACTATCTTTAAATAGATGACAAACCCTATTTTAGTACAGCGGGGTCCATGGCAAGCCACAACGCTACTCCACTTGTCTCATGGTTTCCATCATAATTGTGAGAAGAATCAAATCTGTTGAAACCGCCACGTAATGGCTCAGAACTGAGTCTATGAACACAGCCTAAATTCCCAGACTAGCTATCCACACTATTTCCATGCTCGAAGGAGCAGCAGTACCAAGCACAGGCACTACAAAACATACAGAGCTGTGCTTGGCACACAATAACGTGATCTTAATCAGCTGATCACTGGAGGTGATGCTCATGGATCTGATAATAATGTCCTATGGAAAATGTCCCCATACACAATACACAGCTGTTCGTCAGATCATTCAGCCGCCAGCTATTGCCCCCAACTTCTCCATACACAGAAGAGCTCCGTCCAGTGCTCCTATTCCCTCTATGAGAGAGCTGCTGCCACACTGTTTCGGCGGTGGCTTAATTCGCCGAGAATGAAAGGATTGGCAGTCTGAAAACAACTGAGAAAGAGAGGAAGGTGATCCAGATCCTGATCCGACAACTCAAATTGGTGTGATAAAAAACATGAAGTCTTTATTTCGAAGATTAAAAGTACAAAGTGTCAAAAACTCACAAATATGGGAAGTCACTGGTGTTTTTTGAAACCCTGGATATACTTTTAATCTTGGAAATAAAGATTTCATGTTTTTAATCTTACGATTTGAGTTGTGGATCAGAAGCTGGATCATCTTCCTGTCCTTCTCAGTGCGTACTCACGCCGGGCAGTGGTGTGGATCTTGTGCTTCTGTACAGATTGAACTACATCGGTGAGTGAGCTGGCTTTTTTCTTATACCTTATTATAGTCTGAAATCAAGACTTACTGGATCCTTACCTCCCCTTACATCAATTGTCGAGGGAGAGCTGAGAGGTCACCAATTGTCGAGGGAGAGCTGGGAGGTCACCAATTGTCGAGGGAGAGCTGGGAGGTCACCAATTGTCGAGGGAGAGCTGGGAGGTCACCAATTGTCGAGGGAGAGCTGGGAGGTCAACAATTTTCGAGGGAGAGCTGGGAGGTCACCAATTGTCAAGGGAGAGCTGGGAGGTCACCAATTGTCGAGGGAGAGCTGGGAGGCCACCAATTGTCGAGGGAGAGCTGGGAGGTCACCAATTGTCGAGGGAGAGCTGGGAGGTCACCAATTGTCGAAGGAGAGCTGGGAGGTCACCAATTGTCGAAGGAGAGCTGGGAGGTCACCAATTTTCGAGGGAGAGCTGGGAGGTCACCAATTGTCAAGGGAGAGCTGGGAGGTCACCAATTGTCGAGGGAGAGCTGGGAGGTCACCAATTGTCAAGGGAGAGCTGGGAGGTCACCAATTGTCGAAGGAGAGCTGGGAGGTCACCAATTGTCGAGGGAGAGCTGGGAGGTCACCAGTTGTCGAGGGAGAGCTGGGAGGTCACCAATTGTCGAAGGAGAGCTGGGAGGTCACCAATTTTCGAGGGAGAGCTGGGAGGTCACCAATTGTCGAGGGAGAGCTGGGAGGTCACCAACAGTCGAGGGAGAGTTGGGAGGTCACCAATTGTCGAGGGAGAGCAGGGAGGTCACCAATTGTCGAAGGAGAACTGGAAGGTCACCAATTTTCGAGGGAGAGCTGGGAGGTCACCAATTGTCGAGGGAGAGCTGGGAGGTCACCAATTGTTGTGGGAGAGCTGGGAGGTCACCAATTGTCGAAGGAGAGCTGGGAGGTCACCAATTGTCGAGGGAGAGTTGGGAGGTTACCAATTGTCGAGGGAGAGCTGGGAGGTCACCAGTTGTCGAGGGAGAGCTGGGAGGTCACCAATTGTCGAGGGAGAGCTGGGAGGTCACCAATTGTCGAGGGAGAGCTGGGAGGTAACCAATTGTCGAGGGAGAGCTAGGAGGTCAACATAATCATTACACTGTCAATCAAGTTGATATTGGTCTAATGATTACGTGGGCCATAAATATTAAAATCCTGGAAAAACCTTTTAACTCTATGGCTGTGTGAAGGTAAGCAACGCCCATATGACCCAACCATGAGTTTCTATTGCAAATGCCTAGCTCTCTCAGTGCCACCATGTACCGCCTCTGAGGAACTAAGGTGGCACGTTACGGTACAGTATTATATTGTTATTGCCGTGTAATTGTTCTTAGTATAACATTGTACAGCACCACAGAAGATGATGGGGATACATTAATAGATAATTCCAATCTGTGATATATAATTTTGACATTTTTAATATGATAGCAGAAAATAGTAGTGAATTTTATGTTTCTTCACCAATCTAACGCATCAATCAATCTGTAATTCTGTACCAGCATGCTAATCCACCACAGCCACATTAAATAACTGCATTCAATGCATTCTCTATCTTATTGCCCACTTAAAAAAATAAATACAGCAGCGAAAATCCAGTTAGTACTTTTAACACAAATTGGCACAAGCGCACACAAATCAGCATGATCACCTTGCATCATACAGTGGAAGTGAAGAGTAATAGCTGCAAAATAATATGGAAAAGCAAAATGGAAAAATAATCATATAAACAGTTATACACAAGCAAAAAATGTATCAATGTAAAGAACCATATGGGTAGCAAAGGAGAGAAACATGAGTCATCATGAGCGCGCCGCTTTCTTTCTATATAAGGCTCGGGTCACCTCTTCTGAGATAATCTTGCTAATTATGCTAATCACACTCTGATCAGGGTTTGATCAGAGTGTGAGCACAATATGATCCGATTTTCTCGGATGTGGAGAAGTTAAAAAAAAAACAAATTCTCCATCTTCTTCACTTCTCCATTTTGTCAGTCTTTGAAAACCAGACTGCACTCAGATGTCATCCGAGTGTAGTCCAATTTTTTCCACGGACTCATTGAATAGCATGGCCGAGTGTGATCCAAATATTGGATGCAAATAAAGCATGTTGAGATTTTTTCTTCAGACAGAATTTGTCTGCGGAATAAATCGGATATGTGCACGGCCCCATAGGAGAAGATTGGATCGCACATGGACCCAAAATACATTTGTCTGCACAAGCACTTATTGCGGATATACCGCATAGCACCCATCACCTTCCAAATTATGCTCCAGCAAAATGTAGGGGGAATTACAGAGGGTACGGAAAGTAATCAGACCCAGTCTTCTTGGGAATGATGCAACAAGTTTTTCACACCTGGATTTGGGGGTCCTCTGCAATTCTTCCTTGCAGATCCTCTCCAGTTCCATCAGGTTGGATGGTGAAAGTTGGTGGACAGCCATTTTCAGGTCTCTCCAGAGATGCTCAATTGAGTTTAGGTCAGGGTTCTGGCTGGGCCAGTCAAGAATGGTCAGTCACAGAGTTGTTCTGAAGCCACTCCTTTGTTATTTAGCTGTGTGTTTAGGGTCATTATCTTGTTGGAAGAAGAACCTTCGGCCAAGTCTGAGGTCCAAAGCACTCTGGAAGAGGTTTTCATCCATGATATCTCTGTACTTGGCCGCATTCATGTTTCCTTCAATTGCAACCAATCATCCTGTCCCTGCAACTGAAAAACATCCCCATAGCATGATGCAGCCACCACCATGTTTCACTGTTGGGATTGTATTGGGCAGGTGATGAGCAGTGCCTTGTTTTCTCCACACATACTGCTTAGAATTATCACCAAAAACGTCTATCTTCGTCTCATCAGACCAGATAATCCTATGTCTCATAGTCTGGGAGTCCTTCATGTGTTTTTTTAGCAAATTGTATGTGGGCTTTCATATGTCTTGCACTGAGGAGAGGCTTCTGTCGGGTCATTCTGCCTTATTTACTTAACTATATACGAGTTGGCGACTCTGGGTTCAGCACCTGTTCACACTGAGTCTATGTTTGGATGTGCCGGTCAGGTTTTTGAAATGTATTCTTTAGCCTTCTGATCGTGCACTCCGCCTCCTAGCTTCAGGTGTTTTAATTACAGCAGGTCCAATACCCCTCCACAGAGAGAGAGAATTTTAGTCTAAGAAGAGGTTTCACATGCACCCATTCAGATGGAGACGTTTATTCTCAGCGAGGAAGGCAAGCGTAGGACCTCGTATAAGAGAGATGCCGTAAAGGGGCTACCAGGTACACATAAAATTGGCCATTTTTATGCGCTAAAAGCTCTCATTTTTCATATTTCTAGTGCAGTAATGCAGTTCAAATTTCGTGTTTTCAAGTTTGCATGTTTTAGCGCTGCAGTGTGCTGCCTTATTTACTTAACTATATACGAGTTGGCGACTCTGGGTTCAGCACCTGTTCACACTTAGTCTATGTTTGGATGTGCAGGTCAGGTTTTTGAAATGTATTCTGCCATAACAGCCCGACTGGTGGAGGGCTGCAGTGATAGTCGACTTTGTGGAACTTTCTCCCATCTCCCTACTGCATCTCTAGAGCTCAGCCACAGTGATCTTGGGGTTCTTCTTTACCTCTTTCACCAAGGTTCTTCTCCCACAATTGCTCAGTTTGGCTGGATGGCCAGGTCTAGAAAGACTTCTGTTGGTCCCAAACTTCTTCCATTTAAGGATTATGGAGGCCACTGTGCTCTTAGGAACCTTGAGTACTGAAGAAATTCTTTTGTAACCTTGGCCAGATCTGTACCTTGCCACAATTCTGTCTCTGAGCTCCTTGGTCAGTTTCTTTGATCTCATGATTCTCATTTAGTCTGACATGCACTGTGAGCGGTGAGGTCTTATATAGACAGGTGTGTGTCTTTCCAAATCAAGTCCTATCAGTTTAATTAAACACAGCTGGGCTCCAATGAAGGAGTAGAACCATCTCAAGGAGGATCACAAGGAAATGGACAGCATGTGACTTAAATAAGAGTGTCTGAGCAAAGGGTCAGAATACTTATGACCATGTGATATTTCAGTTTTTCTTTTTTAATACATTTACAAAAATATCTACATTTCAGTTTTTTTCAGTCAAGATGGGGAGCAGAGTGTACATTAATGAGTAAAAAAATTAACTTTTTTAAATTTACCAAATGGCTGCAATGAAACAAAGAGTGAAAAATTTAAAGGGGTCTGAATACGTTCCGTACTCACTGTATATACAGATACATTTATATATTCACAGTGTATATGTATATATATATATATATATATATATATATATATATATATATATCTATTGTAGCGTGGCTAAAGGTTGTATAGTCGACGGGAGGTATGTATCACAGAGAAGGCTTGTTGCTGTGATGTAACCCGGAGTGTTTTCTTTAGTACACATAAAGCAATTAGGAATTGTTTAGGATATTTGGGTCCGGGTTACGGGTAGCTATGAGAGATGGGAGGGTCTGGCTACCCATATACCTCACCCGTGGGTAAGGGGCATAACCATGCCTGTCTATGTTTGTTTCAGGACCTGTGCTGATGTCATAACCACATGTCTAATCATGTGACATTACCTCACCAATGGGTGTGGTTTCAGGCTACATAATGGAGGTGTGTAGCACATGGTGTGAGAGTGTTTGGGAGTCTGCCAATGTGGACAGACTTCCATGTGTCCAGGCTGAACACTACAGAGTGGTCTGTGGCTGCAGATAGAGCCTGAGTGCAGGACGTTGCACAGCCTGTGTTCCCACAGGCCTGAGAAGAGCAGAGCTTTTCTATGGACTTTTATGCTATGTCGGCCTGATGTACGGACTGTTTTCCTTTCTGTTCCTGTCTTGCTGGTTTATGGAGCAAATAAGCCCACATGGACATTAAAGAGAATGTGCCTCCTGTTTCCTCCTACGCACCTGAGCGGGTACAACGTTACTATATATATATATATATATATATATATATATATATATATATATATATACACATACACATATATATATACACATACACATATATATATATACACATACACATATATATAAAACTGCAGGCAATTTTGTATTTCCCACCATTGAATAGCTGATCCTTCAGGAGACTGAAGCTGCTTACTGCTATACAGCAGTATAACCTGACTATGAATTCTATATAATTCTGTTAACATCTTGTGTAAACATATGTACAGTAGAAGGAAAATGTCTTGAGGATCTACCAATGAATATATCTGACTAAAGGTAACATTCTACTCCATAATATGGGCATATAATGCGATACAGTGGGGCAAAAAAGTATTTAGTCAGTCAGCAATAGTGCAAGTTCCACCACTTAAAAAGATGAGAGGCGTCTGTAATTTACATCATAGGTAGACCTCAACTATGGGAGACAAACTGAGAAAAAAAAATCCAGAAAATCACATTGTCTGTTTTTTTAACAATGTATTTGCATATTATGGTGGAAAATAAGTATTTGGTCAGAAACAAAATTTCATCTCAATACTTTGTAATATATCCTTTGTTGGCAATGACAGAGGTCAAACGTTTTCTGTAAGTCTTCACAAGGTTGCCACACACTGTTGTTGGTATGTTGGCCCATTCCTCCATGCAGATCTCCTCTAGAGCAGTGATGTTTTTGGCTTTTCGCTTGGCAACACGGACTTTCAACTCCCTCCAAAGGTTTTCTATAGGGTTGAGATCTGGAGACTGGCTAGGCCACTCCAGGACCTTGAAATGCTTCTTACGAAGCCACTCCTTCGTTGCCCTGGCGGTGTGCTTTGGATCATTGTCATGTTGAAAGACCCAGCCACGTTTCATCTTCAATGCCCTTGCTGATGGAAGGAGGTTTGCACTCAAAATCTCACGATACATGGCCCCATTCATTCTTTCATGTACCCGGATCAGTCGTCCTGGCCCCTTTGCAGAGAAACAGCCCCAAAGCATGATGTTTCCACCACCATGCTTTACAGTAAGTATGGTGTTTGATGGATGCAACTCAGTATTCTTTTTCCTCCAAACACGACAAGTTGTGTTTCTACCAAACAGTTCCAGTTTGGTTTCATCAGACCATAGGACATTCTCCCAAAACTCCTCTGGATCATCCAAATGCTCTCTAGCAAACTTCAGACGGGCCCGGACATGTACTGGCTTAAGCAGTGGGACACGTCTGGCACTGCAGGATCTGAGTCCATGGTGGCATAGTGTGTTACTTATGGTAGGCCTTGTTACATTGGTCCCAGATCTCTGCAGTTCATTCACTAGGTCCCCCCGCGTGGTTCTGGGATTTTTGCTCACCGTTCTTGTGATCATTCTGACCCCACGGGGTGGGATTTTGCGTGGAGCCCCAGATCGAGGGAGATTATCAGTGGTCTTGTATGTCTTCCATTTTCTAATTATTGCTCCCACTGTTGATTTCTTCACTCCAAGCTGGTTGGCTATTGCAGATTCAGTCTTCCCAGCCTGGTGCAGGGCTACAATTTTGTTTCTGGTGTCCTTTGACAGCTCTTTGGTCTTCACCATAGTGGAGTTTGGAGTCAGACTGTTTGAGGGTGTGCACAGGTGTCTTTTTATACTGATAACAAGTTTAAACAGGTGCCATTACTACAGGTAATGAGTGGAGGAAAGAGGAAACTCTTAAAGAAGAAGTTACATGTCTGTGAGAGCCAGAGATCTTGATTGTTTGTTTCTGACCAAATACTTATTTTCCACCATAATATGCAAATAAATTGTTAAAAAAACAGACAATGTGATTTTCTGGATTTTTTTTTCTCAGTTTGTCTCCCATAGTTGAGGTCTACCTATGATGTAAATTACAGACGCCTCTCATCTTTTTAAGTGGTGGAACTTGCACTATTGCTGACTGACTAAATACTTTTTTGCCCCACTGTATGTCACCCAAAGGCTTCCTTCCAATGTAAAATCATCTTACTCCTTACAGAGTGCTGGCAGAAATTCAGAGATTCCTGGTAAACTTACTCTCCGCTAATTGAGAGCAAATCTAATACAATACTACAAAATCAGCTATTTGGATGATTCTCTTGCAGATTTTGCATATATAATGCAGTGTGATGATATATATATATATGGTCCTATATATAAAAAACAACATTAAAATGTATAGATTATATATGATTTCTACTGCTGCGGCAAAGCAGACACAGAGAAGACTCAGCAATGCTCAGAGGTTAATGTCAGCAAGGGCAGAAATGCTGGGCCATAAACTGCGCCATAAACAGTTAAAAATACATTTTTACTCAATGATTGCCCTGGATCTACTGGCATGCAAAAGCACTTTGCTCACTTTTGACTGTTGTGACTTCTTTTTCTCTCTCAGTTGATAGTCTATCCCCAGGGTCTTCTCTAGCCCATATGGATCCATTGTCAAATGTCACAAAATCTCATAACATGTTGGTTTTTTTTTTCCCCATTTCAAACAATAGACAGGTTCAATTGGCTAAGTTGACAAAAAACAACTATGCAGTATATAAAACAAAATGGTTAAAAACCCCTGAGATTTTCAACTTACCCAGAATGCACAGGGCTTGAGACAAGATTGACGTTGTCCAAAGTGTCTGCAGCCCAGCTATAGTGCCTCAGTGAATCCGAGTCAAACTCTCTTGTAAAGGAATTATGCTGAAATAGAGACAGAACAACTGGTAAGTAATCTGGAAAATGCCATAATCTGTACTATTACCAATACTAACCTGATAGAAAGAGGCAATAATGAGCCATTTGTATGAAAGAAAACCACACCAACATTCTGTATGGATGATTTTGTTTACATAGCTTATCCCATGTTCATTATTAAGGGCACACAGCTCCCCTGTCACCCGGCTTCTTATTTTCCGGGGGCAAAGCACTCTTCATTAGTTGCCCGAACAGTGCGCTCTCTGATGCTGTAAGCAGGGGCAGCTTTGCCACTGTAGCATCAATGGAGTCCAGTGGCACTGAAGATGGGCAAGTCTAGTGGTCTGGCCAGGTTCAGAGCAGCACTTCATAGCTTTATTGGAAAGAGCTTGTAAGCGCTGCACTCCATACCTAACAGACCTGCCTCCGCTTATGAAACTGCAACGGTGGCTGATGACATAGACAATGATCAGTAGGCTATCAAATGTAAAATCCCTCCGTTCTTAAGACCGAAGATGAATTTTAATAATTAAATTGGAACGATGTTGCAAGCATTTTGAAATTTTACCCGCTTGATAAAATTAAAATAACCTTTTAAGTAGTTTTCAAATCAGTTTTATTGTCTTTAAATATCAGGATACCAATTGTTGGACACTTGGTGACCCCCCTCAATACCAAATCGTGAACATTATTTGTGAGTGTAGACGCACCATCTATAACCCATTTATTTGTTTTAATATTGAAGGGGAGCGTTTCTTTGATGAAATTCCATTTTAAGGTTCATGGTTGTTAGGGAACAGAAATCAACAAGATGTGTTCAGCTACTGTTGTGCTCAAAAGTTTACATACCCCGGCAGAATTTTTGCTTTCTTGGCCTTTTTTTCAGAGAATATGAATGATGACACCAAAACTTTTTCTCCACTCATGGTTAGTAGTTGGGTGAAGCCATTTATTGTCAAACTTCTGTGTTTTCTGCCGGGGTTTGTAAACTTTTGAGCACAACTGTATTACCCTCAATATCTCTAAGACAGACCAATGTACAATTCAAGGGTACTAGTAAAGTATGACATATTTGAAAAGCTAGAGCCCATAAGGCTGGGTTTAGATTAGGCCAGTGCTCCATATCCATCATTCTTTGAAGGGATCCAGATGAATGGTCCCAAAATGGGATTCAGCCAGAATTCCCAAGGGAGTAATTTAGTATGATGATGCAAACAGAATCCAAAGGCTTTAGTATATGACTCTTTTTTAGCTGGACACAGTATTGCAGTCTAAATTTTGTCAACTGTATAAAAAACACTTAAAAAGTATCCAGGATCCATTAGAATTTACTGAATCTATTCAAGGAATCTAGCAAAGTTCTCATTCTTCAGACTAACGAAAGGTAGGAAAGATCACTTTGAAATAATATATATTACTTATTTAATTAGTTATATTGCTAAGACTGAATGTCTAACAGGGTTTTGGGAGTGACACAACTCTACACATTGCGTAGTCACCATAATTGGTACAGGACTCTCTTTTCAATTCACCGATCTGATATTAGTGACCTATCTTAAAGGTAGAGAGTCCTGGTAAAACACTCTAATATCATTGTCTTTGATAGGTAAAAAAAAAATTCTTCTATATTGAGCAGATATGCAGATAGTAAAGCTTTCTCTATTCTTGTACTTTGCATGGCATGTAAAGGAAAGCAGATGGAGCAATGTTTCCACGACATATAGCCCTTTGTTGGCCGTATGCGCTGGAAACTTTATTGTTCTGAACATATTGACTTACATAACCCAGATAATCCTATGTGAGTGGCGCACAATTACCTATTAGCCCAGGTGCACCGGTAGACATTTTCCTGCCAAGTGCTTCCCCCTGTTCATTAATAAATGTATTATTTAGACACCTGACAGCGGCTTGTTACAGGATTGTCAGTGACCTAAAGTGAAGCAGATGGTTTCCGAAAATGAACGGGATTAAAAATTTCCCTTAATTGTAATTAGCATGTTAACGGAGTTGTATACGCTCAAAGATCCCTTTTTAGAGCTCTGCAGCCGTTCCGCTTCCTGACGACCGCTAACCTCTCACAGGACGAGGCTTACACTTTCCAAAGTAATCAAAGTGTTTTAATAGAAAAAAATTGGCAAATAAATGGAGAAAAAACTAAGAATACATACATGGTCAACAGAGCAAGATGGTCTCATTAATTTTACTGACCAGAAAAGCGTATGTTTGTGTGTTACATGGGGCTGGGCTTACTGTAGTTTTGAATTAGTTTAATTTCACCCGCCGCTATTGCGGGCACATGTCAGCTTTGATGCGGGCTCACCGCGGGGGCTCTGACCTCGGACGTACTATTCCGTCCGAGGTCAGAAAGGGGTTAGGCTAGGTTCACATTGCGTTAGAGCAATCCGGTTAGCAGATACGCTAACGGAATGCGCTAACGCAATGTCTAAAAAGGGATTGCGTTTGGCAATCCCGCTAGCGCAGATGCCCGATCTGCGCTAGTGAAGAACGCACTCTGAACGCTGCAAGCAGCATTCGAGGTCCGTCCGAAAATAACGGGACATCGCTGACGCATGCCAAAAAAGGCATACGTTAGCAATGCGTTAGCGATCCATTAGCACATTGCAGTCAATGGGTGCGCTAACAGATCCATTAGATAGCATTAATTGCGACAATTGCGCCATGTAATGGATTCCGTTAGCGGACACCCACTAACGCAATTTGAACCTAGCCTTAAAGACTAAAAATAATGGTCTATCAATGACTGTACTTAATTCTTGCAGTACTCGGGGGTGTATCCCATCCGGGCCCGGAGATTTGTCAATTTTAGTGATTTTTAGACGCAGATGTACTTCCTGCTGGGTTAAGCAGGTGACACTTAATGGGGAATTTTTGTTATCACTGATCATATTGTCCGTCATGGGATTTTCTTATGTAAATACTGATGAAAAAAAGTCATTTAGCATGAGGCTTTTTCCTCATCCTCATCCACCATTTCACCCAGACTATTTTTAAGGGGGCCTACACTATCATTTTTTACTTTCTTACTATTCACGTAGTTAAAGAATATTTTGGGATTATTTTTACTCTTTCTGGCAATGAGTCTCTCTGTCTCAATCTTTGCTGCCTTGATTTGCTTTTTACAGAATTTATTTCATTTTCTGTATTTATTTAATGCCTCATCACCACCTACTTCCTTTAATTCTCTAAATGCTTTCTTTTTGTCACTTATTGCGCCCCTTACAGCTCTATTTATCCATATTTGTTTCCTCCTATTTCTAGTATGTTTATTCCCATATGGTATATACTGTGCACAGGTCCTATCCAGGATGCTAATAAACGTCTCCCATTTTCTTTGTGTATTTTTATGTCTTAGGCTAGTTTCACACTAGCGTTTTTATGATCTGCGGAGGGCTGCGGACTTCCTCCGTGAAGCACCGCCCTCAGCTGCACCTCCACTGCTATCTCCGCCTACTTCTGCATGCGGGCCGCATGCGGCCTGCGTACCTATCTTTAACATTAGGTACGCAGGTCGTGCGGCTGTATGCGGATGCTTCCGCATGCGTCGTTTTGACGATGCGGAGAAAAAAAAATTGCTACGAACTGCGTCCTATGCTGGTCGCCGCATCGTCAAAACGACGCATGCGGAAGCATCCGCATACAGCCTTCACGGAGGAAGTCTGCAGCCCTTCGCAGATCAGGAAAACGCTAATGTGAAACCGACCTATTAGGATATCGTCCCAGTTAATTGCGCCAAGATCATCTCTCATCCGTTGGAAATTTGCCCTCCTGAAGTTTAGTGTCCTTGTAACCCCTCTACTACACATCTATTTAAAGGATACATGAAAACTTATTATTTTGTGATCACTATTACCCAAGTGACCCCCAACCCATATATTTGATATGCGGTCTGGCCTGTTGGTTAATATTAGGTCGAGCAGTGCCCCCCTTCTTGTTGGGTCCTGAACCAGTTGTGAAAGGTAATTGTCTCTCATAGTTGTCAAAAACCGATTACCTTTGCTGGAACTGCAATCTATTTGAGGGTAGTTGAAGTCCCCCACAATAATGACTTCTCCTTGAGTCGCAGCTTCATCTATTTGCTTTATGAGGATATTCTCCGTTGCTTCCATTATTTTTGGAGACTTATAACAAATCCCTATTATTAATTTATAATTTGTTCCCCCTCCCCTTATCTCCACCCACAGGGACTCTACATTTTCATTAGATTCACCTATATTATCATCACGCAGGATGGGTTTTAAGGATGATTTTATATATAGACACACACCTCCCCCATGCTTATCCGTGCAGTCATTTCTGAACAGACTATAACCCTGCAAGTTAACAGCCCTGACATGGCTCTCATCCAGCCATGTCTCAGATATCTCCACCATGTCATAATTATGCTCTAACAACATTAATTCTAATTCCTCCATTTTGTTGCCGAGGCTTCTGGCATTAGTATACATTCAATTTATGTATCACTCTGTACCTCTATTCTTTCTTAAATGATTAATTGTTCTAACCCCACCCCCCCATGCCACCGCCACCCCCAACTTCCTTATTTGTGCCCAGGTCTCTATCTGCACTATCTTCCCCTCCTATAAAATGAATACCCTCCCACCTAGTCCCTAGTTTAAACACTCCTCCCACCGTCTAGCCATTTTCTCCCCCATCACAGCTGCACCTTCCCCATTGAGGTGCAGCCCATCCCTAGCGTAGAACCTGTAGCCAACTGAGAAGTCGGCTCATATACAAATTCTTGAGCCACTTATTAACCTCCCTAATCTCCCGTTGCCTCTCTGGCGTGGCACGTGCTACAGGCAATATTTCGGAAAATACCATGTTGGAGGTCCTTGCTTTCAGCTTGCAAAATACATTTGAAAAAGACATTTTTTGCTTGCTCACTGGATCAGTTTCAAACAGAAGATAACGGATGGCTATTTAACAAATGTGTTTTTCTATAGACTTCAATGTTAAAAAAACAGAACCAGCTGAAGTCAGTTCTTTAAAAATTTGCATCTGGACAATTTTTTGCCAATGGATTGCTGCTGGATCTGTTCTAACGGATGATTACTGGACATGTGAACTTGGCTTTAGGACTGACAGGAATACAAATTGGCTGAGATTCGGTTGATGATTAATCAAGGATTCACCTTAAAAGTCCACCAACTGTTGTGAATTAGGTCTCTATATACGGTAAAATAGAACTGGTTTTCAGTTATTCAAACTGAAAATAGATGGAATTTACAAATATAATTTCATTAAGAAAACTGTCCCAATGGTGATATCAGTGCCCCTACCTTGGTTTTGGCCACTCCACAATTATGGTAGTTTTATTACGGAAGGGACCTGTTTGAAGGACAGGAAGCTGGATTTCTGGCTTGATTACTTACAGTACCACTCCAGCGGTTTTTCTTTTTTATTGCTGCGCTGAAGTGGTGCAATTAATGTAAGGTCCCTGCCCCTAGTCTTATACTTAACAGCTCCCATCCTCATCTTTTATCTGCACCGCTCGTTTGGGACCTGCCGGATTGCTCCAGGGTTTGCTGGAGTGAGCCGGAGGTCACTTTTCAATGCAAGTCTATGAGATCATCGCTTGTGCTCTCAAAGACTTACATTGAGAGCTTGTGACCGTTACTTCTAACTTACAGTTAGTCAGAAGCTAAACCAGGAAAAACTGGTGTAAAAACTTTGATGAATCGGGGTCTATGAATTAAAAAAAAGAAATATTTAACATAAAACCTTATTTAAATAAGTGATCGTTTCCCGATGACAATTTATTTTTAAGGATTTAAGAGAGGGTTTAAAATGCATGTGCCTAACGAAAGATGCCCATGGAAAAATACTTGCTATCGAATGGAGAACAAAGATATTAAATCTGTTGATTAAATTAGCTCACTGGAATATGACCAACAAATGTAGAGATATTGAGCTGCCAGCTTTCTTAGATTTGAAACGTGCTGTCTTTTCGGTCTAGCTCCATCTCTGGAAGTGAACATACCCAACATCTAACTCAATATGCGAGGGTTCTGCTGGGGATACTTCTTAACGTATTTTGTATTCAGTCTCTTTGGCCCAAAGCCTGAGAGAACAGCTGAGTGTTGTTTATGAAATAAGAAGCGTGCGTGGCTAATGACGGATAAATAGAAGGTCGTCGGGGCTGGAAAACAAGAAGATAAACTGAATCTGCATACTGGGCTAGAGGAACATGCATTCTCCGGGAAGCTCGAATGTATACAATTTGGACATTCACCTTAAAACAAATGTACCAAGAATTTGAGGAACATATACAGAAGGTCACCAGTATTAACTTCTGTCCAGGTTTCTGTATCTCAGTGTATATGTGATGGAGACTATAATGTAATCATCAATGACTTCATCTTTTAGCTTAGTAGTGTTGGTGAGACCTTCTGACCCATAAGTATCCACATATGCCAGTTTTGTCATAGTTTTTTGTGCGTTTTTTTCTCATTTCCTCTGTGCCTGTTTTTTACAATCACTTTTGTTAGAAGAGCCCATTGATTAATACAAAAAGTCTGATTAGGACCCTTGACAATCAGCTGTGATCTGTGAGAGAATCTTCACTTTCCCTGCAGCACCCCCGAAGGGCAAACTAAGCATTACAGTGTTTCTGAGTCCCCAATTCATTGAAATCATTGGGCTGTAACTGGGCGCTATGGCAACTTAAGGGCCTACAATTACAGGCAAGAATTAAAGAACAAAAGCTAAAAGTCACTGGATCCTCCTGTTGTGTTGCCGCAGGTGCTATCAGGTAGGCAACACTGCAGGAGGGCCTGGCGATGACATGTGTGGGTAAGTGGATTCATGGTGTCACAGTGGGCAGCACAGCATTAGTGATGAGCTGTGAACCTCATTCAAAAGTTTTTAATGGGAACTTGGGTCTTGTATTTATCCCCTTGGATCGTAAATGGAATTCGGACATGTTGAGTCCACCAGAGCAGCGCTTCTCATTCTGTGAAGTGCTGCCTACTTGTTGAGGACCAAGAGTATCTTTATCTGCAGCAGTTTTGCTATGGATTACAACGAATGGTGAAGCCTAAGCAATTCATTGTGAGCCTAGTGAGGTCCCAGTTGAAAAAGGCTTAGGAGTCACGCTCTGGAGCAAGAGAGGCCTTTTGTAGTCACTTCGCACTCTTGCGGGTTGCGGGAGGATGAGTCTTTTTGATGGTGGATCTAACCTGGACTCAGCATTCCATAATAGGGCCTTAGCTAGAAAGGTTTTCTAATTCTGAAAACGCTTTTCTGAAATATGTCCAGGATAACAAAGGGCACTGTGTAATTGTGATAACGATCATTAATTATAATAAATTGTCATGTATAGGATTTCAGGAGGAAACATGAACGTACCTGATCCTTTGAAGGTGCAAGGAGTTCTTCAATCATCATACTGTCCCGGGCGAAAGAACTCCTGTTCAGTGTGTAGGACCTATCCGAACTGAAGGAGCGGAGGCTGTTGTTGCATTTACAATTTACCACAGTACACGCAGATGACAATGAGATGGATGGAAAAAAAAAGGAAACAATGAATGCAGCTTCCAGGGCAAAACAAAATATGATTAAAAAAATATGGTCAGAGCAACAATGAATTTAGAAAATCGTACGAATGAAAAAAAGAATATTTGTCACAAATGATTTGGATAATATGACTTTTGGGGAAAAAATAGCTACTAGGGAGAAAATATATACTGTACATATATTGATTAAGGTTCAGCAATCATCGCTGAGCAACTCAGTCAACTTTTAGAGTAAAGTTTATGTGTCATATGAAAATGGGACCCTGGAAGATACATGATTGGCAGACTCCAAGCCAAAACCTACATCTAAGAGGCAAAGCAAACAGGTAAAACTAAAAACCCACTAGGTCGCTCTCATTTCAACCCGTTATACGCAGTCTTCAAAAAACATGACATGCATTTCACAGTTATATACATCATCAGAACAAAATAGACCAGCGAATAGATCATTGAGGGGTTTATAAAAAGTTGTTACAACCAGGGGCTAAATGTTCTGTGGGCTCCTTCCCGTGCACATTATTTACAGAGTAATATCACTGTCAAAAGGCATAGAACAGCATATGGGGGCACATGATTCTACTACAGGGCTCAGCAGTGTGCCTAAGGCCTTGTATTTAGAAATCCTTTAAAGAGAACCTGTTCTAAGCCTTTTACACCTCAAACTTATGACATGTATTTGCAAGTGCCTTTATGCTGATTAAATCCATACTGTGAGGACGGTGGGTGTGGACCCACTGTGCCACTGGCCAGGCTTACCCTGGTGGAGTGTAGCTAAGTGACTGCCTGATCTTCACTAGAACCTCTGATGGTGAGGATAAGTTGGCCTGTTGAGGTATTCACCAAGTACCACTCCAGGGCAGTTCTTGGACCTGCAGCAGCTGACCAATGGGTCATAGGTAAATATGAAGCAAAGATGGTGAAGACACAGACGTAGTCTGACAATTTGAGGAGGAGGCGGGCAGCACAGGTTTAAAATACAAAGCCTGGGTCAGGAGCGGAGATATCAGAACAGACGAGTAAACAAACTAAGTCGGTAACAAGGAGTCAAAACAATAATGCACCTTTACAGGGGCCTAGTGAATAACTGCAACTTGGACCTAAACTCAGGCAAGGTGTGGAGGGAGGAGTTGCCTAATATATCCACTGCTGGAAGGGAATAGGCCAGCGAAGCAAAACTCTGCAGAGCACAGTGGTTTTAAATTCCTGCAGTGTCTGGCTGCAACTCTCTATAGTCGGGTGGAGGCTCTCCAGCAACTGGAGCATGTAGCCATGCTTGAAGTGTTGCATGAGGCAACTCAGCGAGATGGTCTGACACTGGGGGGAGCATAGTGGTGCTTGTAGTGAGTGGTATGGCGCTTAGAAACTGTGCAAGTCACCGGCTTGATTGTTGAAATCAGTTTGGTAGTTTCTAAGAAATCTAACGTTGAACTCACATGTAAATGAGCTGCAAGTGCTTTTGGGAGGGACAATCCACTTACAACTCTCCCTCCCTATTCCCTACTCTCTGTGACAAACTACAGCTTTTTTGTATCCAATTTTAATGCTGGATTTCTCAGAAACCACTAAACAGATTTCTACAATCAAGGTATAGATTTAATCAGCATGAAAGCGCCTGCAAATACATGTCATTAGTTTAAGGTGTAAAATCTTCATGATAGATCCTTTTTAAGATGTGACACAGATTCTTGAAAAAAAATTATTAGAAGCATACAATGACATATTCCCCTTGCACAGTAAATACGGGGCAAACCAGCCATCAAGCTTTATCTTTTTAGGAGAGGGAAGGGGAATCATGGCTCTTATTTAATAAAAATACGTCTCTTTCTTGTAAAGTTAAGAATATATGAGAGGCCCAACTACAGTGCCACAAAGCAGTAGTGTTAGACTTCTGATTGGACACTGCCACATTTCTGATTTGGAAGTCTTGTCATCAGACGTAGGTTATGACACATATTGTTAGACAATACTCCTTACACAAGCACGCTTTCCTAGACACACAATAGATGACTGAGCCTTATGTAAGCAGCATTTCATGCATTAATAATTACTATGGTCAAATAATCATTATACTTATTTTTTGATTATGCTTCATCTGTGGGTTAGGCCATTTTATGGTGTAGCAGTTGCAGTAGAAATGCTTATAAAAAAAGTGGAGAAGACGCACAAAGTATCCACTTGGGTTTCATATCAATCAGATCTGTATTTTGTATGTACCAGTGAATGCAGTCATTTCTGTGTACTGCATACATATACACTACTCACAAAAAGTTAGGGATATTTGGCATTCAGGTGAAATTTCAAGATGATCCGGAAATGCACTCCAACCTTTTAAGGTGAACTTAATGTGACCATCTCTAAACTTTTGGATGCACGTGTCAAACTGTTCAATGTTTCAGTACTTTATCCACAACTTGCTGTTCTCTAACAAAGAGCTTAATGGCAAAATTTACAACAGCTGTTTAATCCATGAATTGGCCAATACATTTCTGAGTTCAATTAGAATTGCTATTAAACAGTCCTCCTCATCATGCTGTTCATATTTTGACATCATGAGACCAAGACAACACCTAACAATTGATCAACAGTACCTCGCCATTGTGAGACTTCAAGCAGGATGTTGTTAGATGGAAGTGGCCACTGAGCTTAGAGTGTCACAGAGTCATCAGCAGGTTGTAACAGAGATATAGATAGACTGGAAGAGTCATAGGCAGAGGCAGAGAAGTGGACATCCTTTGGTCACCTCCCAAACTGATGAACGCTTCATTGTGAACAAGGCCTTCCGGAACGGGATGATGAATGTCACACAACTCCATGCACATTTGAGGGAGGTGAGAGGCACCCAAGTATCACATCACACCATTCAAAACCGTTTACATCAGCATGGTCTGTGTGCTAGATGACCTGCAAGGGTATCTGACCACACCACCAGGCATATGTGTAATCATCTTGCTAGAGAGCGTCTATGCTGGACGAGGGACCAGTGGACCTTAATGCTGTTCACTGATGAAAGTCAATTCACGCTTAGCAGAAATCGTGGTTGCCAACAATGTCGGAGAGATGGACACATCAAGGAGAGCACTGTGAATCAGCCCGTGTTGTCACCAGATGAGCCTGTGGTGGTGGTGTTACATTGTAGACAGGTGTGTCAAGTCAATAGAGAAATGCTCTACACTTTGTGAATGGTACAGTGACAAGTCCCTACTACTTCAATAACCTCATTAATTCAGTCATTGTGCCTCTGCATGAACAACACAGGCCTAATTTAATCTTCAAGGATGACACTGCTCCAGTGCATCGAGGTTGCATAATTAGGGAATGGCTGTTGGAGACAGGGGTACCTCAAATAGAGTGGCCTGGACTTTCTCCAGACCTGAATCCTGTAGAAAACCTATGGGATCAGCTGACTTGCTGATTAGAGGCTCATAACTATGTACCCCAGAACCTCAATGACCTGAGGGTCGCTCTTCAAGAAGAGGGGATGCCATGCCTCAGCAGACAATAACTCTACTTGTGATCAGCATGAGATGTCGTTGTCAAGCTGTAATTGATGATCAAGGCCACATGACAGGTTATTGAGACATTGACATTTAGGCACTGTTCTTGGCTTTTGTTTCAATAAAATTAAATGCTTGCTTCTACGTAAATGCCCTACTTTCACGATAAAATATCACTGTAGCGTGAAATTAAAGTTTTCTATAAATATCACCCAAAAGCCAAATATCCCTAACTTTTTTTGAGCAGTGTATATCCAAAAAGTAATTTGCTGTATTCTCCAAATGTGGGGAAAAAAGTAATGAATGCACACGTCCAAGAAATCAATTAATGTTACAAGCTTCTCACAGCCTCTGCTAGTTCTTAGGCCAAGTTGATGCCACAAGCTCGGCACACCGAGGGAATGCTCCACACATAGGACTGCATGACTGTTTATGAACTTTTCATGAAGCATCTGCCAAATGGTTGTCATGCTAGCCTATCGGTGATGGATGCTGTAATGCATTGTTTACAGGCATCTGTCATTCCTAGGCTGTTACAGCATAAGATTAGTTGTGTTTTTTTCGCTTTCTATTGTATATATGAAATAACAGAGTTACATACATTATTTTGATGTATCATGTCCAGATGGAAGCCAAAATAATTATTTTTTACCTCCATCATTAGATGTTTGCCCACCGGAGCAGCCAGTGTAGGATTTATGGGCATAACAGGAGGCAATATGCCTACGTTTCTTAATTTAATAACCCGTTGTGGCTAAAAAACAAAATGTTTAATGCTTTAAATCTCTATTTAACTGGGTTATATTAGGTCAGGATTTTTAATAAAAGTCAATGAACAGGCTTTTAAGACCGCATTGAGTATTTTAGTCAAAACTAGGAGTAGGCCAGGTAACAGAAGGTGCAAATCTTTTCCATCATAGTTTTCTCTATGACCCTGAGTCATCATTGCCTTTCCGCCTGTTTTTTGTTTAGTCTTTGTGTTTTCCACCTTTTTTTTTATTAGCACCCATCTCACTATTCTACTTGTGCCTTTTTTTAAGTCTATTTTGTTACGTGTTCGCCTGTATGTTTTTCTACTTTGTTGAGTTTAGCAATTTCACATGTTTTCGCCTAATTCTTCAATTGCAACTTTTTTTTTAAAAAAAAAAAGTCGCTATTTTGGGGAATTTTGGTGCCAAAAGCTGAAAAAGCTATTCAAGACAAGGCCATTTTTTTTTTTTTACTTTGAGAAAATAAGTGCGTCATTTTGTTGAATTTGAGGCCAAAAATGACAGCTAATACTGCATGATGAAAGAGGAAAAGTGACTTAAAAAAAACAAATGGTGAATCGGGGTCTATAAGTTCCACTAGCGGTAAAATACTGACCGATATACCACCATATGAAAGTAGACTTTCACAGTCTGCTGGAGTACGTATGTTTATGGGGGTCAATAGAGCTATGGCACTGGATGTGTTTTTTTCTCTCCATGTATGTAGAAGATATTAAATGGGCTAAAGTTGCCTCTTTTTCAGTACTAGCCCAAAACGTAGATTTTACATCTGTGAAAATATGACTACATCAGTGGTCCTTAATACAATGAAAAGCTGAAAGAAGTCAAATACAGGAATAGCACTCTAAAAAAGGACCCATAAAATGGCCTTTACCCACTTATAAAATCCTTACATTAGCACTAGTGATGAGCGAGTGTACTCGTTGCTTGGGTTTTCCCGTGAACGCTCGGGTGGTCTCCGAGTATTTGTAACTGCTCGGAGATTTAGTTTTTGTTGACGCAGCTGCATGATTTACGGCTGCTAGCCGGCCTGAGTACATGTGGGGGTTGCTTGGTTGCTAGGGAATCCCCACATGTATTCAAGCTGGCTAATAGCTGTAAATCATGCAGCTGAGGCAAAGAAAACTAAATTTCCGAGCACTTACAAATACTCGGAGATCACCCGAGCCTGCTCGGGAAAATCCGAGCAACGAGTATATTCGCTCATCACTAATTAGCACTGATTTTCTAAAACTGTCAAAACATTACTAAACAGGAAAAGCTGCTTTAACCCCATTCTGATGAATGAAAAGAACATCCCTTCAGCAAAGATGTAAATGTAAAAAAACAAAACAACAACCCATAAAGAAAAAAACACAACTTTACAAATCTAAAAACAAAAAAGTAGAATATGCACGGCACAATAATGACTAATATGAATGACAATGAGCGAAAGTTAAAGCAGCACTCTGAAAACGATGGATTACATGCCTTCTTACCTGATTTTAGGACTAGTTTAAAGAAATATATTTTGAACAAGGAAAAAAAAGTAAAATAATAAAATCAGACACAGCAAATGTAAAAAGTATAAATGAATAAGCAGTTGGATCGCTGACTTCTCTGTTCATGTTATACACAAATGTACCTGTAGATTTAGCAGTAAGAGAATAATCTTAGCTAATCAGTCGTTTATAAAGGATATTATGTGTATAACATGACAATTATGACTTGATATGTAAAAAAATTTCAAAATAGAATAAAATTTGGATGAATGAAAGCATTTTCTAATAAACAACACAATGCATTAGATATAAGGTAATATGCACCTTTAACTGCAAAGTCTCACGTTGATGAATCGTGTGAAATATCCAGGGTTGTATTACCTATAGGGGTGGTGGGTAGGGGTGCTTGTAAAAGGGATTGCTTAGATAAGGATGCACTGCACAATGTGCTGTCGACTATCCTCATTGCCACAGACTTAAAGTAGAGCAGCAATGCACATAACGCAGCTCCATTCAACTACTCCTGGCCTTGGTTTTTCTGCAGTCAATGAAGAATCGGAAACACCGGCTCTGATTTCTGGCAATCAATTGGTGTCCCGGTATTGAGAACCTCACCGATATTATTGTCACCTATCCAGTGACAAGGTGATCATTTACGTTTAACAAAATTCCCCTTAAGGTACAGCCTAATGGTCTGCATAAAAGGAGGTAAATCAAGTACACCGCAAACATTAGCTAGCCGTGGGACCTAATGATTGTTCATCTGACAGCCATATTTCTCAATTTGGCCGAATATTTCTGTGTTCTCTATTGAGATAGCCAGAAATATCGGTCAATGGACTGGTGGCTGAAATTCAACAGACCAGATCCTTCTCCCCTCCTTTCCTGACATCTGTTGGGGGTGAGTCGAGAGAATGTATAGCTTCAAAGATGTGATTCCATTTTTTACACTTTTCATAAAATGTCACTACTACCAAAAAACTAATTGGGTTGAGCTTCTATAATGATCAACCTTTTTTTTCCCCGTTTGTACACAACACAGTTTAGAAAAAAATTCACAGACTACTTGTAGAAAATGATAATATATTATGTGAAATGTTTAGTTTTCAAGGGAAAAGTCTGCACGGCTTTAAACTTTTGAGAGGCGGCATTATTGGCTTAAAGATTGGCTCATCAGCAAACACACCACTGTAATCCGAATCACCGACGGTAATCTCCTCCACCAACACAGAGACGGGTTTTGTTTTGAGCTTTGAGTAATCTTCATAGGGAATGTATGGCTATGTCTCCGACAATCGCAGGGCTCCAGAGTACAGATATCTCAGACAGCAGAGATTTAACAGACCCCAATTCCACATGCAAAGTGTAATATCCTGATACACTGATGAGTGTTCGGTCTGTTCAGAAATACCAGCAAAGAAATAGTTAGCGTGTCTATTAATATTGTGAATCCTTATAAAGGGAACATATTGAAATAGAGCTAAAGAACAAAATTAGAAAGGCGCCGCTTCACAAACTATGGCAATACCTCCTAAGTAAGAATGTTGTCTATTCTTGGACATCCATAAGCTATGTTGATAAAAAAAAATTTGCATGAGTTTAATGGCAACTATTTTTCTAGATGGCGTAGTGGATCATGCTGGTTTACCTATCCTGAGGTTATAATGGATAGCCGATCCACCTGGGCCATGACACCTAAGGGTATGTGCACATGACATCTTTCAAGTGGCCAAAAACATCAGTTTTTCCAAGTAGAAGACATTTCAGGAAACTCTCCTTTTCTCTGGTGTTTTGTAACCTGAACCGTCTTTTTTTTTTCCTCTCCTTTTTTTAGCATTATTTTTTTGACCATTTTTTTTCTAGCATTATGGGGGGGGGGGAAGTCTTTTTTAACTGTGATTTTACAGATGTTTGTGTTTTTAATTCCAACCATGAAGAAACTGATAGTGGTTTTTCAAGCAAGAATGCAGACAAAATGCTCTAATGATGCCCGGGGAGTCTTTTGAGCCTTCCCATTAACTTGTATTTTAAGTGTGGAGCATCTTCCAAGAATATCCAGCTCAATCCTTTTAACCGCTTGCCATCTTTGGAAGTCTGAAACGGATAAGTGACGCTCAAAAGCATGAATGAATGAACAGCGAGTCTTTTTTTCCCCATGTAAATACAAATATATTCCTTCTTTTGAGCTTTTTTTGGCCACTTTTTCGGAGCGGAGCCAAACAAACCCTACCTGAAAAAAATCATAGTGGGCACATACCATAAGAGTGGCCCAATGACCCCACTACCACATAAAAAACACCAATATTTTAAATAGAACATGGAAAGTTACATCTTTGACTATTCCGCACCTATCGTATGGGGCAGCAGGTGACTATTGAATTGTAGGAAGTCTCACTTTGTATGGCTTGGCTGAGATTTCAGAGGTGAACTCCACTTATCTGCCGCCATGCTGTCTTGTGCCATATAGATGTAATACAATGTAAAGGCTTTGGGCACTCACACAATGTGACACATCGTAATGTCCTCCTGATCTTCGAGTGAGGGTCCGAGGGTCCCAATGTACTCATGATATATTTTGATATTCTATATATACATATATGGACTTTTGTGGCCCACATGGTCATGACCATTATGGTCGTAAGTCCATATGACCATATATTAATATGTGCCTGCAGATGAATTGTTAATAATGGGATCTATCCTCCAGGTATATGGTACATGATTCCGCATGTATGTGTTTATGGAAGCCAAGACAGAAATAAAGAAAATTATTTTATTATATGGCTGCTGCTAAAAACTGTTCTAAATCCCCCAGACCCCAGCAAGCATGATGCAATAATTGGTATATACAGTATATAATGCACAGGGTTTATTCTAACTATACTTTTCCATGCACAAATGGAATATGCACACGTATTAGATTTTCAGGCGTTATAAACAAGTTTGTGACTATGAAGTAGTTGCTCGAAATGGAAAATAGATGGAAAAATGTAAGTCAATGGCGTATCATGATATACAATATTAGCATCCTGGGACTTACCTGGCCGATCTGGCTCCGAGGCTGAAGACCATGTATCCTTCTTGGGGCAGAGAATCATCCCCAAGCTCTTTGAGATCTTGTGGTCCAAGGTATTTGTCAGTGTCACCTGTCATTGCATCTTCACCTAAGGAAGAAGAAGAAGGACTGTTTAGCTACAAGCAGCAGCTTATACAAGCCCTGATGATGGGTTACTAGATCATCATTGTGAACACTCCGACATCTAATCAATGATGTGACACAGCCCTGGGACATTTTCCATACTGAAATTTCAATAATGTGCATCAGCAACAGGACAACACAGATGACTGAGCCTCTGGATGTCACGTTACAAGGATACATGGCCAAATATCAGATGTATTTCTGCAGTGAAGCCTCAGATTTCATATTATGGAGGCACGGATAATGTATATGTATTAAGCTTTGTAATTATATTATATATTCACAACTGCCCGTGTTACTTTATGCGGCCGATTGATGGTTCATCAACCACAATCTATGCTACCATGCAAGACAATGGGTTTCTCAATGTCCTATTCACCTACTATAAAAAAAAATATGCATGGATTTTATGTAATGTTTTAGATGTGCAAATGTCACCAATTTCTTTCTGATTTTTGCTGCGGATTCCACTTTTTGCAATCTAAAGCAAACACATGCAAGATATGCAGTGGTCTGTAGCCTGACACCATATTGACTCTGTACCAAAACTGACTACAGTATGTTGGGTTTTGGCAGTTGATGCCTGAAACACCTTTCCTCATATTGATCCAATTTTTGAGTATAATCATCTTATTTGTTATGCTCACTTACATAGCGCCATCATATTCTGTAGCACTTGTTACAGACATTATCATCACTGTCCCTATCGGGGCTCACAATCTACATTGCCTATCAGTATGTCTTTGGAGTGTCGGAGGAAACTGGAGAACCCGGAGGAAACCCACGCAAACACGAGGAGGACATACAAACTCATTCTGGATGTTGTCCTTGGTGGGATTTGAACCAAGGATCCCAGGGCTGCTATATTACAGTGCTAACCACTGAGCCACCATGCTGCGCCTTAGGTATTCATGGTTAGGACCACGAATAACTAATTTGCTAACTGTCACTATATGAGTGGTCGTAATTAGTGTTGAGCATTCCGATACCGCAAGTATCGGGTATCGGCCGATATTTGCGGTATCGGAATTCCGATACTGAATTCCGATACTTCCCGCGTATCGGATACCGGAATCGGAAGTTCCCAGAATTCAAATTGAACGCAGCAGCCAATGAGGAATGAATGAAAGTGTGGGCACATCCTGTTTAGCATGGTGGGCATGTAAGTACTGGCAAGGCTTGGATTGGCTGCTGAAATGATGTCACTCTGCACTATAAAAAAGCGCTGCCGCCATTTTGCGCTCACTCTGCTGTGATTTCAGTTAGGGACAGGACGCTGTGTTCTAACTGAGGGCCAGTTGAGCTTGCTAATTGCTTTATTTTCCTTTCCAAAGGCTAATTTAGCAAAACGCTGTGTGTTCTTCACTGTTCACCTTGCTCTTGCCTTGCAGCGCTGTTTTAACAGCGTTCTGCAAGGTCTCTGTGTGTGTGTGTGTGTGCAGCTCACTCTGTAGTCTGTGTGCAGCCATATACCCGGTTGTATTCAGCTCAGGGGGGGTTCACACTGCCTCACACAGTTGTTCTTTTTTGCTCTTAGTGCAGCCTGCTGCACATTTTTTCTCAAATTTCCTATTAGTGTTTTTCCACCAGTCTCAAGCTCTATTGTGGAAAAACACTACATAGGATAACCTAGAGGGGGGTTTTTGGGCCTTGCAGTGCCGTTTACGGCTGTCTGCACGGTCTCCGTGTGAGCCCAGCTCGCCCTGTAGTCTGTGTGCAGCCATAGCCGGTTGGATTCAGCTCAGGGTTCGTTACTGGCTCATACCTTGAGAAAAATTTTCCTTTTTTTCAAATAGTGCAGCCTGTTTAAAATTTGAAAAAAAAAATTCCTATTAGTGTCTTTCCACTCGTATCCAGCTAAATAGTGGAAAAACACTATATAGGATAACCTAGAGGAGGGTTTTTTGGCCTTGCAGCGCCGTTTACGGCTGTCTGCACGGTCTCCGTGTGAGCCCAGCTCGCCCTGTAGTCTGTGTGCAGCCATAGCCGGTTGGATTCAGCTCAGGGTTCGTTACTGGCTCATACCTTGAGAAAAATTTTCCTTTTTTTCAAATAGTGCAGCCTGTTTAAAATTTGAAAAAAAAAATTCCTATTAGTGTCTTTCCACTCGTATCCAGCTAAATAGTGGAAAAACACTATATAGGATAACCTAGAGGAGGGTTTTTTGGCCTTGCAGCGCCGTTTACGGCTGTCTGCACGGTCTCCGTGTGAGCCCAGCTCGCCCTGTAGTCTGTGTGCAGCCATAGCCGGTTGGATTCAGCTCAGGGTTCGTTACTGGCTCATACCTTGAGAAAAATTTTCCTTTTTTTCAAATAGTGCAGCCTGTTTAAAATTTGAAAAAAAAAATTCCTATTAGTGTCTTTCCACTCGTATCCAGCTAAATAGTGGAAAAACACTATATAGGATAACCTAGAGGAGGGTTTTTTGGCCTTGCAGCGCCGTTTACGGCTGTCTGCACGGTCTCCGTGTGAGCCCAGCTCGCCCTGTAGTCTGTGTGCAGCCATAGCCGGTTGGATTCAGCTCAGGGTTCGTTACTGGCTCATACCTTGAGAAAAATTTTCCTTTTTTTCAAATAGTGCAGCCTGTTTAAAATTTGAAAAAAAAAAATTCCTATTAGTGTCTTTCCACCAGTCTCCAGCTCAATTGTGGAAAAACACTACATAGGATAACCTAGAGGGTTTTTTTGGGGCCTTGCAGCGCCGTTTACGGCTGTCTGCACGGTCTCTGTGTGAGCGCAGCTCGCCCTGTAGTCTGTGTGCAGCCATAGCCGGTTGGATTCAGCTCAGGGTGCGTTACTGCCTCATACCTTGAAAAACAATTTCCTTTTTTTCAAATAGTGCAGCCAGTTTAAAATTTGAAAAAAAAAATTCCTATTAGTGTCTTTCCACTTGTATCCAGCTAAATAGTGGAAAAACACTATATAGGATAACCTAGAGGAGGGTTTCTTGGCCTTGCAGCGCCGTTTACGGCTGTCTGCACGGTCTCCGTGTGATTTAAACTAGCTCCGTAGCCCGATCTGCACCAAAAAAAAGGTTAAGTTCACCAAACACAACTTACACTTGTGTAGGCCACATTTGAAAAATAATAAAGTTTAGTCCACAATTTACAACATTAGTGTTTCTTACACCTGTTAGGAGGAGCATTACAGGAATAAGCACACTAAGGCCTTAGTACTTTTCTGCTTATCTTTATCTGTCAACCAAGATGAAGAGGGCAGGGAGTAAGGCACGTGGGCGTGGGCGCGGAGCAGGGAGAGGAGCAGGGAGGGGACGTGGTGATTCTGTGCCTGCTGCGGGCGCCGGTGACTCGTCGTCACTCAGTTTCAGCAGGGAACAGTCCTTCATGCGCAGCTTTGTCGGAGAGCGCCGTGCACCGCTGCTGCGTGAAGACCAAATTGAAGCCGTTGTCGGGTGGATGGCAGCTAACGCCTCGGCATCGACTTCAGTTAGTGCCACATCCTCTCAGGCACAGAGCACTGGAGAGCAGCCATCTGTCTCTTCACCACCTGCCAAATTGGCCAGGCAGTCAGAGAGCCCAGGACAGGAGCCGTCTCTACTTCTGTTCTCTGAATCTCTTGGCTTGGAAACAGGGGGCCAGCCAAGCAGCATTGGAGAAATGGAAGAAGAGGCAGTGTGCAGTGATGCCCAACACCTTTTTCTCTCTGACTCTGAAGAGGCAGGTGGGCCAGTGCCTCCGGTGACCACAGCGCAGTACGCATCTGATGATGAAACTCAGGTGCCGCTTTCTCGTGCGTACTGTGCTGCTGAGACTACCCAGGAGGAGCAGTTGGTGGCAGAGGGTAGTGGAGATGATGAGGTCCTTGACCCATCGTGGCGTGAGGAACAGGAAGGTGGTGGGAGCAGCTCAGAGGAAGAGCTTCCTCTTACGGGCCAAAGAGGGAGAGGGAGGGGGAAGACTGCGGAGCCTGTAGCCTCCACTTTGGCACCCGTTAGGAGCCTGTCTCTTTCCAAAGCCAAAAAGGGCGCTCCCAAGACTTGCAGTGCCTGGTCCTTTTTTGACACAGTTGCAGATGACATTTGTTTTGTCAAATGCAAGCTGTGTCATCATAAAGTAAAAAGAGGGAAAAATGTCAGCAACCTCAATACCACAAATATGTGGAAACATGTGCGGACCAGGCACGCGGTGGAGTTACAGAAACACACTGAAGATGTAGGCCAACCAACAGCGGCAGCTACCACCTCTTCAGCTCGTGTTGCCTCTTCCTCCAGCTCACGCACAGCTGGTTTGGCTTCCTCCCAGAGACCTTGTGTAATTCCACCCACAGCACCACCTTCCCAGTCATCCTCACACTCCCAGTCTACTCTACAGCCATCGGTAGTACAGGCATGGGAGAAAAGGCGGGCATTCTCGGCCAACCACCCCCGAGCACAGGCTCTGAATGCAGGCATTGCCAAACTGTTGTCCCTGGAAATGCTCTCGTTCAGGCTGGTGGAGACTGACAGCTTCCGTGACTTGATGGCATTGGCAGTCCCACAGTACAAGGTGCCCAGCCGCTTTTACTTCAGCAGGCAGGCTGTCCCTGCCCTGCACAGGCATGTTGAGGCAAACATAAAACATGCGCTACTGAACGCCGTCAGTAGCAAGGTCCACCTCACCACCGATGCGTGGACCAGTCAGCATGGACAGGGGCGATATGTTTCCCTCACTGCCCATTGGGTTAATGTTGTTGAGCCAGGTACAGATCGTGCGAGTGGCGCAGGACGTGTCCTGCCCACTCCAAGGATTGCAGGAATCCAGTCTGTACGCATCGACTCCTCCTCTTACACCAGTTCCTCTGATTCCTCTCTGCAGGATCCGTCACAGTCCACCCCCACATGGACCCGTGAACGTTTACCTATGACCGACATGAGCACAGCCGTGGCCAAACGTCAGCAGGCCGTCTTGAAACTAGTTTCATTGGGGCATCGAAGCCACACAGCGCAGGAGCTCTGGAATGCCATAAAGCAGGAGAGCGATGTGTGGTTACTGCCAGCGAATCTCCAGCCAGGCATGGTAGTGTGTGACAATGGCCGAAATCTGGTGGCAGCTTTGGCCCTTGGCAACCTCACTCACATCCCATGTCTGGCACATGTGCTCAATTTGGTTGTGCAGAGTTTTCTGAGGGACTATCCGGATCTTGATGCCCTGCTGCACAAGGTCCGCCTAGAGTGTGCTCACTTGCGGCGTTCCAGCTTGGCCAGATCCCGCATTGCTGCTCTGCAGCGCCGATTCCGCCTTCCGGAACACCGCATCATATGTGACCTACCTACCCGGTGGAATTCCACGTTACATATGTTGGAGCGGTTGTGTGAGCAGCAGCAAGCAGTTATGGAGTACCAGCTGCATCAGGCGCAAAGAAGTCGCAGTCAGCGCCGATCAGACTTCACAACCACAGAGTGGGCCACTATGAAGGACGTCTGCCAGGTTTTGCGTCCTTTTGATTATTCCACGCGGATGGCAAGTGCAGATGATGCACTAGTCAGCATGACTGTCCCCCTTATCTGCCTGCTTCAGCAAACTTTGCAAGGGTTAAGGGATGATGTGGTGGAAGAGGTGGAGGATGAGGAGTCACCTTTTCCATCAGCTTCTGGAGAGTCAGCGCCACGTGGTTCCTCACAAAGGGGTACGCAGGGGCCAATTTGTGAGGAGGATGAGGAGGAGTCAATGGAGGAGGAAGAGCTCCGTCCAGAGGAGGGAGCGACACAATTGTCCAGTGGTCAGTGTGTACAGCGAGGGTGGGGTGATGACGAGCGGGCAGAGATCATGTCTCAAGCAGGGGACAGCGTTTCTGGGCCGGTTGGCACTCTGCAGCACATGGTGGATTTCATGCTGCAGTGCCTGAGAAACGACCGCCGCATCGACCACATTCTCAACATGCCTGATTATTGGGTGTTCTCCCTCCTCGATCCTCGCTACCGGGACAACGTCCAAAACCTCATCCCTGCGTTGACCCGGGAGCGTAAATTGCGGGAGTACCACGACACACTGGTGAATTCCATCATCTTCTCCTGTCCAACTGAGAGGAGTGCTGCTAGTGCTTTACAAAGCAGCTCAGTGCGTCGAGGCAGTGGGGGAGGCTCTGCCCAAAGAGGGAGCAGAAGCAGTGCCTCTGCCCAAGGCAAGCCCAGTATGGCACAACTCTGGCACACTTTTGTGTGCCCGCCCCAAATGTCTACACCATCACCGGCGGCTCCAGTCAGCAGGAGGCAACGGTTCCGTCAGATGGTGACAGACTACATGGCTTGCCCTCTTACTGTACTCCCAGACGGCTCTTCCCCGTTCAAGTTTTGGGTCTCTAAGCTGGATACATGGCCAGAGCTAAGCCAGTATGCATTGGAGGTGCTGGCTTGCCCTGCGGCTAGTGTCTTATCGGAACGTGTCTTTAGTGCCGCAGGTGGTGTACTAACAGACCGTCGCATGCGACTATCCTCCGATAACGTTGACCGGCTTACTTTCCTGAAAATGAACCAGGCCTGGATCTCGCAGGAATTTGCCACTCCTCTGCCTGATTAAGTAATTGGGTGTCATCCAGGTCTCCTGCTGTGTTCATCTTTCTACCACCTGAACTGCTATTCCTGGGCTCCAACACCGCCAGTTGCGGCTCAGAAGTGCAGGCTGCACAGTAAAAACATACGACCCAGTGTTATTGGGTTTCAGTAACGTCAGCTGATCCCCAGCTGTGTAGCCGGCAATGTGTCCTGCGACCGCCACGCTGGCACAACAACCTAAATGTAAGGGAACCTGTCCCCCCCCCCCCCGTCGTTTGTTACTGAAAGAGCCATCTTGTGCAGCAGTAATGCTGCGCAAGGAAAAGGTAGCTCTTTTTTTTTAGCTCTTTGCACACGCAGAACTTAACACTTATAAAATGTGTTCACTGATACCGTTATACCGTCCCGGAGCTGGGACTTTCCTTCGTAATGTGACGCAGCACAGCCGTCATTCCTACCCCCTTGGTGCCATGCGCTGCCTCCTCAGCGTTGTTTTAAGCTGTCACGGAGCCTGCGCTGTTCTGTTATCCCTTGGGCATGCCCTATTTGCGCTGCCTGTCTTCTGACATAATTTGGTGTCAGGCTGGCTGCGCCTGTGCGGCCGCGGTGCCCGAGATCCCGCCTCGCAGTGTCTTCTGATTGAGTCACACTGCGGGCCTGGGATCCATGGGCATGCGCAGTGCATATCTTCCCCTCGGGCTCTCGCTCATTTCCCTCCGCCTTCTTTAGACTGTGCGCCGTCAGCTGATCCCTAGCATGCCACGGCCGTGACACCGCACAGTCTGAAGAAGAGGGAAGGAGGGGAGTGAGAGTCGAGGTTATGCACTGTGCATGCCCATGGTTCCAAGGCCCGCAGTGGGATTACGTTAGATGAGACTGCGAGGTGGGATCTGGAGCAGCGTGGACGCACAGGCACTGACAGCCTGACACCAAATTATGTCAGAAGACAGGCAGCGCTAATTGGGCATGGCCAAGGGCTAACAGAACAGCGCAGGCTCCGTGACAGCTTAAAACAAAGCTGAGGAGGCAGCGCACGGCATCAAGGGGATAGGAATGACAGCTGTGCTGTGTCCCATTACGAAGGAAATTCGCACCTCCGGAACGGTTTAACGGTATAAAGGGACACATTTTTAGTGTTTACTTCGGTGTTTGCAAGGAGCATAATTAAAAGAGCAACCTTTTCCTTTTGCATCCTTAGTGCTGCACAACATGGCTCTTTCAGCTACAAACGTCTTGGGGGGGGGGGTTAAAGGTTTCCTTTCAACTTGCTCCAATCAGGCTTCGGCCTACACTCTGTTCCTCTGCTCCTCCTGCTGTCCCTGGGCTCTAACACCGCCAGTTGGTGCCTGGAAGTGCTGTGTGCACAGTCAACAGTCGCTCCTCTGTTATTGGGGTTCAGTAACGTCAGCTGATCCCCAGCTGTGTGTGCGGCAATACCTCCAATCTGCTCCTCCTGCTGTCCCTGGGCTCTAACACCGCCAGTTGGTGCCTGGAAGTGCTGTGTGCACAGTCAACAGTCGCTCCTCTGTTATTGGGGTTCAGTAACGTCAGCTGATCCCCAGCTGTGTGTGCGGCAATACCTCCAATCTGCTCCTCCTGCTGTCCCTGGGCTCTAACACCGCCAGTTGGTGCCTGGAAGTGCTGTGTGCACAGTCAACAGTCGCTCCTCTGTTATTGGGGTTCAGTAACGTCAGCTGATCCCCAGCTGTGTATCCGGCAACGTGTCATGCGACCGCCACGCTGGCACAACTAAAATGTAAGGGGACCTGTCCCCCCCCCCCCCTAGGCGTTTGTTACTGAAAGAGCCACCATGTGCAGCACTAATACTGCACAAGGGAAAGGTCGCTCTTGAAATTATGCTCCTTGCAAACGCTGAACTACACACTCATGTAATGTGTCCCCTCACACCGTCCAACCGTCCCGGAGGTGGGACTTTCCTTTGTAATGTGACGCAGCACAGCCGTCATTGCTACCCCCTTGGCACCGTGCGCTGCCTCCTTAGCGTTGTTTGATTCCGTCATGGACCCTGCGCTGTTATGTTATCCCTTGGCCATGCACAGTTTGCGCTGCCCGTCCTCTGACATCATTTGTTGTCGTCCTGGCTGCGCCTGTGCGTCCACGCTGCCCGAAATCACACCTCGCAGTGTCGTCTAATGTGATCCCACAGTGGGCCTGGTATCCATGGCCATGCGCAGTGCATATACTAGCCTCTCACTCCCCTTTTTCACGCTTCTTCAGACTAGGCGGCGTCAGCTGATCCCTAATAGCATGCCACGGCCGTGACGCCGCACAGTCTGAAGAAGCAGGAAGGAGGTGAGTGAGAGGCGATGATATGCACTGCGCATGCCCATGGATCCCTGGCCCGCAGTGGGACTACATTAGAGGACACTGCAAGGTTGGATCTTGGGCAGCTTGGACGCACAGGCACTGCCAGCCTGACACCTACATGATGTCAGAAGACGGGCACCGCTAACTGTGCATGGCCAAGGGATAACATTACAGTGCGGGCTCCGTGACAGAACCAAACAACGTTGAGGAGGTGGTGCCCGGCACCAAGGGGGTTGGAATGACGGCTGTGCTGTGTCACATTACAAAGGAAAGTCCCACTTCCGGGATGGTTTGACGGTGTGAGGGGACACATTATATGAGTGTGTACTTCAGCGTTTGCAAGGAGCATAATTTTCGGAGCCACCATTTTCCATGTGCAGTATTACTGCTGTACAAGATGGCTCTTTCAGCAACAAATGCCTGGGGGGGGGGGGTTAAAGGTTCCCTTTCAACTTGCTCCACTGCAGGCTTCGGCCTACACTCTGCTCCTCTTTGATTCCCTGGGTTTCAACACTGTCAGTTGCCACCTGGAAGTGTTGTCTACACAGAAAAAACACTAGGTGATGTGTCAGTGGGGTTCAGCACCGCCAGCTGTTCCCCTGCTGTGTAGTCGGCAACGTGTCCAGCACAAGCCACGCTGGCACAACAGAACAAAAGCTGCCACCAGTGCAGGCTTCGGCCTACACTCTGCTCCTCTCCTCCTCCTGCTGACCCTGGGCTCAAACACCGCTAGTTTTTGCCCGGAAGTGCTAGCTGCACAGAGAAAAACACCAGCCAATGTGTTAGTGGGGTTCAGCAACGCCAGCTGTTCCCCTGCTGTGTAGCCGGCAACGTGACCTGCAAACGCCATGCAGGCACAGGAACTGAAATTAAAAGGGAACCTGGCCCCACCCCCCCAGGTGTTTCTATGTATAACAGCCACCTAGTACAGCAGTACTGCTGCATTTGTACAAGGTGGCTGACTTTTTCTCCTTGCCCACGTGTAACTCAACACGTACAAAATGTGTCTCATTGAGACCATTCCACTGTCCCTGAGGTGTGACTTTCCTTTGTAATGATACGCAGCACCCCCCTTGGTAGCGTTTCCCGTCTTTTGTCATCATGGTTAGCTGGCTGCGCCTGTGCATCCGCCCTGCTAGAAACAACGCCCCTCGTTGTCATATTTATTTTGTCAGCGAGGGTGTGGTTTATGGGCACGAGCAGTGCATATGTTCGCCTGTCTTAACTCATCTCCTTCCGCCTTCTTCAGACTGTGCGGCCTCCTGGCCGTGGTAGGCGATAAGGGATCAGCTGAGGCCGCCCAGTCTGGAGCAGGTGTAAGGACATGTGTAAGCGGCAAACCTATTTACTGCACAAGGCCACGAATCCCAGCCACGCAGTGTGATTTTTTGAAAACACACTGTGGGTCTGGGATTCATGTCCATCGCTAACCGCAACGGCCGACATGAAATGAGGTCAGAAGACAGGAAGCGCTCACAGCGCATGGCCAAGGGATCACAATAGCGCAGACTCCTGTACAGCAAATAACAACGCTCAGGAATCTGCGCCCAGTACCTAGGTGCAAATTTTGACACCTGTGCTGCGTCTCGTTAAAAAGACAAGTCACGCCTCCACAACTGTTTGACAGTATAATGGGCTAAATAGTGTACGTGTTTTAGTCAGCGTGTGCAAGGAGCAAAACAAATAGAGCAACCTTTTACTTGTGCAGCATTAATGCTGCACAAGGTGTGGCTCTTGTACCTTGCAACACCTGAGGGGGGGGTTAAAGGTAACCTTTGAAATTGGTTCAACTAGGCTTCGGCCTACACTCTGCTCCTCTACTCCTCCTGCTGACCCTGGGCTCTAACACCGCTAGTTTTTGCCCGGACATGCAATCTGCACAGAGAAAAACACCAGTCAATGTGTCAGTGGGGTTCAGCAACGCCAGCTGTTCCCCTGCTGTGTAGCTTGCAACGTGACCTGCAAACGCCACGCAGGCACATGAACTGAAATTGAAGGGAGCCTGCCCCCCACCCACAGGTGTTTCTATGTATATCAGCCACCTTGTACAGCAGTACTGCTGCATTTGTACAAGGTGGCTGACTTTTTCTCCTTGCCCACGTGGAACTCAACACGTACAAAATGTGTCTCATTAGAGACCATTACAATGTCCCTGAGGTGTGACTTTCCTTTGTAATGACACGCAGCACCACCCTTGTTAGCGCTGCCCGTCTTTTGACATCATTGGTTAGCTGGCTGCGCCTGTGCATCTCCCCTGCTCGAAACAACGGCCCTCGGTGTCTTATTTTTTTGGACAGCGAGGGTGTGATTGATGGGCATGTGCAGTGCATATGTTTGCCTGTGTTCACTCATCTCCTTCCGCCTTCTTCAGACTGGGTGTCCTCATGGCCGCGGCAGGCGATAAGGGATCAGATGAGGCCGCCCAGTCTGAAGCAGGTGTAAGGACATGTGTGAGCGGCAAACATATTTAGTGCACCAGGGCACGAATCCCAGCACCGCAGTGTGATTTTTTAAAAACACACTGTGGGTCTGGGATTCATGTCCATCGCTAACCGCAACGGCCGACATGAAATGAGGTCAGAAGACAGGAAGCGCTCACAGCGCATGGCCAAGGGATCACAATAGCGCAGACTCCTGTACAGCAAATAACAACGCTCAGGAAGCTGCGCCCAGTACCTAGGTGCAAATTTTGACACCTGTGCTGCGTCTCGTTAAAAAGACAAGTCACGCCTCCACAACTGTTTGACAGTATAATGGGCTAAATAGTGTACGTGTTTTAGTCAGCGTGTGCAAGGAGCAAAACAAATAGAGCAACCTTTTACTTGTGCAGCATTAATGCTGCACAAGGTGTGGCTCTTGTACCTTGCAACACCTGAGGGGGGGGTTAAAGGTAACCTTTGAAATTGGTTCAACTAGGCTTCGGCCTACACTCTGCTCCTCTACTCCTCCTGCTGACCCTGGGCTCAAACACCGCTAGTTTTTGCCCGGAAATGCTAGCTGCACAGAGAAAAACACCAGCCAATGTGTTAGTGGGGTTCAGCACCGCCAGCTGTTCCCCTGCTGTGTAGTCGGCAACGTGTCCAGCACAAGCCACGCTGGCACAACAGAACAAAAGCTGCCACCAGTGCAGGCTTCGGCCTACACTTTGCTCCTCTCCTCCTCCTGCTGACCCTGGGCTCAAACAACGCCAGTTTCTGCCCGGACATGCTAGCTGCACAGAGAAAAACACCAGCCAATGTGTTAGTGGGGTTCAGCACCGCCAGCTGTTCCCCCGCTGTGTAGCCGGCATCGTGTCCAGCACAAGCCACGCTGGCACAACCGACCAAAAGCTGCCACCAGTGCAGGCTTCGGCCTACACTTTGCTCCTCTCCTCCTCCTCCTGCTGACCCTGGGCTCTAACACCGCTAGTTTTTGCCCGGACATGCAATCTGCACAGAGAAAAACACCAGTCAATGTGTCAGTGGGGTTCAGCAACGCCAGCTGTTCCCCTGCTGTGTAGCTTGCAACGTGACCTGCAAACGCCACGCAGGCACATGAACTGAAATTGAAGGGAGCCTGCCCCCCACCCCCCCAGGTGTTTCTATGTATAACAGCCACCTTGTACAGCAGTACTGCTGCATTTGTACAAGGTGGCTGACTTTTTCTCCTTGCACACGTGGAACTCAACAAGTACAAAATGTGTCTCATTACAGACCATTACAATGTCCCTGAGGTGTGACTTTCCTTTTTAATGACACGCAGCACCCCCATTGTTAGCGCTGCCCGTCTCCTGACATCATTGGTTGGCTGGCTGTGCCTGTGCGTCCCCCCTGCCCGACACAACGCCCCCCGTTGTCTCATATATTTTGACTGCGAGGGTGTGATTGATGGGCACGAGCAGTGCATATGTTCCCCTGTTTTCACTCCCCTCCTTCCGCCTTCTTCTGACTGTGCGGCCTCATGGCCGCGGCATGCGATAAGGGATCAGCTGAGGCCGCCCAGTCTGAAGCAGGTGTAAGGACATGTGTGAGCGGCGAACATATTTACTGCACAAGGCCACGAATCCCAGCACCGCAGTGTGACTTTAGGAAAAGCCACTGTGGGTCTGGGATTTATGGCCATCGTTAACCGCACCGGCCAACATGAAATGAGGTCATGAGACGGCCTGCACTAACAGGGTATTGCCAAGGGATAACACAAGAGCGCAGTTTCCTGTACTGCAAATAACAACGGTAAGGAATCTGCGCACAGCACCTAGGTGTAAATTTGTACACCTGTGCTGCGTCTCCTTAAAAAGACTAGTAGTCACGCCTCCACTACTGTTTGACAGTATAATGGGCTAAATAGTGTACGTGTTTAATTCAGCATGTGCAAGGAGCAAAATTAAATAGAGCAACCTTTGACTTGTGCATCAATAATGCTGTTCAAGGTGTGGCTCTTGTACCTTGCAACACCTGAGGGGGGGGTTAAAGGTAACCTTTGAAATTGGTTCAACTAGGCTTTGGCCAACACTCTGCTCCTCTACTCCTCCTGCTGACCCTGGGCTCAAACACCACTAGTTTTTGCCCGGAAATGCTAGCTGCACAGAGAAAAACACCAGCCAATGTGTTAGTGGGGTTCAGCACCGCCAGCTGTTCCCCTGCTGTGTAGTCGGCAACGTGTCCAGCACAAGCCACGCTGGCACAACAGAACAAAAGCTGCCACCAGTGCAGGCTTCGGCCTACACTTTGCTCCTCTCCTCCTCCTGCTGACCCTGGGCTCAAACACCGCTAGTTTTTGCCCGGAAATGCTAGCTGCACAGAGAAAAACACCAGCCAATGTGTTAGTGGGGTTCAGCACCGCCAGCTGTTCCCCTGCTGTGTAGCTTGCAACGTTTCCTGCAAACGCCACGCAGGAACATGAACTGAAATTGAAGGGAGCCTGCCCCCCACCCCCCCAGGTGTTTCTATGTATAACAGCCACCTTGTACAGCAGTACTGCTGCATTTGTACAAGGTGGCTGACTTTTTCTCCTTGCACACGTGGAACTCAACAAGTACAAAATGTGTCTCATTACAGACCATTACAATGTCCCTGAGGTGTGACTTTCCTTTTTAATGACACGCAGCACCCCCATTGTTAGCGCTGCCCGTCTCCTGACATCATTGGTTGGCTGGCTGTGCCTGTGCGTCCCCCCTGCCCGACACAACGCCCCCCGTTGTCTCATATATTTTGACTGCGAGGGTGTGATTGATGGGCACGAGCAGTGCATATGTTCCCCTGTTTTCACTCCCCTCCTTCCGCCTTCTTCTGACTGTGCGGCCTCATGGCCGCGGCATGCGATAAGGGATCAGCTGAGGCCGCCCAGTCTGAAGCAGGTGTAAGGACATGTGTGAGCGGCGAACATATTTACTGCACAAGGCCACGAATCCCAGCACCGCAGTGTGACTTTAGGAAAAGCCACTGTGGGTCTGGGATTTATGGCCATCGTTAACCGCACCGGCCAACATGAAATGAGGTCATGAGACGGCCTGCACTAACAGGGTATTGCCAAGGGATAACACAAGAGCGCAGTTTCCTGTACTGCAAATAACAACGGTAAGGAATCTGCGCACAGCACCTAGGTGTAAATTTGTACACCTGTGCTGCGTCTCCTTAAAAAGACTAGTAGTCACGCCTCCACTACTGTTTGACAGTATAATGGGCTAAATAGTGTACGTGTTTAATTCAGCGTGTGCAAGGAGCAAAATTAAATAGAGCAACCTTTGACTTGTGCATCATTAATGCTGTTCAAGGTGTGGCTCTTGTACCTTGCAACACCAGAGGGGGGGGTTAAAGGTAACCTTTGAAATTGGTTCAACTAGGCTTCGGCCTACACTCTGCTCCTCTACTCCTCCTGCTGACCCTGGGCTCAAACACCGCTAGTTTTTGCCCGGAAATGCTAGCTGCACAGAGAAAAACACCAGCCAATGTGTTAGTGGGGTTCAGCACCGCCAGCTGTTCCCCCGCTGTGTAGCCGGCATCGTGTCCAGCACAAGCCACGCTGGCACAACCGACCAAAAGCTGCCACCAGTGCAGGCTTCGGCCTACACTTTGCTCCTCTCCTCCTCCTCCTGCTGACCCTGGGCTCAAACACCGCTAGTTTTTGCCCGGAACTGCTAGCTGCACAGAGAAAAACACCAGCCAATGTGTTAGTGGGGTTCAGCACCGCCAGCTGTTCCCCCGCTGTGTAGCCGGCATCGTGTCCAGCACAAGCCACGCTGGCACAACCGACCAAAAGCTGCCACCAGTGCAGGCTTCCGCCTACACTTTGCTCCTCTCCTCCTCCTCCTGCTGACCCTGGGCTCTAACACCGCTAGTTTTTGCCCGGACATGCAATCTGCACAGAGAAAAACACCAGTCAATGTGTCAGTGGTAGAGTTGAGCGACCTTGACCTTTTTAGAGTCGAGCCGGGTTTTGCGAAACCCGACTATGTCCAAAGTCGGGTCGAGTGAAATCGGCCGATTATGACGTAAAGTCGGGATCGACCGAAACACGAAACCCAATGCAAGTCAATGGGGCAGCATAGTCGGCAGTGAGTGGGGGCCAGGAAAACACCTAGAGTGGCCATTTTAATGTCAAAACCATCCATTCTTCTTAATGAAGCTTGTCAAGCGTAATTTACCTTATAATAATTGGAAGGCATTTGAAATTGGGGGTCATTTGGCTAAAGTTGTGGGGGGTAGGGCTGGTTCAAGTAATTAGTGGGCCCAGGAAATCTGGACCACGTCACGGCAGTGGAGCAGGGAGAGGTAAGTATTTCAACTTTGCAAGTGCTGTGAACCTGAGCAAGCAGGGGGGGCCCACTCGTTGGCATTGGCACTGGCACAGGGCCCCTCAAAGTACAGCGGTGTGTTTGCACGGCGGGGGCGCCTCCCACCGGCAGCAACACTTTTGCGTACTATGAGAGGCCCTGTGCCAGTGACGTCGCCAACTAGTATTCCTCCCCCCACCTGATGAAGGAACCTGCACTTTCATCTGCACCTTCCTCTTTGTCCCCGTGTAAGGTGGTATGGTATGCGGGAAGAGCAACCTGACTTTCAGCAGGGTCACAATGTTGTTGTGTAGCGTGCACGGGGAATGTTGCGTTATGGGTCAATGTACCAGCAGACTCATCTATCACTGGCTGGGCAATGGGCACGATGAAGTGGAAACACAGATATAGGCCCAAAGAAGAAAGTGGGCTAAATGCAGTTCAAAATTGGTAACACAGGAATAACCAGGGGGCATTGCAGTGGAGGACAACTGGAATGAGAGGCTGACACAGAGAGTAGGGCCAAATCAGTAAGTAGTCGAAATGCAGTTCAAAATTGGCAACCGTAGTAAACAGGCGGCACAGCTTTGTTCAGTGGAGGAGAACAGCAAGGAGTGGCAGACACCGATAGTAGGCCCCAAACCAACTAGTACGCCAAATGCAGTTGTTCCATTTAACCACAATTTAATGAGAGCCTGAAGATAGAAGCTCAGGAAAGGCAACCTGGGGAACACCTTGGAGTGTAACACACCATCTCTCTCCACCCCATACCCATTTTGTATGGCCTAATGCAGTGTACTTTTCTACAACTACTAAACGAGAGTCGGAAGACCGAAGCAATGGCAAGGAAACCTGGGGAACACCTTAGAGTGTAACACACCCTCTCTCTACACCCCATACCCAATTTGAAGGTCTAATGCAGTGTAGTTTCCAAGAACTACTAAACGAGAGCCGGAAGATCGAAGCTCAGGAAAGGCAACCTGGGGAACACCTTGGAGTGTAACACACCCTCTCGCTACACCCCATACCCAATTTGAAGGCCTAATGCAGCGTAGTTTCCAACAACTACTAAACGAGAGCCGGAAGATCGAAGCTCAGGAAAGGCAACCTGGGGAACACCTTGGAGTGTAACAAACCCTCTCTCTACACCCCATACCCAATTTGTAGGCCTAATGCAGCGTAGTTTCCGACAACTACTAAACGAGAGCATGAAGATCGAAGCTCAGGAAAGGCAACCTGGGGAACACCTTGGAGTGTAACACACCCTCTCTCTACACCCCATACCCAATTTGTAGGCCTAATGCAGCGTAGTTTCCGACAACTACTAAACGAGAGCCGGAATATCGAAGCTCAGGAAAGGCAACCTGGGGAACACCTTGGAGTGTAACACACCCTCTCTCTACACCCCATACCCAATTTGTAGGCCTAATGCAGCGTAGTTTCCGACAACTACTAAACGAGAGCCGGAATATCGAAGCTCAGGAAAGGCAACCTGGGGAACACCTTGGAGTGTAACACACCCTCTCTCTACACCCCATACCCAATTTGAAGGCCTAATGCAGTGTAGTTTCCAAGAACTACTAAACGAGAGCCGGAAGATCGAAGCTCAGGAAAGGCAACCTGGGGAACACCTTGGAGTGTAACAAACCCTCTCTCTACACCCCATACCCAATTTGTAGGCCTAATGCAGCGTAGTTTCCGACAACTACTAAACGAGAGCATGAAGATCGAAGCTCAGGAAAGGCAACCTGGGGAACACCTTGGAGTGTAACACACCCTCTCTCTACACCCCATACCCAATTTGTAGGCCTAATGCAGCGTAGTTTCCGACAACTACTAAACGAGAGCCGGAATATCGAAGCTCAGGAAAGGCAACCTGGGGAACACCTTGGAGTGTAACACACCCTCTCTCTACGCCCCATACCCAATTTGTAGGCCTAATGCAGCGTAGTTTCCGACAACTACTAAACGAGAGCCGGAATATCGAAGCTCAGGAAAGGCAACCTGGGGAACACCTTGGAGTGTAACAAACCCTCTCTCTACACCCCATACCCAATTTGTAGGCCTAATGCAGCGTAGTTTCCGACAACTACTAAACGAGAGCCGGAAGATCGAAGCTCAGGAAAGGCAACCTGGGGAACACCTTGGAGTGTAACACACCCTCTCGCTACACCCCATACCCAATTTGAAGGCCTAATGCAGCGTAGTTTCCAACAACTACTAAACGAGAGCCGGAAGATCGAAGCTCAGGAAAGGCAACCTGGGGAACACCTTGGAGTGGAACACACCATCTCTCTACACCCCATACCCAATTTGAAGGCCTAATGCAGAGTAGTTTCCAAGAACTACTAAACGAGAGCCGGAAGATCGAAGCTCAGGAAAGGCAACCTGGGGAACACCTTGGAGTGTAACACAACGTCTCTCTACACGACGGAAGGGCTGATTCTTAGGAAGGAAGGCTGTTGGAAATAAGCATTGCGCGTCCGAGGGTGATTATATTCTTATTAGGTATATACTCACCCTCGGACGCGCCCTGCTTCTTTATTTGGAATGAATGTTTATTTGCAATGTGGTGTTGACTTTCTCTATTATTTTGGTAATTAATGATTTTATTATTTTCATTATTTTGCATCTTCTCGGCAATAATATAAAGAAGACGCGACAGGACAACACTCGGTGGATGCCATATGTGTGTTTTCAATTTAAAAAAACTTTCAGTTAACTACTTGCAGGAGAAAGTAATTGTAGCTGGTGGCCATTTTTAGTACTGTACCAGATTTTAGTTGTGTGTTTGTTTTTAATGTTAAAATGTCTGCATTTGATATCTCACCAGTATTTTCTTTTTTATAAGCAAAATACTTATTTTTATATTTTCTGATGTTGGTTCCAGGGGTACACGGCCAGCAGTGCCCTGGTCAGTGTAGTAGTAGTTGAAAGAATGGACCGCAGACAGGCATCGAAGGCCTAAAATAATAACACATGGCTGTAGGCAATTTTAAATTGGTTCCAGGGGTACACGGACAGCAGTGGTGTGGTCAGTGGAGGCCTAGTGGAAGGAGTGACCGCAGACAGGCATCGAATGCCTAAAATAATAACACATGGCTGTAGGCAATTTTAAATTGGTTCCAGGGGTACACGGACAGCAGTGGTGTGGTCAGTGGAGGCCTAGTGGAAGGAGTGACCGCAGACAGGCATCGAAGGCCTAAAATAATAACACATGGCTGTAGGCAATTTTAAATTGGTTCCAGGGGTACACGGACAGCAGTGGTGTGGTCAGTGGAGGCCTAGTGGAAGGAGTGACCGCAGACAGGCATCGAAGGCCTAAAATAATAACACATGGCTGTAGGCAATTTTAAATTGGTTCCAGGGGTACACGGGCAGCAGTGACCTGGTCAGTGTAGTAGTAGTTGAAAAAATGGACCGCAGACAGGCATCGAATGCCTAAAATAATAACACATGGCTGTAGGCAATTTTAAATTGGTTCCAGGGGTACACGGACAGCAGTGGTGTGGTCAGTGGAGGCCTAGTGGAAGGAGTGACCGCAGACAGGCATCGAAGGCCTAAAATAATAACACATGGCTGTAGGCAATTTTAAATTGGTTCCAGGGGTACACGGGCAGCAGTGACCTGGTCAGTGTAGTAGTAGTTGAAAGAATGGACCGCAGACAGGCATCGAAGGCCTAAAATAAAAAAATTGGGCTGGCTGTAGGCAATTTTAAATTGGTTCCAGGGGTACACGGACAGCAGTGGTGTGGTCAGTGGAGGCCTAGTGGAAGGAGTGACCGCAGACAGGCATCGAAGGCCTAAAATAATAACACATGGCTGTAGGCAATTTTAAATTGGTTCCAGGGGTACACGGGCAGCAGTGACCTGGTCAGTGTAGTAGTAGTTGAAAAAATGGACCGCAGACAGGCATCGAATGCCTAAAATAATAACACATGGCTGTAGGCAATTTTAAATTGGTTCCAGGGGTACACGGACAGCAGTGGTGTGGTCAGTGGAGGCCTAGTGGAAGGAGTGACCGCAGACAGGCATCGAAGGCCTAAAATAATAACACATGGCTGTAGGCAATTTTAAATTGGTTCCAGGGGTACACGGACAGCAGTGGTGTGGTCAGTGGAGGCCTAGTGGAAGGAGTGACCGCAGACAGGCATCGAAGGCCTAAAATAATAACACATGGCTGTAGGCAATTTTAAATTGGTTCCCGGGGTACACGGGCAGCAGTGACCTGGTCAGTGTAGTAGTAGTTGAAAAAATGGACCGCAGACAGGCATCGAATGCCTAAAATAATAACACATGGCTGTAGGCAATTTTAAATTGGTTCCAGGGGTACACGGGCAGCAGTGACCTGGTCAGTGTAGTAGTAGTTGAAAGAATGGACCGCAGACAGGCATCGAAGGCCTAAAATAAAAAAATTGGGCTGGCTGTAGGCAATTTTAAATTGGTTCCAGGGGTACACGGACAGCAGTGGTGTGGTCAGTGGAGGCCTAGTGGAAGGAGTGACCGCAGACAGGCATCGAAGGCCTAAAATAATAACACATGGCTGTAGGCAATTTTAAATTGGTTCCAGGGGTACACGGGCAGCAGTGACCTGGTCAGTGTAGTAGTAGTTGAAAAAATGGACCGCAGACAGGCATCGAATGCCTAAAATAATAACACATGGCTGTAGGCAATTTTAAATTGGTTCCCGGGGTACACGGGCAGCAGTGACCTGGTCAGTGTAGTAGTAGTTGAAAAAATGGACCGCAGACAGGCATCGAATGCCTAAAATAATAACACATGGCTGTAGGCAATTTTAAATTGGTTCCAGGGGTACACGGGCAGCAGTGACCTGGTCAGTGTAGTAGTAGTTGAAAGAATGGACCGCAGACAGGCATCGAAGGCCTAAAATAAAAAAATTGGGCTGGCTGTAGGCAATTTTAAATTGGTTCCAGGGGTACACGGACAGCAGTGGTGTGGTCAGTGGAGGCCTAGTGGAAGGAGTGACCGCAGACAGGCATCGAAGGCCTAAAATAATAACACATGGCTGTAGGCAATTTTAAATTGGTTCCAGGGGTACACGGACAGCAGTGACCTGGTCAGTGTAGTAGTAGTTGAAAGAATGGACCGCAGACAGGCATCGAAGGCCTAAAATAAAAAAATTGGGCTGGCTGTAGGCAATTTTAAATTGGTTCCAGGGGTACACGGGCAGCAGTGACCTGGTCAGTGTAGTAGTAGTTGAAAGAATGGACCGCAGACAGGCTTAGAAGGCCTAACATAACAAACTTGGGCTGGCTGTAGGCACTTTTAAATTGGTTCCAGGGGTACACGGGCAGCAGTGGTCTGGTCAGTGGAAGTCTAGTGGAAGGAGTGACCGCAGACAGGCTTCCAAGGCCTAACATAACAAACTTGGGCTGGCTGTAGGCACTTTTAAATTGGTTCCAGGGGTACACGGGCAGCAGTGGTCTGGTCAGTGGAAGTCTAGTGGAAGGAGTGACCGCAGACAGGCTTCCAAGGCCTAACATAACAAACTTGGGCTGGCTGTAGGCACTTTTAAATTGGTTCCAGGGGTACACGGGCAGCAGTGGTCTGGTCAGTGGAAGTCTAGTGGAAGGAGTGACCGCAGACAGGCTTCGAAGGCCTAACATAACAAAATTGGGCTGGCTGTAGGCACTTTAAATTGGTTCCAGGGGTACATGGGCAGCAGTGTATGGTCAGTGGAAGTCTAGTGGAAGGAGTGACGGCAGACAGTCTTCGAAGGCCTAACATAACAAAATTGGGCTGACTGTAGGCACTTTTAAATTGGTTCCAGGGTAACACGGCCAGCAGTGGCCTGGTCAGTGTAGTAGTTGTAGAAAGAAGGGACCGCAGACAGGCTTCGAAGGCCTAACATAACAAAAATGTCAAAACAATGGTATTGTCAGTGCCAGGCATTGAAGGATGTCAGCGGCTAGACTACACATTGGTGAAGCTGTGAGAGATAATTTTGCTAGTGGTAGAGCACTGTTTGAGCTGGGGGGGGGAACTGTCTTGTGGCCGGCGGTACAGGCACAGGGCCCCTCATATTACAACGGTGTGTCTGACGTTGGGTGCGCACCACCACCGCCAGAGACACTTTATTGTACTATGAGGGACCCAGTGGCAGTGCCGTCGACCAAAAGCGGCCACACCCACCTCTTCAGACAAACAGCACTCTCAAGGGTCCAAGCGCAAAGTGGCGATAGCACGGCCCCGTGTGGGGAGTTTGGCCATTTCGTGAGGTGGAAACATGTCGTATGCTGGACAATCAGGTGAAGAAAATTACGAGATTGGAAAAGTCATTCAGAATAGTCCACAGGCAAGACCTTTTCATAGGAAAGCTAGGTGTCAGCCGGGCAGGGTGGGGCAAAAGATTTTGAAATCCAGTTGTGGTTCATTTTAATGAAGGTTAGATCATCTACATTTTGGGTAGCCAGACGAGTCCTTTTTTCTGTTAGTATTGAACCTGCAGCACTGAATACTCTTTCTGATAGGACACTAGCTGCCGGGCAAGCAAGCTCCTGCAATGCATATTCTGCCAATTCTGGCCAGGTGTCTAATTTGGATGCCCAGTAATCAAATGGGAATGACGGTTGAGGGAGAACGTCGATAAGGGATGAAAAATAGTTTGTAACCATACTGGACAAATGTTGTCTCCTGTCACTTTGAATTGATGCTGCAGTACCTGTCCTGTCTGCGGTCATAGAAAAATCACTCCACAACCTGGTCAGAAAACCCCTCTGTCCAACGCCACTTCTGATTTCTGCCCCTCTAACACCTCTGGTCTGCTGGCCCCTGGAGCTCGTGTGAGAACGATCACGGGCGCTGTGTGCAGGGAATGCCAGAAGCAAACGGTCAACAAGAGTTGATTGTTTTGTTGCTAATATTAGTTCCAAGTTCTCATGTGGCATAATATTTTGCAATTTGCCTTTATAGCGAGGATCAAGGAGGCAGGCCAACCAGTAATCGTCATCGTTCATCATTTTTGTAATGCGTGTGTCCCTTTTGAGGATACGCAAGGCATAATCCGCCATGTGGGCCAAAGTTCCCGTTGTCAAATCTGCGGTTGTGCTTGGTTGAGGGGCAGTTGCAGGCAAATCTACGTCACTTGTGTCCCTCAAAAAACCAGAACCCGGCCTTGCCACGCCACCAATTTCCCGTGCCCCCGGGAAAGCTTCCTCATTAAAAATATACTCATCCCCATCATCCTCCTCATCCTCCACCTCCTCTTCGCCCGGTACCTCGTCATGTACACTGCCCTGACCAGACAATCGCTGACTGTCATCAAGGCTTTCCTCTTCCTCTGGTGCAGACGCCTGATCCTTTATGTGCGTCAAACTTTGCATCAGCAGACGCATTAGGGGGATGCTCATGCTTATTATGGCGTTGTCTGCACTAACCAGCCGTGTGCATTCCTCAAAACACTGAAGGACTTGACACATGTCTTGAATCTTCGACCACTGCACACCTGACAACTCCATGTCTGCCATCCTACTGCCTGCCCGTGTATGTGTATCCTCCCACAAAAACATAACAGCCCGCCTCTGTTCGCACAGTCTCTGAAGCATGTGCAGTGTTGAGTTCCACCTTGTTGCAACGTCTATGATTAGGCGATGCTGGGGAAGGTTCAAAGAACGCTGATAGGTCTGCATACGGCTGGAGTGTACAGGCGAACGGCGGATATGTGCGCAAAGTCCACGCACTTTGAGGAGCAGGTCGGATAACCCCGGATAACTTTTCAGGAAACACTGCACCACCAGGTTTAAGGTGTGAGCCAGGCAAGGAATGTGTTTCAGTTGGGAAAGGGAGATGGCAGCCATGAAATTCCTTCCGTTATCACTCACTACCTTGCCTGCCTCAAGATCTACAGTGCCCAGCCACGACTGCGTTTCTTGCTGCAAGAACTCGGACAGAACTTCCGCGGTGTGTCTATTGTCGCCCAAACACTTCATAGCCAATACAGCCTGCTGACGTATGCCAGTAGCTGCCCCATAATGGGAGACCTGGTGTGCAACAGTGGCAGGTGCGGATGGAGTGTTTGTGCGACTGCGGTCTGTGGACGAGCTCTTGCTTCTGCAGGAGGACGAGGAGGAGGAGGAGGAGGGGGTGCGAACGGCTACAGACAACTGTTTACTAGACCGTGGGCTAGGCAGAACTGTCCCAAACTTGCTGTCCCCTGTGGACCCTGAATCCACCACATTTACCCAGTGTGCCGTGATGGACACGTAACGTCCCTGGCCATGCCTACTGGTCCATGCATCTGTTGTCAGGTGCACCTTTGTGCTCACAGATTGCCTGAGTGCATGGACGATGCGCTCTTTAACATGCTGGTGGAGGGCTGGGATGGCTTTTCTGGAAAAAAAGTGTCGACTGGGTAGCTCGTAGCGTGGTACAGCGTAGTCCATCAGGTCTTTGAAAGCTTCGCTTTCAACTAACCGGTAGGGCATCATCTCTAACGAGATTAGTCTAGCTATGTGGGCGTTCAAACCCTGTGTACGCGGATGCGAGGCTAAGTATTTCCTTTTTCTAACCATAGTCTCATGTAGGGTGAGCTGGACTGGAGAGCTGGAGATCGTGGAACTAGCGGGGGTGCCGGTGGACATGGCAGACTGAGAGACGGTGGGAGATGGTATTGTTGCCGCCGGTGCCCTAGATGCAGTGTTTCCTACTACGAAACTGGTGATTCCCTGACCCTGACTGCTTTGGCCTGGCAAAGATACCTGCACAGATACAGCAGGTGGTGCGCTAAATGGTGGTCCTACACTGCCGGAAGGGATGTTGCGTTGATGACTAGCTTCATTGGCCGAGGGTGCAACAACCTTAAGGGACGTTTGGTAGTTAGTCCAAGCTTTCAAATGCATGGTGGTTAAATGTCTATGCATGCAACTAGTATTGAGACTTTTCAGATTCTGACCTCTGCTTAAGGAAGTAGAACATTTTTGACAGATGACTTTGCGCTGATCAATTGGATGTTGTTTAAAAAAATGCCAGACTGCACTCTTTCTAGCATCGGATACCTTTTCAGGCATTGCAGACTGAGCTTTAACCGGATGGCCACGCTGTCCTCCACCAGGTTTTGGCTTTGCCACGCGTTTTGGGCAAGATACGGGCCCGGCAGATGGAACCTGTGGCGATGTTGATGCCTGCTGCGGCCCCTCCTCCTCCTCTGCTTCAGAACTGCTGCCGCCTGCACCCTGTTCCCCCAATGGCTGCCAATCGGGGTCAAGAACTGGGTCATCTAATAACTCTTCTTGTACCTCCTGCGCAACTTCGTCTGTGTCACCGTGTCGTTCGGTGGTATAGCGTTCGTGATGGGGCAACATAGTCTCATCAGGGTCTGATTCTTGATCAGCACCCTGCGAGGGCAATGTTGTGGTCTGAGTCAAAGGACCAGCATAGTAGTCTGGCTGTGGCTGTGCGTCAGTGCACTCCATGTCAGATTCAATTTGTAATGGGCATGGACTGTTAACTGCTTCACTTTCTAAGCCAGGGACGGTATGTGTAAAGAGCTCCATGGAGTAACCCGTTGTGTCGCCTGCTGCATTCTTCTCTGTTGTTGTTTTTGCTGAAGAGGACAAGGAAGTGACTTGTCCCTGACCGTGAACATCCACTAACGACGCGCTGCTTTTACTTTTACCAGTTTCACGAGATGAGGCAAAAGAGCTAGAGGCTGAGTCAGCAAGATAAGCCAAAACTTGCTCTTGCTGCTCCGGCTTTAAAAGCGGTTTTCCTAATCCCAGAAAAGGGAGCGTTCGAGGCCTTGTGTAGCCGGACGACGAACCTGGCTCCACAGCTCCAGACTTAGGTGCAATATTTTTTCCCCCACGACCACCTGATGCTCCACCACTACCACTACCCTCATTACCAGCTGACAATGAACGCCCCCGGCCACGACCTCTTCCACTAGACTTCCTCATTGTTTTAAAAACGTAACCAAACTAACGTTATTTGTTGCAGTCACACAACTTACACGGTGAGCTATAACTTCAGTATGATTTAGCTACCCCTTTACAGGTTGGTGAGACCACAGCGAAAATCAGGCCCAATGTTACACACTCTTTTTTTGGTGGCTGCAAATTAGAGAGATGCCCCACACGCAGGACTGTCACTGAAGCACAAATGTTAATATTAATGTCACACTATTATTTTTTTTTTATTTTTATTTTTTTCAGGAACACTTTAGAAACCCCCCAAAAAAAAAAAAATAGATTTTTGCAGGGAGAATTTAGAAAACAAATGTAACAAACTATATGCTTTCTATGGGCCACTGAGTGAGAGATGACGCACACAGGAATCAGGAGTGGCACACAAGCCCAGAGGCCAATATTTTTCTACCAATGATTGATGGAGTTATTTTCTCTGGTAGATTTTGGAACCCAAATCAAGGAAAAAAAATGTAGGCTTTCTATGGACCACAATTGGAGAGAGAGAGAGAGAGAGATGGCACACCCAGGAGTCAAGACTGGCACACAAGCAGAAAGGCCAATATTAATCTCCCACTGTTTTTTTTTTTTTTTTTTTTTTTTTTTCAGGGAGACTTTAGAAAAAAAAATAATAAAAAAAATATGATTTTATCAGGAAGAATTTAGAAACCAAATAAAATAAAATGATTTTTTCAGGGAGAATTTATAAAACAAATAAAAACAAAAATAGGCGTTCTATGGCCCACTGACTGAGAGATGACGCACACAGGAGTCAGGAGTGGCACACAAACCCAGAGGCCAATATTTTTCTACCAATGATTGATGGAGTTATTTTCTCTGGTAGATTTTGGAACCCAAATCAAGGAAAAAAAATGTAGGCTTTCTATGGACCACAATTGGAGAGAGAGAGAGAGAGAGATGGCACACCCAGGAGTCAAGACTGGCACACAAGCAGAAAGGCCAATATTAATCTCCCACTGTTTTTTTTTTTTTTTTTTTTTTTTTTTTTCAGGGAGACTTTAGAAAAAAAAATAATAAAAAAAATATGATTTTATCAGGAAGAATTTAGAAACCAAATAAAATAAAATGATTTTTTCAGGGAGAATTTATAAAACAAATAAAAACAAAAATAGGCGTTCTATGGCCCACTGACTGAGAGATGACGCACACAGGAGTCAGGAGTGGCACACAAACCCAGAGGCCAATATTTTTCTACCAATGATTGATGTAGTTATTTTCTCTGGTAGATTTTAGAACCCAAATCAAGGAAAAAAAATATAGGCTTTCTATGGACCACAATTGGAGAGAGAGAGAGAGAGAGAGAGAGAGAGAGAGAGAGAGAGAGAGAGAGAGAGAGAGAGAGAGAGAGAGAGATGGCACACCCAGGAGTCAAGACTGGCACACAAGCAGAAAGGCCAATATTAATCTCCCACTGTTTTTTTTGGTTGTTTTTTTTTTTTTTTTTCAGGGAGACTTTAGAAAAAAAAATAATAAAAAAAATATGATTTTATCAGGAAGAATTTAGAAACCAAATAAAATAAAATGATTTTTTCAGGGAGAATTTATAAAACAAATAAAACCAAAAATAGGCGTTCTATGGCCCACTGACTGAGAGATGACGCACCCAGGAGTCAAGACTGGCACACAAGCAGAAAGGCTAATATTAATCTCCCACTGTTTTTTTTTTTTTTTTTCAGGGAGACTTTAGAAAAAAAAATAATAAAAAAAATATGATTTTATCAGGAAGAATTTAGAAACCAAATAAAATAAAATGATTTTTTCAGGGAGAATTTAGAAAACAAATAAAACCAAAAATAGGCGTTCTATGGCCCACTGACTGAGAGATGACGCACACAGGAGTCAGGAGTGGCACACAAACCCAGAGGCCAATATTTTTCTACCAATGATTGATGTAGTTATTTTCTCTGGTAGATTTTAGAACCCAAATCAAGGAAAAAAAATATAGGCTTTCTATGGACCACAATTGGAGAGAGAGAGAGAGAGAGAGAGAGAGAGAGAGAGATGGCACACCCAGGAGTCAAGACTGGCACACAAGCAGAAAGGCCAATATTAATCTCCCACTGTTTTTTTGGTTGTTTTTTTTTTTTTTTTTTCAGGGAGACTTTAGAAATAAAAATAATAAAAAAAATATGATTTTATCAGGAAGAATTTAGAAACCAAATAAAATAAAATGATTTTTTCAGGGAGAATTTAGAAAACAAATAAAACCAAAAATAGGCGTTCTATGGCCCACTGACTGAGAGAGAGAGAGAGAGATGGAACGCTTAGTACTGGCACACAAGCCCAAAGGGCAATATTAATCTCCCTTTTTTTTTCCAGGGAGAATTTCTAAAACCCAAAAAAAAAATAAAATAGGCTTTCTATGGCCCACTATTTGTGAGAGAGATGGGACGCTCAGGACTGGCACAGATGGCACGCTCAGGACTGGCACAGAAGCCCAGAGGCCAATATTAATCTCCCTTTTTTTCTGGGAGAATTTATAAAACCAAAAAAATATTTAAATAGGCTTTCTATGGCCCACTATTTGTGAGAGAGATGGCACGCTCAGGACTGGCACAGATGGCACGCTCACAACTGGCACACAAGCCCAGAGGCCAATATTAATCTCCCTTTTTTCAGGGAAAATTTATAAAACAAAAAAAAAAATTAAATAGGCTTTCTATGGCCCACTATTTGTGAGAGAGATGGCACGCTCAGGGCTGGCACAGATGGCACGCTCAGGACTGGCACACAAGCCCAGAGGCCAATATTAATCTCCCTTTTTTTCAGGGAGAATTTATAAAACCCCCAAAAAAAATAAAATAGGCTTTCTATGGCCCACTATTTGTGAGAGAGATGGGACGCTCAGGACTGGCACAGATGGCACGCTCAGGACTGGCACAGAAGCCCAGAGGCCAATATTAATCTCCCTTTTTTTCTGGGAGAATTTATAAAACCAAAAAAATATTTAAATAGGCTTTCTATGGCCCACTATTTGTGAGAGAGATGGCACGCTCAGGACTGGCACAGATGGCACGCTCACAACTGGCACACAAGCCCAGAGGCCAATATTAATCTCCCTTTTTTCAGGGAAAATTTATAAAACAAAAAAAAAAATTAAATAGGCTTTCTATGGCCCACTATTTGTGAGAGAGATGGCACGCTCAGGGCTGGCACAGATGGCACGCTCAGGACTGGCACACAAGCCCAGAGGCCAATATTAATCTCCCTTTTTTTCAGGGAGAATTTATAAAACCCCCAAAAAAAATAAAATAGGCTTTCTATGGCCCACTATTTGTGAGAGAGATGGGACGCTCAGGACTGGCACAGATGGCACGCTCAGGACTGGCACAGAAGCCCAGAGGCCAATATTAATCTCCCTTTTTTTCTGGGAGAATTTATAAAACCAAAAAAATATTTAAATAGGCTTTCTATGGCCCACTATTTGTGAGAGAGATGGCACGCTCAGGACTGGCACAGATGGCACGCTCACAACTGGCACACAAGCCCAGAGGCCAATATTAATCTCCCTTTTTTCAGGGAGAATTTCTAAAACCCAAAAAAAAAATAAAATAGGCTTTCTATGGCCCACTATTTGTGAGAGAGATGGGACGCTCAGGACTGGCACAGATGGCACGCTCAGGACTGGCACAGAAGCCCAGAGGCCAATATTAATCTCCCTTTTTTTCTGGGAGAATTTATAAAACCAAAAAAATATTTAAATAGGCTTTCTATGGCCCACTATTTGTGAGAGAGATGGCACGCTCAGGACTGGCACAGATGGCACGCTCACAACTGGCACACAAGCCCAGAGGCCAATATTAATCTCCCTTTTTTCAGGGAAAATTGATAAAACAAAAAAAAAAATTAAATAGGCTTTCTATGGCCCACTATTTGTGAGAGAGATGGCACGCTCAGGGCTGGCACAGATGGCACGCTCAGGACTGGCACACAAGCCCAGAGGCCAATATTAATCTCCCTTTTTTTCTGGGAGAATTTATAAAACCAAAAAAATATTTAAATAGGCTTTCTATGGCCCACTATTTGTGAGAGAGATGGCACGCTCAGGACTGGCACAGATGGCACGCTCACAACTGGCACACAAGCCCAGAGGCCAATATTAATCTCCCTTTTTTCAGGGAAAATTTATAAAACAAAAAAAAAAATTAAATAGGCTTTCTATGGCCCACTATTTGTGAGAGAGATGGCACGCTCAGGGCTGGCACAGATGGCACGCTCAGGACTGGCACACAAGCCCAGAGGCCAATATTAATCTCCCTTTTTTTCAGGGAGAATTTATAAAACCAAAAAAAAAAATAAATAGGCTTTCTATGGCCCACTATTTGTGAGAGAGATGGCACGCCTAGGGCTGGCACAGATGGCACGCTCAGGACTGGCACACAAGCCCAGAGGCCAATATTAATCTCCCTTTTTTTCAGGGAGAATTTATAAAACCCCAAAAAAAATAAAATAGGCTTTCTATGGCCCACTATTTGTGAGAGAGATGGCACACTCAGGACTGGCACACAAGCCCAAAGGCCAATATTAATCTCCCACTGTATTTTTATCAGGGAGAATTTATACACCCCACAAAAAAAAATACAGAAAAATGAAAAGGCTTTCTATGGCCCACTATGTGAGAGAGATGGCACACACAGGGATGGCACTCTAGCAGAAATGCCAAATTGCCAATCTTAATCTCCCACCAAAAAAAAAAAAAAAAAAAAAACAGGGAATGTCCTACAATTACTATCTCCCTGCCTGCAGTAATCTCAGCCAGGTATGGCAGGCAGCTACTATCTCCCTGCCTGCAGTAATCTCAGCCAGGTATGGCAGGCAGCAATAAGGAGTGGACTGATGCACAAATGAAATAAAAAGTGTGGACAAACAAAAAAGATAGCTGTGCAGAAAGGAAGGAACAAGAGGATTTGTGCTTTGAAAAAAGCAGTTGGTTTGCACAGCGGCGTACACACAGCAATGCAGCTATCAGGGAGCCTTCTAGGGCAGCCCAATGAGCTACAGCGCTGAGGGGAAAAAAAAAAAAAAAAAAACTTCCACTGTCCCTGCACACCGAGGGTGGTGTTGGACAGTGCAAATCGCTGCAGCACAAGCAGTTTTGTGGTTAATGGACCCTGCCTAACGCTATCCCTGCTTCTGACAAAGCGGCAGCAACCTCTCCCTAAGCTCAGATCAGCAGCAGTAAGATGGCGGTCGGCGGGAACGCCTCTTTATAGCCCCTGTGACGTCGCAGACAGCAAGCCAATCACTGCAATGCCCTTCTCTAAGATGGTGGGGACCAGGACCTATGTCATCACGCTGCCCACACTCTGCGTTTACCTTCATTGGCTGAGAAATGGCGCTTTTCGCGTCATTGAAACGCGACTTTGGCGCGAAAGTCGCGTACCGCATGGCCGACCCCGCACAGGGGTCGGATCGGGTTTCATGAAACCCCGACTTAGCCAAAAGTCGGCGACTTTTGAAAATGTTCGACCCGTTTCGCTCAACCCTAGTCAGTGGGGTTCAGCAACGCCAGCTGTTCCCCTGCTGTGTAGCTTGCAACGTGACCTGCAAACGCCACGCAGGCACATGAACTGAAATTGAAGGGAGCCTGCCCCCCACCCACAGGTGTTTCTATGTATAACAGCCACCTTGTACAGCAGTACTGCTGCATTTGTACAAGGTGGCTGACTTTTTCTCCTTGCCCACGTGGAACTCAACACGTACAAAATGTGTCTCATTAGAGACCATTACAATGTCCCTGAGGTGTGACTTTCCTTTGTAATGACACGCAGCACCACCCTTGTTAGCGCTGCCCGTCTTTTGACATCATTGGTTAGCTGGCTGCGCCTGTGCATCTCCCCTGCTCGAAACAACGCCCCACGGTGTCTTATTTTTTTGGACAGCGAGGGTGTGATTGATGGGCATGTGCAGTGGATATGTTTGCCTGTGTTCACTCATCTCCTCCCGCCTTCTTCAGACTGGGTGTCCTCATGGCCGCGGCAGGCGATAAGGGATCAGATGAGGCCGCCCAGTCTGAAGCAGGTGTAAGGACATGTGTGAGCGGCAAACATATTTAGTGCACCAGGGCACGAATCCCAGCACCGCAGTGTGATTTTTTAAAAACACACTGTGGGTCTGGGATTCATGTCTATCGCTAACCGCAACGGCCAACATGAAATGAGGTCATAAGACAGGAAGCGCTCACAGCGCATGGCCAAAGGATCACAAGAGCGCAGACTCCTGTACAGCAACTAACAACGCTCAGGAAGCTGCGCCCATGCAAAAAGGTGTTGTTTTCGACACCTGTGCTGCTTTTCTTTAAAAAGACAAGTCACGCCTCCACTACTGAATAACAGTATAATGGGCTAAATAGTCTACGTGTTGCATTCAGCTTGTGCAAGTAGAAAAATTAATAGAGCAACCTTTTACTTGTGCAGCATTAATGCTGCAGAAGGAGTGGCTCTTGTACTTTGTAACACCTGAGGGGGGGTTAAAGGTAACCTTTGAAATTGGTTCAACTAGGCTTCGGCCTACACTCTGCTCCTCTCCTCCTCCTGCTGACCCTGGGCTCTAACAACGCTAGTTTTTGCCCGGAAATGCTAGCTGCACAGAGAAAAACACCAGCCAATGTGTTAGTGGGGTTCAGCACCGCCAGCTGTTCCCCCGCTGTGTAGCCGGCATCGTGTCCAGCACAAGCCACGCTGGCACAACCGACCAAAAGCTGCCACCAGTGCAGGCTTCGGCCTACACTTTGCTCCTCTCCTCCTCCTCCTGCTGACCTTGGGCTCAAACACCGCTAGTTTTTGCCCGGAAATGCTAGCTGCACAGAGAAAAACACCAGCCAATGTGTTAGTGGGGTTCAGCACCGCCAGCTGTTCCCCTGCTGTGCAGCTTGCAACGTGACCTGCAAACGCCACGCAGGCACATGAACTGAAATTGAAGGGAGCCTGGCCCCCACCCCCAGGTGTTTCTATGTATAACAGCCACCTTGTACAGCAGTACTGCTGCATTTGTACAAGGTGGCTGATGTTATCTCCTTGCCCACGTGGAACTCAACACGTACAAAATGTGTCTCTTTGAGACCATTCCACTGTCCCTGAGGTGTCACTTTCCTTTCTAATGATACGCAGCACCCCCCTTGGTAGCGCTTCCCGTCTTCTGACATCATTGGTTGGCTACTTGCGCCTGTTCGTCCGCCCTGCCTGAATAAAATGCTCCTCGTTGTCTTAATTATTTTGACTGCGAGGGTGTGATTGATGGGCACGAGCAGTGCATATCTTCGCCTGTCTTAACTCATCTCCTTCCGCCTTCTTCAGACTGTGCAGCCTCATGGCCGCGGCATGCGAGAAGGGATCAGCAGAGGCCGCCCAGTCTGAAGCAGGTGTAAGGACGTGTGTGAGCGGCCAAAATATTTACTGCTCAAGGCCACGAATCCCAGCACCGCAGTGTGGCTTTATGAAAAGACACTGTGGGTCTGGGATTTATGGCCATCGTTAACCGCACCGGCCAACATGAAATGATGTCATAAGATGGGCAGCGCTAACAGGGCATTGCCAAGGGATAACACAAGAGCGCAGACTCCTGTACAGCAAATAACAACGCTCAGGAAGCTGCGCCAAGCACCAAGGCGTTATTTTGGACACCTGTGCTGCGTCTCATCAAAAAACCAAGTCACGCATCCACTACAGTTTGACTGTAGAATGGGGTAAATTGTGTATGTCTTTCATTCAGCGTGTGCAAGTAGACAAATTAATAGAGCAACCTTTCACTTGTGCAGCATTAATACTGCACAAGGTGTGTCTCTTGTACTTTGTAACACCTGAGGGGGGGGTTAAAGGTTTCCTTTGAAATTGGTTCAACTAGGCTTCGGCCTACACTCTGCTCCTCTCCTCCTCCTCCTGCTTCAACACGGGCTCTAACATCGCTAGTTTTTGCCCGCAAGTGCTAGCTGCACAGATAAAAACACACGCCATTGTGTTAGTGGGGTTCAGCAACGCCAGCTGTTCCCCCAGTGTGTAGCCGGCAAAGTGTCCTGCAAACGCAACGCAGACACAAAGCTGCCTCCAGTGCAGGCTTCGGCCTACACTCATCTCCCCCTGCTTACCCTTTGCTCCAACACCGCTAGTTGGGGCTCTAGGAAGACAATCTTTAATAGGCAAGGCAACGCATCCGGGTTCCAGCACCGCCAGCTGGTTCTCGGCAGTGTTCTTGTCACAGGTACTCCCTCGTGCCAAGCCTGGTTTCAGCACCGTCAGCTGTTTCCGGGTTGTGTCAACTTCACTGAGACGCCTATGCTTGCCCCGTCGTGGGGCGGTCGAGTTAGCCAACTCCAGGGTGCCTCCAGTTTAGGAGCTTCCTATGTGGGCTGCGTGAACTGGTAGTCAAGGCTGGTTCTGTAGTGCCAGTAGGCCCAGCTCCCCCTGTAGGACTGTTGGGGTTCGGTAACTGCGGCTGCCTCGCGGCCTAGCTGTTCTCTCCTCTCCTGTGGGCCTTGGGGTCCACCACCTGGTTCCAGCACCGTCAGCTGGTTCCGGGCCGAGCCTTTGGCTTAGGTGCCTCCTCCTGGGTATCCGAGTTCCGCCAACGCCAGGCGGTCCTTGGTAGTGCTTTTAAGCGCGGGCACCTACAGCTTAGTAACCGGGTTCCAGCACCGTCAGCTGGTCCTCGGTCGTGCCATTGGCTCTTGCACACTGGGGCAACGCATCCGGGTTCCAGCACCGCCAGCTGGTTCTCGGCAGTGTTCTTGTCACAGGTACTCCCTCATGCCAAGCCTGGTTTCAGCACCGTCAGCTGTTTCCGGGTTGTGTCAACTTCACTGAGACGCCTATGCTTGCCCCGTCGTGGGGCGGTCGAGTTAGCCAACTCCAGGGTGCCTCCAGTTTAGGAGCTTCCTATGTGGGCTGCGTGAACTGGTAGTCAAGGCTGGTTCTGTAGTGCCAGTAGGCCCAGCTCCCCCTGTAGGACTGTTGGGGTTCGGTAACTGCGGCTGCCTCGCGGCCTAGCTGTTCTCTCCTCTCCTGTGGGCCTTCGGGTCCACCACCTGGTTCCAGCACCGTCAGCTGGTTCCGGGCCGAGCCTTTGGCTTAGGTGCCTCCTCCTGGGTATCCGAGTTCCGCCAACGCCAGGCGGTCCTTGGTAGTGCTTTTAAGCGCGGGCACCTACAGCTTAGTAACCGGGTTCCAGCACCGTCAGCTGGTCCTCGGTCGTGCCATTGGCTCTTGCACACTGGGGCAACGCATCCGGGTTCCAGCACCGCCAGCTGGTTCTCGGCAGTGTTCTTGTCACAGGTACTCCCTCGTGCCAAGCCTGGTTTCAGCACCGTCAGCTGTTTCCGGGTTGTGTCAACTTCACTGAGACGCCTATGCTTGCCCCGTCGTGGGGCGGTCGAGTTAGCCAACTCCAGGGTGCCTCCAGTTTAGGAGCTTCCTATGTGGGCTGCGTGAACTGGTAGTCAAGGCTGGTTCTGTAGTGCCAGTAGGCCCAGCTCCCCCTGTAGGACTGTTGGGGTTCGGTAACTGCGGCTGCCTCGCGGCCTAGCTGTTCTCTCCTCTCCTGTGGGCCTTGGGGTCCACCACCTGGTTCCAGCACCGTCAGCTGGTTCCGGGCCGAGCCTTTGGCTTAGGTGCCTCCTCCTGGGTATCCGAGTTCCGCCAACGCCAGGCGGTCCTTGGTAGTGCTTTTAAGCGCGGGCACCTACAGCTTAGTAACCGGGTTCCAGCACCGTCAGCTGGTCCTCGGTCGTGCCATTGGCTCTTGCACACTGGGGCAACGCATCCGGGTTCCAGCACCGCCAGCTGGTTCTCGGCAGTGTTCTTGTCACAGGTACTCCCTCGTGCCAAGCCTGGTTTCAGCACCGTCAGCTGTTTCCGGGTTGTGTCAACTTCACTGAGACGCCTATGCTTGCCCCGTCGTGGGGCGGTCGAGTTAGCCAACTCCAGGGTGCCTCCAGTTTAGGAGCTTCCTATGTGGGCTGCGTGAACTGGTAGTCAAGGCTGGTTCTGTAGTGCCAGTAGGCCCAGCTCCCCCTGTAGGACTGTTGGGGTTCGGTAACTGCGGCTGCCTCGCGGCCTAGCTGTTCTCTCCTCTCCTGTGGGCCTTCGGGTCCACCACCTGGTTCCAGCACCGTCAGCTGGTTCTCGGCAGTGTCTTTTGCTCTTGTACCTTCTGCTCCCCATCCTGGTTCCAGTACCGTCAGCTGGTTCCGGGCAGAGCCTTTGGCTTAGGTGCCTCCTTCTGGGTATCCAAGTTCCACCAATGTCAGGTGGTCCTTGGTAGTGCTTTCAGGCACGGGTACCTCCTGCTTAGTAACCGGGTTCCAGTAACGTCAGCTGGTCCTTGGTAGTTCCATTGGCTCTTGGACATTCGGCTACCCATCCGGGTTCCAGTACCGTCAGCTGGTTCTCGGCAGTGTCTTTTGCTCTTGTACCTTCTGCTCCCCATCCTGGTTCCAGTAACGTCATCTGGTTCCGGGCAGAGCCTTTGGCTTAGGTGCCTCCTTCTGGGTATCCGAGTTCCGCCAACGTCAGGCGGTCCTTGGTAGTGCTTTTTAGCACGGGTACCTCCTGCTTAGTAACCGGGTTCCAGTAACGTCAGCTGGTCCTCGGTAGTTCCATAGGCTCTTGAACCTTCGGGTAGCCATCCGAGTTCCAGTTCCATCAGCTGGTTCTTGGCATTTTTTCAGCCTTCTTGTACCTTCTGCTACATTTCCAAGTTGAAGACCCTAACGTCGACAACCCGGAAGACCACCCCGATGACGACGACCCGGAAGACCACCCCGATGACGACGACGACGACGGCGGAGACGACGACGGCGGAGACGACGACGGCTGAGACGACGACGGCGGAGATGACGACACTGGAGACGACGACCCTGGAGACGACAACATGGAAGACCGAGAAGCAGAAGAACAAGAGGCTGCAGAACAAAGAGCAGAAGAACATTAAGCATAAGACTTAATATCAGAGCAAAAGATATTATCTAAATTATATGCAGAAGAAGACTAAGCAGTGTATGGGGGTGAGTCCGTTCCTCCTCGTGGTGCCCCTGGATAAAGCCTGATGCTGCAGGCCAAACTGAACGCGGACAAATGTAACTTTTGTGACTGGCAGAACGGAAGGTGTAATCTTCCAACTTTTATAGATAACAACTACGGGAATGCCTGTCACAAATGAGAATATGATGAAGAAGTAGAATAGGAAGAATAATAACAGTGGAATAAAAAGAATATGTAGAATAGGAAGAATAATAATAGTTGAAGAAAATGAATATGAAGAATGTAATAAAAAAAAAAAAATAGGTAGAAGATGAAGAAGAAGATGAATAAGGTGAAGAAGTTGATGTCAAAGATGCTGATGATGATGAAGATGAAAGTGTGGGAAAAGAAAAAAAAAAAAAGAAAAAAAAGAAGGGGAAGGGCGTGGAATAGTGAAACATCAATATCTGACAAAATAAAAAAAATTTACATACTCAATATCTTTTTCACTCCGAACGTCTTTAAAAAAAAACAAAAACATGCTATTCTATTTGATTGGACTAATCCTCATTGCCTTTAATGTCTCCGCCACCTCCCCCATACATCCTACATTATTCTTAGTTGTTTTCCTTCATGTAGAATGAACCTACAAGGAAAGAAAGGGTTTATTTTAATTCCGATATTTTGGTCCCATTGACTTGCATTGGGATCGGGTATCGGTATCGGCGATATCCGATATTTTTTGAATATCGGCCGATCCAAACCGATACCGATACTTTCCGATATCGGAAGGTATCGCTCAACACTAGTCGTAATCATGGTCATCTAAGCTATTGCAATGCCATGCCATGCACATAGGGTAAGCGACATAGCAAATCAGGGGAACTATACTACCTTTCTAATTGGATGTATTTACATAGTTACACAGGTAGAAGGTAGAAAAAAAGACCTAGGTCCATCAAGTTCAACCTTTCTCCGCCAATTGTTTTTTTTTGCTAACATTATTATTATTACTCACACTACATAATGGGATAGGATCTTGGAGATGGGAATAGCCCTTTAAGTCATACACCAAGTCATGTACAAGAAAGCCTTGGTCCTAGAAATGCCCTGACACACACAAGACAGCCCACTTTTGGGTAGGACTTAAATGAACCGTGCTTCTTTTCAGTTCAGGATAGCTTAAAATGTACTGGCGCTGAATTTGAAAAATTGGGACAGTCCAAGCAAGTTCGTGACTGTCGGCAGCCATGAGGTAATGTACAGTATGCAAGCCACACATACACATTATATGTTCTTTGATAAATCCCGCGAATGGCTCGGCGGACTACGGAGGGTGAGAATAGCAGGGTTTTTGTTTTTTCATTATTTTTAACATTACATTTTTTTTACTGTTGATGCCGCATAGGCAGCATCAATAGTAAAAAGTTGGGGACACACAGGGTTAATAGCAGCGGTTACGGAGTGCGTTACCCGCGGATTACCGGTAATCCGCTGCCTCGGAGTAACCCTTGACACTGCCCTGTCCTTTAAACCACACTTCAAAGCTCTCGCCACCTCCTGTCGACTCCAGCTCAAAAATATTTCCAGAATCCGTCCTTTCACTCTACCAAAATGCTTGTGCATGCCCTAATCATCTCCCGCCTCGGCTACTGCAACATCCTCCTCTGTGGCCTACCTTCTAACACTCTCACACCCCTCCAGTCCATCCTTAACTCTGCTGCCCGACTAATTAATATTTCTCCTCGCTACACTCCTGCTTCCCCTCTTTGCAAATCCCTTCACTGGCTCCCAATTTCCCAGCGTATCCAGTTTAAACTACTAACACTGACCTACAAAGCCATCCATAACCTTTCTTCTCCGTATATTTCCAAACTAATCTCTCAATATCTTCCCTCACGTAATCTCCTGTCTTCCCAAGACCTCCTTCTCTCCTCCATGCTTATTTGCTCATCACCCCTCCAAGACTTCCCCCGAATATCCCCCATCCTCTGGAATTCTGTGCCCCAACACGTCCGGTTATCCACCACATGTGGATCCTTCAAAAGAAACCTGAAAACTCATCTCTTCAAAGAAGCTTACAACCTGTAATGACCATACGGCCACCTCAACACCCGCGGAGCTACTGCAATCCCCGACCTACTGTCTCCTTCCCCACCATCCTGTAGAATGTAAGCCCGCAAGGGCAGGGTCCTCTTCCCTCTGTACCAGTCTGTCATTGTTAGTTTTGTTTACTGTAAGTGATATTTATATTTTGATGTAACCCCTTCTCATGTACAGCACCATGGAATTAATGGTGCTATATAAATAAATAATAACAATATATTCAGCCTCATTTGCAGATTGATTCAAATGCTGATTTTTCAGTAATAGAAGAAGGGACTGGACATACAAAGGTAAGACTGGACACATGTAAAGTTTGGGGGTTGAAATCCTGCTGGCAAATTCCCTCTAACCTTAACCTCTCCTCTAACAATGGACTTCTTACTCCATACTGCAGGCTGTCACATGAAAACCGTTTCTACCTGCTGACACTTATGGGGGGATGCTTTTACTTTGATCTTAAACTTTGTTGGTTATAGTTAATTTAGTGACAAACTGCATAATTTTTGGAGAAAGGGTGAACCTGATGGACCGAGGTCTTTTTTCAGCCTATGTACGGTTACTATATATGTACTTTATACACCTCCCTACTGTAGTCCATGAACAGTTGCAGGATCAGCCTACGCTATAGGCCACGGTTGATGACAATTTCTCATGTAACTGAAGCAGATATTTGTATAAATGCCATTTAGATGCAACTCTTCGGGGCCCCGGTGTAGCTGCACCGGCTGAACCAGTGGTATGTCCGCCCCTGACTTCAGGGTCATTTACTTTAGAAATAATATGCAATGGTAGCAGTGAATGAGGATCAAGACAGAAGTGCAAATTTTTCCATATATTTTTGTGGTAAAATTGGCCATAGACATTAGATGGTAGTTGTTGGCCTAACGGTCATTTGGCTGACAGCGATCCTTGCCAGCTGCTCAACCAAGCATCCATGTTATCCCAAAGGGCAGAGGAGGGAAAGCTACTGACAGCGGAGTCTGCACAACGATTGCTCTCAGCCAAACACTCCTGAGACTGAAATCAAACATCAGGCCTTGAAATTTTATCTGCCCTATAAAAATAAGATTGTCACTCAGTTTCATCAAAATTTGCTGCTTTAGCTGATTTTCATCCACCATACATAGGGCCTTAAGATTTTAATAGGGGGCACTTGTTTAGTTTAGATATAGTCTAGCCCAGAGGTTAGTAAGTGTGTACACCAATCTATATACCACTACTGTTCATCTTCATGGACAAGTAATAGTCACTCTGCCCATACAATGGTTAATTATACTCGCTCCCCAGTGCACCATCATCAGTGCTCAGTGTACTATAATGGTTACAATGGTTTATAAAAGCAATGCTGAAATGTTTACTTTGCTTTGCAAACAACCTCTGTGTATTTGAGCACCTGGGGGTATGCTCACTTTGCAGACGAGCGGCTGAACCTCCCTCACTCAGCTACGGCTCGTGTTCAAAATATTAATTTCCAAAAATATTTCTTGATTGATCTTTAATTAATCTCACAATAATTCCCTTAAGTTGATATTTGTATATTGGACTTTGTGTCTAAGCATCTTTTTTTTCCACAGGAACAAATGATATACACATTATAAAATACCTATTTGGAAAGGCGCGGATCTTTCTATTGCAGTCAAATGTATTATATGATCTCATATAAAACATAAGAGATCCGAAAAAAAAAAAACCCAGACACCAAACTCACGTGAAGCAAAGTCACAAGGTTGTGCGAGATTAGGAAAATATGACCAGGAACAGCGCCACCCTTGGCTATAGGCTGTATACGGTACTGCAGCTCTTCTCCATTCACTTGAGTGTGAAGTGCCGTACGCTACATGGGACCATAACACACACGGACAACAGTAGACCTTACAATGACCAACACGCTACTGCAGTGGTCAGCACCTTGTGTCACTATAGCTATTTGAGAAACTACACCCCCCCTGTAGCTATAGAGCATGCTGGGAGTTGTAGTTTCAGATCAGGCGGAGTGCTAGTTGATAATACCTGCTTTACAAGTTTCATGTTGCTGACAATGCAGATTTCATCTGTCACCTCTCCTGTTCTCAGAATAGAGACGAATGTGACCGGACCTGTCCATCAGCATCATCCAAATGGAAAACAGCTTTCCCATGTTTGGTGCTTTTTAATTGGACGAAGCTGATGGACGGGTCTGGTCACATGCTCCTCCATCAGCCGTAATTTTGTGGACAGGAAACCTATGAGGTCAGTGAGGACGGCAGAAGAAGAACCTGTAGTACTGTTTATAAAAATGTACTTATAATAATAATTATACTCTACAGTATAATGTAGAGACAGAGACCCCGATTCAAGCACCATGTCCCTTATTGGACAGTTTGCTGTAGTTTCGATAAAATTACAGTTCTATCAGCAGCAGATTATTATTAGTGGCAGCTTTATGTGTTCATTGTACATGGGCAGAAAGCAGCCAGTTTTGTGGTTATACAGAGGTCAGCATTTCAGAGAACTGCTAGATCTGCAGCAAATCAAACAGGGATTTTATCAAAACTACAGCAAGCAGCCATGCAAGAGACACATTGCTCAAGTCAGGGTATCTGGGATGTGGTGGCAAAAACATGGTGACATATTCTCTTTAAGTCCCAGTAGACATTAGATTTGCAGGACTAGAGCTCATTCAGGCATCTGTGTTTCACTTGCATGGTTCATCAGTGGTTTTCTTGGATAGAAGACTTAAAGGGACTCTGTCACCTGAATTTGAAGGGAACAATCTTCAGCCATGGAGGCGGTGTTTTCGGGTGTTTGATTCACCCTTTCCTTACCCGCTGGCTGCATGCTGGCTGCAATATTGGATTCAAGTTCATTCTCTGTCCTCAATAGTACACGCCTGCGCAAGGCAATCTTGCCTTGCGCAGGCGTGTACTACGGTGGACACAGCATAAACTTCAACCCAATACTGCGGCCAGCATGCAGCCAGCGGGTAAGGAAAGGGTGAATCAAACACCTGAAAACTCCGCCCATATGACCACAAACCTGTCCCGCCAAATTCAGGTGACAGGTTCCCTTTAACCATAGTAGTCTATGGGACTGTTCATATTTCATATCCACAAAAAAATACCAACACTAGACATATGTTTTTGATCACAGTGATAGATCGAATTCACCAGTTTACATCTATGGGTCCATAAAAAATGCAGACAGAACACGGATGGCAGAGAGAACACGTATGGCAGTCAGCACATGGATGGCAAACAGCACAGGGATGGCAGACAGCACAGGGATGGCAGACAACACACAAATGGCAGACAGAACACTTATGGCAGACAGCACAGGGATGGCAGACAGCACATGGATGGCAGACAGCACACGGATGGCAGAATGGCAGACAGCACATGGATGGCAGACAGCACATGGATGGCAGACAGCAGATGGATGGCAGAATGTCAGACAGCACACAGATGGCAGACAGCACACGGATGGCAGACAGCACATGGATGGCAGACAGCACACGGATGGCAGACAGCACACAGATGGCAGACAGCACACGGATGGCAGACTGCACAGGGATGGCAGACAGAACACAGATGGCAGACAGCACACGGATGGCAGACAGCACAGGGATGGCAGACAGCACAGGGATGGCAGACAGCACATGGATGGCAGACAGCACATGGGTGGCAGAATGGCAGACAGCACACGGATGGCAGACAGCACATGGATGGCAGACAGCACACGGATGGCAGACAGCACACGGATGGCAGACGGCACACGGATGGCAGACAGCACACAGATGGCAGACAGCACAGGGATGGTAGACAGCACACGGATAGCATCCTAGTTGTATCTTAGTGCTACGAGGTTGTCAATCTTTGCTAGAAACTTGAGAAAACACTATCTTTTTTACATATGAGAAAAACTGATGAAAAATCAATGGTATAAACTGACAAACTGTCGAAACACTGATGAAACCTGATCCAAAACACTGATGGAAATTGGACATCTGAATAATAATATTTTCTGTACAGCAGCAGCCATGACAAGATCACAGGTGGCAACAACTCCAAGCATCACATTATCATATAAGCATTGGTCAAAATAAAACCAATCTTGCAGCTATCTTCCTTCCTGATTGTCTCCTCGTCGATTATCGCACATCTGTCAACACAGCACTCACATTCATGTGACTATAAATTATGCAAATACGGCTCATTTACTGAAAACAAAAACAAATAACAAAAAGTTCTAAAGCTTCATAATACACTCTGTGATTCAACCGCTTTCTGTCAGTGAACTAAGTATTCTTGTTTACATTCGGATTGTAAATATGTCCCGACCACTTCTTGCCGACAGAAGCTTTAATAAAAGACTTATAAACATACAGCAGTTGTGGGATGTTACAGGTTTTACACCCGCTCAGTGACGACTCACATTTTATGCTAATTAATGGAGGTTTGTGGAGTATGTGTCACATGGAGAAGGCTGGGACTTTTTTGTGCTATGGCTAGGACCACATGACACATCTGGGCCCACCAGGAGAGCTATAGAAATTAGCATAGGACACCACAACATATAAACACACAAGAAAGAAAGGCGTAAAAAGGAAAACCAAAACCAAATAAAACCTTCCATATATCCAATACAATTCAACAAATAGTAGATATAGACGTCTCTTTCGCGTTTCAGGCGCAACAACTGGCTCTTAACCAGAAAAAAAGACAGATTGCAAAATACGGACAGATAATAATAATCTTTTTATTTATGTAGCGCCAACATATTCCGCAGCGCTTTACAGTTTGCACACATTATCATTGGGGCTCACAATCTAAATTCCCTATCAGTATGTCTTTGGAATGTGGGAGGAAACCGGAGAACAGGGAGAAAACCCACGCAAACACGGGGAGGACATACAGACTCCTTGCAGATGTTGTCCTTGGTGGGATTTGAACCCAGGACTCCAGCGCTGCGGATGTCTACAGCGCCTCACGGATCCTGTTGACTTATGGTGCATTCACACAAAGTTTTCAGGCATGGTTTTTGGAGCGGAGCCTCTACAAAATCTACATCAAAAAGTTTGCAAAGAACATTGGAAGCATTTTGTTTTAGGTGGTTTTCGACTTTTGTAGTTTTGCCATTCAGACTCCGGGTGGACACAAGTCTGATCTATTAGATGACGATCCCAATGACCCCTGATGGACCCAACTGACTCTAAATGAAGTCCATCAGGTACCATTGATGTGCTGCATCCACCTTGGATCCACTTTAATTAGGGATTTTCATTAGCAGCCAATGGCTAAACTATTATTATTGGAATCTTTCCTTTTACATAATGGAGCTTCCAGGAACTTCAAATTCACCATCATCATCCTGGAATGTAGGATAAAGCTGAACTCGTTCCCAAGACCCTGGGACATTCATTCCAATACACCTTCTATACAACTTTTCTCTTTTTCCAACCATTTGCACCCATATGTGTCTAATGGCTTGTTCAGATCAGATGAGCACTGTCCGTAGTTTTTCCAGATCAAACTCGTGCCCATGTTATTCTATCGGGCACATATCCAATTTTTTTCCTCGGACTGAGTAGTCCTAGAAAAAAAAAAGTCACAGCATGCACGAGTTGCATCCAAGTATTTGATGGCACTGGGCCATTCATTTCTATGGATCTGTGGGGAAAAAAAAAAATCGAACTGCACTCGGATGACATCCGAGAGCAATCCGATTTCTACTGACTTACAAAATGGAGAAGATGGGAGTTTTGTTTGTTTTTTTTATTCTCCATATCTGAGAAAATTGGATCCCACTCTATTTAAACTCTAATCAGAATGTGATTATAATAATAGGACGGATTCTGATTCTCTCGGGAAAAAAAAACGGTCGTGTGACCCCGGTCTAATACACACAAATTACAGCCCTACGACCCGCTGAACTTTTCTCCATTTTTATTCACCTTTCATGGCAAAATCTCAGCAGATGACAAAGGGTTACCGCGCAGAATGCACCTCCGGTTCCCAGTCGCACATTCCAGCGGTGACGCAGGACTAGAACCTTTATCTGCACTTTCACTGGAATTGTTTTTTCCATTACAGGTAAAGCAAAGTTCAGGAATCAGCTTCTCTCCCCCACCTTATTATACAGCCAGCTATTACCCTGTACAAAGACTGGTAATTAAAGCAATCTCCATCTTTCCATTCTGGTTTACAAGGATAAGTCAAAGCCACAGTTTCCATCCAGGAAGCCGCAGATGGACTCTGTATAACTGGCCAGAAACCGTCTAAAAATACCCAGCACATACACGTCTACTTATAAAGAACGGATCATCTTTCCGCCTCTCCCAATTTATTTTAAGAGCCTCTTTCTGCATTTTACACCCACCGGGAGGTCAATGCATATAAAGTTCAGAATCGAAATCTTACTTGGTAAAAGAAGAGCCATTCGAGCGGAGTTACAAGATGTTCCGTTTTTTTTTTTCTGCAGAAATTCCTTATAGTCCTTAAACGGTGAATTAAATTTAATCCAAAACAGCCCAGGAAAGAACCTAATTCCGCAGGGTCATGTTAACTTCTCCATGTGACAAGCAACATGTTCCAGACATTTCAGAGCCGCTCCAGCCGAAATAATCCACAAAGACCAAAGTCCCTTTACATTTCGTGTTACCATATAGAGTGACACAAACAAGTCGCCAACCACGAGAACAGACAGACAGCAATCACCCAAAGAGTGGCATATCATCTGCCCTGCACACATCCATGGAAAAGTGCTCCGGACTGGATACCAAAACTTCATGCAGGCAGAGAATGGTGAAATAATGAGCCCTTCACGTATTTGTATGTAAATAGGTATCTGCCAGGGGGTGTGGAGGCTTTTTTTTTTTCTCGTAATCTGAGCCTTAAAGGTACAGTCCCCTTTTCTGCAGCTGTAGACACTAGTCAGGGACATCTATAACCCAGTAGTTCAGAGAGTTTGTAGTGCTAATAATCTGCAACCAAGGTGGGCTATATTATATTCTATGGGGGGCTGCATTATATTCTATGGGGCAGGGCTGTGTTATACTATATGAGGTGGGCTATATTATATTCTATGGGGGGCTGCATTATATTCTATAGGGGGCTGCATTATATTCTATGGGGCAGGGCTATGTTATACTATATGAGGTGGGCTATATTATATTCTATGGGGGGCTGCATTATATTCTATGGGGCAGGGCTATGTTATACTATATGAGGTGGGCTATATTATATTCTATGGGGGGCTATATTATATTCTATGGGGGGCTGCATTATATTCTATGGGGCAGGGCTATGTTATACTATATGAGGTGGGCTATATTATATTCTATGGGGGGCTGCATTATATTCTATAGGGGGCTGCATTATATTCTATGGGGGAGGGTTGTGTTATAATAATAATAATAATCTTTATTTTTATATAGCGCTAACATATTCCGCAGCGCTTTACAGGTTGCACACATTATCATCGCTGTCCCCGCTAGGGGCTCACAATCTAGATTCCCTATTACTATGTCTTTAGAATGTGGGAGGAAACCGGAGTACCCGGAGGAAACCCACGCAAACACGGGGAGAACATACAAACTCTTTGCAGATGTTGTCCTGGGTGGGATTAGAACCCAGGACCCCAGCGCTGCAAGGCTGCAGTGCACTATATGAGGTGGGCTATATTATATTCTATGGGGGGCTGCATTATAGTCTATGGGGGAGGGCTGTGTTATACTATATGAGGTGGGCTATATTATATTCTATGGGGGGCTGCATTATATTCTATGGGGGAGGGCTGTGCTATACTATATGAGGTGGGCTATATTATATTCTATGGGGGGCTGCATTCTATTCTATGGGGGAGGGCTGTGTTATACTATATGAGGTGGGCTATATTATATTCTATGGGGGGCTGCATTATATTCTATAGGGGGTTACATTATATTCTATGGGGGAGGGTTGTGTTATACTATATGAGGTGGGCTATATTATATTCTATGGGGGGCTGCATTATATTCTATATGGGGGTTACATTATATTCTATGGGGGAGGGTTGTGTTATACTTTATGAGGGGGCTGCATTATATTCTATGGGGGGGAATTATACTCTATGAGGGGGCTACATTATATTCTATGAGGTGGGATGCATTATATTCTATGAGGGGGGCTACCCCAACCCCTGCTATATCATTAAAACCTGTACTACCTTATATTATACCCTGATATTAGCGTGTTTTACAGCACAATCAGTAGTCTTGTATTTATTTCTATGTAGCTACATAGTGGGCCCAAAGAATGATTTTCTCTGGTGGGCCCAAGGAGCTCCAGTCCGACGCTGGCAACCATACTGTATAAAGTATACAACGTTACAGTAATTCTCTGTCATTTCAAGCTAGTTTACCATTTACCAACTAATAAAACAATCTTATATACAGATATAGATACAGTAGATAGATAGACAGATAGATGTTATTGAGATATATAATCAGTGCAGCTTACTGTACATGTACTTAGCTCATAATTAAATAAGAGAAAAAATGGATTGGGTTCCCTTTAATTTTCTTAACCAGCTGTGGGAAAGGCAACAGCTGGGGGATGATGTTTATAGTCTGGGAAGGGGGTTAATAAACACATAGTTTCCCTGGCTATTAATATCAGCTCCTAGCTGTCTACTTAGCCTTTACTGGTTAATGACAAGGTGTGACCCCCCCTAAAAAAAAAAAATGAAGCTCCATGCTTATTACCCCCTTCCCAGATTATAAATATCATCCCTCAGCTGTTGGCCTTCCCTCAGCTGGTTAAGAATAATATGGGGGTCACTACGCAGTTTTTTAAAATTCTATATATCTCTTTTTTTGTACTCTGACGGTTCACGCTGTGAATTTACTGTCCTTCCTACATATATCCCTTTAAAAAAATTAATATTTATCAATATCGTTTGTCCCCTTTTGAGTATATTTACTTTTGAATTTACTGTACTTGGCTGATGAAATGTTTCCTATGAGATGGGTGTGTAAAAACCGTGTGGCGTGCGATTTTTTTTCTTGCACCCTTTGACTTCCATTATCGAGTCTCATCCGATATGCACGGCCATTTGCAGCATGCTGCGATTTTATTTTTTTTCTCAGTCTGATTAGAGCTGAGAAAAAAATAGCAGATGAATACATAATCACTGACTAACATTAGTTAAGAGTGCAATCCGTTTTTTTTATCGGATTGTACTAGTCCGTTTTAAATGTAGATACAGCGCTAGCAAAAATTAAGAGACCACTGCAAAATGTTCAGTTTGTCTGATTTTTCTCTTTGTAGGTATATTTTTGAGTAAAATGTAAATTGTTCTTTTATTCTATAAACTACTGACAACATGTCTTCGAATTTCCAAGCAATAATTTTTGTATTTTCTTTTCTGACAAAGAAAAATGGTCAAAATTAAAAAAACTGCTTTCAAATAATGCAAAAAAACAAGTTCATAATCATCTAGAAACAACAATACTAATGTTTTAACTCACGAAGAGTTGAGAAATCAATATTTTGTGGAATAACCATGATATTTAATCACAGCTTTCATGCATCTTGGCATGCTTTCCACCAGTCTTTCACTCTGCTTCTGGCGCAAGAATTTAAGCAGTTCTTCTTCTTTGTTTGGTGGCTTGTGACTATCCATCATCCTCTTGATTACATTCCAGAGGTTTTCAGTGGGGTTCAGGTCTGGAGATTGGGCTGCCCATAACAGGGTTTTGATGTGGTGGTCTCTTAATTTTTGCCAGAGCTGTAAGTATGAGCCCTAAACAAATAATATCCCGAGCCCCACGGGTATCAGGAGTGGAACAATCAGAGGAAAAGTATAATAGAAACGCGTCACCACTTTTGCAGTTATCACCCACTCCTGGTTTTGACTTTTCAATGCTGATGTAAAATGCTGACTGAATACTGAACGTGGCCTCAAAGTTAAAGGGAACCTGTCACCTCATTTTGGCCCTATAAACTGCAGCCACCACCATTAGGGGCTTATCTACAGCACTCTGTTATGCTGTAGATAAGCCCCCCCCCCCCCCCCCCGATGTAACCAGAAAGATAAGAAAAACAAGTTAGATTATACTCACCCAGGGGCGGTCCCGGTGCGGTTGGGTCCGTTGGACAACGCAGGTCCGGGTCCGGTGCCTCCCATCTTCATGCGATACGTCCTTCTGTCGTGGCCCATGCGCAGGCGTAATTCTCTGTCCTGTTGAGGGCAGAGCAAAGTACTCCAGTGCGCGGGCGCCGGGAAAGGTCAGAGAGGCCCAGCACCTGCGCACTGCAGTACTTTACGCTGCCCTCAACAGGGCAAATCAGTACGCCTGCGCCAGAGCCGCAACAGAAGCAAGGAGGATGACGACATAGTATGAAGATGGGAAGTGCCGTACCCAGACCTGCGACGCCCATCGAACCCGAACCGCACAGGACTGCCCCTGGGTGAGTATAATCTAACTTGTTTTTCTTATCTTTCAGGTTACATAGGGGGCTTATCTACAGCATTACAGAATGCTGTACATAAGCCCCTGATGGCAGTGGCCGCAGTTTATAGGGCCTAAATGAGGTGACAGATTCCCTTTAAACATAAACGGTTGAAAACATGAAGCCAGCGACTGATACATGTTGCGTGTGGATTGGGCAGCATGTAACAGCTGTCAGGTTCCGTTTACAGGGTTTGTCCAGCCTTAGGCTACAAACATGCAGTCACTCTATGTGACTGCAGACTTGTGAATCCTTACGTAGCGCACACTGCGTGCTGTAAGGATTCTCCAGTGTCGGCGCCGGGAGCAAGGAGCGCATGATCACAAGTATATGATTTGTATTCATGCGGTTACATGCTGACTAGATGGTTGCAGTCTCGCTCAATGCAAATGCATTGAGCAAGACCAGATACAGTCTAGTCAGAATGTGGCTGGAAGAACGCATGCTAGAGGTCACATCACCGCCTGGAGTCGAAGAATCCTCATAGCTCGCTACTTGTAGCACTGCAAAAAAAAAAAAATACGTTCCAGCCTATCAAAATCTCTGAACTATAAAATGCCTGATTAAGAGATGCTAGATGTGATTGATTTGTTGTAATTTTTTTCTTCTGAGCTGTGTGCTTTTCACCAGGTACAAGACAAAGATCAGCCTGGTCTGATCTAGGTCTAATAATATCAAAAGGTAAATAATATAAACATTTCTAAGGTGATCGACTATGAAGTGGTGCGAGCATGAAAATGAAGCTGCAAACAATCTGTATTACTTCGTCCATTGATAATTTGTCTTAGTGGGGGAGGGGTGCTTTTTATAGAAATTGTTCCCAAAAATGTTATTTGAACTATTTTTAATCTAAACTACATTATGATCTCAGACGTAAAAACCCTACATGGAGCGTTCCTATTGTTTCCTTGTGAACAACACAGAACGCAGACACTTTTATCCTAATTTAAATCAATAGGGAATGCTGGTTACTAAACCGCAGCGGGGCTTAAATTCTACAGATTTATGTATAATTATATTTATGTAAAAGTTTACTGGAGGAAAATGATTAACCATCCATGTGCTGTCCATTATTCACAGAATAGTTGCTTGGGAATCGGACATCTGATTTTTTTTTGCGCACAAGAAAGAAGAATGACGCATGATTGGTATAAAATAGACACAAGGATCACAAACAGATGAAGATCGGATCACACTTGTTAAAGTCCCTTTTGTTCTGAAAGCAAAACAGACGTGGATATCTAATAGCTTAAAGGGGTTGTGCAGTCAAAACTAGCGATGAGCGAATATACTCGTTACTCGAGATTTCTCGAGCACGCTCGGGGGTCCTCCGAGTATTTTTTAGTGCTCGGAGATTTCGTTTTTCTTGCCGCAGCTGAATGATTTACATCTGTTAGCCAGCATAAGTACATGTGGGGGTTGCCTGGTTGCTAGGGAAACTCGGTGAATACCCGAGCATGATCAGAAAACCCCGAGTAACGAGCATACTCACTCATCACAAGTGTCCAATGCAATTCTATTGGGAAAATCTGCATATAAAACTCAACATACAAGAGAAAACGACTTGTGGATTTCAAAAACTCACCACAGGTCAGATTTCTATAAATCCCATCCACTTCAATGAACTTTAGTACGCTGTGCTGTTTGTGCACTGAAAATACGCTGCGTCAAAAACTCACCAATACCTCATCATGGGAACTTAACCCTAATATGGATAATGCTCTCAGGTGTCTTCCTTTTATTGGAGTTCTTTGCATCCCATCGTTATGTTCCCAGCAGTGTTTCCTGTTCTCATACTGTGCTTTTCTGTCTCACATCTGTATTACTTCCATGTTACTATCTAGGTCTCTTCTACAAGCCCTTTGTATATGAAATGGGAAAAAACAAAAGAGGCCAAAGCACTGAGGCATGTGTTAATTACACTAAATTGGGACACACTTTCCCATGAATAATGTCACCGGAGGCGGTAATGGTAAGTGAGGACACAGTAGACTAATCAGGAGCAGAGTGGGCAATCCTACAACTAATCTGAAAGTACAGCTTCATTCCTGCACACTTAGGCCGCCGTCACACATGCGAGTTTTACGGACGTAAGAGCGCAGAATCTACGTCCGTAAAACTCGCAAAAAATACGGCACAATTATTCTCTATGCCCCTGCTCCTATTTGCCGTATTTTACTGATCAGTATTATACGGCTTTCTACGGCCGTACAAAATCGCAGCATGCTGCGTTTGTCACCGTACTGCGCAAGAAATACGCCAATGAAAGTCTATGGAAGCGTGAAAAATACGGATTACACACGGACAATCAGTGTGACTTGCGAGAAATACGCAGCGCTGTTAGAGAGAAAAGCCGGTAATTCAGTGCGGTGTACAGTAAAATCACACTGACAGCTTACAGTAGAATAGGTAGAATAAATGTGTACACATAGAATAGGTATATATATATATATGTCAGTGAGACACATATATGTATATATATTAATATTTATTCCAGCGCTAGACAGCTTGAAAGCCGGTAATTCAATTACCGGCTTTTTCCTTCTCCTTCCTAAAACCCGACATGATTTGAGACATGGTTTACATACAGTAAACCATGTCTTCTCTCCATTTTTTTTGCAGATTCCACACTACTAATGTCAGTAGTGTGTATCTGCAAAATTTGGCCGTTCTAGCTCTTAAAATAAAGGGTTAAATGGCGGAAAAAATTGGCGTGGGCTCCCGCGCAATTTTCTCCGCCAGAGTAGTAAAGCCAGTGACTGAGGGCAGATATTAATAGCCTGGAGAGGGTCCACGGTTATTGGCCCCCCCTGGCTAAAAATATCTGCCCCCAGCCACCCCAGAAAAGGCACATCTGGAAGATGCGCCTATTCTGGCACTTGGCCACTCTCTTCCCATTCCCGTGTAGCGGTGGGATATGGGGTAATGAAGGGTTAATGCCACCTTGCTATTGTAAGGTGACATTAAGCCTAATTAATAATGGAGAGGCGTCAATTATGACACCTATCCATTATTAATCCAATACTAGTAAAGGGTTAAATAAAACACAAACACATTTGTTAAAATTATTTTAATGAAATAAAAACAATGGTTGTTGCAGTATTTTATTCAACGCCCAATCCAGTCACTGAAGACCCTCGTTCTGTGAGTAAAAAAACATAATAAACCAACAATATACTTACCCTCCGCAGATCTGTAACGTCCAACGATGTAAATCCTTCTGAAGGGGTTAAAACATTTTGCAGCAAGGAGCTGTGCTAATGCAGGCTGCTCCTCGCTGCAAAACCCCAGGGAATGAGGCTAAAAATAGATCAATGATCTATAATTAGCTTCATTTGCGGTGAGGCGCCCTCTGCTGGCTGTTCATAGATCGTGGGAAATTACCTAGAAAGCCAGGGAGCCAGGGAGCTTTCTAGGTAATTTCCCACGATCTATGAACAGCCAGCAGAGGGCGCCTCACCGCAAATGAAGCTAAATATAGATCATTGATCTATTTTTAGCCTCATTCGCCGGGGTTTTGCAGCGAGGAGCAGCCTGCATTAGCACAGCTCCTTGCTGCAAAATGTTTTAACCCCTTCAGAAGGATTTACATCGTTGGACGTTACAGATCTGCGGAGGGTAAGTATATTGTTGGTTTATTATGTTTTTTTACTCACAGAACGAGGGTCTTCAGTGACTGGATTGGGCGTTGAATAAAATACTGCAACAACCATTGTTTTTATTTCATTAAAATAATTTTAACAAATGTGTTTGTGTTTTATTTAACCCTTTACTAGTATTGGATTAATAATGGATAGGTGTCATAATTGACGCCTCTCCATTATTAATTAGGCTTAATGTCACCTTACAATAGCAAGGTGGCATTAACCCTTCATTACCCCATATCCCACCGCTACACGGGAATGGGAAGAGAGTGGCCAAGTGCCAGAATAGGCGCATCTTCCAGATGTGCCTTTTCTGGGGTGGCTGGGGGCAGATATTTTTAGCCAGGGGGGGGCCAATAACCGTGGACCCTCTCCAGGCTATTAATATCTGCCCTCAGTCACTGGCTTTACTACTCTGGCGGAGAAAATTGCGCGGGAGCCCACGCCAATTTTTTCCGCCATTTAACCCTTTATTTTAAGAGCTAGAACGGCCAAATTTTGCAGATACACACTACTGACATTAGTAGTGTGGAATCTGCAAAAAAAATGGAGAGAAGACATGGTTTACTGTATGTAAACCATGTCTCAAATCATGTCGGGTTTTAGGAAGGAGAAGGAAAAAGCCGGTAATTGAATTACCGGCTTTCAAGCTGTCTAGCGCTGGAATAAATATTAATATATATACATATATGTGTCTCACTGACATATATATATATATATACCTATTCTATGTGTACACATTTATTCTACCTATTCTACTGTAAGCTGTCAGTGTGATTTTACTGTACACCGCACTGAATTACCGGCTTTTCTCTCTAATATATGTGTCTACTGACATATATATATATATATATATATATATATATATATATATATATATATATATATATATAGACAGTATATATATATTTTCTTTTCTTTTTGGGACACATGGATCACTTCTATAGCGGTATGTTGGTTTTGCTAGCCTGCGAGAAAACCACGCAGTACGGATGCCATACGGATTACATACGGAGGATGCCATGCGCAAAAAACGCTGACACACCCTGCCTACGGAGGAGCTACGGACCACTTTTTTCGGGACTTTTCAGCGTATTACGGCCGTAATATACGGACCGTATTGTTTTACGCTGTGTGTGACGCCGGCCTTATTGTTGAGTTTATTGTCAAGAAATCCCCACAAAAATACTACAAGTTAAATGTTTTGTTCTCATCCTTTTAACCACATTTTTATTTGTTTTTAGAGTTTATGTTACTTTTTTATTTTAGCTCTTCTACAAATCATTTAATTAATCGATCATTTAACTCAAAGATTTCTCTTAGTATGTGCAAACCCCCCCCACTAAAATTGCAATACACTTTAATCCAAGCATTTTTATAAGCAACATAAAATACATACGCAGGTTCATTGGAAAAAAAAAAGTACCAGGAATGAGCTTGCCACATTTGCAAATTATTCTAAAGTCACGAAAAAAATACGCTACAAAAGTGAAAAATACATGTTACAAAAAGTAACGTACTAATTGTAAGGTATTTTCTATTTTCCTACTGATTTACAGATAACGCGATGCGGTTTCCGCATTTTGACGAAGAAAACCATCAACAAATAAAAAGTAATGCTCCATATGAAACGCAAGAGAAGATATCCATTCATTTTCTATAGAAGCTCTTTCCATTTAGGTTGACAAGACAGCCTAGTTTAGGCCAACTGTGGGAACTGAAGAAGGGTTTGGCCTACAGTCTATTGTGTATGGGGGGCCTGGACGATTTACTGTCAGGACAAATATTGATCTGGAATGTCTGATTTCAGAGTGTCTCTCGGAGATGAGCCGCCCCCAGACATGTCTCTCATAGAGCTATAAAGGCACAGATGATTGGCCTCAGGGAGACCAAAACATCCAACACTGCAGAGACACCATCACGTGTTTCTCAACGCAGTGATTCCAGAACACTGCCCCCATCCCTTATGGGAAATATGCAGATGCATGTAAAGAAGCTGCGGAGACACCATCACGTGTTTCTCGACGCAAGCAGTGAATAGCCAGGCCTTTCCCCGGGAAGGAACAACAAAAAACCCCGAAACAGCTGTCTGTGGATGGATACCATGCTTGGCATAGGTGGCTTTCCTTCATAGGATGCTGCCCTTCCCGTGGTTGTTCCTTCCCGGGGAAAGGCCTGGCTATTCACTGCTTGCGTCGAGAAACACGTGATGGTGTCTCCGCAGCTTCTTTACATGTCTCTCACAGAGAACACAGGAGCTCTCGACCGAACGAGCACTCTTATGGTTGATGACTACCGGCCAAACAATGTCTTTTTGTAACCAGAATACCCCAGAGAGGTGTACTGATCTTCCCCAATAAAGGATTGGGAATGTTAGATTTAATATGTCCTATGCTTTGTTCCTACAAGACTGAAGACATCGCAAGAGATCTCTGGCAAAGTCATGTGCTTGTCTCTCCATTGCCAAGCAAGATACTAAAAAGTATAAAATTCAGTCAGGACACCAACCATCTACAACAACAAAATATTTTAATCCATATAAAGGATTAAAATTGTCTCTCATTGCTCCAAATTGCATGTCCTGGATTGACTTTTCTTTTGCTGTTAATACCAGATTTTAGCCTCATTCTATAAGCTAAGGCTCATTCAGACAAAATAATAATTGGTGAAACTAGGAACGATCACTCCACCCTGATGAGTCCATGTAAATATGCGGGCAATTACCCAACGAATGAACAAAACGCACAGGGAATGTGCTGCCCTCAATATGATGCTGTTTGGGGACAGAATTAATGTATTAAAGTAGATTCCACAATACAAACCGTACTCATTATAAAATACATCTCTCAAACCTGATGGGGCTGGTATATGTACTTTGATAATCCATGTCAAAATGGCTGTATAATCCTCATATTAAAAGGAATCTAAATGTATTCACCCAGCCTGACAGCTGCAGCTTGTACTGAATAATGTGAGACCTGATCAGCAGGGAGGAGGGACACTGAGGGATTGTCAATCATGCTAGGTGGGCGGATATTGAGTTTAATTGTTCACGTAAGATTATACGTCCATAATGACATGGATAGATACAGCATTATTATCAGATCTAAGAGACTGATGTATTTAGTCATACTGTATAAGCACCTTGCATTGTGAAATCTGGTGACACATCTACTTTAAACACTCATTCTGTACCCATCGGGTTTTTGTTGGCCAATGTAAACAAGTGCTGGAATCATGTATATAGTTGATCAACGCTGGTTAACTAATGACATATCCAACATACAATCACAGTTTAGATAAGCTGCCTTGTAGTGCCATTAAGGCATTAATTGCATTGAATACTCAGAACTTCTATATGAGCATTTGTATAGAAAAGTATATAAAAAAAAATGTACAGTGTGTTTCAGGTGTGCATTAAAATACATCCACAAAAAAAGAAGCTTCCAAACACTCACATGGGCGGTCCAGAATTGTGTAAAGGCATAGTAATGTTAGTGTATGTAAACTTTTGACTTTGCAGTAAGTAATAAAAATGCCTTAAAACATTCTCTCTCTCATTATTCTGGCATTTGACAAATATTAATAATTATGGTAATCCTAATTGGCCTAAAACGGGAAAAGATTTATTCTGATTTCATGTCAGATATTGAGAAAAACATGCAGATGTGTCTTTTTATATAGTGTATGGAAACTTCTGGTTTCAGCTGTATCACAGGGTATGTGCACACGCTGCGGATTTTGCTGCGGATCCGCAGCAGATTGGCCGCTGCAGATTTGCAGCAGTTTTCCATGCGTTTACAGTACCATGTAAACCTATGGAAAACAAAATCCGCAGTGCACATGCATGTCAATTCTTTGTGCGGATTCCGCAGCGGTTTACACCTGCTGCATAATAGGAATCCGCAGGTGTAAAACCGCAGGTGAAATCCGCACAAAAAAACGCAAAAAAAAAAACGCGGTAATTCAGTGCAAATTACCTGCGGATTTACCAAAATCAGTCGGGAAAAATCTGCAGAGTAATCCGCAGCGTGTGCACATAGCCTAATGATAATGCTGTATCTGAGCACAGAGGCCGTATCTAACAAGATGGACTGTATGTATCTAAACATAATGCTGTATCTGATCACAGAGGCCGTATCTAACAAGATGGACTGTATGTATCTAAACATAATGCTGTATCTGAAAAGAGAAGCTTAATTTAGGAAGACATTCAGCTTTCTCTTTAAGCCGTGTTCACATCATGTCTCTTCCACCTGATGTGGCAGCATGGCAGGTTCCAGGATTCGGAAACGCCAAAAGACGGAGCCATAGATTTCAGTTATCACATGGAGTCCAAAACATGCAACTTTGGACTTATTTTTTGGGGGGAGGGCTCAGCCAAACAACAAGGCTGAGTTTGCATGCACTGTCCCCCGTGGAATCTATGCCTCTGCCTCGGCCACATCCAAACCTCATTTTCGAATCCCCTGACGGAATCGTGAACGTGCGTCAGAGATGTGATGATGACACATACATACATACAGCTCCTGTCTTTGAGTTCACACGTCAGGGCTATTTCTTGTATCAAAGTTGTGTCATTTTTTTTGAAAAATGTTACATTTACATAATAGCATTTCATTAGGAGCTCTAACACCCCAGGGTTAAACTCATCACCCACTTAGGAAATACCAGCTGAAGCTTCGTGCAGTTAAGATCCACACCAAAATTAATGGATTAGATTGGGAATAAAACAAACACTTGGAATTAAAGAAGCGATTACAGTACGTAACTTGGAGCTCACACAACATTCTGACTGAGGGCTTTACCTACTGATGGTGCCAGTACTACACACCTCACACCAGGGCAGGGAGGGCTGGACGGACACCACTTGGATGACACACGTATGGCCACCAAGAGCAGTCTTTTTTCATTGACAAGTTTGAGCCATGAATTGAATCAATAATGGTCATGTCTCTAGATCGGGTTTTTTGCAATCAGTTCACACAAAAAATGAACCACTTACAGATTATAAGCTTGCGGGCACTTTAATTGTAAAGTGTTGCGGAATATGTTGGCGCTATATTAATATAATTATTATTATCCTTGAAAAAACACAGAACATTATACTAAATGACGACTAAGAGCTCTTTCAGAGATGATTGCATAATCGTCAGATCCCAACAATGTGATATTTGTGACTTATCCTATATGATATGTGATTTTTATCGTAAGCCCAGAAAACTCCATTTACCTGTTATGGACAGAAAGATACGTGGCGCTCTTAATGGTAGATGAGAGCTCAAGTAGGATCCAAGTAGCCCTCCAAAATAAATTCAGAGCTTTATTAAGGAATAGCAATCCTCTATGCATATGATTAACGTTTCAGCCGCCACTTGGCCCTTCTTCAGAAATAGATTGCAAAAAGCAATCCTCATCACAGCACCATAAGTTTATCACCTAGCGCTGTCTTTTCTGTTGTCTGCTTGCTTTTTGCAATCTGTTTCTGAAGTAGGCCCAAGTGGTGGCTGAAACGTTAATCCTATGCATATACGGAGGATTGCTAATCCGTAATAAAGCTTTGAATTCATTTTGGAGTGCCAAGTTCCCCAATTTAACAATTAGCCACATAAATTCCAGTGAGTTTTCTCTGTTAGGTTGCATTTATATGTCTACGTTGCATGGTCCATGCACAAACAGTTATTTCTGGACTATATGCCTACGAGGCTGTTGAGTTCTGGTAATGAGACCTGAAGCTGGTCTGGAAATCAAAGAAATTGTTTCTCCTGTTTTAATACATCTATAATGCAGCCACATTTTAGCGTCCATGTCAGGTTTGCAACCTCCAGTTCTTCCCCCAGCATAGTTCTACAGAACCAAAGATAGATTACTATCAGGTTTTATAGTTATTTAAATTTAATCTGTCACAATCTTTTACATTTTTTATTAAATACATTTTAAACCGGAAGAGGCTGGTGAATATACTTTGAAAAGCCATGTCAGAATGGCTGAATAATCCCGTTATTAAAATGAGACTTTAGATTCCAGCTAAAGAGTAAGAGAGCTCATGAGTCCAAGAGTATTCAATCTCTCTGTCCACCAATCCGGCCTGACTGATATTTGCTGCATGCACTGAGCAATGTGAGATCTCAGCAGGGAGGAGGGACACTGCGAAGCTGTCAATTAGGAAAGGTGGGTGGAGATTGCTTTTAAACTTTAATAAGGCATTATACAGCCATTCTGACAAAGGTTTTCAAATTAAGTACACCCTCAGGCCTCAGATCTATTTAATAATCTTTACAGTCTGTATTGTCATATCTGGTGAAGCAGAAATGTGGGAGGTTTAGGTATTGTGGGCATAACATACATGCTTAAATTTAGTCTTAGTTTAAATAATTTCTAGTGTTTGTAATGCCAAAATCACTATTATACATATTACAGGGGTCTAACGATAGAGTAAGTTTATGGCACTCGCCTTGCTAATTCTTTCCATTTTATATGGGAACACTCGACTATTAATTCATGACTATTACAGGCTGCACCTAAACCCTGTGGTTAACCCTGAATCTCATTGTTGTGAGAGCCTCAAATTACTGATAAATGTTAGTTGAATCCGCTGCGGATGAATAAAGCATTGTACCTTCATCCCCTTCTGATAGATACTCTGCATCACTGAGAATCTCAGGTACATTGGCTTTACGTACTGTGTAATTCAAGTAAACATAAGTAAATGGCAGCAATGAGATGCACAGGAAATTCATTTCTTTTGCACACAGAAATATTTGCTTATTGGCCAGCGCTAATTTTGTCCAGTATACCGCAATAATAGATAAGATAGGCTGTAAAAATGTGTGAGAGTAGACATGGGTAGCTGAAAACTATTACCCCTGATACCTCATCAAAGTGCGTTCTGTTAGGTATGTTATTTTGGAGCTACCATTTCCTGTATTCTAGGGGAGAAAGACGGACACGTTCCCGACTCGCTAATTAAATATGAGGACTGACCGCTCCGCCTCGTAGACATTACAGGAGCAGCACATCCGGGTGAAAAGCAGAACTATCCACCAATAAAAGTCTAATCTCTGCGTCTAACTTTATGTTTTTGTGGTTGATTTGCGGTCATTAGGTCACATATAATAATATAGACCATCGACAGGAAAACAAAAATTGCACTATAACTTGAATGGGTACCTTATAATGATGAGCGAACGTGCTCGGATAAGGTGTATTCGAGCATGCTCATGTGCTAACTGAATGTCTTCAGCGTGCTTGAGAATTATGTTCGAGTCTCGGCACCTGCATGTTCGACAGCTGCAATAACATGCGGGGATTTCCTGTTTGTTAGGCAATCCCTGCATGTATTGCAGCTGTCTAACAGCCATGAGACATGCAGCCGCGAGGACTCAAAATTATTTTTTGAGCACACCAAAGACATTCAGTTAACACGCGAGCATGCTCAGATAACACCTTATCCAAGCACGTTCGCTCATCACTAGTACCTTACCCTACCATAAGAAAGAATATATAGATTTCAAATGATAACTACATTTATCTTACTTTATCTTATCTTTCCTCCATTACTTCCATGCTGAAGTGGCTGTTTTAGCTGCCTAGTTCATTCATTCAGGTTAGCGGTTTTGAGCTGCAGGTCTGGCAAATATCTAGGCTTCCGTGGCAATGCTCATACAGGAAGACTGTTAGTAAATGGTGCCGGAGAATGGTGGAAGGGAGCAGAGACGCCCACACTGAAGGATAGATATTTGTTAGACCTGAAGTTCAAAATAGCTACTTAATGAATGAACTAGGCAGTTCAAACAGCATGGAGTCTGGGGGAAAAAGGAAGAAAGATAAGATAATGGAGTTCATAACTTTGCAAAGGCTGATCAATATTTTACTAAAAAATATGTATATATAATAAAAAATATTTATATTTATTTATGAAAAACATTGAATTTTTTTTACACTTTTTACATTTACTCCTATTTAAAAAAATGAATAGTTCCTAATGCCACCTGCCTAGTGCTGCTTCTGTATTTGCAATTTTCTTTAGGTGGCAGAGTGTGCGCAGTACATTTTTATTCCATTGGCACAATTTGCCCTCTGCTTTGAACGCACAATCCTCTGCCTGGCCAGAGTACATTTACAGAGCCGGCTACTGTGACAGATCTACTGTGCCTTCTCCGTCATCTGTCTTCTGTCACGGTAGCTGCATAAAGTATTAAAATTAGATTCCTCCACCCTCGCCAGCTTTTTAAATGCTACCCTGGGCAGGAAGGAAGATGACACTTTTACAGCTAAGGAGGATATAGATTTACTGTGCATGCTCGGCCACTTAGGCGTCTTTCACACGTCCAGATAATTCCGGTACCAGAGAAATCGGTACCGGAATTATCCGTGTCCGTGTGCTCACGTAGCACATCAGTGTGGCACACGTGCGGCAGCCGTGTGCCGCCCGTGTGCCGACTGAGGACCACACGGACCGTGCAAGAGACAGAGCTACAGTTAAGCGCTGTCCCCTGCGTGCGGTGCTGAAGCCGGTATTCATCCCTTCTTCCCAGCAGCGTTCGCTGGAAAGAAGGAATGAAAAATTTTTTTTTTCTTTTCCCTTAAAAATAAAGTTTGCGCGTCCCCTCCTGCCTTCCATCCGCCGCTGAGAGGAGACATCGCTGGAGCTGAGTGTCGTTGAGTATTTCCTGGCAAGCGGGGGGGGGGACAGGGGATGGGAGGCGGGAGGGGACACACAAACTTAATTTTTGAGGGAAAAGGAAAAAAACGCTGCTGGGAAGAAGGGATGAATTCCGGCTTTAGCACCGCACACGGGGGGGACAGCGCTTACTGTAGTGCTGTCTCTCCTGCGGGCAGTACGTGCTCACGGAGGAAAGTGCACACTGTTCTCCGTGTGCACGTGTGCGGGACGCTTTGCGGACCGTGCTGTCGGAGAAAAACGGACATGTCTCCGTGTTTTCAACACGGACACACGGTCCGTGAAAACACGGAGACATGTGCATAGACCCATTCATTTGAATGGGTCTACGTGTGTCAGTGTCTCCGGTATGTGAGAAAACTGTCAGTACACGTACCGGAGACACTGACGTGTGAAAGAGGCCTTAGAGAAAGTTGCAAATACAGAACCTATAAGCAGGCAGCATTAATAACTCTAAATATTAATCATGGATATCTCTAGAACCAGACCTTTAGATATTTTTAATAGGAGTAAATTTAACAAGTTTAAAAAATACAATTTTCTTCATAAATAAATATAACGGTGGCAACAACCCCTTTATCTAATTTAAAAGGTTACTCTAAACTGGGCAAGTTATCACCTTTCCAATGCATAGTTGATAACTTGTTGATTGCTGGGGTCCGACCACCGGGCCCCTCACCAATCACAAGAACACGTCTCTAAAATTACCCTTTAAAATAGAGTGGTGGCCACCCTACATTGCCTGTGGGACTGATGGAGATAGCAGTACAATAGACAATGAAAGGAGAAGTGGCATGTTCGGCCACAACACCAGTCCAAAATGCATTTCAGAGTCCAGTTCTGAATAGTGGTGAGAGACCCAGGTCGGATTTCCAGTGAACTTGTTTAATTGGGAAAAACTTTTTCTAAGAGTTATTTGGGTTTCTCCATGCAAATTGCTTCTGCAGAGAGTAAGAGGCTTAGATCTCTAGCGCCACCTATTGAAAGCAACAATCCTAAAACTCAATATCGACCTTTAACGAGTCTTGCCATATGACTTAGGATAAAAGTCAAACCAGAATCTCAATTTACAGACACATTGTTTCGGGGTATTGCTCCTCATCAGTGCAAAGTATGAGATCTGATTTGGCTAGGTGAGAGGCTTAAGACTGGGATCTAAGGAGTAACGTTTCTCCATGTGGAGAGTGACAAGCAAGGCCTCGCATGTCAGAGTGAGGATATATATACGTATGCATTGCGCATATGTCTCCTCACATACCAAGCCTAGCTTGTCACTCTCCACAAGGAGAAACGTTACACCTAAGATCTTTGGTTTCTCCAGAAATGTTATTTCAGACAATTTTATAACATGATAAATTAACCATAATTTCTGCAGTAATGACATTATGTTTATGATTTGCATGACCGCTGCAGCCAATCAGAGTTGAAGCTGGCATATACTGCATGTGACGAGCAGCAGGATCAACAGGGAACACCAAAGTGGTGGCTTAGGAATGGCTGGGAATGTGCAAGATGACTTAAAATTGTTCAATTACTATATTACATTCCCTGCTGTTAACCAAATTTTACAAATAATTTTTAACTGATCTGGCACCCAAAGCTTTTAAGCACCATGAAATGTATGGTACCGTTACTAATGCGCCATACTGTATGGCAATTTTAATGAGGTACTGTATGGTTATATGTGCACTGTAGGAAAGTTATTGGCCTACTTATGGCACTGTTGGACATCGTATGATATATGACGATTTGTACATATATTCTATGATCGGGGTGGAGTTCCAATAGAGGGTACTACACAGGGTCCGACATGGGCTGCAGATCCTGCTGCTACCTCTGCGCACCCATATCAACGCCCCTGACTGAACAGTAAAATCTCTGCGCTCAGTCGTCTGATTGTCCTCTTAGTTTGTAACTCTGTGCGGCTTTATTGGGATTTTAGGAATACTGGATTCAGATCTAAATAAATTTTACTGAATATTAAATTAATGGAGGCAAAAAGTTAAAAGCTAAAACTCTTCATAGAGCTGGTGATGACACAGATAAAAGGAAGGATATACGTTGTTCCCATACCTTCATCATCTGACATGTCCAGGACCTCGTTCATTGTTTCAGGAACATTCATTTTATGCTTTTCAGTCACCATCTGTTGGATTAAAAAAAATAAAAAAAGAAAGAAATGATCACTTCCTATGTTAAGTTTGGGATATACGAAGCCAAGTGTGATAACATAGTTGGAAAAAAGCAGCAAGATGATGTGTTGTGTGTGTGGCGGCTTTCATGCCAAGAGAAGAGCAATTCCTGGAGTTGATAAAAGATTTACTATGCCTAAAACACGTGGGCCCCAAACTCTGAAACCTCAACACATGGAATACACGCACAGATATCTTGATTAATACATCCAGGCCTAAAGGAAGGTCACCGTGCTTAAAGGGGTTGTCCTGCGGTCAGAATGTCCAGCAGATAGGCAGGAGTTTGTGTGGAGCAGTGGTCAGAAGTTGGAAGAAGCCAAACAGAAACCACCAAGTGAGAGAGGACCTTCCCCACTGTAGGTTAGTGAAAAAAGGGGGCAGCGGGATGAGAGTAATGCATGTCTGCAAGATCAGACGACACGTAGGGTTTACTTGTAGCCTTCAACCATGGAGACATGGCTGTAGAACAAAAGAAAATAAGTGTAAAAAGGTTCATGATGTTAACGTTATGAAACATCTTTTAAATCTGAAGCACACAATAAAATAAGTGACTGGACATCACTAGTTCGGCATACTATGCATTTCGACATCTCACTTGTGACAGTGGCACATCCAATCACAAGGTTCAGAGATGCGGTTTTGCTACATAAATCTTCCCTCCTGCTTGGTTTACATCTATCTCCACTCTTCTCAGACTTTAAGAAGCCAGAACTGTCAATCAAAGAAGAGGAGGAGGGAGAGATAGAGGTAAAATGACTGATAGGAAGGTGTATGTAAATGATTGCTTCCGCCGTGAAGCACCGAGCGACTTAGGCTAATTTCACACTAGCGTCGTTCGACACACGTCACAATGCGTCGTTTTGAAGAAAAAACACACCCTGCAAAGTTGCCTGCAGGATGCGTTTTTTCTCCATAGACTTTCATTAGCGATGCATTGCGACGGATTGTTATACATTGCATCCGTCGGGCGACGGATGCGATGTGTTTTTGCAGTCCGTCGGGACAAAAAAACGTTGCTTGCAACATTTTTTTGTCCGTCGGGTCCGCTTTTTCCGACTGCGCATGCGCGGCCGGAACTCCGCCCCCTCCTCCCCGGACCTTACAATGTGGCAGCGGATGCGTTGTAAAACTGCATCCTCTGCCCCCGTTGTGCTTTTACTTCACAGCATGCGTCGGTACGTCGGCCTGACGCACTGCGACGGGCCCGTACCGACGCTAGTGTGAAAGTAGGCTTAGTTTGGACAGTTATTCTGTGCTGTCAGAGTCCCTTAAAGAGAATCTGTCAGTAGGATCCATCCTCCTAAGCCGGGTACATGGGCATGTAGGTAATAGGAAGGCAAATTAAATAATACTGTAATGGGGGGAATCCCTCCAAAAATATTAACTCCTACACCTCTAACGGGTAATGTCAAACTTGAGCACTATACTAAACATGTGGGGGGATTATATATATATATATATATATATATATATATATATGTATATATATATATATATATATGTATATTTTGACCAGAAACCCACTGGTGAGTCAATGTGAACATGTATATTTTGGCATTACTAGAATAATGCTAAACTATCAGGTATTCCAATACATAGGCCATATATAGTCATTTGATGGGTATGTGCATCTTGTAAAGTGATGACATAAGCTAGCAATATATCATCTGATATCTGGGACCCCCACCACTCACATGGGAGGTAAACTGGAGTACCCTGCAGCAGTCACTAAGCAGTGTATGGTATTGCGGTGCTCTGCTCTGCATATACCGTAACTTACATCCGGCCACCGCTGGAGCAGATTTCAGCTGAATCGGTGCAGGTTCAGTATGAAAAATTCTCATTGATCTTATATGGGTGACCTATCCTATGGATAGGTTATCAACTGTGTAGTCCAGAGCCACCCCATTATACCCATTCCTGGGGGTCTGGGGTATTACAGTCACATACTATGTAACTGCGTCATTTAACATTCAGTAGAACTGAGCGCTGATTTAATGAGATTGGTATTTCCAGCCAACGACCTTTCATGTTTTGTCATAATAAATGTGTAAATCTATATATCCAAGCATAAACTATGGTAAAAGTTAAAACAGTAAAATGCTTGTATGTAGATTGCATCTTTCATAAGAGATTTAATTATCTGGTTGCAAATCTCCTCAATCATTGTGGGCTGTGCAGCTCATCTCTCAGCCAGAGATTTGGCTCATCAGTAGAACACAACGTGTCATCACCTGCTTATTGTCAATGCTAGGAGAATGGAGTTACTGGACGCTTTCACATCAATCAAAAAGTGTTTCCTGTAAATCTACATAGAAATAATGAATTGTCGTTTTTTACGCTCCCATCAATGTTGATGCATTGCAAGGGACATCAGTAAGAGGACAGAAATACTGTAAATGTAGAAACCAATGGCTCCAGTATTTATAGATCCTGCCTCCAAAAAAAACTGTGTGCACAAACTGTAACCCTGCGATATCCATAAAATACCACCACTTCTAGATTATCTTTTCTTAGAACTCTACATTTTGCCGTCCCCTTGTTATTAATCCAAGCAATGAAAGCTCAAATTGAGATGTTACAATTCCCATAGTCAATGGGTCATGTACCTTAACTCAAACTATCAGACCAGGGGCAGACACAGACAGAAGATGGCCTCTGTGCAACCAAAATATATTAGTTCTTTGCAGTCCTCTTCACAATAGACCGTGAGCCCTCGCCAGCAGGGTCTTCTCTCTTCTTGCACCAGTCGATGACTTGTTTTGTTCGAGATTATTGTTATTGTTTTTTATTATGTACACGCCTTTTCACATGTAAAGCGCCATGGAATAAATGGCGCTATAATAATAAATAATAATAACAATAATAAAAATAATAATGTACAATTCCACCGACTTTGGAGGTGGAGTTGGGCCCCATTACCCATTGCAGCTTCCCTTTTGTTAGGGGAGGTGCAGACGGCCATATTATTGTTCCGATTGTGAGCTGACAAGACATCTGGATCACATCTGGACCAAGGATAGTCTATGTGGCCGTGCAGTATCTGTCCGAGGAAAAATAACAGCTGTCTGCCTGAGTTTGATCAGAAATTCGTATTGCACTCCGACATTCAAGTCAATGAGTCCATGGAAAACATCGGACTGTGCTTGGCTGACATCTGAGTGAAGTCCGATTTTTACAGACTGACAATGGAGAAGATGGAGAATATCTATTCTCCATCTTCACCTCATCACAGAGAACAGGAGTACATTGTGATCATGCTCTAATCAAACTCTGAGTTTGATCAGTGTCTTGTGCATTATTGGCCGGAACCCGAGAGAATTTACGGTGGTCTACACGAGCCCTTAGACAGTGTATTGACCCCCAAGGGAGGAGTGACACCCTCTTGGTAATTTATTCATACAAGAGGAACAGCACTAAAAAAGGGTCTAGAAAATATGCTCTAGAATTGTTGTTTCATGATGAATGCAGTGTTTTAGTATAAACAGACTAGAGTAGAGGACAGCTCCTTTTTACACTGGATGTGAAGGAAGTGATGACTGGGGCTTCTAGTGATCAGCTCGTCTCCATGAGACTCTTTCCTTATAAAGGAGTTGTCCACATTAGCCAAACGCTTTACTAGAATATATTATCACATTATTACAGAGAGTAGCTGGTACGAGGAGCACTGTAGTGATATAAATCCACTTACCACTGTAGTCAGAGTCTCTTCCGTCACCACCTTCAAAGTATCCACCACTGAAATGTAGCCCAACCTTCGAGCAATGGCGAGAGCGGTGTTGCCATTCTGGAGGAAAAATAATACAGCAACGCTTTGTATTAGTGTCAGAGGTTAGACACCGATAGCCTAAATGTGAAGACCTGTGACTGATTTTTCTACATCCGTACACCCACACCAGACGCCTCCAGCTCACTTCTCCTGATCTACAACTTTCCCTGTGAAGTTTCTGCTCTGATGACTCTTTCCTGGATCTCATTCACACATGAAATCAACGCTGAAAGACAACATCCTGCATGCAATAAGCACAGAACATGAGCAAGTGTATAAAGCTTTACTAAAGAACCACTGGAAAATATATAATGAAAAATATTTAATGAAACCTAATTGAAAAAATGATGGTTAGCCCCAACTGCATGCAAGAAAAAAAAAAATTGTCCTCAAAGGTGGACATGCCCATTAAGGCCAATTTTTTGGTTTGTCCTTAGATTCATCATTTTTTGGTTTGTCCTTAGATTCATCAAGTATCAAAACAAAAAACAAGCATTTTATCAATTTTTATTTTATTCATTTACTGTATCTATCTGTGCATGACACACATTTTTAGCCATGTAGTTGTTGATGAACATATTTAACACAAGTTCATATTTTGGGAAAAAGGATTGCATTTTTCTTTTGCTAATAGTTGTTTGAAAACAGCGTGAAAATAACAAGCGATCTTTTGTGAGAAACTGTTCCCTATGCAAGACCCAGGGTTTTGGGGGACCATTTCCAGTATCAAACTGAGGAGTAACTGATTAGATACTTAGCGACTACTTTAGAATGAGTCTCCATCTTTTAACATCATGTTTTTGTTTGGTACAATATTTAATGCTGATTTATTTCCCAATACATCTTCATGGTGATCCAAGTCATTTTTATTATATACGGTACATTTCTATATCTTCTGCAATGTTTTCGAGAAGCAAAAGAATAAAAAATGAAGCTTGGACTCGCCATAGCTGTCTCTATAGAGGGCTTACAGTACTGGCCACTGCTCAAGTATTGCGTTTAATGTATAATAGTATTCCGTAAGATGCACCAGTGGTAAAAGTAGACCACCAGAATTCAAGTTATTTTTATCCCGGTTACAAAATGGAGAGGCAGATTGTCTAAGGGACGGCATTAGCCGGTTGTTGTCTCTGTGCCCAAAAACGCCCGACATAGGTGACCCTAGGTGTGTGCACATGTTACTGTTTCAGCTGCTGACACCTTCAAACTATGTTCTGCCATGATTTGCGAGACACTTAGACCCTTTAACTCTACGATGACAAAGACAAACAGGTTTACGAAAATAAACTCTTGTTTACTAGGTCTGAAACATATGTACAATGGGTAGCAGGAATGATGCTTGAGTTTTTCTGGACAGTATAACAGATGTTCACACTTGACTGTTGCGGTCGGCGGCACATTACTTGTGTAGAATGTTGCAAATGAATAACAGGCTACGCTGGGGACCTCCATCTACCCGGTACAGGGCCACGGGGGACAATGTGTTGCACTGTGACCACTGACCCCCAAAGTGCACGCTGTGAACGGTGTGAGGGAGCCCTCCCTGCTACCACCTTACAGTCGTACCCCAGCACGGCTGATCCTGTATTTATTTACAAAGACCTGCAAGTCTGGCTAACACTGAGACTCGCTTAAGATCCACTTCCAGTAGGTTCCCAACTTGCCTGCTATGAGGATAACTGCTGCCACTGTTCCTTGCTGAAAAAGTGCTACCTTCTACGTCTGACCTTGACACACACCTGATGATGATCAGAACTGACTGAGGGTGTCCTTTCTTCTCTCTAGCTCAACCAAGACTGACTATAAAACAGAAACTAATCCCTAGTGCCCATTTACTCCTTCCCAACTTTGGCCTGGCCCTACAGTTAACCCTGTCACCCCTGACTAAAAGGAAACTGCAGTCTACATCAAGATAAACACACAATCATAAACAGGCCACATCATATATAATGACAGGCGTCTTCAGAAATGGTGTTCCACCATCTGTTCCACCATCTTCTCAGCCTTTACAGTTCGAAGCACGACTGCCGGGTTTTTCATTTTGTATGGGCTCAGCAGCCCCAAAGGGAATGAATGGAGTATCAATCAAGCATGAGCACTACCATTCCATTCTAGTAAAATTAAATCTTCCCCATTCTGTCAACTGGTGCAGGTCCCAGTGGTCAGACCCTCACTAATTAACAAACTTGTCACCTATCCAGTAGAAAGGTGATAACTGTTGTCACCAGTAAGTCCCTTTGAGCAAACCACAGAAAAAAACCTAAATCAGTATTTAATGTCTATAATGCACAGAGCGCAAATTATGTGGATTGTAAAACATACTGTTCTGAATATTCACTTACCACAGTGACTTCATTGGGGGAGGCACCATGCTGGAGTAACACATTGATGATGTGGGTATGTCCTTGCTGAGCAGCCTGATGTAATGGAGTATATCCATTCTGGAGAAAATAAATATTGCATGAATAATCTTCAAGCGAAAATCTTCTCCAAAACCAAGGAAAGCAAGTACAAAGAGGGGCTCATGTACTAACGATCTTAATATATTGAGCTTTATTGGTATAGACATTACATATGTCACTGATATAAGTGACATCTCTAACGACATAACAACACAACAAAGAAAATCCCTAAAACGGTGAACTTATTAATATGGAACCATGGGAAGATGTGTAAACTTTGTTATTTGCATGTGCGCGTGGCGTGACATTGAAATCTGTAGTGCAAGATTACTTCTCCCCCAACCACCATGTATGTTACATTTGTAAATTGTTAAAAATTACAACCCACCTTGGTTTTGGCATTGACTTTGGCACCATGCTGCAGCAGGAAGTTCACCATTTTAATGTTCCCATAGTGGCTGGCTACATGCAGAGGAGTGTATCCCATCTGTAGAACATAAGAAAAGACAGGCGATTACCCCCAACTCCATTCATAGCTACATTTTTTTCTTTTACTGTGTTACCTTCATAGCCTTTAGGCGCATGTTCTTTGTTCACAACACTATGATGTGTCACATCCACCACCCAAATTTTGTACTATTCCCTGTAATGTTAATGGTTATTAAAATGGCCAATAAATATAGAGTAAAAAAGAAAATTATACTAAACAGTTTAATTATTAACCATGTGAATTTCCACAGTTTTATATAATTTCCATGCCTTCAGCCACTCCAAATCTATACTATCTCAACAATAGAAACCAGGCAGTGCAGACACTTTCTTTATTAATTGGTTTTGAAGAAGTGACACGTTCTTTGTTCCTACAATTACATTGTCACGATCCAATTTTCGATTTGTGGCAGATCTGGTTTGCTTCTGTTTAATACCTTTTTTCCTTTTTGGTCATCGGGGGTTAATGCAGTTTTTCCCCCTCTGGTGGCCGCTCGTGTTATTGCATTGCTTCTGGTTCAGCTGATGTTTGTAGTGACCACTCCCTCCATCCTTTAAAAGGTCACCTGGTTCATCAGCTGACTGTCGGTGTTAGTTCATTCTTCAGCGACCAAGCCAGGAGTAGGAGCTAGCTGAGAGCTGTTTGTCTACTGCTGTGTCCGTTACAGCTGGTGTTTCTTTCTGCTGTGCTGTGCCTTGCAGCATTAAGCTAAGTTTGGTTTTCCTTTTACTTTTCTGTTTTTGGTGATATTTTTTACTCTGGTGCAGTCCACCTTCCTTTGGGGGAGAGGGGGTCACTTATAGGGCCTGAACAGGAGACAGGGATACGCTGGCGGCTCGGGCCTCCTAACCTTCATAGGTACCCCCGAGATAAGGGAGAGCCAGGACCCCTTTATAGTGGCAGGGACAGGTGCGGGTTCCAGTACGCCGTGCTGCCCCTTTATCGCCGTATACGGTGTGACATACATCTTGATTTAAAATGAACCCGTCAGGACATTTTTACTAATCAAACTAAAAGTTATGACAGCAAGGGCCAGAGGACAGCAATAAAAATGACATGTCTTGTAACAACCTGATGTTCCATAGCTGAGAAACCAGTTTTTGAAGCCCCATGGAAAGCAGTCTGGAGGTGCATTGGGGGCGCGTTGATCTGCTCCAAGTGCAAAAACATCCCAAATGCACTGTCAGGATGATTTGCCTGTGGGTTCAAAGTTTGTTTTCTTAGCCATGGCGCATTGGATTACTACAAGATAGGCTTCATAGTTATTGCTGTACTATAATCTGCACAGCCATGCTGCCAGTTTGAGTAATAAAATTGTCCTGATATGTTCCCCTTAATGACTTGTGTCAGGCAATAAGCTATAGAAAGCAATAGCTTGGGAACCTTGACATGTATAATTAATGGCTAAGATTTGGACTTCAAAGTTTTTATGTGCAATATACGTGTATAAAATAAACAAATATATATAACATAACAAATATCCAATTTCTGTAGTATTTAAAAAGAGAGAGGCAGCACTCCAAAAAATGAATACAAAAAGTGTGAACTTTATCAAGCCGATATGGCCAAGCTTGAGAAAAGTCCTGTGAACCGCAGCCATTTGGGCTTAATAAAGGCCACACTTCTTTTTGTATTTATTTTGTGGAGTGCTGCCTTTCTCTTTATATATATATATATATATATATATATATATATATATATATATTTTTTTTTAAGATGTCATACATCACTTTAAGGATACTAATGAGACACAGTAATATATTACGAAGGGTAGAAAAAATGCATATGTCCTTCTATTCAACTTGTTTTCCTAAAGTGTTCATGAAGATAAAGGCAAATCCTTATAGTGAAAAATTTCTTTGTAAAATAAGAGGTAAACTATTTGTGTAAAGGTCATTCTAGAACCTAAAAATCCATATCTTGAGACCATGTACTTGCCAACATTCCCATATGTTACTGGACTCTCCTGCTTATTGTTTCCCAAATGGGGCACTTCTTAAAGATTTAGGGGGAATTTTGATACTGATAGATATATATTTTGTGTATATTAAAACGATCCAGTCAGCAGGATTTTGCTAAGTAAACTACAGGCATTGTCATATTGTCGCTGTTACAGTGATTAAATTGATTTCTGGGGTGAAAAAATCCATCTTGTAGTTCTTGTGTAATCAGTTTAGGAAGTTGTCAGTTAATGATATGTCTGTGCTCCAGGGCAGGACTGTAGGCAGAGTCTTATATTCTGCTCGAAGCCAGAGAAACGAAGGAAAGACCTGCCCACAGGCCGCCCCAAAGTACAAACATGTCCCTTATCATAGAGACAGACTGTTTGGGCTTTGGGGCGGCCTGTGGGCAGGTCTCTCCTTGGTTTCTCTGGCTTAGAACAGGAAGTTAAGACTTTACCTATAGTCCTGCCCTGAAGCACGGGCATATCATTAACTGAAAACATCGATCACACAAGAACCACAAGGCAGATTTCTTCACCCCAGGTATCAATTTAATCAGTGTAACAGCGCAAACATGACAATGCCTGTAGTATACTTAACAAAATCCTGCTGACAGGTTCACTTTAAATACAGTTTGAGATATTAAGTATTGGGTTCAAATACAAAACTAGAATATCTACATGTAGACGTTTCAGTTGGAGCCCAGGACATTCAGGTTATCCTTCTACCTGTAATTATTACTCTGGTTAGCTTTTCCCCATGAACCTTACTTTAAAATTCATCAGCATGGCTCGGGGAGGCACGACTACATGGTAAGAGAGCAGCAGAAGGAATGAAAGAAGATACCACAAATATCATTCATGCAAATATTTAGCATTTTCCATGAATATTTCATATTTGTCTCACCTTTATGAATATATTCAGAAAAGAAGGCCACTAAGTCAGTCATTTTACATTTCCTTGACCCCAAGGCTTTTGCAGTTTAAATGACAACTAATCATGTTATCACATCTCTGTGGGCATGCGTAATATAATTTTGCAGGAGCGGCATCACCACTGCCTCTTTGCAGATATCTGCCTCTCTGACATTATGTAGTAAGCTGGGTTTATCCATCCTGAATTCATCGGCGCACTGAGCATGCCCTGGAAAGCAGAGGTGATGTAGGACACAGCCAACTGCAAGATGTTTAGAGCCACTGGTATCGGCTGGCCGAGTCACTGCTGCCTCCCTGGTCAGTGCACCGATGAAGCTGGGATGCATACAACCGGCTTCAGTACGCATTGTCAGATAGATTTGCAAACAGCTCAAATATCATGATACTCATGAACTTATATAATTTTTAAGATGTCCCCATAAATAGATTTTTGCTTAGGACACTTACATCTCCTATCATACGCAGCACACAAATAATAAATACCTTAGTTGTGCAGTCGGTGACTGTTCCATTGTTGAAGAGGACTTGGGCAACGCTGACTCTATCCTCCTGAGCTGCCAAGTGTAGAGGTGTCAGTCCGCTCTATAAATCATGTGCAATATCAGTATTTAGTATGAGGACAACTTATTATTTCTATTCACCAAATATTAGTGACCTTTTTGTAACCTCTAAACTGATCCTTAAAGGGTTTATCCAAAACTGATTTTTTTTACTATGTGCCTAAAAACTAACAGGCAGGTAGTCGATACCTACACCTGTCTGTTGTGCCTAGCGCCGATCACTTTCGGCACACAAGTCACAGACCGCTCCTGCCAGTGAATCAGCGGCTTCACTTCTGCTTTACTGTGTGGGGAGCTGGCTGTCAATCAGCATGACGTCGGCAGTCACACCCGGTCGATAGGGCAGCCCGGAAGAGGAGTAGCTGCTCTGTTGATGTTGAGCAGCTGAATGGCCGGCAAGATCGGTCAATGACCGCTCTGTGTCGGCTCCGGATAGAAAAGGCAGTTAGTTAGCAACCACCTGTCTTGTTTGTTTCTAGGCCCATAGTAAAAAAAATAGACCTCGATAAATCCTTTAAACTTTTTTAGGAGTCCTTGAAGTCTATCCCAACTACTGCATAATCTACCCTAACACAGATATGTAATAATAGCAAAATCTAAAGGTAATGTATACATATACTAGTTGGCAAAATATTCTTGGTTTATGATTAACTTTTCCACACAATGCAAATTTACATCCTGCCTGACGAAATAGGCTAAAAAGATTAGGTGCTTCCAGGTGTTTTTCAGGTAGAGACAGGAGTTTATCTTGTATCTTTCCGCAGATTGTGTTAGCACAAAATAAATAACAAGGAATATACAGTATATAAACATATAAATGGGTGTTGTTCTCCCGTGTTAAGTATTTCATTTTCTATTCAACTCTTTTTTTCAAGACTCAATGGTCCACTAAACAGATGCTAACCATTAGTGCCACAGAGGTTATTTATAAATATAGCCTTATATACTCTATAGGATTGAAATAGAATTAAAAAAAAAGACAATAGCTTTATACATAGGATCCTGGAAGGAAAAGTGAAATGTTTTGTTAAAAAATGACTGGGATGATTTTATAACATGGGATTTGGAAAGTGTTGTCTTTCGGACATTCTGGTTTGGCTGGTTTTGTCACAATGTGCATAAGCAATGGAGATTATGTTGCTCTGTCGAGCTTTATGTATAAAACATCTATTCAATGTGACGTAGCAGGAAAGCGTTTAAAACATTTACAATCAGAGCTACAATATTTGCAAATTTCCTTCCCAAATTAGAAAGCATGGGTTAGGCTGGAAAGAAGGGGAGAGGGTTGGTAAAATGCTTTGTCCTGATTGGTAAACTGATGAGACACCCAGCTACTTGTACATCTGCAGACACATGAGCATTTACGGTATATACATATACATTGCTCAAAAAAATAAAGGGAGCACTAAAATCCCACATCCTAGATATCACCGAATTATATATTCCAGTTGCAAATGGATGTTAGTGCCCTGCTCGCATTGATGTTCCATCCTGGATGAGCTGCACTTCCTGAGCAACTTCTCTGGGTTGTAGACACCGCCTCATACTACCGTACAGTACCTCTAGGGGTGAGAGCAATGACAAAATGCAAAAATGACCAAAACAACAGCCAAAAGGGAATGGGAGCAGAGAAATGGTCTGTGGTCACCCCCTGTGGAACCACTCCTTTATAGCGGTTGTCTTGCTAATTGCCTACAATTTCTACCCGTTGGCTGTTCCATTTGCACAGCAGCAGGAGAAACTGATTTACAATCGGTGTTGCTTCATAACTGGATCAGTTGATTTCACAGAAGTGTGACTGACTTGGGAGTTACATTGTATTGTTTAGGTGTTCCCTTTATTTTTGGAAGCAGTGTATATATACACATACATATATTTCTTCTTCAGATCGACCTTATGCCATGTTTTAAATTTGACAATTCTCGCCTAAGGCACAAACAGATATTTGCCTAAGGTCTGAAGGAAGACGTCAAACCTGATTTTCTTGCCCGATAGTGAATCATAGATTTATTTTTTCACTATCACTTTATAAACCTGACAAAACCCTTTTTTTGTAGCACTTCAGACACTTTGGCAGTGCATTAATACATCTCATCATATCTGAGGTTTATTTACAATCAGACAAGCTGAGTTCCCGGGCATTTTGGAATATGTTGGCACTATGTAATATGGCTTCTCTCTAACTGATTAGTATTTTTGTAGTATTTTCAGTACCTTGTTGCTAACATTAACATTAGCATTTCTGGTGAGAAGCAGAGACACCATATCCACGTGGCCCTCCTGGGCAGCTAGATGGACAGGAGCTATTCCTTGCTTAGTAATAGCATTGGCATCAGCACCATATTCGAGTAAGGTGGTAGCTATGTCCATTTGGTTTTTCTTTGCAGCAATGTGAATAGGAGTGTAACCATTCTGAAAGGAAAGTGACAATGATTGATCATTTTTACCATGGCACTGAACATCAGTAAATCAGACTCATACACCCTACTACGCAGAATCCTATTTGTCAGAAAATATATAGCACGAAAAGACCACCCCCACCCTACCCGCGTAACTAACAGACGGTATTGTTCCTTTAATCCAATGTTAAAGGATATCTATAGGTAAGACTACAGAAAATAGGAATAAGAATAAAAGACAGACTGCGGTGTGACTAAAAGCCACCTGTATCCGTGATATGGGTGTCAGAGAACAGTAGTAATGACAGAAAAATATCTGAAATGGGTTGACAAACCCTGTTTACGAATGTTTTATTGGGAGACAGGGATATCAGACAGGGTCTCCTGCTGGTAACCATGAGGTAATCATGACTACCCCTGTATGACACCTGACCCGCAGACCAAACGCGCGTTTCGCGTGGTCTTCCTCAGGGGAAGTGATATGTTGTGTTCAGACATACCCTATATACTACCACCGCAGATGTCAGTTAAACAGGCCTGATTATCGGTGCATGCGTGTATGTAGCGAGCGCCGGAAGTTACATCACTTCATGGCTGCCCATGTGACACAGTGGGTAAGGGAAAAAACCCTGTGACATCAATGATCCACATGTGTCACAAACAGGGCGACATTAGTGATGCTCTGGAACGCATCACGTCATATTTTTTTTTTTTTTTCGATGCGTTGGATCTCTAATTTGGATTTTTATATATGAAATAGTTAGCAACTAAGGCTGTTGGTTCTTAGGCCCATAAGAAAAAAATATAATCGTCCCGAAAAACCCCTTTAACCCCAAAACAGGAATTAAAACTAAATATTAATACATACTAATATATTTAATTCTGAAAAAGTAACTAAACTTTGTGTTATTTAACTATCCTCCAGGCATTCCAAAGTTGCGATCTTTTTGCTAAATACTTTTACATAATCTCTCCTAAACATTGCTGTTTTATACAGCCAGTTCATGCTTCATTAAAATCTGTTTTCAACTGCTGCTCAGCCAAGCTCTATATTCTGTTTATGGGAATAATCCCATCTTAGTACAGGAATATAGAACAGGGAAATCCTGTGCTCTGTGTATTTGCATACAAAGTAGTCCTGCCTGAGCAGCAGTCAAAAGCAGCTTTTAAAGAAGCATGAACTGACTATGTGAAAAAGGAGTGCAGCATGTTTTTGAAAGAAAAGGAAAAAAAAGAAGGTAATTAAGCACATTCTAAAACATCATAACTTTTCAATGCCTGGATGATGGCTAAATAAGAACAAAAAGTTTAACTCTATAAACTGTATGACATCAAATATGGCTACAACTATCTGGGGCAGCAATAATGGGTGGCTTTGTAATGAGATGGGATTTGTTAAGTATATAGGATATTTGTTGCTATCCAGCCTCTACATAAAAAGCTATGATTAGCATTTGTAGGTGATTTATTTTAAAGGAGATGTCCGGTATTAGAGAAAAGATCTTTTTTTTCTAATCCCAATATAAGGTGGACACTGTTCATGTTGATATCAATAAATTAAGTCACACACAGAAAAATAGTCTGAGTCCCTGTACCCTCCTGTCCATTTCTAATAAAAAATCTTCTTGTTATATTTAACACTTTGTTATGCCGATTGCTATTTACTCCTTCATTTAAAAGGTCAGTGTGGACACTCGCTCCCTTTCAGCAGATATCAGATGTGCATGCCACAACCCACAGAGCATGATTTGCAGATGTCTAATGTCAAATGCATTTCTGTGTTATTAGTCACCAGTCCCTGTCTGTGAGGGTATGCCTGTTATTGTTGGAGGTCCTAGCATAATGACGTATGTCATTGCTCACAAACAGTGAAAGGTGTTCTCCAAAGCTAAACTTTATTTTAGGCATAGATATTTTCAAAATAACAAATGGAGGCATACTCACCTTCTGTCGTTCCCATGGGCCTAGCACCGGTCATTCTGGAGGTCTGCACTAGATCTGGAAGCAATGTCTGCTTTGTCTGGGTGTTGACAGAACCACTGAAGCTGCATCAGTCAGGTGACTAGAAAAACACATCATCATATTTACATCCAATGACGAGCTCTTCTAGTCACCTGACCGCTGCAGCCGATCCTTGGCTTCAGCGGTTTTGTGAATATTTGGCAAGTGCAGACATTGCTTTAGGAGCCGGCGCAGACCTCCGCCGCAGCCTGTGCCACATGTGAAAGTTGAGTATGCCACTGAAACAGTGCCATCCTTTTTTTATTCAAATAAATTTTTATTAAGAATAACAAGGCAATTAACATGTTACATTTACATTTTCAATATAGAGTATTTCCCCCCCTCCCCCTTCAAACAGCCCCCTTCGATCCCAAAGCCCCCCACCCCCACCCCACAAAGCAGCTCATCTTGTTAATTAGTGCCATCCTTATACAGAGGCCACATCTGGTATTGCAATGCCAGACATAAGCAATGCCAGACATAGCCCATGGAACATACAATCAGTACTTCTTGGATATGACACTTTTTAAATACCTTTGTCTTATATCTTACAATGTTTTATAATGTGACAAGGAAGAATGGATGAAAATCCTTTAAACAAGAATTGAAAGACTCTTGGCTGGCTACAAAATCCATTTACTAGCTGTGATACTTTCAAAAGGGGTTGGTACTAGGTACTAACAATGCATGGGTCTAATTTACTGTTTGTAATTTTTAAAATGTAAAATATGAAAATATATACAATTTTTTTTTTGCCTGAAATACAAAGTAAATGTATAATTTGTAGCCTTGCTCAAGTGGTGTGTATTTGCTCTGAGCTTTTGTTCTTGTATTCTGATCTTTAATGCTCAACCTTGGATTTGCCTTGATCATCTGTTTGCGTAGCCCCTTTTGTCGTGATCGGCTACCTTCTTGGAATTCTGACCTTGAACTGTTACCCGATTCCACCTTGGTCTCACCCCTCTGCCTATTGCGCACCCTCCTGGCTTTTGACCTCGGACCTCTTGACTACCCAGCCTCATGGTTTGTTCGTGAGCAGTGACTAGCATCACACCAGATTGCTACATTTTGGCGTATTTTAAGACTAACTAATCAAAGGGTCTGTTTATACGGACCAACCGATGGCAGTAACATTTACCGATCGATGGTCGTTTAATAGCCGGTTTAAACAAGCAGACCACTGTAAAAGTTGAGCATTGAACGATCTGTAATAGATCTGGAATAGATTGCTCGGAGCGCATAAGCTGCCTTGCCTTGCCTCTCGGCAGTGTATACAGGAATCTACGTCGCCAAGAATGATGATCTTTTACTCTGCACAAAAGATCATTTCACTAGATGAAAGAGAGTTTAGCTTGCTCATCAGGTGATTGGCAGCCTGTTTATATTGAAAGATTCTTGTGAACGCGTCTTAAGAGCGCATTCAGTGTAAATGCAGCTTACGTTTGACAGTATTGATAAATCAGCCCCATTATCTATATGATGGACCAACATAGTTTGTCTTATAATAGTCTGTACATATAAATCCAAACTGGTAAAGTGTCATTAGCCATTCTGATGGCATTAGCAAGGAAATTACCCAATATCATGCATATATAACGTAAGGTGGGTTACCTTTGCAGCTCCGTGAGGCGATGCACCTTTATCCAAGAGTAATAAAGCCACTTTCTGGTTATCATAATGTGCCGCTACATGCAGTGGAGTTAGCCCGCTCTAAAGACATGCAGAAACAATGAAGGTCACACAACATGTCAATGAAGAAATCTGTGATAAGTAGAATTCTCATTCTGCCCAATTGGTGACTAACAGGATGCGTTATTTCTGTATGTTAGTAGTAGCCAGTACATCATCGTTTAGAGGAATAAGAAGTCTTTGTAAACCCAATATAGTTAGCATATATGACTGCTGCATAGACAAGTGTCCCACTTGAGAGAGTAGATTGAGAGAGTAGAGAACATAGTTGGATTACTTATACTGCTATTATAGTATGAGGATTTGGGGTCACACTTGCCAGTGCAATGCGAAAGACTCGCACAAGTCTCTCGCATCAATACCTGGCACTGCCGCCGGCACTCGGGAGCGAAGCGTTCAGCTGCATAGAAATACATGCAGCCGCACGTCTGTGGCCCTGGCCTTACTAATACTATCAAAATATAATACGAATATGTGTAGCCTAAATTAGGGCTTCACGTTCCAGGGTGTTGCCAGTCTTTGGGGAGAATTCGTCACTGGAAGTCAGTATTGTTTGTGTCTAAATTGCCATTGTTTGAGCAAAATTTACCAAAATTTTCCACATTATTATATGGTTTTGACACAACTTTTGATATAAAACTTCTGTCTAGAGATGATTTTATACTCCAGTTAACTACTGGGTTAAGTTTTTAACTTTTTGTGAAACTATTTAACAAGTTACAGTTCTTCAATTTGATTTAAACCAAATTTGCATAGCTAACCAATTTTTTTTTTTTTTTTTAAAGTATCAAGAGAAGACTTAAGATGAAAAAAGTTGCACATTTTCCCAAAAATGCATGGGACAAAGTTAGCGACACTTTCTTAATGACAAAAAAAAAACAACCTTTGGTTTCAGCCATCGCTTGTATCCTATATGATTAGATTTTTTTTGTTTAATAGTTTCAATTAAATGATTAATAGAACCCTATGGAAATTATGGCCATGTTTGGTTTCTATCTGCTATTCAAAAATGTTTCCAAAATTGCCATGATTTATTATTTTCCGACAGGATGCACTTTCACAAGTGTTAATTCAAAAGTTTTTAAGAGTGGGATTGGAAGTAGAGAAGTAGGATCTAAGATATGCTTTTTCTTCTGACTATGGCTCCAAAACTGCATCAAAATGTCACGTAGTAACATACTCTTACTTTCTGGAACCTCAGACAGCTTGCAGGTGCAATTAGCAGTGGAAACGTCCACTAAGGCGCCATACACAACCAGCCATGAGGTTCATCAGAAGTTCATCTGAAGCCGATCACTTGCTCGTTGGTGGTGAGATGGCTTGTACGCAGTAATAAAATTAGTATTTACAATTCCATGAAAAGGGGATATTCTTTGCCCTCAGTGTCAATCTATCATCCCAAAGGAACCATAATCTGGCACTTGCTGAAATGTTCACATTACAGGAGGTCTCTAAATCCAAAGCAACAAACTCAGTTGACTCATAAGAATGGTGGGGTACTTGTAGATAACGGCTACATTTGTGACTTTTAGATCTTCTGATCTTTTGAATGGCAATTTTTGCCTTATTACTTACAACGGAATAAAAAATCTAGTTCTATACTTACCTTTCCAGCTGCATCCGGGGATGCATTTTTCTCTAAAAGCAGCTTGGCTACTTCAATCTTTCCATATTTTGCAGCAACGTGTAGAGGAGTAAATCCTTTCTGTAAATATACATTTTGCACGCGGTTATACAGGTTTTGCTCCTTAGTTCATTATTTGTTCCATTAACCTTTCCATAGTTTATTTCCCTTCATAATTACTGATTCAAATATTGGTTCAATCCCCAATATGAAAGTCTATCAACCACTCGAACCCTAACGCTAACCCATGTACAGATTACTGGGATACTGCCATACCAGCATAACAAAATGCAGTATGCTAATAATAAAACAGGAGTAAAAACATGTCAAAGAGTATAACAGATAATCATCAGCCTTAATACCACAATGCATAAGGAAAGGTTTATTTCGCAGAGTATAACATTATCTAAGGTTTCCATGCCATATGAGCTATTACCTTACCTTCGTGACAATTGCATAGGTAGCCCCATGTTCCAGTAACACAGACGCTACGTCATCGTGCCCTTCCCTGGCAGCCAAGTGCAGTGGAGTGTAGCCAGAGGTTGTGGAGGCATCAGGGCTTGCCCCTTGCTTAAGTAACTGCTGAACAATATCGGCTTTCCCAAGGCGAGCTGCTATGTGCAGTGGCGTTTGGTCATCCTAAGAACAGAAATAGACAAACTTTTTTTTTAACATTTTGAGGAATACGTCGGAATAATTTGTATTTATACATTTCTGCAACCTAAGACTAGACTGTATTAAGTAATTACATATGTCATGCATGTGGGAGTGGAAGGAAAGCAGCTGTCAGATCACTCTAGAACAGAGGTCCCAACCTTTCCGACCTTGAGGGTCACATCCAGCTATGAAAGAGGGTTGTGAGCCACATTCAGCTTTGAGAGAGGGTCGCGAGCCACAACCAGCTCCTTCCCCACTCACAGTAGTGACACCAAGAGCCTCCATTACTGGTATAATGATAACCAAAGCTTTTCCACTGAAATCACACCAAGGCAGTATGCCAAGCTCCAAGGTCTCCTATCTCACCCCCATTCAGATCTACTCTTCTGTACAGGGCTACACACAAGTCACCAACTAGAGATCTGCTCTTAATAATTATTTACATCTGGTGCTAATGCACCAAGCTGGCAAGTAGCCGCGAGCCACATCACAGGCTCGCGAGCCACATGTGGCTCCTGAGCTACAGGTTGGGGACCCCTGCTCTAGAATATGTTCCCTGGAAATATGTTTCCCAGCAAATCTTAGAAATAGTGGACATATCTGTGGGGGGGATGACATCCACTATCACCTCATCTCCGCCGGTGGCCAGATGTAAACAGTGGACAGACCTGAAAAACCTGGAACGGCATGGCTCTAAACACTGTAGTTGCCGCTCCCAGGCACTGCAGATCACCTCCTATTCCCTTCAATGGAAGCTGACTTTAGGCACCTGAAACCTGTACACCATGGTGCTGTTCTAACTCTTCTTGGGAGTGTTGTCGATTGGAGCCAAACTGGACTGATATTGATGATTATTTCTAAAGATAGATCAGCACTCTCACAGTTCTGGATATCACACCAGTTTAGAAAATCAGCAGATCAGTGCATGATAAACCATCGCGGATGGGGCTAAAAATTGGCCTGAAATATATGCTGCATAAGCAAACATGGTGTGACATCATCACCTTGTTCCACTTTACCTATGAACCCATTTTCTTTCTTTGTCTTGCTGTTATTGTGCAGCCTACTACTACGTAACAATTTGTTTTTTGCTCCAATTTTTCATGAGCTGAACTCAAAGATCTAAGACTTTTCTATGTACACAAAAGGTATATATCTCTCAGATTGTTCACAAAATAGTCTAAGTTTGTTTTAGTGAGCACTTCTCCTTTGCCGAGATAATCCATCCACCTCACAGATGTGGCATATCAAGGTGCTCATTAGACACCATGATTATTGCATAGGTGTGCCATAGGCTGGACACAGTGAAAGGTCACTCTAAAATGTTCAGTTTTACTGTATTTGTGGGTCCAGGGGGTCAGAAAACCAGTCAGTATCTGGTGTGGCCACCATTTGCCTCTCGTAGTCTGGTTACATAGTGATTGTGGTCTGAAGAATGTTAGTCCACTCCATGTCAATAGCTGTGCGAAGTTGCTGGATATTGGCAAGAACTTGAACATGCTGTTGAATACACCGATCCAGAGCATCCCAAACATGCTTAATGGGTGATATGTCCAGTGAGTACGCTGAACTGGGATATTTTCAGCTTCCAGGAATTGTGTACAGATCCTTGCAACATAGGGCTGTGTATTATCATGCTGCAACATGATGCGATGGTTGTGGATGATTGTGAAGAGATCCTGAGGCCCAGTGTTGTGCCAGTATCTCTGAGCATTCAAAATGTCATCAATAAAATGCACCTGTGTTCACCCACCGCCTCCATGGGCCACCTTACTCACAACAGTGACATCAGCCTAGCCACTCACTCACTCACACAACATCCTACACACCGTCTGCCCTGTACAGAATCGGGATTCATCAGTGAAGAGAACACCTGTCCAACATCCCAGACGCCACTGAATGTGAGCATTTGCCCACTCAAGTCGGCTACCATGGCAAATGGCTGTCAAGTGGAAACCCCGAAGAGGATGACAAGATGAGCATGCCAAGGAATTTCCCTGAGACAGTTTCTGACAGTTTGTGCAGAAATTCATTGGTTATGCAATCCGATTGTTGCAGCAGCTGTCCGGGCGGCTGGTCTCAGATGATCATGGAGGTGAAGATTCTGGATGTTGAGGTCCTTGGTGGTGTGGTTACACGTGTTCTGTGGATGTGAGGCCGGTTGGATGTACTCCCAAATTCTCTGATGCCTTTGGACACAGCTTATGGTAGAGTATGGCACAGCCCTGGTGGACATTCCTGCAGTCACCATGCCAGTAGCAGGCTCCCTCAAAGCTTGCGACATCTGTGGCATTGTGCTGTGTGATAAAACTGCACATTTTAGACTGAACTTTTATTGCGGCCCGCCTAAGGCACCTGTGCAATAATCATGCTGTCTAGTCAGATTCTGGATATGCAAGACCTGTTAGTTAGATGGATTATCTTAGCAAACGATAAGTGCTCACTAACACAGATTTACATAAATTTGTGAACACTATTTGAGAGAAAAAGGCCTTTTGTGTACACTGAAAAAGTCTTAGGCCTAAGTTGCGCTTATATTTTTGTTCAGTGTCACCAGTTTCACTATACCCATCTTTGTACCCTATTTCAATCATGGGCAAGTTCAGGGTTGTTTCTTCTAGTACCTGGATCCCTCTCCTGAGCAGTTCAGATGGCAACAATTAATGAAATTTATACAGTACAGATATTACATTTTTACTCTTAAGCATACAAGACCATAATATTTTTCAAACCTAACTTCTTCTGCAACCCCTAGACCCCCAGAGATACAAGGTATTAACCTTGTCGCTCTGGACTCCCATTGATATTACTTACTGTTTACAGCCCCTTTAGACAGCCATTAATGACTGCTGATTGGCTACATGCGAGGCTGATGGACAGTCTATGCTCATAGAGAAATCTTTAATAATCCATCTTAATGATCATCGCACTCGTGAGACGAGGGTTTAGTTTGTTCACCTTGTGACTGCTGGCATGATTAGAGAGGAAAAAGTTGGAAACAAGATTTTCTAGAAGTCTTCCCCAATTATTGGCTAGTTTGGAAGCGCTATTAAGCAACTTTTGTGTAATGTAGTACATGAAGGAAGTTGAGAAAACCAGTATAATCGAGGTAGGGGGTGAAGGAGGATAAATTATCTACCTCTGTTTTGGTACCATTACACTTGGAAAACCCTCTTTAAAAATTGATATCAGCACGTACCAGTGTAAGACGTGCTGTGAAAGCAAATTTAAGCACCCCATACATATTACACAAAAATGGTCTGAACCCGCTAATATTGATAGCTTCGGCTGGTTGTCTAATGTGTATTGAGGCACCAGGACAAATGATTGTCGGGAGAGATAAGGATTCAGCATGTCTGATTTTGCACTGCCGATCCTTTTGTTCTACATAAGAAATGTCTGGCAGCAGAAATGGCCAGCAGTGATCCAAGGCTTTGGGCTCTGTATAAAGAAAATCCTATAGAAAATCCTGAAATAATCATGTGTAATACCAACATCACCTACCTTCGCTTTAGCTTCTACCTGAGCTCCATTTTGCAAAAGGTATCGAACAACTTCAGACTGACCAGCTCTGGCAGCCATATGGAGCGCCGTTTCTCCCCTCTAGAACATTTATGGAAAATAAGCCAGTTATTACCACAACTAATTTACATTAAGCGTTACATAGTTGTACAGCAGTGAAAGGCCTTTACTTTAGAGGCAATCTGTCACCGGGTTTTTATTAACCCATCTGAGAGCAGCATGATGAAGGAGCAGGGTCCCTGATTCCAGTGATGTGTCACTTCATTTACTCTTGCTGCCGATTTGATTTAAAAGTTTTCGTCTGCTGCAGATTTAGCAGGTCTCTGAATGATGAGCGCTGTATAACCCTAGCCACAACACTGGAGAAAATACTATGTATCCAGAAGGAAAACACTGGTTACAACTTTTTATGTACACTTTGCATAGGCAGAAAGCCAACAATCAGTGGTGGGGTCGTGCAGAGCTCATGAATACGCTTGACTTCCTGGCAGTAGGTTCCAGAATCCTTTAAAGATAATCTCCTTGTCACTGCGGTAACTCGCATGCGTTCCCACCACTGTGCTATTCACTGTGTCTGCCGCTCTGCTTACCCTCATGTCTGGCTGCTGCGCCGAGTCCATTCTGCACTTCTAACTCTGCTGCATATCCCTGATGTCTTCACATGACTATCGTGGGGTGCGGCCAGATCTTGCAGGAATTTAACCCTTCTGTGTCCTGCAGGCTTTGGATCCCCAGCAGTTGCCAAGCAGCGCGGCCCTCCAGACCTTGCCTGAGCTTAGGTTCTAGTATCTTTTGGCTCTAGTTTTCTGCTAAGGTGTACCTCTGTTTAGTCTCCTCAGGTTATCGACCAGACTTGTTCTGATCTCTCCATCCCTGACCCTGGCTTTGTTTGTGAACCTGTGCTGCCTGCCCCGACCTCGGGCCGTCTGACTACTCTTCTATCTCGCCACTCTGCACCTCATGTACCTGCTCTGACTTATGGGTCAACTGCTGCAGGTCCGGACACTGCCCTGGAGTGGCACCTGGTGGCTATTCTGTGACCCAAGCCTATCCTCACCATCATAGGTGCTAGTGAAGACCAGATAGCCACTTAGTCACACCCCTCCAATGTAAGCCCGGCCAGTGGCGCAGTGGGTCTACACCCACCAGCATTATATTCCTGCTGATAAAACAATGATTTTTTAGAAAAAACTACAGCAAGCAACCCAGTAAGTGACACATCACTGGAATCATTGTCTGTGCTTCTAGATATACTGTTCTCAGGTTAAGTAGCAAGAACCTGGTGACAAATTCCCTTTCAACTACATTGGTGTGACAGCATTTTCAATCCCTTTTTGACCATCTTGGACACATCACTGCTGATTAAATCTGCCTACTGGATCAACAAGGAAAAATGCTGCAGATATGTTAAATAGGAGGTATACTACAGCCAACCAGAAATAACATACACCCACATGTAAAACATATTCGCATATTTTAAAGTAGTAACTAAAACACATTTTGCTGAATTTCCTGATTGGATTTAATTTATTATTTTTATTCGTAAAAAAAGTGGAACAGAAATAGTGGTAGTGATACAGCACTGTTGTATACACAGAGCAAATGACAGCTACCTGAATTAGCCCTAAGGTGAAAAACTTATCTAAAGGGTACAAACAAGTTCTAAACTAACAACCTGCAGCACAAGTTATGGCTACTATAGACATTATGGTCATGGTCTATATTAAAGGGGTTGTCTGGCACTTTAACACTGATGGCCTATCGTTGGGATGGGTCATTAATATTTGATCCATGGGGGTGCGACACCGGCACCTCCCTTGATCAGCTGTCACATAGCAGCTGGAAGTGCTCAGTTACGTAGCTGCACAGCACAGCTCATTTGACTGTATACTGGCCGCGGCTGGTACTGCACATCTGCCACCTATTCAATCAATAGGGGGTGGATGTAAATACCCGGCTGTGGCGACTATTCCGTCAGAGCTGTGCAGCCCCAAAACTGAGCAGTTCCAGCCAACAGCGGTAACAGCTAATCGGCAGGTGTGCCAGGAGTCGCGCCTCCCACTGATCTGGCATTGATGACCTATCCTAAGGTTTGGCCATCAATTTTAGGGTATATTTCCACGGTCAGGAACCGGCAGCACTTTGGACGCAGCACATGTCTGCTCCATCCAAAGCGCTTCTGGCTTTTGGACACCGGTGATTCCGCATGTGTTCATTGAACCGCGCGGAATCACCGTGCCCAATACATTGGAGGGTGATATTTATCTTGCGAAGATGGAGCGTCTCCACAAGATTAATAGACATGCTGCAGTCTAGAAAGACGCACCGCATGTCCGTCTCCGCAGGGAAGCCGCGTGCATCTGTGCACGCATAGTGGAGATGGGATTTCTGGAAATCCCATCCACTATGCTGTAACATCTGGACGCTGCGGGTTGGACGCTGTGGGTTGGACGCAGTGCACCAACCCGCAGCATTTACTGACCATGGAAACATACCCTAAAAGTCCCAGAAAACCCCGTTAAAATGGCAACTAACATGTACCCCCTAAAAAAAACATGGTTACATGAGAAATTTCCAAATCAATCATACTACAGCTTTTATAAGAAAAGAATACAAATTTGCCATGAATCTGGGAATTTTAATCATTGGAGGAAATCTATTCCCAGCAATTTGATAGACCATATTTATGTATCTTGGCACATGAATAGCCGCAGAGCCAGTAAGTGGACGATTTTTTGATGTGACTCAGTCCTAAAATTATCCCAGCTGTACAGGACACATGGGTTAAAATAAATAAATCAAGACCTCCAACATATAAGGCTGCTGTTTTATGTTAGGTAATAGGAGATGAGCATTTGTGTGTCCTGTGCTCTTTAGACATTTCCGGTTGGCAATAAAATAGGATTAAAAGAAAAAAAAAATCTCCTGAGAATATCATGTTTCAGGCCTGAAAAGATAAGGAACATTTCTAAAAATACACTGTACATTACACTATGTGCTGGAAACTCTACTGTCAATGTGCAAACTACCCGACTTAACTTGTAGCTCAGCCGCTGTGTACGGTGACATTAACATTACACCAACTGGATTCTGTCGCAGGGCAATGTCTTTATTAACGGCCGTGATTACGTGTAATCCGCTGCAGCCAAGCTACACAAAACTGTCGCGGGAAGGATCGGAGCCCCTGTAGCCTAGCCATGCTAATAGCATGGTTATGTTCACACAGGGCGCTTTGAGAGCGTCCGCTTTAAAAAAAAAAAAAAAACACACCTGAAAAATCCTTTTAAAACACTTTGTTTCTATAGTAAAATCAATTTGATAGTTATATGTTTAAATATTATTTGTGGTTTTTTTTCTGCTTCAGGATAAGAAAGTGCACGTCATCTCTTTGAAATGGCGCCTGATTAGACCTCCTCTGTCTAATGAGACGTAAGCAAAAAATTAAGGAAAAAAAAACCTCTTAAAAAAAAGAAACTCCTACAAAAACTCATTTAAAAAGGAGAGTTTGCTTAAAATGATTTTCACTTGAAAACTGGTTGTTTGGGTTCACCTAAAAAAAAAACCTTCAGTATGCACAGGGACTTACAGTCAACATTGTTTAAAAAAATTAAAATAGTTAAAAAATAAAAAAAGTTTACATTTTAATTTACTCTCTTGATTGAATATAATTTTAATGACCGGGGAATTTTTCATCTTTGCAATTCGTTTATTTCCTTTCCTTGTTCCGAGAGGCATAACATATTTATATTTTCTGTTGATACAGCTATATGAGGGCTCGTTTTGTTTTTTTTTACGTATGAGTTGTGGTTTTCAAGGACACCATTCATTTTACCATACAATGAACTGGAAATGACCTGACGACCTGATTCTTCAGGTCAGTAAAATTCTAGTGAAACCAAACATAAATGTTTACATTTCTTTATTTAATATATTTTTTTAAACTTTTTTTTTTTCATTTTTACTTTTTTTTAGTCTCCTTAAGCAACTTAAGCCTTTAATCATTCACTCAAACTATATCCTAAATACTATATAAATATACTATTCTATATCCTATACGATATCTTAAATATTAAAATATTGCGGTACAAAGCAAAATCGCAATTCTATGAAACTTAGGACGCCGATGAGAGCAACATCTAAGTTGCCAAAATACAGCGATGGGCGCACACTTCAGTCAATATCAATGTGGTAGCAGGCAGATACCGGCTATTTAATGCAGTCGACATCTGCCACGTATGGAGCAGGCTCAGCTCCTGAGCCTGCTTCATATTTTACTTAATGACCTATGTACACGAAAGGCTGTTAACCAGTCAAAAGTGTGAATATTAAAACTTTGGGTAATTCAAATACTCTTTGTAACAACTCTCAACTATTTCCAAAAAATTCGAGCTCCACACTGTTCGACTCATAATTTTCTGGCATATATGAAACGGGGTTTGCTAAACTGGATAATCGCTTATAGGATCTTGCCAAACAAATTCCCATTGAAGGAATGATTTACCAAACATACACATACAATGAGTTGTACTAAATGGCAAACTCAGCTATTCTACAAATGTTATGCATACTTCAAAAATTCTGCATTTCTTTTAGCAATCGGTAACCCAACTCACCACATTGGTTGTATTGGGCGATGCTCCATGGTGCGTTAATTGAGAAACAATATTAACGTGTCCCATAAAAGCAGCAACATGGATCGGTGTCAGGCCAGACTGTAAATGAAACATACATAAAGATATTTGGTAGCGGTAGTGTTATTTCACAGGTTGTTAGTCATTTTAAATAGTAGTTACACTTGTTGTTTTTACATAAATCACCAGTACAAGCAAAGATAAGAAATGCTGTATTGTTAAAGAAAAATGCCTTTTTTTCCCAACTTATCAATCACTTCTCTCTCCCTGTACTCATAATTGACTCTCAAAAACTGCTCAAATCTGTCTACAGGTTTGTCTACAGTGATGGATCAAATTACCACCTGCTATCTACAAAACTCTATAGAAAGGGAAGTGGAGAGAAGCTGGAAGGAGACGTAGGGCTAGCTCACACTGGCATATAACATGGCCGAGAGCACCCTGCCCAGTGTTCTACTATGAGGCAGTGCAGATCTGTGATTATTTTGTCATGCCGATTCCTAATGAGAAAATAGCAGCAGCATGGTGCGGGTCGGATCACGCACACCCAAACTAGTCTGTGGGTAATTGAGAAACATCGGACTGCACTTAAATGACATAGTCTGACAGACAGAGTCTGATGTATGAGCACAGAAACAATGGAGAAGATGGAAAAGTTAAGTTCTCCATCTTCTCCACACCTGTGCTAGCATGAGAGGATATACAATAGTGTGAGCGAAAAAGAGAAAAATCTGAGGCTTCTAGTGCAGAGGGGAAAAACGGCTAAAAATGCAGATTACAGGACATAGAATAGACAGAAATAATTCCTCGTGTACACTCATACATGACACCTGATTCCGAAAGGCAAAGGAGAGTGCAACTACACTTTAACATTGCTATATTATGTTAGTGATAGAAGAAATTCTAGTTCCGAATTTCTAAAGCAGATTAGCCCTACTAACCACCAGAGACAGGAGGACTTGGGGCTTGTTTGCCTCCTCGCCCCTCTATTTAATAATAATCCATGGGTGAGATCCCCCTATCCCTTGTTTGCTAATGTTACATACTAGGCTTAGCAAGTGAAACCCTCCATAGAGGGGCAGACGCAGACAGTAGATAGACCCTCTACAAGAACGGTATATGGGCTCTTCTTATCCCGGAGCTTATCATAAAGCACATCATTATTTTTCTCTAACAATCTGATGGTCAATGTGAAGCCTATTAGGTCATACTCAATGTCAGTGATAGTAGGAGACTGCTTTTAAGACCACAGTGGACCCCCTAACCTATTGGACCAGTGTGGAGCTGCACAGGTTGCACCAATGGGGTGTCCACCCTTTTTAAAGATGTTCTCACCAACCATTTTTAAAAGGTTCCAACCAACCTGAGATGGGACCTATGGGCTACTTTTATGGTACTATGTCCTTGCTCTCCTAGCTACTACCCTTCATCAGTTTCCGAATCTTAAGAAGATAGCAAAGCCGACAGCAACGTAAAAAACTCCCCTGTCAATATGATACTCACTTCAGTGACTGCTTGAATAGAGGCACCATGTTTCAAGAGAAGTTCCATTACTTTATTCCGGTTTTTCTTGCAGGCTATATGAAGAGGTGTGAAGCCATTCTGTGGGGGCAAAAAACAAGAGAAGTCCATTAGTGGCTCCATATTAGTTGTACAATTTCTCATATTAAATTTTCTATATAGAAGAAAAAAATGGAACAGCACCGTATAGATGAATTCAGGGTGCAAGGCCCTCCAAACAAATATTCATTTGTATAAATAATAAAAAAGAAAAAAAAAAGAATCACTCCAATAAATGATGAAAAAAGTGGAGTTTATTAGCCCGTATGGTGTGGCAATTTTATATATAGATATTTAGATTCTGCATGTGTGATGAGCACCTTCCAAGGGGAATGATCGCCTACAGAATACGGGGTGAAGGAAGAAACTACAATATTTGTAACTCACCCAACCATTTACTCACTTATCTGAAAAAAAAGTACCAAAGTGTCCATCCCTGCGACGTGTATATAGGTACATTTATAAATAATTTATGTTTGAAAGACAAAGAGACTTTGAGATAAAAGTTTGGACACTTTTGGACTTTCTCTAGATTTAAAAGTTCATATTAGGAGCTCCCATTGGGATCACATATATTGGTTTATATATGTGTAAAGCACAGCACCACTTGTATTTTATACTGATTTTTTTTTTTGGTGTTCCAAGGGCAAAGAATCCCCAAGCTCAGCAAAAACCAGAAATGTATAATGCTGCACGCCACTGAACTGTGATGATGACTTGGCATGATGGCGATGTACTCTGATCAAACTTTGATGAAAGCTTGCTGGTTGCAGACACATTTTTAACTCAATAGGTTTTTGCATATTTCACGCAAACATTTGAACTTTAAATCCTGAAATCAAGACCTAAGATGCTGATCTCTAGCAATCCTTCACTTACAGAGGAAAGTCACCGGCTCATGTAAATATAAAGCATGCAGTGGCCATTGGTGGTAAAGGAGTCCCCCACACTGGGATGGCGGAAAGAATGTAGGAATATGTGGGAGACAGTTCAATTAAAGCTTTATTCACTACGCTTAGTTGTTACAATCTTACAAGAAGCAACAAGCTTAGTGGTTTCAACAACCTTGCAACAAGCAATGGCTTAGCATGAATAGACGTAGCCAGTTGGTTTTTACTAAATCAGTGGGCTAGTACCTGGGACACGTATCAGCCTGCTGATAAACTCAACAGCATCTTGGATACCTGGACAGTCACTAGGCCACTCACATTACAGACATTACGCAAAAAGTATCACAAAAATATGATATTTGCATAGTAATAAGGCACCTTATGCAAACAGTTGGTACTTTACCTGCAACACATTCAACGGTAACCCTTCAGCAATAGCACTAGGTCCTGGATATTTAAGAACCTACGAGAATGCTTCTGGTGGCATTAGTCCTGAATTTTTGCTGACCCATTCCTAAAAAAGTTATCCAGGCTTGGGGCTCAAATTTGAGGTCACTTTATGAGACTGCAGACTTGTGAAGCCCCACAGTGCGCACAGTGGGGATTGTCAGGATTTTTATGTGGCGACAATATTTGATTTGCATACTTCTGGCCACATTCCGACTAGACGTGTCCAGTATTGATCAATTCACTTGCATTGAATGAGACCTCGCATGTCTGGTCTGCATGTAACCACGTGTAGGCAAATCATATACTTGCAGTCGCGCGCCAGCCCGTTCCTGGTGCCTGCAGAGGAGAATCCTGACAGTGCGTAGATTGTGTGCTGCGAGGATGCACAAGTCTGCAGTCACAAAGGGATTGCAGACTTTAACCACAAACATGGACAACCTTTTTAAGACCTCTAAGAGGTGTATTGGCCACAAACTCCTTTGTTTATCATAATTATGTTCGGTTTATTTCTTATTACTATTTGCGTAGTGCTTTCAGGCCTGTTTTGCTGACGCAGAGCTAAAATCGACCTAATAAGCACAAAATTTTGGACTTAATTTGGTTATAAAAATGTTTTCAAGAATGGATATTGACTTGGAAAGAATTTGTATCATTCACATGGTAGGTAATGAGAAGTTACATAGTTGGTATGGCTGAATAAAGACATTTATCCATCAACTTCAGCCAAGGGAGAGGGACAAGAATAAAAGGAAGGGATATAATGTTGTGATTGTAACACTATAACCAACCCTAATACTTAGCAATTGGAAAACGTGGAACAAAGAAATACAATAAAACTATAGATAAGCCCATCAATTTTAGTACTAAGGTGACCCACGATGCGTCAGTCCTGGATGCTCAGTAATGACAGGATACAGATTACACATGATACCTCGTCATACTCCTTCTTGCTTTGTGCTTTCAATTACTGGAATTAAGAGCATTCATGTATAATGAGGAGGACGATGACTAAATTACATGGAGAATTACAAAACAGATTCTGCTAAAAAAGAAAAACATCTACCATAAAAAAACAACTTCCCTTATGAGTAATGATAAGTAAAAAAGCAAAAAAAAAAAAAAATTAACTGCACAATTGCTGGAGTAAAGAAATAAAAAAAACAAGTTGTGGCTCCACTCACATTATTAGGTGGTAGGTTTGCAACTGAAAGCTGAGCCATTATCCCTTCGTGGACCCGTTTTATGTCCTTTTGTAGGAAGACCCTCACCATTAGGCCGGAGTCACACTCAACGTATAAAAATACGGTCCGTTTTTGATGGCCGAGATACGCAGAAAATTTCCTGAACAGTGATCCGAATTCAATGCGAGGATGCGATTTCTTCTCCAAAAATTATACGTTTGTCATCTGTATGGTATCCGAAATCTCGCCGGCTTGCAAAATGGACATAGAATGGATCCATGGCCTCAAATATTCGTAAAAACATATATACAGTCTATATATATATATATATATATATATATATATATATATATATATATATATATATATATGTCATTGGGACACATATACGGTACATATATTTATATTTCATATAGCGCTAGATAGCATAAAAGCTGGTAATTCAATTGTCGGCTTTTGCTATCACCTTCCCAAACCCGACAGGATATGAGACATGGTTTACATACAGTAAACCATTTCATATCCCTTATTTTTTTACATATTCCTCACTACTACTGTTAGAAGTGTCTGTGTGCAAAATTTGGGGGCTCTAGCTGTTAAAATAAAGGGTTAAATCACGGACTGAGGGTAGATATTAATAGCCTGGAGAGGGTCCATGGTTATTGGCCCCCTGGCTAAAAACATCTGCCCCCAGCCACCCCAGAAAAGGCACATCTGGAAGATGCGCCTATTCTGGCACTTAGCCTCTCTCTTCCCACTCCCGAGTAGAGGTGGGATATGGGGTAATGAAGGGTTAATGTCACCTTGCTATTGTAAGGTGACATTAAGCCTGGTTAATAATGGAGAGGTGTCAATAAGACACCTATCCATTATTAATCCAATATTAATAAAGGGTTAAAAAAAACACACACACACATTAGGAAAAAAAGTATTTTAATGAAATAAAGGCACATGGTGTTGTAATAGTTTATTAAATGCTCAATCCAATTGAAGACACTTGTCACCTGAAACAAAGTAAAAAAAAAAAAAACAATATCCCATACCTCTCCGGCATTACAGTCAAGTCCCACGATGTAAATCCATCAGAAGGGGTTAAATAATTTTACAAGCAGAAGCCTGCTAATGCAGCCGCCCCTGTTATGCTGTGCTATCAGGCAACACAGTGTGCAGTAATCAGCGCACATACAGTGATATGGCAATAACCCAAAAACAATAGAACAAGCTCTGAGACGTGGAATCTCTGCAGACTGCAATACCTGAACCTATCCTCACACAACTAAAAGCAGCAGTGGATTGCGCCTAACACTACCTATGCAACTCGGCAATGCCTGAGGAGCTGACTAGCCTGAAGATAGAAATACAAGCCTGACTTGCCTCAGAGAAATACCCCAAAGGAATAGGCAGCCCCCCACATATAATGACTGTTAGCAAGATGAAAAGACAAAACGTAGGAATGAAATAGATTCAGCAAAGTGAGGCCCGATATTCTAGACAGAGCGAGGATAGCAAAGAGAACTATGCAGTCTACAAAAAACCCTAAAGCAGAACCACGCAAAGGGAGGCAAAAAGACCCACCGTGCCGAACTAACGGCACGGCGGTGCACCCTTTGCGTCTCAGAGCTTCCAGCAAAAGAGAATAGCACAGCTGGACAGAAAAAACGGAAACAAAAACAAAGTAACACTTATCTAGCAGAGCAGCAGGCCACAGGAAAGATGCAGTAGCTCAGAACCAACACTGGAACATTGACAAGGAGCAAGGAAGACAGACTCAGGTGGAGTTAAATAGCAAGGCAGCCAACGAGCTCACCAAAACACCTGAGGGAGGAAGCCCAGAGGCTGCAATACCACTTGTGACCACAGGAGTGAATTCAGCCACAGAATTCACAACACGCCCCTGCCTGTAAAAACTGGGGAATGAAAGGAAAGCAGGGGATCATATATACCTAGACTTGCGGTGCTGCGCCCCCTGCTGGCAGAAACTCATATGAACTCGAGCGTGAGAAAATATTCAGAAAAATTCCCACGCTCGCAATTTTTTATCGCATTGCACTCGTCCGTATTACGGTCTAGTGTGACTCTGGCCTTAGCCACGTTACTGGGGGAGACTAGACCAGACATTATCATCTATCATATGTCAGCCATCCATTGGAGCAGTTTGCATCTTTACTTCATGCATTTCATTCAGATGAAGATGTCCTCCTGCCCTAATTATACTATCTTGTTAAATATGAAACCATAGTGATGAGCTGATTACTGGCTAAGCTATAATAAGGGGATGTAATAAGGCGAAAATGCTCATTTACAAACTGGGAGATAACAATGATTGATAAATTGTGAGATAATGATAATTGCCAAATTATGACACAAGCTGCAGTTATAGATGGTAAAGCACAAGCACAAAACACAGAATAAAGACAAAATATTACTAGGAACTAAAATATATATTTTACCATTATTTTTTATTAATGGCTATAGCGCCATTAATTCGGCAGCGCTTTACAGAAATTATTGACCGCTGTCCCCATTGGGGCTCACAATGTAGATTCCCTATCCGTATGTCTGAGTGTGGAAGGAAACCGAAGAACCCGGAGAAAACCCACGCAAACATAGGGAGAACATACAAACTCCGTGCAGATGTTGTCCTTGGTGGGATTTGAACCCAGGACCCCAGCACTGGAAGGCTGCAGTGCTAACCACTGCGCCACCGTGCTGCCCAAAGACAGAAAAATATTTTATTTTAATAAATATTTTTGATACATTTGTAAAGTTGCTTCCTTTTGTTATTTATGATGCATTGAAGCAATTAAAATGTGAAGACATTTGGTAAATGTTACTATGGCTATTGACACGGAAATAAGATTGTCTGCACCAATGGGATTGTGAAACTAAACATCCTGCTTATAATACTGGTAGTCTGGAAGGGAAACGTGGTAAAACAAAACATGGCAAATTTGATAAAAAGTGCAAGTTTTTAAATACATTTGGCACATCCTGAACTATCATAAAGACAGAAAACCAAAATTGTATGATGATGACTGCTATGTACAGGCGCAGATTAAATTACTCTAAAGTTTCACCCATTTGCTGACTATCCTGAGAAACAAAAAGTTGCACTTTTTAGTGCCGAGATGATATGCTCTATACTTTGCAACTTTTTTAAATGAAAAAATGTCACAAATTGAATGAGAAGTTCCTCTGTGCCTCTATCTGAGTCTTAACGTTTTGAGTAATCAGCAAAAAAGCCTTCTACAGCTAGGACCCATGAGATCTACAGGTCCCATTCCTGGCATCCGTGATACAAAAAACAAGGAAAAAAAAACAATTCAACATATGAATATATATATATATATATATATATATATATATATATATATATATATATATATATATATATATATATATATATATATATATATATATATATATATATATACATACAGTGGGGCAAAAAAGTATTTAGTCAGTCAGCAATAGTGCAAGTTCCGCCACTTAAAAAGATGAGAGGCGTCTGTAATTTACATCATAGGTAGACCTCAACTATGGGAGACAAACTGAGAAAAAAAAATCCAGAAAATCACATTGTCTGTTTTTTTAACATTTTATTTGCATATTATGGTGGAAAATAAGTATTTGGTCAGAAACAAAATTTCATCTCAATACTTTGTAATATATCCTTTGTTGGCAATGACAGAGGTCACACGTTTTCTGTAAGTCTTCACAAGGTTGCCACACACTGTTGTTGGCATGTTGGCCCATTCCTCCATGCAGATCTCCTCTAGAGCAGTGATGTTTTTGGCTTTTCGCTTGGCAACACGGACTTTCAACTCCCTCCAAAGGTTTTCTATAGGGTTGAGATCTGGAGACTGGCTAGGCCACTCCAGGACCTTGAAATGCTTCTTACGAAGCCACTCCTTCGTTGCCCTGGCGGTGTGCTTTGGATCATTGTCATGTTGAAAGACCCAGCCACGTTTCATCTTCAATGCCCTTGCTGATGGAAGGAGGTTTGCACTCAAAATCTCACGATACATGGCCCCATTCATTCTTTCATGTACCCGGATCAGTCGTCCTGGCCCCTTTGCAGAGAAACAGCCCCAAAGCATGATGTTTCCACTACCATGCTTTACAGTAGGTATGGTGTTTGATGGATGCAACTCAGTATTCTTTTTCCTCCAAACACGACAAGTTGTGTTTCTACCAAACAGTTCCAGTTTGGTTTCATCAGACCATAGGACATTCTCCCAAAACTCCTCTGGATCATCCAAATGCTCTCTAGCAAACTTCAGACGGGCCCAGACATGTACTGGTTTAAGCAGTGGGACACGTCTGGCACTGCAGGATCTGAGTCCATGGTGGCGTAGTGTGTTACTTATGGTAGGCCTTGTTACACTGGTCCCAGCTCTCTGCAGTTCATTCACTAGGTCCCCCCGCGTGGTTCTGGGATTTTTGCTCACCGTTCTTCTGATCATTCTGACCTCACAGGGTGGGATTTTGCGTGGAGCCCCAGATCAAGGGAGATTATCAGTGGTCTTGTATGTCTTCCATTTTCTAATTATTGCTCCCACTGTTGATTTCTTCACTCCAAGCTGGTTGGCTATTGCAGATTCAGTCTTCCCAGCCTGGTGCAGGGCTACAATTTTGTTTCCGGTGTCCTTTGACAGCTCTTTGGTCTTCACCATAGTGGAGTTTGGAGTCAGACTGTTTGAGGGTGTGCACAGGTGTCTTTTTATACTGATAACAAGTTTAAACAGGTGCCATTACTACAGGTAATGAGTGGAGGAAAGAGGAGACTCTTATAGAAGAAGTTACAGGTCTGTGAGAGCCAGAAATCTTGATTGTTTGTTTCTGACCAAATACTTATTTTCCACCATAATATACAAATAAAATGTTAAAAAAACAGACAATGTGATTTTCTGGATTTTTTTTTCTCAGTTTGTCTCCCATAGTTGAGGTCTACCTATGATGTAAATTACAGACGCCTCTCGTCTTTTTAAGTGGTGAAACTTGCACTATTGCTGACTGACTAAATACTTTTTTGCCCCACTGTATATATATATATATATATATATATATATATATATATATATATATATATATATATCATGAATTACCCCTAAAAATTAACATTTATTGGATATACTCTAAAAAAAAAAACCCCTTCCTTAAAGGCCTGAAAAGGGAAATCTAATCCACAACCACTGATTGGAAAACAATCAGTACTGATAAATCTCTCTTCTCTAACTCCAGCACCTACCTATTAGCGGAGGCTGGCACCCTATATGGCCGGGATCACACATGCGAGAAACACGTCCGTGCCAGAACGGTACTGTGCACTTATCTTTGTCACCTCACTATTACCTTTGGGTTGCCTAGGTAAAGGAGGGAGAGCCGCCGAGGAGCGGGGCGCCAATCTCATTCTTAGGCCAGGATCACACATGCAAGAAACACGTCCATGTCTTGCATGTGAAATCCAAGCTCTGGTGTCGGCACTGTGGAGCGGAGCGTGCGGCCGCATAGGAACACATGGAGCTGCACGCTCCGCTCTGGAGTGCCGGCGCCAGAGCTTGGATTTCACATGCGAGACACGGACGTGTTTCTCGCATGTGTGATCCTGGCCTAAGAATGAGAATGGCGCCCCGCTCCTCGGCGGCTCTCCCTCCTTTACCTAGGCAACCCAAAGGTAATAGTGAAGTGACAAAGATAAGTGCACAGTACCGTTCTGGCATAAAATATACCAGCAAAATATTAGTATCATAAATAAAGTGACAATGTGCAAGATAGAAAAGTGACTATATGCAAAAACAAAAAACTGAATTGTTTTGGTACTCCGATAACCTCTGGCAATGACTAACCGCTACATCACTAATTGATACCCGAGCCCTCACACCTGGCTGCCCTGCGTATCATATGGAGTTATCGCTATATTAGCCTCCTGAGGAACCTTGATATGGGGAAACGCTTTGAAGATTTACCAAAATGACAACAAAGGATTTTATTAAGCTAAGTACGCTCGGCATATTGACCACAGCATTTTTGGCTCGCTACCTGTTTGAAACATTATTTATTATATTATATTTCTCCCCTCCCCTGTTTTACTATGACTGGTCTTAGGTTGTGGTCAGGGATAATAAGGGAGAGTCATCGAGGAGCGGGGGCGCCATAGTCGTCATCACATAGTGTGACAACCTCTGCAGGACAGGCGCCCACATGAGAGGTGAGAATGTTATTTTTCTTTTACAAGGAAGACTACTTTATAAAGAGGTTGTCGAGTTAGGTGACCACCCTATAAATCTGAAAGTCATCGTGAATATAAATGGCTTTGTCTGAATGTAAGATTGCTATCGACTATAATGATTTTTGTGAGGACCTATAACCAGGTCAAAAGTTGAATAGTTTCAGCTTTTATTTTATTCCTGCTGCTCCCTCAGGGGTTAGTATTTTGTTTGTTTTTTTAATCCACCATATGGTTTCAGAGATATGTTCCTTTTTTATTCTTGTTAATTTTCAAGGCCTTTACCAAGGGGGCATTGCTCACAGAGTAAAAATGCAGGGCAGCCTAAAGACTCGCCCCCAATAATCCTGTAGGAAACGCTTTCTTGTTAAAGACTGTCAAAATTAGCACAAAATAATAAGGCTCAAATTTCTGGAACCGTATGGTGGGTAAAAACAAAACAAAAAAAACCTAAATACTCAAGGGGAACAATGGGAAGTCTATGAGTGGAGTAACAGTTATGGTGAGGTGCACGGAGGCGCATGGCAGTGTCAAGATGCTGCATGCACCTTTTAACCCCTTTCTGCCATTAGACGTACTATTCCGTCCATGTGGGGTGGGCTTTACTTCCCAAGGACGGAATAGTACGTCATAGGCGATCGGCCGCGCTCACGGGGGGAGCGCGGCCGATCGCGGCTGGGTGTCAGCTGCTTATCGCAGCTGACATCCGGCACTATGTGCCAGGAGTGGTCACGGACCGCCCCCGGCACATTAACCCCCGGCACACCGCAATCAAACATGATCGCGATGTGCCGGCGGTGCAGGGAAGCATCGCGCAGGGAGGGGGCTCCCTGCGGGCTTCCCTGAGACCCCCGGAGCAACGCGATGTGATCGCGTTGCTCCGGGGGTCTCTTACCTCCTCCCTGCAGCAAGTCCCGGATCTAAGATGGCCGCGGATCCGGGTCCTGCAGGGAGGGAGGTGGCTTGCCAAGTGCCTGCTCAGAGGGGGGACAATACATATCGGTGATCTGCCAGTTTGCACAGCACTCTGACAGATCACCGATCTGCAGCGCTTGACAGATCGGTGATCTGTCAGAGTGCTGTGCAAACTGGCAGATCACCGATATGTATTGTCCCCCCCTGGGACAAAGTAAAAAAAAAATTTTTTACAAGTGTGTAAAAAAAAAAAAAAAATCCTAAATAATGAAAAAAAATATATACCGTATATTATTCCCATAAATACATTTCTTTATCTAAATAAAAAAAAAAAAAACAATAAAAGTACATATATTTAGTATCGCCACGTCCGTAACGACCCGACCTATAAAACTGGCCCACTAGTTAACCCCTTCAGTAAACACCGTAAGAAAAAAAAAAAAACCAGGCAAAAAACAACGCTTTATTATCATACCGCCGAACAAAAAGTGGAATAACACGCGATCAAAAAGACAGATATAAATAACCATGGTACCGCTGAAAGCGTCATCTTGTCCCGCAAAAAACGAGCCACCATACAGCAACATCAGCAAAAAAATAAAAAAGTTATAGTCCTCAGAATAAAGCAATGCAAAAATAATTATTTTTTCTATAAAATAGTTTTTATCGTATAAAAGCGCCAAAACATAAAAAAAATGATATAAATGAGGTATCTCTGTAATCGTACTGGCCCGAAGAATAAAACTGCTTTATCCATTTTACCAAACGTGGAACGATATAAACGCCTCCCCCAAAAGAAATTCATGAATAGCTGGTTTTTGCTAATCCTGCCTCACAAAAATCGGAATAAAAAGCGAAAAAAAATTGTCACGTGCCCGAAATTGTTACCAATAAAAACGTCAACTCGTCCCGCAAAAAACAAGACCTCACATGACTCTGTGGACTCAAATATGGAAAAATTATAGCTCTCAAAATGTGGTAATGCAAAAAATATATTTTTTGCAATAAAAAGCGTCTTTCAGTGAGTGACGGCTGCCAATCATAAAAATCCGCTAAAAAACCCGCTATAAAAGTAAATCAAACCCCCCTTCATTACCCCCTTAGTTAGGGAAAAATAAAAAAAATTTAAAAAATGTATTTATTTCCATTTTCCCATTAGGGTTAGGGCTAGGGTTAGGGTTAGGTTTAGGGCTAGGGTTAGGGCTAGGGTTAGGACTAGGGCTAGGGTTATGGTTAGGGCTAGGGTTAGGGTTAAGGCTACAGTTAGGGTAAAGGCTACAGTTAGGGTAAAGGCTACAGTTAGGGTTAAGGCTACAGTTAGGGTTAAGGCTACAGTTAGGGATGGGGCTAAAGTTAGGGTTAGGGTTTGGATTACATTTGCGGTTGGGAATAGGGTTGGGATTAGGGTTAGGGGTGTGTCTGGGTTAGAGGTGTGGTGTTGTGAATTCTGTTGTTGAACTCCCTCCTGTGGTCGTGAATGGTACTTCAGCGAGTTCTGTCTATGGGCTCCCTCTGGTGGCTGTGAGTGGAGCTGCTGCTTCTGAGGTTCCTTACACAGGTGACGTGGTTTATCCTTTGGTTGGCTTCTCTATTTAACTCCACTGAGATCGTTTCTCCATGCCAGCTGTCAATGTTTTAGCATTGGTTCAGTTCGCTCCTGGATCTGCCTGGTGACCTGTCTTCTCCTGCAGAAGCTAAGTTCCTTATTGTTATTTTTGCTCATTGTTTCTTTGTCCAGCTGGTTATCCTGATTTTGTCTTGCTAGCTGGAAGCTCTGGGATGCAGAGTGGCACCCCGCACCGTGAGTCGGTGCGGAGGAACCTTTTGCACACTCTGCGTGGTCTTTTGTAGGTTTTTGTGCTGACCGCAAAGATTCCTTTCCTATCCTCTGTCTATTTAGTAAGTCTGGCCTCCCTTTGCTGAAACCTATTTCATTTCTGCGTTTGTGACTTTCATCTTTACTCACAGTCATTATATGTGGGGGGCTGCCTATTCCTTTGGGGAATTTCTTTGAGGCAAGGTAGGCTTTATTTTCTATCTCTAGGGCTAGCTAGCTCTGAGGCTGTGACGAGGCACCTAGGGAGCGTCAGGAGCGCTCCACGGCTATTTTTAGTGTGTGCGGTAGGATTAGGGCTTGCGGTCAGCAGAGCTCCCACATCCCAGAGTTCGTCCTGTATGAGTTTAACTATCAGGTCGGGTGCTCCTAACAACCAGGTCATAACAGTGTGGTTAGGGTTACCGTTGGAATTAGGGTTAGGGGTGTGTTTGGATTACGGTTTCAGTTATAATTGGGGGGTTTCCACTGTTTAGACACATCAGGGGCTCTCCAAACGCGACATGGCGTCTGATCTCAATTCCAGCCAATTCTGCGTTGAAAAAGTAAAACAGTGCTCCTTCCCTTCCGAGCTCTCCCGTGTGCCCAAACAGGAGTTTACCCCAACATATGGGGTATCAGCATACTCAGGACAAATTGGACAACAACTTTTGGGGTCCAATTTCTCCTGTTACCCTTGGGAAAATACAAAACTGGGGGCTAAAAAATAAGTTTTGTGGGAAAAAAAAGATTTTTTAACTTTCACGGCTCTGCGTTATAAACTGTAGTGAAACACTTGGGGGCTCAAAGTTCTCACAACACATCTAGATAAGTATGTGGGGGGGTCTAGTTTCCAATATGTGGTCACTTGTGGGGGGTTTCTACTGTTTAGGTACATTAGGGGCTCTGCAAACGCAATGTGACGCCTGCAGACCATTCCATCTAAGTCTGCATTCCAAATGGCGCTCCTTCCCTTCCGAGCCCTCCCATGCGCCCAAACGGTGGTTCCCCCCACATATGGGGCATCAGCGCACTCAGGACAAATTGGACAACAAATTTTGGGGTCCAATTTCTCCTGTTACCCTCGAGAAAATACAAAACTGGGGGCTAAAAAATAATTTTGGAGGGAATTTTTTTTTTCACGGCTCTGCGTTAGAAACTGTAGTGAAACACTTGGGGGCTCAAAGTTCTCAAACACATCTAGATAAGTTCCTTTGGGGGTCTAGTTTCCAATATGGGGTCACTTGTGGGGGGTTTCTACTGTTTAGGTACATTAGGGGCTCTGCAAACGCAATGTGACGCCTGCAGACCATTCCATCTAAGTCTGTATTTCAAATGGCGCTCCTTCCCTTCCGAGCCTTCCCATGCGCCCAAACGGTGGTTCCCCCCCACATATGGGGTATCAGCGCACTCAAGACAAATTGCACAACAAATTTTGGGGTCCAATTTCTCCTGTTACCCTTGGGAAAATACAAAACTGGGGGCTAAAAAATAATATTTGTGGGAAAAAATTTGTTTTATTTTTACGGCTCTGCATTATAAACTTCTGTGAAGCTCTTGGTGGGTCAAAGTGCTCACCACACATCTAGATAAGTTCCTTGGGGGTCTACTTTCCAAAATGGTGTCACTTGTGGGGGGTTTCAATATTTAGGCACATCAGTGGCTCTCCAAACGCAACATGGCGTCTCATCTCAATTCCTGTGAATTTTGCATTGAAAAGTCAAACGGCGCTCCTTCCCTTTCGAGCTCTCCCATGCGCCCAAACAGTGGTTTACCCCCACATATGGGGTATCAGCGTACTCAGGACAATATGTACAACAACTTTTTGGTTCCAATTTCTACTCTTACCATTGGGAAAATAAAAAATTGGGGGCGAAAAGATCATTTTATTTTCACAAACATTATTTTTTATTTTTACGGTTCTGCATTATAAACTTCTGTGAAGCACTTGGTGGGTCAAAGTGCTCACCACACCTCTAGATAAGTTCCTTAGGGGGTCTACTTTCCAAAATGGTGTCACTTGTGGGGGGTTTCAATGTTTAGGCACATCAGTGGCTCTCCAAACGCAACATTGCGTCCCATCTCAATTCCAGTCAATTTTGCATTTAAAAGTCAAATGGTGCTCCTTCGCTTCCAAGCTCTGTCATGCGCCCAAACAGTGGTTTACCTCCACTTATGGGGTATCGGCGTACTCAGGACAAATTGTACAACAAGGTTTGGGGTCCATTTTCTCCTGTAACTCTTGGCAAAATAAAACAAATTGGAGCTGAAGTAAATTTTTTGTGAAAAAAAGTTAAATGTTCATTTTTATTTAAACATTCAAAAAATTCCTGTGAAACACCTGAAGGGTTAATAAACTTCTTGAATGTGGTTTTGAGAACCTTGAGGGGTACAGCTTTTAGAATGGTGTCACACTTGGGTATTTTCTATCATATAGACCCCTCAAAATGACTTCAAATGAGATGTGGTCCCTAAAATAAAATGGTGTTGTAAAAATGAGAAATTGCTGGTCAACTTTTAACCCTTATAACTCCCTAACAAAAAAAATTTTGGTTCCAAAATTGTGCTGATGTAAAGTAGACATGTGGAAAATGTTACTTATTAAGTATTTTGTGTGACATATCTCTGTGATTTAATTGCATAAAAATTCAAAGTTGGAAAATTGCGAAATTTTCAAAATTTTCGCCATGTTTCCAATTTTTTCACAAACGCAGGTAATATCAAAGAAATTTTACCACTATCATGAAGTACAATATTTCACGAGAAAACAATGTCAGAATCACCGGGATCCGTTGAAGCGTTCCAGAGTTATAACCTCATAAAGGGACAGTGGTCAGAATTGTAAAAATTGGCCCGGTCCATAACGTGCAAACCACCCTTGGGGGTAAAGGGGTTAATAAATTAGGCACATCATATTCCTTTTCATAACTCGTTAAGATTGGCCTATGAAATACCAGTCTTAACAGATCCATCTCTACATGTTTAGATTTCTCCATGTTCCCAAAATGTAAATTGCAAAACTTACAAAATGAAAAAACTAATAAACACATTTGGTATCTCCGCATGCAGAATTGTCTGAACGAGTAAAGTATCAAAATATTTATGCCATGTGGTACATGCTGAAATGTGTAAAGAAAAAGTTGTAATGGGCAGAATCACAGTTTTTTGAAACCTGTCATCACTAGTGATGAGCGAGTGTACTCGTTGCTCGGGGTTTCCAGAGCACGCTCGGGTGACCTCCGAGTATTTATGACTGCTCGGAGATTTAGTTTTCAATGTTTTAAAGCTACTAGCCAGGCTGAGTATATGTGGGGGTTATCTGGTTGCTAGGGAATCCCCACATGTAATCAAGCTGGCTAGTAGCTGTAAATCATTCAGCCGGAAAACTAAATCTCCGAGCAGTCATAAATACTCGGAGGTCACCCGAGCGTGCTCTGGAAGCCCCGAGCAACGAGTACACTCGCTCATCACTAGTCAGCACATTTTTATATATGGAAATAGTGGTATAACTGTGTAGACCACCCCCCCACACACACACACACACAAAAAAGATAACATTTTAATTTATTAGAAAATCAAGCATAGAAAACTTATGTAAATCAGGCTGGAGGTGCACTGGTGCTGTGTAACAATGCAGTGCCAACCTGTTTTGCATATGTCTCATAAGATAGATTTCTCATGACTGGCACATTGGATTTCTACTAGTGATGAGTGAGTATACTCGTTGCTCAGGTTTTCCAGAGCACGCTTGGGTGGTCTCGGAGTATTTGTAAGAGCTCGGAAATTTAATTTTCCTTGCCGCAGTTGCATGATTTACAGCTATTAGCCAGCGTGATTACATGTGGGGATTCCCTAGCAACCAGGCAACCCCCACATGTACTCAGGCCAGCTAGCAGCTGTAAATCATTCAGCTGCGTCAACAAAAACTAAATCTCCGAGCAGTCACAAATACTCGGAGACCACCCAAGCGTGCTCGGGAAAACCTGAGCAACGAGTATACTTGCTCATCACTAATCTCTACTATAAAAAAACCCAAAAACAATGTATTGGGGTATAGGTGTCATTATAGCTCAGTGTCAGAACAGGGCCAACTAGAAACCAACTCCAGGGCCCCACTTTTCATACATAGTGATTCAAGTACATTGTGCCAAGTACTGCACATGTGGCCAACACTTGCACAGGGGCCCACCGGAGGATTCTCCTGTTCTCTTGTGGGCCAGTCCAGGCCTGCATACAGCTATTTCTATATGGTTAAACATACTGACATATTCCCTATGTGTGTCAAGCTCCCCTGGAATTCAGAGATACTGTAAAAGCATTACGGCAGGGGTACTATAGGGGTACTCTAGAAGCATTGCTCCTGAGGCAGAAGATCTCTGTAGACACACAGCCCGGCAGAGTGTGCGACTATTTAAAATGAAAGAACCACTTGTATGCCATGGCAGAGATATATCCGACATCCCGAAAATGGCTCTGAAAAATTGAGCAGCCTGCTTGGCACACAAAGCTGTGCAACTAGAAAGTTAGTGAATGCCCTGTAATATGTCATAGTTAAAAAGAAATCACAGCCGACAGACATAAATAATAAATCACATCCACAGAAGTCCCCAAGAGGAGAGAAGAATGAGACAAGGTGTACTGACTTGTATAAAATTGGAATATTTCATATTAATGAAGTTGGTGTCAAAACTTCTGATTTCAAGATTTGAAAAACTTCACTTGTTTCTAAGCGTTCAAAGAATTTTCTTAAACATTCTCCCAAACTTGACTCCGCATGATCGGCCTTGTCCCATAATGCGTACCCCCATATCTCTATCGCATGGTAAGGCTCTAATATCTCCAAACTGGGCATTAATGCGACACCCCTGCAAGTGCTGACTCCGTAGAACATTTGTGATGCAGTCAGTGCTCAATGATGTCAGTCTGTGCTAACAGGATCCGGGCCATACTGACGATACAAGGTCAAGGTTACACCCGACACACTGAACCTGTGGGGAGCTATGATGCTGGCTCCATTTTGTATCTACCCAGTGTAAAAAAATCACAATGATTGTACATCTACGACCAAATATATTATTAAGTGTAGTGGGACAAGGTTTATTACATGTGCATTATGCTTCAACCTTATAACTTTGTGTATTACATCAGTGCTGTGACATCATTACATTATTATCTGTGACATCATTATGTTTATTATCCCAGCTCTGTACTGCTATATTTGTTCTGTGTCATTCTTTTGCACATGTATCGCATACTGTGATATCACCGTGTGCAGAAATCCTTATGATATTAAATATGAACTACACTGTTTATTATCCATATACTGTGGCATGTGTTTGTTATTTCTCTTTTGTGGCATCATTGTCTACTATCACTTTAAAATACTTCACTGTGAATGACCTCTGTGCATTATCTACTGTGACATCACTGTGTGCTTTATCCCTGTACTGTGACATTACTGTGTGCTTCATCTCTGTACTGTGACATCACTGTGTGCTTCATCTCTGTACTGTGACATCACTGTGTGCTTCATCTCTGTACTGTGACATCACTGTGTTTATCATTCTTGTACTGTGACATCGCTGTGTTTATTATTTCTGTACTGTGACATCAATGTGAGCTTCATCCCTGCACTGTGACATCACTGTGTTTATCATTCTTGTACTGTGACATCGCTGTGTTTACTATCACTGTACTGTGACATCACTGTGTTTATCATTCCTGTACTGTGACATCACTGTGTTTATTATCCCTGTACTGTGACATCACTGCGTTTATTATCCCTGTACTGTGACATCACTGTGTTTATTATCTCTGTACTGTGACATCTATGTGTTTATTATCCCTGCACTGTGACATCTCTGTGTTTATTATCCCTGCACTGTGACATCACTGTGTTTATTATTCCTGCACTGTGACATCACTGTGTTTATTATCCCTGCACTGTGACATCACTGTGTTTATTATCCCTGTACTGTGACATCACTGTGTTTATTATCCCTGTACTGTGACATCAATGTGTTTGTCATCCCAGTACTGTGACATCACTGTGTTTACTATCACTCTTACTGTGACATCACTGTGTTTATTATCTCTGTACTGAGACATCACTGTGTTTATTATCCCTGTACTGTGACATCACTGTGTATATTATCCCTGTACTGTGACATCACTGTGTTAATCATCCCTGTACTGTGACATCACTGTGTTTATTATCCCTGTACTGTGACATCACTGTGTTTACTATCTCTGTACTGTGACATCACTGTGTTTATTATCCCTGTACTGTGACATCACTGTGTTTACTATCTCTGTACTGTGACATCACTGTGTGTATTATCCCTGTACTGTGACATCACTGTGTGTATTATCTCTGTACTGTGACATCACTGTGTTTATTATCTCTGTACTGTGACATCACTGTGTTTACTATCCCTGTACTGTGACATCACTGTGTTTATTATCCCTGTACTGTGACATCACTGTGTTTATTATCCCTGTACTGTGACATCACTGTGTTTATTATCTCTGTACTGTGACATCACTGTGTTTATTATCCCTGTACTGTGACATCACTGTGTTTATTATCTCTGTACTGTGACATCACTGTGTTTATTATCCCTGTACTGTGACATCACTGTGTTTACTATCCCTGTACTGTGACATCACTGTGTTTATTATCTCTGTACTGTGACATCACTGTGTTTATTATCCCTGTACTGTGACATCACTGTGTTTATTATCTCTGTACTGTGACATCACTGTGTTTATTATCCCTGTACTGTGACATCACTGTGTTTATTATCTCTGTACTGTGACATCACTGTGTTTATTATCTCTGTACTGTGACATCACTGTGTTTACTATCCTTGTACTGTGACATCACTGTGCTTATCATTCCTGTACTGTGACATCACTGTGTTTATTATCCCTGCACTGTGACATCACTGTGTATATTATCCCTGTACTGTGACATCACTGTGTTTATTATCCCTGTACTGTGACATCACTGTGTTTATTATCTCTGTACTGTGACATCACTGTGTTTATTATCCCTGTACTGTGACATCACTGTGTTTATTATCCCTGTACTGTGACATCACTGTGTTTATTATCCCTGTACTGTGACATCACTGTGTTTATTATCTCTGTACTGTGACATCACTGTGTTTATTATCCCTGTACTGTGACATCACTGTGTATATCATCCCTGTACTGTGACATTATTATCCCTGTACTGTGACATCACTGTGTTTATTATCTCTGTACTGTGACATCACTGTGTTTACTATCCCTGCACTGTGACATCACTGTGTTTATTATCTCTGTACTGTGACATCAATGTGTTTATTATCCTTGTACTGTGACATCACTGTGTATATCATCCCTGTACTGTGACATCACTGTGTTTATTATCCCTGTACTGTGACATCACTGTGTATATCATCCCTGTACTGTGACATCACTGTGTTTACCATCCCACTACTGTGGAATCATTGTGTTTATCCCAGTTTATTGTCCCCATAATGTGACATCATTGTCTTTATTATACTTGTACTTTGACATCATTGTCTGTACCATCTCTAAACTGTGATATCACTGTAACTATTATTTTTTTTTGCACTCCAATTAGGGTGCATTTATTTTTCCACCTTTCCTCTTAAGCTATTATGTTGTCCAGCAGAGAGGTGCGTGAGGGCGGAGGAACCATTCTCCGTCTGCTGTGTCCTGGCTGTTTTCCCTGCAGATTCAGCCTGCTTTGCCTGTGACAGTGCATGAGTCACATAGGCAGGCTACCCTTACCAAAAAGAAGGGGAAGCAGGAGCAGTGAATACCACTGCACTGTTTAAGTGTCATTGTTGTAAGGTCACTCATCAGGGACACTGTGGATCTCAAGGTGAGAAGTAGAGGAATGTGAGGAGGCTAGATAACCCGTCAAAGCTTTTTTTTTTATTTATAAAAAACATATGTGCTATTGACACTAGCAATAGGGTGGACGAGATGGTGGAGGGGAAAATAGTCACTGCATAGCATATGCTTATACATGTCTGTTCCTGGAGTTGGGGGGGGAGGCATTATTTTACTGCAAAGGGGTGTTGTGTGAATGAATCATATTGATAGGAGTATAATCACATGCACCCATTGTTGAAAATTGTGCCTCCTTGAAGTATAATCACATACACCCCTTAAAGTCACCTTGAATATAATTATATAAACCCCTTGTAATAAAATGACATCTCCTCCTTCCCTTAAAGGGGTTGTTCCCTTTCAGCAAATGTCTGGCCCTGGCTGAAGTTTATTAGAAAAAAACAAACCACATGGAATCATTTATAGGGACACCTTTATAAGATTATCTCGGGTCAGGCCTTTTTTTTTAAGACATCCATTGTGGACCTTATTTTATTCTAAGATCTATTAATAAAATGTACTTTGTTCGTGGGACAACAATGATCAGCATTATCAGTAGGGATGAGCGGACCTCATGAAAGTTCGGGTTCAGCGGAACTTTACTCCAAAGTTCCGTTCAGGTACCAGAACTTGTCCTGAACTTAAACCCGGACCCTAACACCATGTATAAGTCAATGGGGACCCGAAATTTTGTGCTGTAAAATGGCTGCAAAATGGTCGAAGTAAGGGCTAGAGGGCTGCAAAAGGAAGCAAAATCGGGATAAGAACATAACAATTGCCCTGAAAATAAATGTGGATAGGGAAATTGTTTAAAATAACACAGAATAAAAATAATTATCTTGAACCAGGAGGCAGAGATCCAAATGGAGGCGCAGGGCCTTGCGTGTGTAGGACATGGGGTCCCCACTAATTAAATTAACCATCCAAGGAAAAGCAGACAGCTGTGAGCTGGTCTTATTATGCTGAGAAAGAGCCAATATCCATGGACCTTCCCAGTCGATTAATATTAGCCCCCAGCTGTCTGCTTTGCCTTTGCTGGTTGATAAAAATGGGGAGACCTAAAAAAAAATAACCAGCTAAGGCAAAGCAGATAGCTTTGGGCTGATATTAATAGGCTGAGAAGGTCCATGGATATTGGCCCCTTCACAGCCCAATAAGACCAGCCCTCAGCCATTAGATGTGCAAATTCTGAGATTAGCCTCGACTCTTGCCGATTGCCCTGGTGCAGTTACAATCGGGGTAATAGTTTTTGGGGTTGATGTCAGCTGTGTAATGTCAGCTGGCATCAAGCCCTGGGGCTAATAATGGAGAGGCATCTACCAGACACCCCCATTATTAACCCTGTATTTAAAAATAAAAAGAAACACAGAAGAAAAAAAAGTTGATTTGAATAAAGACTCCTACACATTCCCTGGTTTACCCATTTATTATTAAAAAGGAATCACCAGCAGTTCTGATGTAATCCATTACAGGTTCACACAATATCCAGTGATTTGTAGAATGTGAGCCTTCGCGGGCAGGGTCCTCTCTCCTCCTGTACCAGTTATGACTTGTATTGTTTAAGATTATTGTACTTGTTTTTATTATGTATACCCCTCCTCACATGTAAAGCGCCATGGAATAAATGGCGCTATAACAATAAATAATAATAATAATTCTCTCAAGCAACCTATGAAGCGTCATTCTGAGAACGACGCTCCATAGGTACTCACGGTCATGTCTGATGAGCGGTAATGTCATTACTAGTGAGTAACATCATCGACAATAATACACGACCATGAGTGACCTATGCAGCCTCATTCTTGAGGATGGCAAGGTCAATGGATATTGGCCCTTTCCCGGCATAATAAGACTAGCTCACAGCTGTCTGCTTTCCCTTGGCTGGTTATTAAAGATACGGGGAACCCTACATCATTTTTTTTATTTATTTCTTTTACACTCTTCCTCACTTGAGCTGTTCCTACGCTAGTCAGCCACCCGTGATCCGGCAGTTATACAGGCTGGGTCAGCCTTTCAACAAGCTTTATAAAGCATCCGAATTCCAAACAGTAACACGGACTTCTCACGGACTTTTGGGAGCAGTCCGTGATCAGGGTTCAGCACCTGACACTAGGTGTATAGTATGATCCTCAAACTTTACAGTTCAGGTTCTCTCATCCTTATTTATCAGGGATTACTACAACTTTTAGTTTAACTTTTCTTACATTCCTAAAAAAGTCCCTATAGCCCTAATAATGGTTGGTGTTCAACATGCTCAACTCTGTGGGCATTGGGTGTAAAGTTAGACTATGACTTTGTAACTGAAATAAATATAAAGAGAACAGTAAAGAAACAAGCTCGAACTATAATTAGTACTCACCAGTGCTTTGGCGTTAGGATTGGCTTTCTTATCCAGCAAGACTTTAGCAACCTTGTAGTGGCCACAGTGTGCGGCAACGTGTAGTGCAGTTAGATAGTCATTGGTGACATCGTCTACAGGTACGTTGTGCATCAGCAAGAGCTGGACACAGTTCAGGTGATCTCCTTGGGTTGCCATGTGCAATGGTGACAGTCCGTTCTGTAAACAAAACAAGCAGGATGAAATACCGGTGAGCAAAAGCTTCCAATACTCTTCTCCTGTTACTGAGAGATCCATGGAGGTTTGGCAAGTTACTTGTCTATAATGACTGTATGCAACCCAACCCTCTTTCTATTTTTACATTTTATTGAAATACATAATTGAAAACAGTCTCTCATACATCTACTGTATTTTATAAGGACCCTGTCACCAGATTTTGGTAACCTATTTGAGAGTAGCATAACGTAGAAAAAGAGAGCCTGATTGCAGCGATATGTCACTTACTGTGCTGCTTGCTGCAATTTTGATAAATACCCTGTTTCGTTTACTGCATGGTAATACCATGATTAAGAAGCAAGTCGAAACGCGTTGGTTTCAATGCTGCACCATTGTTCATTGTGCTATTATGTGCTGATTATTATCCAGTGGACCTCAACTCTGATCTTCTTCATATTTTAATGGCTCATTAAAAGGTATTTTTTATTACAAGGTTGCAATTTTTCTCGCTGGATTAACCCTGCTTTTTCCTGTTCCTTCACCGGCTGCTCAGCCTACATCTGTGAGAGTCCTTGACCTTAAGAATCCATGTATTAGCCACTTTTTCTATTTTTTTTAAAACGTAGAACAAGGATGAATTCCCATCTCCACACAATAAAAGAAAAAATAATAGGTCTATCTATGGCCAAACATTTTGTATCCCTGATCACAGCATCATGGACATGAAATTTCTGGTACTGAAAGGTAACTTCAAACCTCAGAGAGACAGAAGAGCCTGGGAGTACAAACTTATGATGACCTGTGACACACTCAGAGCAGGAATGAATGTGTAGCATGGATTTATATCTTTCTACATCAATTAAAGAATGTGCTCTTCAGACCTCCTGGAGGCATCACAACCCTGGACCAGACCTCAGTCAGGGGACAATAAAACTTTTACGCTCCTTATCGATGAACTCTTCCAATATTTACAGCCACAACTGTTTCTCCCATTCCCACATTGATAGTTCTGCTTCACATCACTTGCCTCATTACTGCATTATTCCTGTGTCCTGTTGCATATAAATATGTGACATGTCAGATTTTGTTTTACACTGAGCCTGATGAAGAGACCTGAGTAGTACCGAAAAATGCTACGTGTTTTCATCTTTTTAATAAGCCATTAAGCTATCAAACACTGAGGACTTTCAAACTTTAATATTTTATTATTTAAATGAGCGTAATATGAGACTATAAGAACATTGAGACACTGTATGAGCATAGTATCACACTATATAAGATGAGCATACACACACTATATAAGGTGAGCAAAGTATGACACTATACACTCCCTGACCGAAGTTATGTCGCTTAACAATGTTATGTAAATAAAAGCTTATAACCTGACATTAAATTCATCCATTGGTTGTATAAATTATTCTTTTGAAAGCTGAAACCCTCCGAAATGTAGTTTAGGTTAAGAAAATAAATTGGCATCAATACAGAAATATTGATCAGTTAATAGACACAGAATGGTCAGATTTTGGCAAGACAAGCGATGCACTTAACGGCTGTGACCCCACCAATCGCCAGAACAGGGGCCCATGTCACACACACTGCCATCACCCTGCCACTGCATTCAGAGTCGAAGGCAAAGATAGCAGCCAAATTCCATACTTGACAAAGACTGAGGTCAGTCAGTAACAAACCTTTGTTTTGGAAAGAATCGGGGCTCCTCTTTCCAGAAGCATTTCCACGACCTGGTCATGGCCACTCCTTGCTCCACAGTGAAGAGGCGTCAGGCCATCCTGTAAGAAAACAGTACACTGTATAAATATTTTGCACCCCTATTATTTTTTTCATGCTTTACACTGAATTACAACCCACAATTGTTGTATCCCGTTATTCACATTATTCCTTTACAGTTTTTTCTGCTTCCTTGCACCACACTAGTTACAGGTTATACTTACAATTCTATATTCTTTTACCATAGATGACACATACATGATATTTCATATATTTCATGCCCTTAGTTATCACATGCATTATTTTAACAAAAATAATGTAATACCTTCTCTATCCACTGAGTGACAGTATTGCTCCAAACAATAATGTTACTCTATAAATATAAACTCCCCGAATCTGGTGCAAAGCATGAAGCCAGAAGAAATCACAATATGTAGGGCAGAGATTTCCTTACTTGGCCTTAAAAACCTAATCATCAATAATATGTCTAACGGTAAAGAAAATGATTACGGTACTATGAATATGCAATTCCATATTATATATAGGGATCCACGGGGTAATATCATACCTCCCAACTTTTGAAGATGGGAAAGGGGGACAAAGTTTGCGTGCCGCGGCTAATTTTAGGCCACGCCTCTGACCACACCCATTCATAACTAGTCACACCCATATCCACGTCCCAACTACACCCATTTAGCACTGCTGATCACACTGTTTCATAAAGAATAATTATAAACAAAAAAATATGGCCACCCAGTGCTCCATACTGTATAATGGCTACACATGATGCTCCATACTGTATAATGGCTACACATGATGCTCCATACTGTATAATGGCCACACATGATGCTCCATACTGTATAATGGCCACACATGATGCTCCATACTGTATAATGGCCACACATGATGCCCAATACTGTATAATGGCCACACATGATGTTCCTTACTGTATAATGGCCACACATGATGTTCCATACTGTATAATGGCCACACATGACGCCCAATACTGTATAATGGCCACACATGATGCTCAATACTGTATAACGACCGCACATGATGCTCCATACTGTATAACGGCAGCACATGATGCTCCATACTGTATAATGACTGCACATGATGCTCCATACTGTATAATGACAGCACATGATGCTCCATACTGTATAACAGCCGCACATGATGCTCCATACTGTATAATGACTGCACATGATGCTCCATACTGTATAATGACTGCACATGATGCTCCATACTGTTTAATAACTGCACATGATGCTCCATACTGTATAATGGCTGCACATAATGCTCCATACTGTATAATGACCACACATGATGCTCTATACTCTATAATGACCACACATGATGCTCCATACTGTATAATGACCACACATAATGCTCCATACTGTATAATGACAGCACATGATGCTCCATACTGTATAATGACCGCACATGATGCTCCATACTGTATAATGACCGCACATGATGCTCCATACTGTATAATGACCGCACATGATGCTCCATACTGTATAATGACCGCACATGATGCTGCAAACTGTATAATGACCGCACATGATGCTGCAAACTGTATAATGACCGCACATGATGCTCCATACTGTATAATAGCCACACATGATGCTCCATACTGTATAATGACCGCACATGATGCTCCAAACTGTATAATGACAGCACATGATGCTCTATACTCTATAATGACCACACATGCTGCTCCATACTGTATAATGACCGCACATAATGCTCCATACTGTATATTGGCCGCACATGATACTTCGTACCGTATAATGGCCACACACAGCTACTCCTACACACGCGGCTGCGCTCTGTACACACGCGGTGCGCTCCATACACCTTGTACACATTCAGCTCCGCTCCATACACCTCATACACACACGGCTCCGCTCCGTACTCCTCGTACACATTCAGCTCCGCTCCATACACCTCGTACACATTCAGCTCCGCTCCATACACCTCGTACACATTCAGCTCCCCTCCATACACCTCGTACACATTCAGTTCTGCTCCATACACCTCGTACACATTCAGCTCCCCTCCATACACCTCATACACATTCAGCTCCGCTCCATACACCTCGTACACATTCAGTTCTGCTCCATACACCTCGTACACATTCAGCTCCCCTCCATACACCTCGTACACATTCAGTTCTGCTCCATACACCTCGTACACATTCAGCTCCCCTCCATACACCTCGTACACATTCAGCTCCCCTCCATACACCTCGTACACATTCAGCTCCGCTCCATACACCTTGTACACATTCAGCTCCGTTCCATACACCTCCTATACACACGGCTCCGCTCCGTACACCTCGTACACATTCAGCTCCGCTCCATACCCCTCGTACACATTCAGCTCCGCTCCACAAACCTCGTACATATTCCGCTCCGCTCCATACACCTCGTACACATTCAGCTCCGCTCCATACACCTTGTACACATTCAGCTCCGCTCCATACACATCATACACACATGGCTCCGCTCCTTACACCTCGTACACATTCAGCTCCGCTCCATACTCCTCGTACACATTCAGCTCCGCTCCATACACATCATACACACATGGCTCCGCTCCTTACACCTCGTACACATTAAGCTCCACTCCATACACCTCGTACACATTTAGCTCTGCTCCATACACCTCGTACACATTTAGCTCTGCTCCATACACCTCGTACACATTCAGCTCCGCTCCATACACCTTGTACACATTCAGCTCCGCTCCATACACCTCGTACACATTCAGCTCCGCTCCATACACCTCTTACACACACGGCTCTGCTCCATACAACTCATACATGGCTCCGCTCCATACACCTCATACACACACAGCTCCACTCCATACAACTCGTACACACATGGCTCTGCTACATTCACACTGTAAACACCTCCTAACCCCACACACAAGGCAGCTTACTTACCTCATCCAGCAGCACCATGGTAAGATGGCAACCAGCACAGCCAAATCATGCAATCCACGGAGGTCCCGATCATGTGACCCCTGACTCCTCCCCTCCTGTGACCTCATCACAGGTCCTGTGCGCATGGAGCAGCCAATATGTGGTGTGCTGTGCTCAGGCTGCTCTGTGGGTGCAGGGATGAGGCTGACTGCCTGATATTGCAGCACACCTCCCAACCACTGCGGGACAACTAATGTCCCGCCCGGGATTACGGGGCTTACTGTCAAAATCGGGACAGTCCCGCTGGATCCGGGACGGTTGAGAGGTATGGGTAATATTCCTTCTTGCAGAGAGTGACACATCAAGCCTGACATGTTGTGTCACTGTTACCTCTTGGATCCCGGTCAGACTCCTCTCACCCTGCCAAGCCAGATCTCACACTGCACTGACGAGGGGCAGTACCCCGAAACACAGTGTCTACAAACTGAGATTTTCGTTTGGGCTTTTATTCTAAGTCATGTGACAAGCCTCGTTAGAAACTAAAATGCCATAAATAATTATCAGATAAATATAGATAGATGATGGTGTGCTATAGCAAAAGGGGGAGGGAAACACAGGGGGCTAACAAAGGCACCAATTTTATTAAAGCACAAGACCAGCGAGCTAAATTAGTATCACTTTTTAGTTGAGAATTCCCATGCAAAAAAAAAGGTAAGATGAGTTTGTCATCGGCTGTTGCGCTCTGAATCAGGAGCGGCCAAGATGACAAAGGTCTCGGTACACAAAGTGAGCTTTGTTATTTCAGTTACAATGGCGGCATTGCACATGGGAGAGTACGTGGATGGCATCCGAGTGCTGTACGATTTTTCATGGACCCTTTAAATAATTTAAAAAAAACAGCGTGTGGTCCTCCCAATTTTTGACAACCAGCCAAGCTAAAGCAGACAGCTGGGATCTAGATATTGGCCCCCCAGCCTAAACACAGCAGCCTGCCCAGAAAAGGCGCATCTATTAGATGTGTCAATTTTGGCACTTTTCCTAGCTCTTCCCACTTGCCCTGTGGCAGTGGCTAGTTCGGTCAATATTCATGGGGTTGATACAAAAATACAGGGGAACCCACGTTATTTTTTATTTATTTATTCTTAGAGCAGGCGCCGGCTGATGAATATTCCCATCAGCCGCCGCCTGCTCTCGCTGTTACCACTGACAGCAGGTGTAGGCTGATGGGAGTAGTAGTCCCATCAGCCAACGCCTGTGACTGGAGTTTACCTCCAGACAAAGCTGCGGCTTCAGCAAGGCAGCCGCAGCGCTCTGACCAGTGGCAATGTAACCAGAGGCAGTGTTTGCCGCATTGTCATGCACATGACAGCGTGGCAAACACTGGATGTTCGGGCCCCCCATTCATGTGAATGAGGTCCGGATTTGGGTAATGTACTGGTACCGGAACCAAACTTTTTTTTTTTTTTTTTTTAACTGTTCAGCCCCGCCGAAGCCGAACATCCAGGGGTTCACCTCTCACTACTCAATACTGTACTGATTGAAGAAATTCAGGGAGGGATAATGATAGATAGAAAGATAGATAAAAAATATTAGTTGGACAACCTCACTAACAGCCCATTTAGCATCTTCCATTCACATTCTGCCCTCTCTCTGTTGGTGTTCCTCACGATTCTGTTCTTTTGTACATTCCTCAAAAAATCACCTTCTTCAAGACTTCTCCTGAGCATCCCCCATCCTATTTAATTCAAGGCCCCAAGATGTTCAATTATCTCCCACATTTGGAACCTCCAAACATAACCTGAAAACTCATCTCTTCAGAAAAGTCCGCAGCCTGCAATAACCCCACTGTCATTTCACCGAAGTTTCTCCAGCCCCAGACCAACTGTCTCCTTCCCCAATACCCTGAACATTGCAAGCACATAATGGCAGGGTACTCATCCCTCTGTACCAGTCTGTCAGACTGTTCACTCTAATTTACATTTGTATTTTGTATGTAACGCCTTCCCATGTACAACACCATGTAATCAATGGTGTTCTAAAAAGAAATAATAATAATAATAATAATTCTAGAAAAAATATTAGATAAATACAGTGGCTCCCCTTGGCATTTTTATTGTTTTGCTACTTCACAGTTGGTTTGTTTTTCGGGCTGGCATCAGTTCAAGTAACTGTAACACACATACTGTACCTACAACTGTGAACATTTGGTTTTCTATTTTTTATGAAGCAAACAAAAATAACTGAAAACTTCAGTGTGCATACATATTCACGAACCTAAGGTCAGTACTTTGTAGAGCCTCCTTTCTTGACAATTACAGCTGCAAGTCGCTTTGGATAAGTCTCTATGAGCTTTACACATCTGGCCACTGGGATTGTTGCCCATTCCTCAAGGCAAAACAGCTTCAGTTTCTTCAAGTTAGGCCGGCGTCACACTGGCGTTTTAAATGGCCGAGTGCAATGCGATAAAAAAAATCGCATTGCACTCAGACCAATGTTAAGCTATGGGGCAGCTCCCAGCAGCCAACTTTTTGTCAGCCATTTTCCTCGGTCCGAGACAATTGCAACATGCTGCGATTGTCTCGGACCGAGGAAAACTCTCGGCTCACTCGCACCCATATAAGCCTATGGGTGCGAGTGAGACAGCGCACAACACTCGGATATCATCCGAGTGATGTGCGCTATAAGCGGACCCCGGCAATGGAGGAGATGGAGAAATTCATTTCTCCGCCTCCTCCGCAGCTGTGCTCCGATCCTCCCTGTGTAAGAGGGTGAACTGTAGTCCCACTGAGAGGGCACTAGGACCCTGTGGTTTTTGCCTGTTGCAGCAGAGGACAGACCTCCCAGAGACAATGTGTGCTGCGGGGTGGGGTCTAGTGTCTCGAGTGTAAAGTGAAAGTAGGAAGTGAGAGCTGAGAGAGAAAAGGCGGGAAGAAAAGGAGAAGCTGCTGTGAGATCTTAAAAAGAGACTGTGTGGATTTACTGCAAGTGTTTTTGGAGGAAAAGAAGCTTTTGAGAGACTTTTTGTTGCTAACGTTCCCCTGGAGAAGAGCTAACCTTTTGTTTAACTCTGTGAGAGACTTGTGTTGCTAACGTTTCCTGGAGAGGAGCTAACCCTTTATCTAAGAAAAGACGGAGACTTTGCTAAGAACCCAGTACGAATTTGGAAGTCTGTGGATTCCCTGTGCATTGAGTGGAGGAACAAGTCTGGACAGACTGCTGATACAGAGACGGACGGATTGTCGTGGAAGCATTCCTAGGAGCTACAGAAGCAGAGACAACATCGTGAGACCACTAACTAAGTCCCCGGCGTTTGGGCTCGGCATCGGCCGACAAGACAAGAGGAGCTTGCTGTAACTTATTGGCGCTGAAGATATGAACTGGCTACAGCCTCTGCGGATTCCTGCCTGAGAGGAAATCCATCTCAGGATACGGTACCATAGTTATAGATACCCGGGTATCTCTGCTCAGAGTGTTAAATTGTTACTTTAGAGGTGTATCTTATATTAGAGTTGTGTAAGTTATACTCAATGTGCCATTCCAGGGGCTCCCTTAATAACACTACATTCAATTTACACTTGTTCCTGTTTTTAGTTGCCTGTTAGGTAAATTTCTTACTAGTCTGTTGTAGTACACAGTTCTCAGGAGACCTTTGAGTGGCACAGTGATTTCAGCTGCTGCTGAATTAGTGTATCTTTGGGGTGCATCTGCCTTAATATTCTCCATATTACCTTGATTAATTTGCCTTTGAGTAAATACCGTTGGAGATTTCTGCCTTGGTCTTGGTTTGTGACTCACTGGATCTTATTCGGACCTCTGGTCATTACATTTTTTGGCGTAGTCGGCAGGATCCAGTGTTTGTCATGGACGAGGGCGAGGGTGGAAATGACCCCGCTGTATCCGCATCCTCCTCGGGGGTTGGGGTTCCCCTGGCAGCCGCTGCGACTACGGGAGGGTATGTGCCTGTAGGAGCTTTACTTCAGCACATGCCGAAATACGATGGGCGCAATATGGCGTTGCAAGATTGGGCTGAGAGAATCCGGAGTATTCTGCGCATGTGTAATTTGACCCCCGCGTTACGCGCTGAGCTGGCATTAAATGCACTGGAGGGTGATATTAGGCGTATGGTGATGGTGCACCCAGAATCAAAGAGGGATACATTAGAAAAGATTTTGGAACTGTTAGAGGGGAGTTTGGGGGGCCGAGCGCGTGTGGCCCAGCTTCGGTCCCTATTCTTTAATCGTCCCCAGAGAGAGTGTGAGTCCCTGATGCAGTACTCTAATATTTTACAAGAGATGTTGAATGAGATGCAGCGACTAGACCCGGGGGCCATGGGGGCGTTCCGGGAGGTAGACCGCTTGCTTCGGGACCAATTCATCACCGGTTTAGCCCATAGACTTCTCCGGGACAAGCTGTTGGAAATGGCCCGGGTTGCACCAGAGTTATCTTTCTGGCAGATTTACCGAGCTGCAGTGGAAAGGGAAGAGAAATCAGCCTATGTTCCCGAGGGGTCAGTGAACAGTGCCCAGCTGGAGGAAGGTGTGTCATCAGGGTCGGGGGGAGAGGGGCTTGTAAGCGTGGTGCAAGCTTTGCGTGCTGAGGTGAAGGAGTTGAAGCTGAAATTGTCTCAACTGACAGTTGATCCCGCCTCTACCACCTCACGGGAACCTCCTGCCCCACCCCCTGGAACGGTGACCCCGCAAATGGCCAGGTCGTCCTATCAGAATGAGTCAAGCCCTCGCCCACGAGGAACAATCACCTGCTGGAAGTGTGGCCGCCAGGGACACATCTCGCGTTACTGCCGGGCGCTTACAGCCCCAGAAACCCCGTCGCCGGCTTTAAACTTCCGGCCGCTGCCATGAGAGGGCAAGCAGCAGCGGCCCCACCCACACAAAGCCCTCGATGGAATGAACAAGATTTGTTTGCATGTAGTCCAGTGATAGAAGCAGAGTTTGAAGGGCGGAAGATGAGGTGCTTGGTTGACACGGGATCCGAATGTACTATAATGCCTCTAGAAGTATATGAGAGATACTTCAGTCGACTAGTGATTCCAGAGGATGGCCGAGTGATACGACTGACCGCCGCAAATAATGGTCAATTGTCAGTCAAAGGGATCGTGTGGATGCAACTAAAAATGTTTGGTCAAGAGCTGGGGCAGAAAGGGGTAGTACTGGTGGATCACCCCCCTAGAAGAGGGATGGAAGTGACGCTCGGAATGAACATGCTGCGAGATTTGAATCACCAGATGTATGCCAGTGAAGGACCCCGATACTGGGCCCGTGCGACAAGACACCGACCCACACAGAGAATTCTACACCGTCTAGTGCTGAGTTGCGACTTGCTGAAAAGTGCGGTCCCAGGTGGCCGGGTGGGCCGGGTCCGAGTGACTTCGAGGGCCCCGATCCTGCTGGGACCCAGACAAGAGGAACTCTTAATGCTGCCTGTGGGAGCTGCACAGAGATTGAATGGGCTTCAAGTGCTACTTGAGCCCGCCCGAGAGGGTTCCTCATTTGCCAAGGTACATGTGGCCCGGTCTTTGGCGATTGTGAAGAATGGACGAGTGCCGGTCCGATGCATCAATGTTTTAGATGAAGCTGTTGCAATTCCCGCTGGGACCATACTGGCTGAACTGTTCGTGCCGGCAGAGAAGGTGCCGGAAAATGCAGGGTTCGAATTGCGACCAGACCAACAGTCATCCTGGACATTCGCGGTCGAGGTAGGCCGGACTGAACCTCCTACGGAGGAATGGAATGTTCATGTGATCATGGAGCAGATGGGAGTGGATCGGGAGAAGCTGACCCCCGTGCAGCTGGAGCAGTTGGAGAGAGTTTTGTGGGAACATCAAGAGACATTTTCCCGACATGGAGAGGACTTCGGGTGTACCCAGACGATTGAGCATGAGATTCCAACGGGGGATACTCCACCCATTAGAGAAAGATATCGTCAAATTCCTCCGGCGCTCTATCCAGAGGTGAAGAGCATGGTGGCCAGTATGCTGGACAACCAAGTGATCCGAGAGAGCCGGAGTCCCTGGGCGGCCCCTGTAGTCTTGGTCCGCAAGAAGGATGGGACACTCCGATTTTGTGTGGACTATCGGAAATTGAATGCCCACACCGTACGGGACGCATATCCTTTACCCCGTATTGAAGAATCCCTGTCGGCCCTGGGTCGGGCCAAGTATTTCTCAACGTTGGATTTGGCAAGCGGGTACTGGCAGGTCCCAATGGCTGAAAAAGATCGGGCCAAGACGGCGTTTGTCTTGCCAATGGGGCTCTTTGAGTTCAACCGGATGCCCTTTGGCCTCGCTACCGCCCCAGGAACCTTCCAACGCCTGATGGAACATTGCTTGGGCGATCTAAATTTTGAATCAGTCCTGATATATCTAGACGACATTGTGGTGTTCGGAACCTCATTTGAAGATCATCTGGAGAAGCTGCGTCAAGTTCTCCGGCGGCTCAAGAGCTACGGCCTGAAAATAAAGCCAAAAAAATGTCAACTGTTACGAAACCAGATTGAATATTTGGGGCATCTGGTGACCCCGGACGGGATACTACCTTTAGCCAGTAAGATTAAGGCGGTACAAGAGTGGCCACCTCCTTGTGACCTGCGAGAAGTGCGGGCCTTCCTGGGCCTAGCAGGATACTATCGGCGGTTTGTGCCTAAATTCTCACAAGTGGTGAGTCCCTTGAATGAACTTTTGAGAGGGACAGCGCTGGGTCCTCGAAATCGCCCCATTCCATGGGGGCCCCTACAGAAAAAGGCATTTGATGGAGTGAAAACCGCCCTAACGAGTGCCCCATTGCTGGCCTACGCCCGGTTTGACACCCCTTTTTTGTTGTATACCGATGGTAGTCTTCATGGGTTGGGGGCAGTACTAGCACAGGTGCAGGACGGCCGAGAACGAGTGATTTCTTATGGCAGCAGATCTTTAAGAGACTCCGAGCGAAATCCGGCTAACTACAGCTCATTCTGGCTGGAATTGCTGGCCCTGGTGTGGGCAATGACAGAACGCTTCGCCGAGTATCTAACAGGGGCTGAGGTGCTAGTCATGACAGATAACAACCCGCTAGCTCACTTAGAGAATGCAAAACTGGGGGCGTTGGAGCAGCGGTGGGTCGCCAGACTGGCCAAGTTCAATTACCGCATTAAATTTCGCTCTGGTCGAGAGAACGGCAATGCAGATGCATTGTCAAGGGTGCCCCTTGGGTCATCCGGGGAAGATGTTGACGAACAACTTGAGGATACTGAAACTCCAGCTTTGGGGCAGATACCTATCTTCCAAAGTGTGGTACACTCAAGTGGGGTGGCCACCGGGATGCCCTGTGTCCTGGGTAAAACACCCTCAGATTGGACAAGAGTCCAGGATGAGTGTCCGGACATTGCACTTGTGCGCCGTTGGGTACAAAACAAGGCCTGGCCCAGTGCAGAGGACAAGGCTCAGTTGTCCATGGAAGGAATGAAACTCCTTCGACAATGGGATAAATTGTGTGTGGAGCAAGGACTTTTGTATCGTAAGGTGTACCTGCCATCGGAGCTGCAGCATCGGTACCAACTGATAATTCCTGTGGGGATGGGGCCAGTGGTCGCTCGTGAGGCGCATGAGAAGGGGGCCCATTTTGGAAGTGAAAAGACACTTCAGTGGTTGCAGCGAGTCCTCTACTGCCCTGAGTTGGGAGGGATGGTGGCCGACGCGTGTCGGCAGTGCCGAATTTGTGGGCTCAACAAAAGCCCTGAGCAGCGGGCTCCCACACAGTCTATTAAGACTTCAGCTCCACTGGAGCTACTCATGATTGACTACGTGTTGATAGGGTACTCTACGTCAGGGTACTCCTATTGCCTGGTGATGACAGATCACTTTACCAAGTATGCTGTAGCGGTGCCGACAAGAGATCAGACGGCCAAGTCGGTGGCTGAGGCAGTGTGCCGACATTTCTTCCAAGTGTTCGGGTGTCCGCAGAGAATACATTCAGATCAAGGGGCCTGCTTTCAGGGGACGCTGATGAAAGAGTTGCACCAGCTCTATGGTATCGAGCAGTCGAGAACAGCGCCTTACCACCCTCAGGGTAACGGGGCGTGTGAGCGTTTTAATCGGACCCTGTTGCAAATGTTGAGGTCCTTAGAGAGTCAGCAACAGACATGCTGGCCTGAGTATCTCCCCGAATTGATGTGGGCTTACAATAACAGGGTGCACAGTACTACTGGTTACTCACCACACATGTTGATGTTTGGTAGACCTGGCCGAGACATTGAGGATTTGAACATGCCAGATCCCTCCTCCGCCCCCCTTCGGACTGCATCCGAGTGGGTACGAGAGCATCGGCGGCGGTTGAGGGTGGTGCATCAGGTGGTGGGCGACCGCCTTCGACAGGTGGTCCATAAGGACACGCGACCTGTACAAACAGAGCTGTTCTCTCCGGGGGACAGAGTGTTGGTGAGGACAAAACGACGGTCAGGAAAGCTGAGTGACCGATGGGAGGCGGTACCGTATCTGATAAAAAAACAGGTGAACCCTGAGATTCCAGTGTACGAGGTCGAACCGGTGGGGACAGGGGGGCCAACCCGTAATTTGCATCGTAACATGTTACAACGGTGCTGGTTTGAAGATTCGGCGCCTACCCCCCTAGAGCCAGAGGCCATGTTCCAAGGGGCGGAAGCTCTGAATGATCTTGAGTTTGATGGTGTGCTTACTCCTGCGCCTGCTTATTTGCCCCCTGTGACTGATCTGGCCTCGGGTGATGAGAATGTTGGGGATATGGAGGATGTTGTTGAGGAGAGTGCATCAGGTCAACTGCTTGGTCCTGACGCTGTATCACAGGACATCGAGCCGCAGGAGGAGACAACTCCACTTACGCCCACTAACACGACCACGGAAGAGACTCTAGCTCCCTCTAAGGTCGCACCTGTTGATGTAGGACTCAGGAGAACTACACGATCTACGGCAGGAATACCGCCTCAGCGATATGCTCAAGATGAATTTGAGTGGGAAGGTATGTCGAGGACGCCAACCTCTAGTGGGGTGGCATGTAAGAGGGTGAACTGTAGTCCCACTGAGAGGGCACTAGGACCCTGTGGTTTTTGCCTGTTGCAGCAGAGGACAGACCTCCCAGAGACAATGTGTGCTGCGGGGTGGGGTCTAGTGTCTCGAGTGTAAAGTGAAAGTAGGAAGTGAGAGCTGAGAGAGAAAAGGCGGGAAGAAAAGGAGAAGCTGCTGTGAGATCTTAAAAAGAGACTGTGTGGATTTACTGCAAGTGTTTTTGGAGGAAAAGAAGCTTTTGAGAGACTTTTTGTTGCTAACGTTCCCCTGGAGAAGAGCTAACCTTTTGTTTAACTCTGTGAGAGACTTGTGTTGCTAACGTTTCCTGGAGAGGAGCTAACCCTTTATCTAAGAAAAGACGGAGACTTTGCTAAGAACCCAGTACGAATTTGGAAGTCTGTGGATTCCCTGTGCATTGAGTGGAGGAACAAGTCTGGACAGACTGCTGATACAGAGACGGACGGATTGTCGTGGAAGCATTCCTAGGAGCTACAGAAGCAGAGACAACATCGTGAGACCACTAACTAAGTCCCCGGCGTTTGGGCTCGGCATCGGCCGACAAGACAAGAGGAGCTTGCTGTAACTTATTGGCGCTGAAGATATGAACTGGCTACAGCCTCTGCGGATTCCTGCCTGAGAGGAAATCCATCTCAGGATACGGTACCATAGTTATAGATACCCGGGTATCTCTGCTCAGAGTGTTAAATTGTTACTTTAGAGGTGTATCTTATATTAGAGTTGTGTAAGTTATACTCAATGTGCCATTCCAGGGGCTCCCTTAATAACACTACATTCAATTTACACTTGTTCCTGTTTTTAGTTGCCTGTTAGGTAAATTTCTTACTAGTCTGTTGTAGTACACAGTTCTCAGGAGACCTTTGAGTGGCACAGTGATTTCAGCTGCTGCTGAATTAGTGTATCTTTGGGGTGCATCTGCCTTAATATTCTCCATATTACCTTGATTAATTTGCCTTTGAGTAAATACCGTTGGAGATTTCTGCCTTGGTCTTGGTTTGTGACTCACTGGATCTTATTCGGACCTCTGGTCATTACACCTGTGCGAGAGAATCGGAGCACAGACGCATGACACTCGGCTCCTGCTCTGTTTAAAGGTGGCAGATGAGGTTTAACAATGATAAATGTAAGGTTATACACATGGGAAGAAGGAATCAATATCACCATTACACACTGAATGGGAAACCACTGGGTAAATCTGACAGGGAGAAGGACTTGGGGATCCTAGTTAATGATAAATTTACCTGGAGCAGCCAGTGCCAGGCAGCAGCTGCCAAGGCAAACAGGATCATGAGGTGTATTAAAAGAGGTCTGGCTACACATGATGAGAGCATTATACTGCCTCTGTACAAATCCCTAGTTAGACCGCACATGGAGTACTGTGTCCAGTTTTGGGCACCGGTGCTCAGGAAGGATATAATGGAACTAGAGAGAGTACAAAGGAGGGCAACAAAATTAATAAAGGGGATGGGAGAACTACAATACCCAGATAGATTAGCGAAATTAGGATTATTTAGTCTAGAAAAAAGACGACTGAGGGGCGATCTAATAACCATGTATAAGTATATAAGGGGACAATACAAATATCTCGCTGAGGATCTGTTTATACCAAGGAAGGTGACGGGCACAAGGGGGCATTCTTTGCGTCTGGAGGAGAGAAGGTTTTTCCACCAACATAGAAGAGAATTCTTTACTGTTAGGGCAGTGAGAATCTGGAATTGCTTGCCTGAGGAGGTGGTGATGGCGAACTCAGTCGAGGGGTTCAAGAGAGGCCTGGATGTCTTCCTGGAGCAGAACAATATTGTATCATACAATTATTAGGTTCTGTAGAAGGACGTAGATCTGGGGATTTATTATGATGGAATATAGGCTGAACTGGATGGACAAATGTCTTTTTTCGGCCTTACTAACTATGTTACTATGTTACTAACTATGTTACTATGTTACTATCATCCTCCAGTCAGTGTCGGCGTCTGACGTCGCCGACACTAGCAGCGGGTGCAATGACGTCACTGCCCGGCGCCATTTTTTTAATGGGTGCTGCTGCCTTATTACAGGGTATGCCTATGGGGGGGCTGCCTTATTACAGAGTCTGACTGTGGGGGCTGCCTTATTACGGGGTCTGACATTGGGGGTGCTGCCTTATTACAGGGTCTGACAATGGGGGTGCTGCCTTATTACAGGGTCTGACTATAGGGGTGCTACCTCAATACAGGGTCTGACTGTGGGGGCTGCCTTATTACAGGGTCTGACTATGGGGGGCTGCCTTATTACAGCTGCTGCCTGTGGGGGTGCTGCCTCAATACAGGGTCTGACTATGGGGGTGCTGCCTTATTACAGGGTCTGACTATAGGGGTGCTGCCTTATTACAGGGTCTGCCTATAGGGGTGCTGCCTTATTACAGGGTCTGACTATGGGGGTGCTGCCTTATTACAGGGTCTGCCTATGGGGGTGCTGCCTTATACTACAGAGTCTGCCTATGGGGGTATTGCCTTATTACAGGGTCTGCTAAATGGGGGTGCTGACTTATTACATTGTCTGCCTATGGGGGCTGCCGTATGCTATAGAGTGCCTATGGGGAGTACATTATACTGTATTGTGGACTATTTGGTGCATTATGCTACTGTATATGGAGGCTATCTAGGGGGCCATCATACAGTATGGAGATTACAGTGTAGGGGTCATTACACATTGTTGGAGCCATCAAACAGTTTGGGGGCTACTAAGGAGTCAGTATACTGTGTGGGTGCATTATACTGTGTATAAGAGAGCATCATGCTGTGTATAGGGGAGCTGTACAGGGGGAGACTCGGGACTTTACTAAATGTAAAGTGGGCACTTATTGTTATAGGGGAACTCAGGTTACTGTGGCTATCAAAGGGGCACACAGAGGGCATTATTACTTTCTAGGGGGCAAAATATGGGCACTGTTTTCTAGGGCACTTGCACCTGGCATTACTATATTATAGAGGGTTGCTTTAGAATTTAGAGGGCACAGAGAACCACACAGCAGGTGTAGTTATAGGGACACATACGGCAGCAGCGGCTCAGTATTGGGGTATCAGGAGCAGTAATAGGGACACATACGGCAACAGCGGCTCAGTATTGGGGTATCAGGGGCAGTAATAGGGACACATACGGCAGCAGTGGCTCAGTATTTGGGTATCAGGAGCAGTAATAGGGACACATTCGGCAGCGGCTCAGTATTGGGGTATCAGAGGCAGTAATAGGGACACATACGGCAGCAGTGGCTCAGTATTGGGGTATCAGCAGGATGAGGAGTTTGTGCAGGTTGGTAGTAGATGGTGATAGCTGGAATACGAGAAGTGAAACGTGTCTTTGTTGTATTCTCTGCAGATGAGTCGTTGCTGGAAGAAGTTGTCATGTCGGTCTGGGCCAGATGGAAAAGACGGGAAAAATGAACGATTCCATCAGAAAGGAAGACGGCGGTAAGACATTATCTGGAACTGTGCAGTGATCTGTTATATGTTCTGTAGGGCTGGTATCTACCACTGAACATATGGCGGTAATATCCATATTGGTCTTTATATAGAGATTATCTTCAGTAACAGCACTGTCATCTGCTGAGGTTCTCCTCCAGTATTATGGCGTGTGACCGAGTTGCAATCAAGGTTACCTGATTAGGAGCCCCTGGACCAAAATCCTACCTACGCCTCTGTTGAACAGCAATCTTCAAGTCTGACCATAGATTCTCAATTCGATTTAGGTCTGTGCTTTGACCACATTTACACGTTTCCCCTTAAATCACTCGAGTGTTGCTTTAGCAGTATGCTCTGGGTCATTGTCTTGTTGGAGGGTGAACCTCCGTCCCAGTGTAAAATCACTGACAGTCTGAAACAGGTTTTGCTCTACGATGTCCCCGTATTTTGCACCATCCATCTTCCCCTTGTCTCAGACCAATTTCCCTGACTCTGCTGCCGAAAAACATCCCCGCAGCATGATGCTGTTACCACAAAGTTTCACTGTGGGGAAGGTGTTCTTGGTGTGATGAGCTGTGTTGGTTTGGTGCTAGATATAGCGTTTACCTGCATTGGCAAAAAGTTCAATTTTGGTCTCATCTGACCTCAGCACCTTCCTCTATACATTTGAAGAGTCTCCCTCATGTTTTCTGGCAAACTCAAAACGAACCTTACAATTTTTATGTGCAAGTAAAGGCTTTTTTCTGTCCACTCTTCCATAATGCCCACCTCTATGGAGTGTATGGCTTATTATGATCGTATGAACAGATACTCCAGTCTCTGCTTGATAATTCTCCAGTTCTCTCAGGATTATCTTTGGTCTCTGTGCTGCCTCTCTGATTAATGCCCTCCTTGCCCGGGCTGAGAGTTTTGGTGGGCGGCCCTTTCATGGCAGGATTGTTGTGGTACCATGTTCATTCCATTTGATGATAATGGATTTGATGGTGCTCCGAGGGATCATCAGAGATTGGGATATTTTTTTTATCCCAACCCTGACTGGAACTTCTCAACAACTTTGTCCCTGACTTGTTTGGGAACCTCCTTGGTCTTCATGGTGGTGTTAGATTAGTGGTTTCTCTAGCTTAATGGTGTTGCAGCCTCTGTGGCCTTTTAGAAAAGGTAAAATGTATATACATTTGACACTTAGATTACACACAAGTGAACTTCCTTTCACTAAGCATGTCTCAAAGAAATTTGACTTGCAACTACTTAGCATATGATTAGTTATGCAGATTCTTATCATGTCACTGCATTGTTACTGTTTTTCTTCTAAAAATCAAAATTTTTAATTTTTATTATTTTGTTAATCCACCTTTGGCTTTCAACACTGCCTGAATCCTTCTGGGCATGCTCTCAATCAGATTCAAGCAAGTCTCGACCAAAGTCTTATCCCAGGTCTCTTCTACTTGTTTCCACAGTTGGTGCATAATGGTCAACTCACTTGGTTATGTATACATTTTTTTCTTCAACTCTACCCACAAGTGTTCGATTGGGTTGTGGGGACTGTGGGGGCCAATCCAGAACCTCTACTTCATGGTCATTGAACCATTTCTTCGCCAATCCCGACATATGCTTCTGGTTATTGACCTGCTGGAAGACTATGTTGCCCTTTTCATAGTTGTCGAGTGTACAAAGTACTTGTCTTGCAGGATACTCACATGTAGCTCAGCATTGAGACCACCATTGATCCTGGTGAATCCTGGTCCAACGCCTTTGGCTGTGAAACAACCCCATATCATAAGGCTTCCTCCACAGTTCCTTTAATTTCTCGAGCCGTTAGCCACTTTTCCCATGTTTCTTCCAGACCCATTTGCACCCATCAGAACCTAGACTATTTACTTTCGTCACAGTTCTCCAAATCACCCGTTTACAATCTTTTACTGTCCACTTTTCACACGTTTTTGCAAACTCGAGTCGACGCTTCTTATGACAATATTGAAGTCAAGGATTCTTCACCTTTCTTCGAGTCAACATTCCAGACTTGTGTAACATGCGTTGCACGGTGCTTGCATGGACATCTGTGATCTCACTATTATGAAACACCACCACTGTCGTGTTTGTTGCGCCACAACTGATAGACCTTGTGATGAGCTGACCTGTAGACTCCGATATTTTACCTGGACATCCACCTCTTGGCTTTTGAATGGCTAGACAGGCTTCATTTCATATTCTTCCAACTATCATGGCACTCACATGATGCAGTTTGGCAATTTTCCTGGCAGACAGACTGCTATAGATGAGCTGGATGATGCCATTACTCTTTTCTTGAGAAACCTTCCTCATGGCTGCTCCTCAAGTTCGAACCAATGACCTTTCAGTTGGGAATGAACCTAATAACACTCTGAGGTATTAGTGAATGTGAGAACAGGTTCTAATTTGTAGTATACAGGCAGAAAAAGATTTTTCCACCACCAGAAGCAAAACAGTGACAATGCAGTGACATGACAATCTGCATACCTAATAATATGCTAAATAGTTGCAAGTAACATTTATGTATGAGACAGCCAAGATGATCATCTATAAAATGATGGTGGTCTCATGTTCGAAGCAGTAGTGAATGGTGAGACATGGAGCCTGAAAGTCAAAAGTTCAAAACGTTGTTAACCTTTTGCTCATCAGTGTAGATAGATATAGAATGGATGGATAGATAGATAGATAACATAACCTTCATAAGCTCACATGACCTTGTATAGATATTACTGACTGTATCTTGTTTTTTAGGAATGACTGAGCGCTCTGTAGCATTTGCACATATGTAATCAGACAGCTTTTGACTAATGTCAGCCCCTGGTAATGAACCTTGTTGAGTCTCTAGTCAGTGTCTGTAAGCCTCCAGGGCCATTGCATGCTGCCACTGCTGCACTAAGAGGGCTGAAAGGATCCCCATGGCAGAAGGGTCTTATTAAATATATAAACGGTTAACATCTGTAAAGAAATCACTTTCAGCTATTTATACTTTGGGTAAAAGGCCTAAAAACCTGCAAGATACTACTCTGGTCCAGCTCCAGGGATCCTAGGGAGCAGCTGAGATGACTCTGGCTTCTGCGTAAAGTAAGCAAATAGCTATGACATTAAGACGTGCCCTCGTATACAGAAAGTCATGTCCAGCCAAAAGAACGGCTCAGTATAATAGCGCAACGCGATATTCATGGTATTTTACTGGCTCTCGAGTGATGGGCTATCATGGCACTAATGCACGACTGGACATCTAGGTTATATCTGTACATATATCTGTATATCTTTACCTATGAAGTTGGAAACTAGTCAACATGTTATGCCTGGGCCCAGAGTAGGATATGTGTTCAGTCCACAAAGGTCTATATATTTTAACAGAAATAGATTTCTATAGCACGAAGGTGCAAACTGAAGTCAGGCAGGGAAGACATCCAGTCTCACGAGTAATATCTCACCTCTTGTTCTCTTGGTACCGGTCAGGTAATATATAATGGATAAAGCATAAGACTGGATTCTCTCCAAAAAAATCAATACTGCAGCATCGGCTTTACGTAAGACATGATGCGCGAGTTATAGACTGAATGCATATTCAACATCACCGCCAGAGAGGTTTCTGCCTTCCGGACGCTCTCATTAAAATGTATGATATCTGTGTGGTTTTATCACTGTCTCAAGACCTGCAAATACTCTGAAGTTACTCTGATAAACAGACTTTTATGTGTCTTCCCCTATAAATAGTGTTTGTAAGTGCAGTGCAGCTTATATGGTAGATCTGTCTGGAATTTTGGAGAACATGGGGCTTGATTCATCATGTGCCCTTTTTGTTACAGTCACTTTTCTTTTACTTTTTTATGTCTTGTGATATTCGCTCATGGTGTTATTACCCAACTATTCATAATCGCACACATGGTTCATAAATTTTCATGACTTTTTCAGGCAAGTTCTGGCCAATATGCGAGGGATGAACAATGGCCAAACCAGCACGTCACATGTATAAAACATTACTCCACTTTACTAGCTTAACTTACTCCAGGAATGTACTCCAGTCCTTGACTGGAGTATATTTTTTGCTGGAATTGAAAAGCAGTTGTAAAATGCACCTAATTCATTAAAGAAGCACTCCTCCTCCCATCAAGGTTTTTATCCTCTTAATATATTGCAGTCATCATAATATAACACTGTATCATTTTACCCCTTAAGCCCCAAGGGTGGTTTGCACGTTAATGACCGGGCCAATTTTTACAATTCTGACCTCTGGCCCTTTATGAGGTTATAACTCTGGAACGCTTCAACGGATCAGGATGATTCTGACATTGTTTTCTCGTGACATATTGTACTTCATGATAGTGGTTAAATTTCTTTGATATTACCTGCGTTTATATATGAAAAAAACGGAAATTTGGTGAAAATTTTGAAAATTTTGCAATTTTCCAACTTTGAATTTTTATTCCCTTAAATCACAGAGATATGTCACACAAAATACTTAATAAGTAACATTTCCCATATGTTTAATGGGGGTAAATCACTGTTTGGGCGCATGGCAGAGCTCGGAAGGGAAGGAGCGCCATTTGACTTTTCAATGCAAAATTGACTGGAATTGAGATGGGACACCATGTCGCGTTTGGAGAGCCCCTGATGTGCCTAAACATTGAAACCCCCCACAAGTGACCCCCTAAAAAACTTATCTAGATATGTTGTGAGAGCTTTGAACCCCCAAATGTTTCACTACATTTTATAACGCAGAGCCGTGAAAATAAAAATTCCTTTTTTTTTTTCACAAAAATTATTTTTTTAGCTTCCAGTTTTATATTTTCCCAAGGGTAACAGGAGAAATTGGACCCCAAAAGTTGTTGTCCAATTTGTCCTGAGTACACTGATACCCCATATGTGGGAGGGAACCACCGTTTGGGCGCATGGCAGAGCTCGGAAGGGAAGGAGTGCCGTTTGGAATGCAGACTTAGATGGAATGGTCTACAGGTGTCACATTGCGTTTACAGAGGCCCTAATGTAACTAAACAGTAGAAACCCCCCACAAGTGACTCCATATTGGAAACTAGACCCCCCAAGGAACTTATCTAGATGTGTTGTGAGAACTTTGAACCCCCAAGTGTTTCACTACAGTTTATAACGCAGAGCCGTGAAAATAAAAAATCATTTTTTCCCACAAAAATGTTTAAGCCCCCCAAATTTTTATTTTCCCAAGGATAACAAGAGAAATTGGACCCCCAAAAAATGTTGTCCAATTTGTCCTGAGTACGCTGATACCCCATATATTGGGGTAAACCCCTCTTTGGGCGCACGGGAGAGCTCGGAAGGGAAGGAGCACTGCTTTACTTTTTCAAAGCAGAATTGACTGGAATTGAGATCGGATGCCATGTCGCGTTTGGAGAGCCCCTGATGTGCCTAAACAGTGGAAAATCCCAATTTTAACTGAAACCCTAACCAAACACACCCCTAACCCTAATCCCAACTCTAAACATAACCCTTACCACATCCCTAACCCGAACATGCCCCTAACCCTAATCCCAACAACCCTCATCCCAACCACACCCCTAACCCCAACACACCCCTAACCCTAATCCCAACCCTAACTCCAACACACCCCTAACCCTAATCCCAACCGTAACCCTAACCACACCGCTAACCCTGACACACCCCTAACCCTAATTCCAACCATAAATGTAATTCAAACCCTAACCCTAACTTTAGCCCCAACCCTAACTTTAGCCCCAACCCTAACCCTAACTTTAACCCCAAACCTAACTGTAACCCTAACCCTAGCCCCAACCCTAACCCTAGCCCCAACCCTAACCCTAACCTTAGCCCCAACCCTAACCCTAATGGGAAAATGGAAATAAATACATTTTTAAAATTTTATAATTTTTTCCTAACTAAGTGGGTGATGAAGGGGGGTTTGATTTACTTTTATAGCGGGTTTTTTAGCGGATTTTTATGATTGGCAGCTGTCACACACTAAAAGACGCCTTTTATTGCAAAAAAGAGTTTTTGCGTCTCCACATTTTGAGAGCTATAATTTTTCCATATTTTGGTCCATGGAGTCATGCGAGGTCTTGTTTTTTGCGGGACGAGTTGAAGTTTTAATTGGTACCATTTTCGGGTACGTGACATTTTTTGATCGCTTTTTATTCCAATTTTTGTGAGGCAGAATGACCAAAAACCAGCTATTCATGAATTTCTTTTGGGGGAGGCGTTTATACCGTTCCGCGTTTGGTAAAATTGATGAAGCAGTTTTATTCTTCGGGTCAGAACGATTACATCAATACCTCATTTATATAATTTTTTATGTTTTGGCGCTTTTATACGATAAAAACTATTTTATAGAAAAAATACTTATTTTTGCAATCGCTTTATTCTGAGGACTATAACTTTTTTATTTTTTCGCTGATGATGCTTTGTGGCGGCTCGTTTTTTGCAGGACAAGATGATGTTTTCAGCGGTACCATGGTTATTTATATCCATATTTTGGATCGTGTGTTATTCCACTTTTTGTTCGGTGGTATGATAATAAAGTGTTGTTTTTTGTCTCTTTTTTTTTACGATGTTCACTGAAGGGGTTAACTACCAGGACAGTTTTATAGGTCAGGTCGTTATGGACGCGGCGATACTAAATATGTGTACTTTTATTGTTTTTTGTTTTCTTTTTTAGATAAAGAAATGTATTTATGGGAAAAATATACCGTATATATTTGTTTTTCTTTATTTAGGAATTTAATTTTTTTTTACATATGTGAACATTTTTTTTTTAACTTTACAAGATTGCCCCGGGAAGGGGGCATCATGTTATAGGATCAGATCGCTGATCTGACACTTTGCAGTGCACTGTGTCAGATCCGCGATCTGATGTGCACTGCTGGAGGCTTGCAGGTGCCTGTTCTGAGCAGGCGCTTGCAAGCCACCTCCCTACAGGACCTGGAAGCAGCCCCGTGACCATATTGGATCTGGGGCCTGCAGGGAGGAGGTAGGAGACCCTCGGAGCAACGCGATCACATCGCGTTGCTCCGAGGGTCTCAGGGAAGCACACACGGAGCCCCCTCCCTGCCCGATGCTTCCCTGTACCGCCGGAACACTGCGATAGTCAGCTCACACCCGGCCGATCCACTATGACGTACTATCCCGTCACTGGGATTTAAGTCCCAGGACACCTCAACGGGATAGTACATCATACGGGATTAAGGGGTTAATTTGCTCATTTTGACTTTCTACACAGCTAGTTCTTCTCTTTACCATTAGGTCTAGGACATCATGTGATTAAAAACAGACTAGCTGAATCTTTCTAAGCTCTATGTAGAAATAGGAAGTCTCTTTTTTTATCTCTGCATGAGTCATCATTAAAACTACAATTCTATATCACTGCAAACTCCCTAGCAGCCCAGCTCCATACCAGCTTCAAATCCTGCTCCAGCTGCTCTCCTCTTCCCTTTTAAATTGACTTTACAGTGAGCTAGAATTGTAGTTTTAATGATGACTCATACAGGGAAGTGAGACTACATGTTTCTACATAGAGCTTAGAATGATTCAAGCTGTTCTTAATCACATGATGTCATAGACCTAGTGAAAAAAGCAGAAGTAACTGGGTAGAAAGGAAAAATTAGCAATTGTAAGTGCACAGCACCATATAATATGATGAATGCCATATATTAAGAGGACAAAAATTTTGATGGGAGGGCTTCTTTAAATGGCGTTCACCACGTAGTAAATTAGTAACTTCTCACGCCAGCCGCCCCTTTCATTAAGACTTAACATAGTCTTAGGGTGTCAGTGGGCACAGCTTGATGTTCCTGGGGAACAGTGTAAAATCTGTACTAACACCCTTTACTCTTTTTTATTTTTCACACGCTGTTTATAATACTGTTGTCGCCAATCATGTCAGAGAGATCATTTGATCACCCATCAAGCCTAGTTTCCTTTTAAGAAAAATTGGAAAATATTCCTTGCTGAACCACAGAAGATGACAAGTGTAAGTTCAATGTCATACTCACAGACAAGTCCCATTTTATGCCATCATTGTGTAGGTCTTAAATGTGTCTTACCCTAGTTTTGGCATCGATTTTGGATCCTCGATCAAGAAGAAGTTTCACCATGTTACCATTGCCTCTCTTGGAAGCCACGTGTAAGGGAGTAATGTCATTCTAGGAGAAACAAGAGCACAAAATAATTTACGTATGTAAAGTCAAGTCAAGGTAAAGAATAACACATTTTTGAAAGGTAGTAAATTATCCAGACCCAGAACTGACAGTGTTAAACATTGGTCTGATGTTAGATCGCTAATCAGGAATCAGATCCTCAGCAGTAAAGCAATGATGGCAAACTTTAGGATATAAACTACGATTTTATTTATTTTTTAGATAAAATAGTACAAGGAAAACATTAGAAACTGTATAATATATCTTATTGGATACAAATTCTTCCCTAGACACTTATAAGTCACTTCTCTCCTGGACTGATCATTCTCAAAAACTGCTCAAATCTGTCTACAGATCTGTCTGCAGTGAGAGATCAAAGTTCACCAATTGATTATAAAACAAAAGCAGAAAGGTAGAAGGAGGGGACACGAAAGGTAATTGGTAAAAAGTGCTTGTATTGTACAATCCGGCCATTAAAATAATACAGTACATAGGTTATTCACATAACGTTGCATGAACTGTTCACCAAGGACAGACACAGAGGGTTATTAAGTGAATGGAGGTGTGTGAACAGATGATACTAGGGTCCTAATTTTTAAGAAAATTTTGTATGTGCAAAATGGGGATAATTAGATAAGTGAGGTTAGAAGATAGGCCAGAAATGCATTTTTAAGCCATGCTTAAAACTGTGGGTATTGGGAATTAATCGAATTGTCCTGGGTAGTGCATTCTAAAGAATTGCCGCAACACACAAGAATTCTTGGAGAAGGGAGTGGGAGGTTCAGATTACAGTATTATAAATGTTCGGCGCTGGCACCTGAACGCAGAACATGGACTTTCTGCTGATGTCCAGTGAAGTGCTCGGTGCAAGTTGGGGTGGTGTGGAGGGGAGAGAGACAGAGAGAGAGAGATTTTTCATTTCTTAGCAGTGCAAGCATGCATTATTTTCAATGGGGTTCAAGCTCTGTTACCTTAACCCAACTTTCTAAAAAGTGTGGGTCTGGTACCAGGACCCGAACTTACACTGTTGAGCCCATCCCTAGTCTTAGGTCACTGGCAGAAGACGGGCACGAGTAGAGTGATGGACTGAGATGACGGAGGAAATCTAGGGTTTGTGGATGAGAGTGATAAATATATATTGGACTCTGTAACAAAACGGCAACCAGTGCAACGACTGGCACAGGGTGGAGGCATCAGTGTAGCTGTTGGATAGGAATATGATACTGGCGGCTGCATTCAGGACGGATTGGAGAGGGGAGAGTTTAATAAGAGGGAGACCAATTAGTTACATTAATCTTGACGAATGTGAACAAGAGGAACAGTAACAGGCTTTGCAATTATTAACAAATTAATATCCATGTCAATGTGATTATGGGCAATGTTGTAATATAAGCATTACAGATAGATCCTGAAATCCTTTTGCATCTGCAGTTACACAACATACCGTACTCTCTGAACTATACACTATTCATGAATGTTTTATAAAGACAAATCAGCTGCAGTGCGGAATATTGTTGCACATTTCCTTTAGGTGCATTACTTCTGCTCTACTTATTGCATATTGTAGATTTTTCTCACCCAAACTGACCCAGAGTTTGGGAACTTAGATCCACACTTTGCTGTGTTGCCGTGACATGAATGTTAGTCTATTGCTGTTTCAAAAAGACCTTTTTTTTTTTTTACATCCTTTGAAAACTCCAATAAGCAAATGCTTGAATATTAAACAATTGCCATCAGCCTGGTACAATTTCTCCTTGATTAGCATTTTCTTTTTTAATCAAATATATTTAACAAACATAATAAACGAACTTACTCTTAAAAAAAAACAGAATTTGGGTCTAAAACAATGCAAAGCAGCTGTCATCCATAAGAAAGAAAAGCGTCCTATCTGTACAGTCCATAGGTATCTACCATGTAAGTCAATGTCCGACTCATGAAATAGCCTTGATATTGGCCAAAGCACAGATAACCATGTGTAGACAGCGGTTTCAGAGCTTCTTGCTCCTCGTCAGTACAGAGCAAGGTATTGTTTGACCTGGCTAGAATGCCAGGTCAAACAATAGGGGTGGAGCCGCATATTCATTACTGTAATAAGCGGCACCACGTGACCACTCATACGGGAGAAGGTGCGGCGAGGACAGGACGCTGCGAGGGAGCCGGGTGAGTATTTTAGTAACAGCGGGGGGACGCACAGGGGGTGGAAGGGGGATGGCAACAGGAATCTTTATTTTAAACACGAGGACAAAAAAAAAAAAAAGGATTTTTCATATCTGCTTTCCAGCGAACGCTGCTGGAGAGAAGATATGAATGGCCGCTTCAGCACCAGATGCAGGGGACAGCGCTTATCTCTAGAAATAATGCACAGCAGCTTAAAGACCCACCCCCAGAGAATCCTAGGAGGCCAAAATAGGCCTATAAAATAATATAGGGTTATAAAATATTTATCCATTTTCGATTACTTTATATTTTACTTGTATTCCACTATACATATTCTTTGTAATATTAGAGTTATATGGAGATGTGTCCTTTTATAGTTGCATATACCCTCATCATTGCACGGCCATTGTTACAGCTCCCAAGTGGGTCATCATTAATGTTGAATAGATTCTTATATAGCATATCCACCCAGTCAGGTAACAATGTCCTACACTCCAAAACTAATGATACCGAGAAGCAGATAAAATAGAAAACAATTTAAAAAAATAATAATTTAGGGCATTCTGAATTACCGTAAAGTGCCAAGTTTAGCATGGCCAAATATTGCATATGACAATAAGTTTCAGGCCCTTTTTATTTATGACTACCCCACAACCTTGAATATGATGTTTCACATTTTATTTCATTTTAGTTATCTTCATGAAAACAACATTAAGCATGGCTGGAAACTAAAAATAAGGCACAGTTCTCGTATTTGGAGTATTCTAGTGGTAAAAAAAAAAAATCCATTTATCAGTCAGCAAAGATAGATCAAGGTAAAACACTTAGGTCATATGTCAATCAGTAAAATGCTTCTATAGCATTACAGCAAACATGAGTCAGGTGATCGATAATGTATAACATAGGCTGACCAAAACGCTTTTATTTCACTAATCCCCGGGCTTTCTTTTCATAGCCCATGCTGTAACTGTCATGCAAGTGCCTTGTTCAGCAAAATCCCTATATGATCCATATAGCTATAGAGACAACACTTGCCCTGTCCCATTCACTGCTCTTACTCTTCTAGTTGTTATTGGTTTGGATATGATGTCTCTTAGCATCACCCCATAGTATAAATCATACATAAACCGTATTTTATTAATGAGTTTTCACCTCATCCTCAGTCCTTTCTAGAACTAGGCAAAAGCCTGTGACATCACTTTTTTGGCATCATCAGTACTAGCTAGACCTAATCAAGATTTAGTGACATCACTCTCTCCCAGTCACATTGGTTTTTGTTATCAGTCTTTCTTACACAGAACCAAAATTCACTGACATCACTCTCTTGTAGTAACATCACATTTTTGTCATCATTAAGCCTTAGAATCATAGAATATTAGAGTTGGAAGGGACCTCCTGGGTCGTCTGGTCCAACCCCCTACTCAATGAAGGATTCACTAAATCATCCCAGACAGATGTCTGTCCAGCCTCTGTTTGGAGACTTCCATTGGAGGAGCACTCACCACTAGGGTTGAGCGAAACGGGTCGAACATTTTCAAAAGTCGCCGACTTTTGGCTAAGTCGGGGTTTCATGAAACCCGATCCGACCCCTGTGCGGGGTCGGCCATGCGGTACGCGACTTTCGCGCCAAAGTCGCGTTTCAATGACGCGAAAAGCGCCATTTCTCAGCCAATGAAGGTAAACGCAGAGTGTGGGCAGCGTGATGACATAGGTCCTGGTCCCCACCATCTTAGAGAAGGGCATTGCAGTGATTGGCTTGCTGTCTGCGACGTCACAGGGGCTATAAAGAGGCGTTCCCGCCGACCGCCATCTTACTGCTGCTGATCTGAGCTTAGGGAGAGGTTGCTGCCGCTTTGTCAGAAGCAGGGATAGCGTTAGGCAGGGTCCATTAACCACAAAACCGCTTGTGCTGCAGCGATTTGCACTGTCCAACACCACCCTCGGTGTGCAGGGACAGTGGAATTTTTTTTTTTTTTTTTTTTCCCCTCAGCGCTGTAGCTCATTGGGCTGCCCTAGAAGGCTCCCTGATAGCTGCATTGCTGTGTGTACGCCGCTGTGCAAACCAACTGCTTTTTTCAAAGCACAAATCCTCTTGTTCCTTCCTTTCTGCACAGCTATCTTTTTTGTTTGTCCACACTTTTTATTTCATTTGTGCATCAGTCCACTCCTTATTGCTGCCTGCCATACCTGGCTGAGATTACTGCAGGCAGGGAGATAGTAGCTGCCTGCCATACCTGGCTGAGATTACTGCAGGCAGGGAGATAGTAATTGTAGGACATTCCCTGTTTTTTTTTTTTTTTTTTTTTTGGTGGGAGATTAAGATTGGCAATTTGGCATTTCTGCTAGAGTGCCATCCCTGTGTGTGCCATCTCTCTCACATAGTGGGCCATAGAAAGCCTTTTCATTTTTCTGTATTTTTTTTTGTGGGGTGTATAAATTCTCCCTGATAAAAATACAGTGGGAGATTAATATTGGCCTTTGGGCTTGTGTGCCAGTCCTGAGTGTGCCATCTCTCTCACAAATAGTGGGCCATAGAAAGCCTATTTTATTTTTTTTTGGGTTTTATAAATTCTCCCTGAAAAAAAGGGAGATTAATATTGGCCTCTGGGCTTCTGTGCCAGTCCTGAGCGTGCCATCTGTGCCAGTCCTGAGCGTCCCATCTCTCTCACAAATAGTGGGCCATAGAAAGCCTATTTAATTTTTTTTTTGGTTTTATAAATTTTCCCTGAAAAAAGGGAGATTAATATTGGCCTCTGGGCTTGTGTGCCAGTTGTGAGCGTGCCATCTGTGCCAGTCCTGAGCGTGCCATCTCTCTCACAAATAGTGGGCCATAGAAAGCCTATTTAATTTTTTTTTTGGTTTTATAAATTTTCCCTGAAAAAAGGGAGATTAATATTGGCCTCTGGGCTTGTGTGCCAGTTGTGAGCGTGCCATCTGTGCCAGTCCTGAGCGTGCCATCTCTCTCACAAATAGTGGGCCATAGAAAGCCTATTTAAATATTTTTTTGGTTTTATAAATTCTCCCAGAAAAAAAGGGAGATTAATATTGGCCTCTGGGCTTCTGTGCCAGTTGTGAGCGTGCCATCTGTGCCAGTCCTGAGCGTGCCATCTCTCTCACAAATAGTGGGCCATAGAAAGCCTATTTAAATATTTTTTTGGTTTTATAAATTCTCCCAGAAAAAAAGGGAGATTAATATTGGCCTCTGGGCTTCTGTGCCAGTCCTGAGCGTGCCATCTGTGCCAGTCCTGAGCGTCCCATCTCTCTCACAAATAGTGGGCCATAGAAAGCCTATTTTATTTTTTTTTTGGGTTTCAGAAATTCTCCCTGGAAAAAAAAAGGGAGATTAATATTGCCCTTTGGGCTTGTGTGCCAGTACTAAGCGTTCCATCTCTCTCTCTCTCTCAGTCAGTGGGCCATAGAACGCCTATTTTTGGTTTTATTTGTTTTCTAAATTCTCCCTGAAAAAATCATTTTATTTTATTTGGTTTCTAAATTCTTCCTGATAAAATCATATTTTTTTTATTATTTTTTTTTCTAAAGTCTCCCTGAAAAAAAAAAAAAAAAAAACAACCAAAAAAAACAGTGGGAGATTAATATTGGCCTTTCTGCTTGTGTGCCAGTCTTGACTCCTGGGTGCGTCATCTCTCAGTCAGTGGGCCATAGAACGCCTATTTTTGGTTTTATTTGTTTTCTAAATTCTCCCTGAAAAAATCATTTTATTTTATTTGGTTTCTAAATTCTTCCTGATAAAATCATATTTTTTTTATTATTTTTTTTTCTAAAGTCTCCCTGAAAAAAAAAAAAAAAAAAACAACCAAAAAAAACAGTGGGAGATTAATATTGGCCTTTCTGCTTGTGTGCCAGTCTTGACTCCTGGGTGCGTCATCTCTCAGTCAGTGGGCCATAGAACGCCTATTTTTGGTTTTATTTGTTTTCTAAATTCTCCCTGAAAAAATCATTTTATTTTATTTGGTTTCTAAATTCTTCCTGATAAAATCATATTTTTTTTATTATTTTTTTTTCTAAAGTCTCCCTGAAAAAAAAAAAAAAAAAAACAACCAAAAAAAACAGTGGGAGATTAATATTGGCCTTTCTGCTTGTGTGCCAGTCTTGACTCCTGGGTGTGCCATCTCTCTCTCTCTCTCTCTCCAATTGTGGTCCATAGAAAGCCTACATTTTTTTTCCTTGATTTGGGTTCCAAAATCTACCAGAGAAAATAACTCCATCAATCATTGGTAGAAAAATATTGGCCTCTGGGCTTGTGTGCCACTCCTGATTCCTGTGTGCGTCATCTCTCACTCAGTGGCCCATAGAAAGCATATAGTTTGTTACATTTGTTTTCTAAATTCTCCCTGCAAAAATCTATTTTTTTTTTTTGGGGGGGTTTCTAAAGTGTTCCTGAAAAAAATAAAAATAAAAAAAAAATAATAGTGTGACATTAATATTAACATTTGTGCTTCAGTGACAGTCCTGCGTGTGGGGCATCTCTCTAATTTGCAGCCACCAAAAAAAGAGTGTGTAACATTGGGCCTGATTTTCGCTGTGGTCTCACCAACCTGTAAAGGGGTAGCTAAATCATACTGAAGTTATAGCTCACCGTGTAAGTTGTGTGACTGCAACAAATAACGTTAGTTTGGTTACGTTTTTAAAACAATGAGGAAGTCTAGTGGAAGAGGTCGTGGCCGGGGGCGTTCATTGTCAGCTGGTAATGAGGGTAGTGGTAGTGGTGGAGCATCAGGTGGTCGTGGGGGAAAAAATATTGCACCTAAGTCTGGAGCTGTGGAGCCAGGTTCGTCGTCCGGCTACACAAGGCCTCGAACGCTCCCTTTTCTGGGATTAGGAAAACCGCTTTTAAAGCCGGAGCAGCAAGAGCAAGTTTTGGCTTATCTTGCTGACTCAGCCTCTAGCTCTTTTGCCTCATCTCGTGAAACTGGTAAAAGTAAAAGCAGCGCGTCGTTAGTGGATGTTCACGGTCAGGGACAAGTCACTTCCTTGTCCTCTTCAGCAAAAACAACAACAGAGAAGAATGCAGCAGGCGACACAACGGGTTACTCCATGGAGCTCTTTACACATACCGTCCCTGGCTTAGAAAGTGAAGCAGTTAACAGTCCATGCCCATTACAAATTGAATCTGACATGGAGTGCACTGACGCACAGCCACAGCCAGACTACTATGCTGGTCCTTTGACTCAGACCACAACATTGCCCTCGCAGGGTGCTGATCAAGAATCAGACCCTGATGAGACTATGTTGCCCCATCACGAACGCTATACCACCGAACGACACGGTGACACAGACGAAGTTGCGCAGGAGGTACAAGAAGAGTTATTAGATGACCCAGTTCTTGACCCCGATTGGCAGCCATTGGGGGAACAGGGTGCAGGCGGCAGCAGTTCTGAAGCAGAGGAGGAGGAGGGGCCGCAGCAGGCATCAACATCGCCACAGGTTCCATCTGCCGGGCCCGTATCTTGCCCAAAACGCGTGGCAAAGCCAAAACCTGGTGGAGGACAGCGTGGCCATCCGGTTAAAGCTCAGTCTGCAATGCCTGAAAAGGTATCCGATGCTAGAAAGAGTGCAGTCTGGCATTTTTTTAAACAACATCCAATTGATCAGCGCAAAGTCATCTGTCAAAAATGTTCTACTTCCTTAAGCAGAGGTCAGAATCTGAAAAGTCTCAATACTAGTTGCATGCATAGACATTTAACCACCATGCATTTGAAAGCTTGGACTAACTACCAAACGTCCCTTAAGGTTGTTGCACCCTCGGCCAATGAAGCTAGTCATCAACGCAACATCCCTTCCGGCAGTGTAGGACCACCATTTAGCGCACCACCTGCTGTATCTGTGCAGGTATCTTTGCCAGGCCAAAGCAGTCAGGGTCAGGGAATCACCAGTTTCGTAGTAGGAAACACTGCATCTAGGGCACCGGCGGCAACAATACCATCTCCCACCGTCTCTCAGTCTGCCATGTCCACCGGCACCCCCGCTAGTTCCACGATCTCCAGCTCTCCAGTCCAGCTCACCCTACATGAGACTATGGTTAGAAAAAGGAAATACTTAGCCTCGCATCCGCGTACACAGGGTTTGAACGCCCACATAGCTAGACTAATCTCGTTAGAGATGATGCCCTACCGGTTAGTTGAAAGCGAAGCTTTCAAAGACCTGATGGACTACGCTGTACCACGCTACGAGCTACCCAGTCGACACTTTTTTTCCAGAAAAGCCATCCCAGCCCTCCACCAGCATGTTAAAGAGCGCATCGTCCATGCACTCAGGCAATCTGTGAGCACAAAGGTGCACCTGACAACAGATGCATGGACCAGTAGGCATGGCCAGGGACGTTACGTGTCCATCACGGCACACTGGGTAAATGTGGTGGATTCAGGGTCCACAGGGGACAGCAAGTTTGGGACAGTTCTGCCTAGCCCACGGTCTAGTAAACAGTTGTCTGTAGCCGTTCGCACCCCCTCCTCCTCCTCCTCCTCGTCCTCCTGCAGAAGCAAGAGCTCGTCCACAGACCGCAGTCGCACAAACACTCCATCCGCACCTGCCACTGTTGCACACCAGGTCTCCCATTATGGGGCAGCTACTGGCATACGTCAGCAGGCTGTATTGGCTATGAAGTGTTTGGGCGACAATAGACACACCGCGGAAGTTCTGTCCGAGTTCTTGCAGCAAGAAACGCAGTCGTGGCTGGGCACTGTAGATCTTGAGGCAGGCAAGGTAGTGAGTGATAACGGAAGGAATTTCATGGCTGCCATCTCCCTTTCCCAACTGAAACACATTCCTTGCCTGGCTCACACCTTAAACCTGGTGGTGCAGTGCTTCCTGAAAAGTTATCCGGGGTTATCCGACCTGCTCCTCAAAGTGCGTGGACTTTGCGCACATATCCGCCGTTCGCCTGTACACTCCAGCCGTATGCAGACCTATCAGCGTTCTTTGAACCTTCCCCAGCATCGCCTAATCATAGACGTTGCAACAAGGTGGAACTCAACACTGCACATGCTTCAGAGACTGTGCGAACAGAGGCGGGCTGTTATGTTTTTGTGGGAGGATACACATACACGGGCAGGCAGTAGGATGGCAGACATGGAGTTGTCAGGTGTGCAGTGGTCGAAGATTCAAGACATGTGTCAAGTCCTTCAGTGTTTTGAGGAATGCACACGGCTGGTTAGTGCAGACAACGCCATAATAAGCATGAGCATCCCCCTAATGCGTCTGCTGATGCAAAGTTTGACGCACATAAAGGATCAGGCGTCTGCACCAGAGGAAGAGGAAAGCCTTGATGACAGTCAGCGATTGTCTGGTCAGGGCAGTGTACATGACGAGGTACCGGGCGAAGAGGAGGTGGAGGATGAGGAGGATGATGGGGATGAGTATATTTTTAATGAGGAAGCTTTCCCGGGGGCACGGGAAATTGGTGGCGTGGCAAGGCCGGGTTCTGGTTTTTTGAGGGACACAAGTGACGTAGATTTGCCTGCAACTGCCCCTCAACCAAGCACAACCGCAGATTTGACAACGGGAACTTTGGCCCACATGGCGGATTATGCCTTGCGTATCCTCAAAAGGGACACACGCATTACAAAAATGATGAACGATGACGATTACTGGTTGGCCTGCCTCCTTGATCCTCGCTATAAAGGCAAATTGCAAAATATTATGCCACATGAGAACTTGGAACTAATATTAGCAACAAAACAATCAACTCTTGTTGACCGTTTGCTTCTGGCATTCCCTGCACACAGCGCCCGTGATCGTTCTCACACGAGCTCCAGGGGCCAGCAGACCAGAGGTGTTAGAGGGGCAGAAATCAGAAGTGGCGTTGGACAGAGGGGTTTTCTGACCAGGTTGTGGAGTGATTTTTCTATGACCGCAGACAGGACAGGTACTGCAGCATCAATTCAAAGTGACAGGAGACAACATTTGTCCAGTATGGTTACAAACTATTTTTCATCCCTTATCGACGTTCTCCCTCAACCGTCATTCCCATTTGATTACTGGGCATCCAAATTAGACACCTGGCCAGAATTGGCAGAATATGCATTGCAGGAGCTTGCTTGCCCGGCAGCTAGTGTCCTATCAGAAAGAGTATTCAGTGCTGCAGGTTCAATACTAACAGAAAAAAGGACTCGTCTGGCTACCCAAAATGTAGATGATCTAACCTTCATTAAAATGAACCACAACTGGATTTCAAAATCTTTTGCCCCACCCTGCCCGGCTGACACCTAGCTTTCCTATGAAAAGGTCTTGCCTGTGGACTATTCTGAATGACTTTTCCAATCTCGTAATTTTCTTCACCTGATTGTCCAGCATACGACATGTTTCCACCTCACGAAATGGCCAAACTCCCCACACGGGGCCGTGCTATCGCCACTTTGCGCTTGGACCCTTGAGAGTGCTGTTTGTCTGAAGAGGTGGGTGTGGCCGCTTTTGGTCGACGGCACTGCCACTGGGTCCCTCATAGTACAATAAAGTGTCTCTGGCGGTGGTGGTGCGCACCCAACGTCAGACACACCGTTGTAATATGAGGGGCCCTGTGCCTGTACCGCCGGCCACAAGACAGTTCCCCCCCCCAGCTCAAACAGTGCTCTACCACTAGCAAAATTATCTCTCACAGCTTCACCAATGTGTAGTCTAGCCGCTGACATCCTTCAATGCCTGGCACTGACAATACCATTGTTTTGACATTTTTGTTATGTTAGGCCTTCGAAGCCTGTCTGCGGTCCCTTCTTTCTACAACTACTACACTGACCAGGCCACTGCTGGCCGTGTTACCCTGGAACCAATTTAAAAGTGCCTACAGTCAGCCCAATTTTGTTATGTTAGGCCTTCGAAGACTGTCTGCCGTCACTCCTTCCACTAGACTTCCACTGACCATACACTGCTGCCCATGTACCCCTGGAACCAATTTAAAGTGCCTACAGCCAGCCCAATTTTGTTATGTTAGGCCTTCGAAGCCTGTCTGCGGTCACTCCTTCCACTAGACTTCCACTGACCAGACCACTGCTGCCCGTGTACCCCTGGAACCAATTTAAAAGTGCCTACAGCCATGTGTTATTATTTTAGGCCTTCGATGCCTGTCTGCGGTCACTCCTTCCACTAGGCCTCCACTGACCACACCACTGCTGTCCGTGTACCCCTGGAACCAATTTAAAATTGCCTACAGCCATGTGTTATTATTTTAGGCCTTCGATGCCTGTCTGCGGTCACTCCTTCCACTAGGCCTCCACTGACCACACCACTGCTGTCCGTGTACCCCTGGAACCAATTTAAAATTGCCTACAGCCATGTGTTATTATTTTAGGCCTTCGATGCCTGTCTGCGGTCCATTCTTTCAACTACTACTACACTGACCAGGGCACTGCTGGCCGTGTACCCCTGGAACCAATTTAAAATTGCCTACAGCCAGCCCAATTATTTTATTTTAGGCCTTCGATGCCTGTCTGCGGTCCATTCTTTCAACTACTACTACACTGACCAGGTCACTGCTGCCCGTGTACCCCTGGAACCAATTTAAAATTGCCTACAGCCATGTGTTATTATTTTAGGCCTTCGATGCCTGTCTGCGGTCACTCCTTCCACTAGGCCTCCACTGACCACACCACTGCTGTCCGTGTACCCCTGGAACCAATTTAAAATTGCCTACAGCCATGTGTTATTATTTTAGGCCTTCGATGCCTGTCTGCGGTCACTCCTTCCACTAGGCCTCCACTGACCACACCACTGCTGTCCGTGTACCCCTGGAACCAATTTAAAATTGCCTACAGCCATGTGTTATTATTTTAGGCCTTCGATGCCTGTCTGCGGTCACTCCTTCCACTAGGCCTCCACTGACCACACCACTGCTGTCCGTGTACCCCTGGAACCAATTTAAAATTGCCTACAGCCATGTGTTATTATTTTAGGCCTTCGATGCCTGTCTGCGGTCACTCCTTCCACTAGACTTCCACTGACCAGACCACTGCTGCCCGTGTACCCCTGGAACCAATTTAAAAGTGCCTACAGCCAGCCCAAGTTTGTTATGTTAGGCCTTCGATGCCTGTCTGCGGTCACTCCTTCCACTAGGCCTCCACTGACCACACCACTGCTGTCCGTGTACCCCTGGAACCAATTTAAAATTGCCTACAGCCATGTGTTATTATTTTAGGCCTTCGATGCCTGTCTGCGGTCACTCCTTCCACTAGGCCTCCACTGACCACACCACTGCTGTCCGTGTACCCCTGGAACCAATTTAAAATTGCCTACAGCCATGTGTTATTATTTTAGGCCTTCGATGCCTGTCTGCGGTCCATTCTTTCAACTACTACTACACTGACCAGGGCACTGCTGGCCGTGTACCCCTGGAACCAATTTAAAATTGCCTACAGCCAGCCCAATTTTTTTATTTTAGGCCTTCGATGCCTGTCTGCGGTCCATTCTTTCAACTACTACTACACTGACCAGGTCACTGCTGCCCGTGTACCCCTGGAACCAATTTAAAATTGCCTACAGCCATGTGTTATTATTTTAGGCCTTCGATGCCTGTCTGCGGTCACTCCTTCCACTAGGCCTCCACTGACCACACCACTGCTGTCCGTGTACCCCTGGAACCAATTTAAAATTGCCTACAGCCATGTGTTATTATTTTAGGCCTTCGATGCCTGTCTGCGGTCACTCCTTCCACTAGGCCTCCACTGACCACACCACTGCTGTCCGTGTACCCCTGGAACCAATTTAAAATTGCCTACAGCCATGTGTTATTATTTTAGGCCTTCGATGCCTGTCTGCGGTCCATTCTTTCAACTACTACTACACTGACCAGGGCACTGCTGGCCGTGTACCCCTGGAACCAATTTAAAATTGCCTACAGCCAGCCCAATTTTTTTATTTTAGGCCTTCGATGCCTGTCTGCGGTCCATTCTTTCAACTACTACTACACTGACCAGGTCACTGCTGCCCGTGTACCCCTGGAACCAATTTAAAATTGCCTACAGCCATGTGTTATTATTTTAGGCCTTCGATGCCTGTCTGCGGTCACTCCTTCCACTAGGCCTCCACTGACCACACCACTGCTGTCCGTGTACCCCTGGAACCAATTTAAAATTGCCTACAGCCATGTGTTATTATTTTAGGCCTTCGATGCCTGTCTGCGGTCCATTCTTTCAACTACTACTACACTGACCAGGGCACTGCTGGCCGTGTACCCCTGGAACCAATTTAAAATTGCCTACAGCCAGCCCAATTTTTTTATTTTAGGCCTTCGATGCCTGTCTGCGGTCCATTCTTTCAACTACTACTACACTGACCAGGTCACTGCTGCCCGTGTACCCCTGGAACCAATTTAAAATTGCCTACAGCCATGTGTTATTATTTTAGGCCTTCGATGCCTGTCTGCGGTCACTCCTTCCACTAGGCCTCCACTGACCACACCACTGCTGTCCGTGTACCCCTGGAACCAATTTAAAATTGCCTACAGCCATGTGTTATTATTTTAGGCCTTCGATGCCTGTCTGCGGTCACTCCTTCCACTAGGCCTCCACTGACCACACCACTGCTGTCCGTGTACCCCTGGAACCAATTTAAAATTGCCTACAGCCATGTGTTATTATTTTAGGCCTTCGATGCCTGTCTGCGGTCACTCCTTCCACTAGACTTCCACTGACCAGACCACTGCTGCCCGTGTACCCCTGGAACCAATTTAAAAGTGCCTACAGCCAGCCCAAGTTTGTTATGTTAGGCCTTCGATGCCTGTCTGCGGTCACTCCTTCCACTAGGCCTCCACTGACCACACCACTGCTGTCCGTGTACCCCTGGAACCAATTTAAAATTGCCTACAGCCATGTGTTATTATTTTAGGCCTTCGATGCCTGTCTGCGGTCACTCCTTCCACTAGGCCTCCACTGACCACACCACTGCTGTCCGTGTACCCCTGGAACCAATTTAAAATTGCCTACAGCCATGTGTTATTATTTTAGGCCTTCGATGCCTGTCTGCGGTCCATTCTTTCAACTACTACTACACTGACCAGGGCACTGCTGGCCGTGTACCCCTGGAACCAATTTAAAATTGCCTACAGCCAGCCCAATTTTTTTATTTTAGGCCTTCGATGCCTGTCTGCGGTCCATTCTTTCAACTACTACTACACTGACCAGGTCACTGCTGCCCGTGTACCCCTGGAACCAATTTAAAATTGCCTACAGCCATGTGTTATTATTTTAGGCCTTCGATGCCTGTCTGCGGTCACTCCTTCCACTAGGCCTCCACTGACCACACCACTGCTGTCCGTGTACCCCTGGAACCAATTTAAAATTGCCTACAGCCATGTGTTATTATTTTAGGCCTTCGATGCCTGTCTGCGGTCACTCCTTCCACTAGGCCTCCACTGACCACACCACTGCTGTCCGTGTACCCCTGGAACCAATTTAAAATTGCCTACAGCCATGTGTTATTATTTTAGGCCTTCGATGCCTGTCTGCGGTCCATTCTTTCAACTACTACTACACTGACCAGGGCACTGCTGGCCGTGTACCCCTGGAACCAATTTAAAATTGCCTACAGCCAGCCCAATTTTTTTATTTTAGGCCTTCGATGCCTGTCTGCGGTCCATTCTTTCAACTACTACTACACTGACCAGGTCACTGCTGCCCGTGTACCCCTGGAACCAATTTAAAATTGCCTACAGCCATGTGTTATTATTTTAGGCCTTCGATGCCTGTCTGCGGTCACTCCTTCCACTAGGCCTCCACTGACCACACCACTGCTGTCCGTGTACCCCTGGAACCAATTTAAAATTGCCTACAGCCATGTGTTATTATTTTAGGCCTTCGATGCCTGTCTGCGGTCACTCCTTCCACTAGGCCTCCACTGACCACACCACTGCTGTCCGTGTACCCCTGGAACCAATTTAAAATTGCCTACAGCCATGTGTTATTATTTTAGGCCTTCGATGCCTGTCTGCGGTCACTCCTTCCACTAGACTTCCACTGACCAGACCACTGCTGCCCGTGTACCCCTGGAACCAATTTAAAAGTGCCTACAGCCAGCCCAAGTTTGTTATGTTAGGCCTTCGATGCCTGTCTGCGGTCACTCCTTCCACTAGGCCTCCACTGACCACACCACTGCTGTCCGTGTACCCCTGGAACCAATTTAAAATTGCCTACAGCCATGTGTTATTATTTTAGGCCTTCGATGCCTGTCTGCGGTCCATTCTTTCAACTACTACTACACTGACCAGGGCACTGCTGGCCGTGTACCCCTGGAACCAACATCAGAAAATATAAAAATAAGTATTTTGCTTATAAAAAAGAAAATACTGGTGAGATATCAAATGCAGACATTTTAACATTAAAAACAAACACACAACTCTAATCTGGTACAGTACTAAAAATGGCCACCAGCTACAATTACTTTCTCCTGCAAGTAGTTAACTGAAAGTTTTTTTAAATTGAAAACACACATATGGCATCCACCGAGTGTTGTCCTGTCGCGTCTTCTTTATATTATTGCCGAGAAGATGCAAAATAATGAAAATAATAAAATCATTAATTACCAAAATAATAGAGAAAGTCAACACCACATTGCAAATAAACATTCATTCCAAATAAAGAAGCAGGGCGCGTCCGAGGGTGAGTATATACCTAATAAGAATATAATCACCCTCGGACGCGCAATGCTTATTTCCAACAGCCTTCCTTCCTAAGAATCAGCCCTTCCGTCGTGTAGAGAGACGTTGTGTTACACTCCAAGGTGTTCCCCAGGTTGCCTTTCCTGAGCTTCGATCTTCCGGCTCTCGTTTAGTAGTTCTTGGAAACTACTCTGCATTAGGCCTTCAAATTGGGTATGGGGTGTAGAGAGATGGTGTGTTCCACTCCAAGGTGTTCCCCAGGTTGCCTTTCCTGAGCTTCGATCTTCCGGCTCTCGTTTAGTAGTTGTTGGAAACTACGCTGCATTAGGCCTTCAAATTGGGTATGGGGTGTAGCGAGAGGGTGTGTTACACTCCAAGGTGTTCCCCAGGTTGCCTTTCCTGAGCTTCGATCTTCCGGCTCTCGTTTAGTAGTTCTTGGAAACTACACTGCATTAGGCCTTCAAATTGGGTATGGGGTGTAGAGAGAGGGTGTGTTACACTCTAAGGTGTTCCCCAGGTTTCCTTGCCATTGCTTCGGTCTTCCGACTCTCGTTTAGTAGTTGTAGAAAAGTACACTGCATTAGGCCATACAAAATGGGTATGGGGTGGAGAGAGATGGTGTGTTACACTCCAAGGTGTTCCCCAGGTTGCCTTTCCTGAGCTTCTATCTTCAGGCTCTCATTAAATTGTGGTTAAATGGAACAACTGCATTTGGCGTACTAGTTGGTTTGGGGCCTACTATCGGTGTCTGCCACTCCTTGCTGTTCTCCTCCACTGAACAAAGCTGTGCCGCCTGTTTACTACGGTTGCCAATTTTGAACTGCATTTCGACTACTTACTGATTTGGCCCTACTCTCTGTGTCAGCCTCTCATTCCAGTTGTCCTCCACTGCAATGCCCCCTGGTTATTCCTGTGTTACCAATTTTGAACTGCATTTAGCCCACTTTCTTCTTTGGGCCTATATCTGTGTTTCCACTTCATCGTGCCCATTGCCCAGCCAGTGATAGATGAGTCTGCTGGTACATTGACCCATAACGCAACATTCCCCGTGCACGCTACACAACAACATTGTGACCCTGCTGAAAGTCAGGTTGCTCTTCCCGCATACCATACCACCTTACACGGGGACAAAGAGGAAGGTGCAGATGAAAGTGCAGGTTCCTTCATCAGGTGGGGGGAGGAATACTAGTTGGCGACGTCACTGGCACAGGGCCTCTCATAGTACGCAAAAGTGTTGCTGCCGGTGGGAGGCGCCCCCGCCGTGCAAACACACCGCTGTACTTTGAGGGGCCCTGTGCCAGTGCCAATGCCAACGAGTGGGCCCCCCCTGCTTGCTCAGGTTCACAGCACTTGCAAAGTTGAAATACTTACCTCTCCCTGCTCCACTGCCGTGACGTGGTCCAGATTTCCTGGGCCCACTAATTACTTGAACCAGCCCTACCCCCCACAACTTTAGCCAAATGACCCCCAATTTCAAATGCCTTCCAATTATTATAAGGTAAATTACGCTTGACAAGCTTCATTAAGAAGAATGGATGGTTTTGACATTAAAATGGCCACTCTAGGTGTTTTCCTGGCCCCCACTCACTGCCGACTATGCTGCCCCATTGACTTGCATTGGGTTTCGTGTTTCGGTCGATCCCGACTTTACGTCATAATCGGCCGATTTCACTCGACCCGACTTTGGACATAGTCGGGTTTCGCAAAACCCGGCTCGACTCTAAAAAGGTCAAGGTCGCTCAACTCTACTCACCACCTCTTGTGGCAGCCTTTTCCAGACCCAACCTTCCTGGACCCAACCAAGATTCACTGACATCACTATCTTCTAGTAACATCACATTTTTGTCATCATTAAGCCTTAGGGTACCGTCACACAGTGGCATTTTGATCGCTACGACGGTACGATTCGTAACGTTCCAGCGATATCCTTACGATCTCGCTGTGTCTGACACGCTCCTGCGATCAGGAACCCCGCTGAGAATCGTACGTCGTAGCAGATCGTTTGAAACTTTCTTTCATCACTGGATCTCCCGCTGACATCGCTGAATCGGCGTGTGTGACGCCAATTCAGCGATGTCTTCACTGGTAACCAGGGTAAACATCAAGTTACTAAGCGCAGGGCCGCGCTTAGTAACCCGATGTTTGCCCTGGTTACCAGCGTAAACGTAAGAAAAACAAACACTACATACTTACCTTCAGCTGTCTCTCCCCGGCGCTCTGCTTCTCTGCACTCCTCCTGCATCCTGTGTCAGCGCCAGCCAGCTGGAAAGCAGAGCGGTGACGTCACCGCTCTGCTTTCCGGCCACTGTGCTCACAGTCAGTGCAGGAAAGCAGAGCGTCGGGGACAGACAGCGGTAGGTAAGTATGTATTGTTTGTTTTTTTTTACTTTTACGATGGTAACCAGGGTAAACATCGGGTTACTAAGCGCGGCCCTGCGCTTAGTAACCCGATGTTTACCCTGGTTACCAGGGGACTTCGGGATCGTTGGTCACTGGAGAGCTGTCTGTGTGACAGCTCTCCAGCGACCAAACAGCGACGCTGCAGCGATCAACATCGTTGTCGTATCGCTGCAGCATCGTTTCAGTGTGACCGTACCCTTAGAATCATAGAATGTTAGAGTTGGAAGGGACTTCCTGGGTCGTCTGGTCCAATGAAGGATTCACTAAACCATCTCAGACAGATGTCTGTCCAGCCTCTGTTTGAATACGTCCATTGAAGGAGAACTCACCACGTCTCATGGCAGCCTGCTTCAGACCCAACCTTCCTGGACCCAACCAAGATCCAATGACATCATTCTCTTTCCCAGACAGTTACATCATACTCTTTCCCTTTCTTTTTGTCATCGTCAGTAATACCTAGAACTACCCAAGATCCTGTGATATCACTCTTTTCCAGTGACATTACCTTTCTGCTGAGATAATCGTCATTAGATATGGGTTAACCTTATGTTTCATAAATGATCGAATAAGGAAATTGCCGTAATTTACAATTAATTTAGGCCCAGATTATTGACTTACTCTGGCAGTGAAGTCTACAGCTGCTCCCCGACTTATGAGCAAGGTTGCGACATTAATGTTCCCATAGTGTGCGGCAATGTGGAGGGGTGTAAAGCCACTCTGGAAAGACCAAACAAGAGCAATGAAAATTTTATGGATTGGTCAACGATAGCAATATTAATTCACATAATTAATATCAAAAGCAAAGGCAATAACATTCTAAACCTATTGGCACACATAAAACATTAGCAGTAACCAGACCAATATTCTTGCTTCTGCTGCATTTGACTTATAGTTCAACAGTTTAAGCTGTCGACATTACTCACGGCCCGTTTTATCATCCGTAATCCTTCCGTAGCCCAGAACAGATTACATATTTAATTTTATTTTTTTATAGTTAAATACAAGTACATTTAATGTTGCCCATAGTATATGTGAGTCACTGCAATCTTTGAGCATAGGTATAATTTTTCTGCATGTTCTGGACACACAGGAGCAGACACCAGCATATCAGAGGATTCTCTAATGGGCTCATGCTTGACCCTAAAGGTCCAGCAGAAGAAAATTCCCTTTTGGAGAAAAGGTCCCCATGCACATTAGGCTAATGTCGTCCAATCTCACAAATATCGACAAGTTTGGCCACGATCTAATATGTATGGGGGCACCTGCCAACTGATCATCGGGAAGATATCAATCAGTCAAGTCCTATTTCAGACTGCAAATCGCATTTCTCACCCGGAGATAAGCCACTAGCCGACACGCCAACTGATGGCTTTCAAATGGAGTACACAGGAGCTCTCGGGCAAATGGTTGCTCCTCTGAATGGGAGAGCTGACTGAGATGGCGGTCAGTCGAACGCTGCCTCTAATCTGTATGGGGGCCTTTAGTGATGGAGACAATCAGATGCTTCCTACGAGGAACTGTACTCTATGTTTTTTACTTTCAACTAATGTATTCGATTTTTTTGTAAAGATGACAACAAAGTTCACAATGTGACTAGAAGTAGACATGGACATGCTCTGTGCGAATGGAGGGAGGGTGCTCAGAACAATTTCCCCTTGTTAGCCCAATGAACCCCAGTTCAACACTGCGTGACCAAGACTGATTTACTATTTCTATGTAATAGGTTCCTATTCAAACATTCTAAACTTTATTTCACATCTATTAACCTCTATTTATCTTGAAAACTAATATAGGAATTAAGAATGCGGTGCTAATAAATATACAAATATCATAATTGTGAATGTGAACGTTCTTCAACGAGCGTTGTAGCATATATGATGTCCACACATGGTGTTTGTCTACGTGGATGGAATACATACATTTATGCATATACTTCATGCCATGATCGTCCCATGATCTCCAAAATCAAAACCAGATAATTACATTATATGAGTGTCATACTCCCTACATGTTCACTTTTAGTGTGTCCTTACATTGATGATCTCTAACCTGTGCAGCCACCATGAAGTGCATGTGCAACCACAGATGGAGACCCATAGGTTTGAGGCCATCGCCTTTTATGAGAAAAACGACGGAAATCCAAACCAAATGCATACTCTAATGTTTCCTTATGGATTGGCTTTTGCTTAGAACACGAGATCACTGTATAATCGACCATTTACGCTATGGGATCTAGACTTTGCCAACTAATAACATGCAAACAGTCTTCAATTCATCCTTCAAACAATGTCTCTAATAAACTAGATGCAATTTGTAAAGAGGTAGCAAACATTTCAGCCATGCTAGCCGGTAAAGGGCTTCATAAGTGAGGGTCTGCCAAATTCTGGCAGAGATTGCTGGTTTGCTGACACCAGGTAAGTGCAAGTGTCATGCAGAAAAGCCTACTAGAAAAAACAGTCTAGGAAGCAGTGTTTGAGGACTGTCTGCAGCTCAGGACCAAGGCAATAAAATATTTACGAGGACGTCCCAAGCATTATGTGACATGCTGATAATTTGTTTCTCTGTTCCGGTTCTTTACTGCAGGCAGCCCCGTTTACAGTATTGCCTCCTATTGCACATGCTACCTTATAGTCTAAAGCAAATCAATACTACATAGGAGGCAACACAAAGAAGAGAAGGAGAAAGCAGCAGCAGTGCTAAGGTATGAGCAAGTGACTGCGTGTACATATATACCTCGGTTGTCCTATTCACCATCACCTATGTTTACACATTGGGAAGCAAAGAAGGGGAAAAGAATGAATGGTTAGTCCACCAGTGATGATATGGATGACATAGACTAATGGTCATATTATGGGATGTGGGTGACCACACGACAGGCAAAGAAGGGGAGTTACATCTTACAGATAAGTGTGAGCGTGGAATTCTGCATGCCTTATCATGCATGTTAGACAAAAAATTACGTGACCCTCAACAAATTATTAGGGTGTGACATTATACTGGATTACTAAAAAATATACAGAATTTTAGCACGTCTTATAGGATTGGCAATATCTAAAAAGAAATACATAATTTACTGATTGCGTTATTATGAGTTTGCAAAAATGGGTCATGTAAGATAACAGATTACAGCACAAAGCTAAGGTGACCCCCTGAGCGCAAAACTGCACCCATGTTGAGTTTGGAGTCGGCTCGTGTAGACGTTGTCTACATTAAAAAATCTAAATCTCAATTTTTTTTTTCTCAGAGTAATGGGACAGTCTGATGACCATGCTGGCTCAAATCTAGTCAATGCAGTGAGAAACTAATGGTATAGTAGCTTTGTGATAGATTAAAGAGAACCTGTCAGCAGGTTTTTGCTACCTCATCTGAAAGCAGCATAATGTAGGAAAAGAGACCCCGATTCCAGCGATGTGTCACTTAATTTATTGGGTGCAGCAGTTGTGACACAATCAGAGTTTATAGATGCAGCATATTGCAAAGATCAGAAAGCTGCCCCCGCCCACATCACAGTTTTCTGCGTACATTGTCTATAGACAGTGAGCTGCTAATCACAGGAGTGATAATGCCCTAAATGCGTTAAAATCATCAATGTGTTGAAACAACAGCACACAGCCTAATAAGTGATACATCGCTGAGTTCAGTAGTTTAACCTTAACAGCATGCTGTTCTCAGGTTACATAGCAAAAACCTGCTGACATATTCCCTTTAAGGTCTGTAGTGTTTCCTAGGCACAATATTATGTGGTGATCCCCCATTTATTAAGAAATAAGAATAACTAAAAAGCAAGTTATAGGTCAAAACTACAGTATTACTGCAGTACTATATGATGCAAAAATTAACAATGCCATATGTCTCGTAAGGCTGCCATATAGTGGACCTATATTAGTGCGATATTGTGACTAAATACTGCAAAATTTCTAAATAAACAAGTAAGTTTACTTTGATGCTGCAGGGGTGTGTAACGGACCTAGCAATGACCTATTCTCTGACTCCTCCTTTTTGTCTTTTCTATAACCCGACCTCCCAGACACTGGAACTCTGACATAATCTTCCCTTATAAGCTCGAAAACGACGAACAACCCATGAAAATAATTCTTGACTTCTTTTTGATTGAAACTAAGGGGAGATGCAGTGATGTACTACTGGCACTACTGTGTGTTGGCCGAGGTTCCTCTATGGCTACGTTCACATTTGCGTTGTTGGGCGCAGCCCCTATCTTTAACATGGGGGGGCGCATATGAGTTGTAATGCGTTTTACGACACATGCGTCATATTGACGCACAAGACAGGGCGCAGAGGACGCTACTTGTAGCGTTTTCCCTGCGCCGAAATTCCTGATCTTTACGATTTTATGACAACAAATGCGTCGCAAAATGCTGCGTTGTGTACATGCGTTGTTGGTTGCGTCGCCGACGCTGCGCCCAACAACGCAAATGTGAACATAGCCTAACCAGTAGGTCAATGCCAAGTAGCATACCTTTAATGTATGAACTTATACTTCTACAGGCATAGGTTATATACATGTTAGGGTTACTGATGTATAAAGTACTAACGCTAGCCTAGCTCGGGTTCTATAGGTTCCGGGAGTTGTAGTCGGCTGAGGTTTTCTCTAGCCCCACTACAGATAGCCTTGTCTGCAAGTCCTTGTCTGGTCACGTCCATTGTGCTTCTGTTCTATAATTACATGCGAGCCTCCTATAATAAAGTTTTCGCATCTGAGTGGCAGAGACATTCCTGTGAGCAGAATGTGTTGGCACATGCACTGCATAAATTAAAAGTAGATAATAAGAAATAAACTTAACTGGCAACTTAAAGCTGTGCCCATAAATTTCCAGAAAGGAATGACTAAATAAACAAAACTAGATGTTGGGGAGACAGAAGATTAATAGAAGGAAGGGCTTGCGGTGCAACTTGGGGAGATGCTTTGCTGGTAGACATTTGACTGCATTATAACATGCATTAAATTGTCTATTACATCCAAATAGAACAGACGAACCTTGGATTCCACATCGGCGTTGTGGTCATTCTGCAAGAGAAGAGCCGCTGCTTTCGTGTCGTCCTTCCGGGCAGCAATGTGGAGAGCTGGCAGGCGGACTTTTCCTTTAGTGTCATTTTCAAGAAGAAGAGAAACCACTTGGTCATGACCTTGCTGAAGGGCAACTGCCAGAGGCGTGAACCCATCCTGAGAAGGCAAATGGGGTGATTTCAATTTATTTCAACTGTTTCAGAAGAAGATAACTGAATAGCAATTGGCGGTGGAGATGTAAATGAGAGACAGCTATAAGGGGGTCTATAACCTAAACCTAAGGAAGAAACAGATTCCTGTCCCCATCATTCATTAAGGGGTTTCCCAAGACTTTCAACATTGGAGCAAATAACAATTGTTTAGTTTATTCACTATAGCCAAAGTGCTCCCGTTTTGGTAATTATCCATAGATCATATGACTATCATTGTACGCTTTGACTTTTTCAGAGATACCCGTATAATCAGTCTCATAACCCTGTTTCTGATATTCTACCCCCAAGATATAGAATGTCAAAAATAACGTGGCATTCCTGTGGTTGTATTGAGTTTCCCTAATTGTTCAGGTGTGGTCTCAGCTCAAAGTAGCCGGTTTTGCAATGCGTAGTGGAAACAACATTTTTTGGGAGTCAACAGCTGGGCAGTAGTTAGAGGAAGGAGGTCAGAGCGTACTATTCACTGTATAAAACTGTATAAAATGGTCCAATAACAGCATCATGGTAGTAGACAATTGGCACAGGGACCCAGAACCATGATATTACCAAGACATAAAAAACAACTGTTCAGGAACCATTAGCCCAAGTGTAACACGTACCTCTGTAGCAAGACTTTGACTTGCTGCATTGTCTAGCAAAAATTTCACAACTTCCAAGTGGTTTTCCTGTGCTGCCATATACAGTGGCGTGAATCCATTCTAAAAGGAAAAAATTATAATACAAAAATAAATACATTTGCAGTTGAAGCCAGGATATTTTGTAAAATTTTTACTTCTCCACTGTAAGGAAGCATCTCTTCAACATAAACATTCCCTAAGGGCAGTGGTTCCCATCCTTTCTATGATTGGAATTTGGAAATTTATGAAATTTTTTTTTATTCTGCCCTTCCAAGTTTTTTTTTTTATGTAGGGATGCATAAGTATTCTATCTAGTTAAGAATTAGTTAACTGCTTTGTCCGCCACCATGCCAAGCATCCTGAGACTGAAATACTTGTGCTATCTCTACTCGTGTTGTGTTCTTGGGACCTACTGGTCATGATCCAGAGAAATGTGGTTGGGCATTCCTGCAGTAGATATAAGAAAACCACCACAAAAATCACGGACTGTTCAGAAATTTAGAAACCTTGATGAAAAATGTCATCCAACGTTTCAAATACAAGTTATCATATGGTAGACTTAATACGATAGAAATGACAATAAGCATTAAAATTACTGTAATAATTCCTAATTAATCATTCTATTGTTTTACTTACGGTATATTTAAATACCACGCGACAATTTCCTCATCCCCTCTTGCCATAAAACTTCATTTTTTCCAAGGACATTTACTTTTACCTTCACCAAACTAGCTCCGATTCATAAAGCATTGAAGCTTGTGTGCAGCCTACTGGGAAGTGTTTTTTTTTTTCTATCATGCCCTTGAATAACCTTCTTTAATGACTTGAAGTCATTTTGATGACATTTTCAGTGATTTACTTGCAACTAATACTGTAACATCTAAGCCCTGGTGCACCCGCTGGACTGGAGTTCTCTATGCTTTAGTTTGTTCTTGCTATTGATTAAATATATTTTGACCTCTTCTAGGGACCGTACCATCATTGATAATCCTGTCTTAAATAATTATCAGGATTGAAAAATTATTTTAGCTGAGAACACTCCTGGTGTAAGGAGAAATTGGTAGGGCAGATACCAAAGCCCAGATACAGATTGACTTTCATGAACTTTTGATAATGCAACCATCTTCTGATTCATATATGGTCACCATGGCTGCGCATTAAGGCTACGTTCCCACGATGAGTTTTTAGCAAAATTTTTAAGCTGTGTACGGTAATTTTCAAAAAATGCAAATAACCTATTTGACTTTATGGGTGCAGAAATGGTACAAAAAAATTGCAACACCAAAAGCTCATTATGGGAACCTAGCCTAAAGACAGATTAGAAAATTTCCATTTCACTAAAAGGAAAATGCATATATGAACCACGAGTATAGAAATAGTTATACATACAAAATGCAATTAAACGAGACAAAAGAAAGGGGCAAAACACTTTTATACAACACTATGAAAAAAAGAAGTAGAAAATGTGCTTTAGGCTTCTTTCACACTAGCGTCGGGCTCGGCCCGTCACAGTGCGTCGGGCCGAGGTTACCGATGCTAGCGTTGTAAGCGCCACACAACGGGTGCAGCGGATGCAGATTTTCATCGCATCCACTGCCCCATTGTGAGGTGCGGGGAGGTGGGGGAGCAGTAGAAAAAGCAGTCCGTCGGCAGCAAAAAACGTTACATGTAGCGGTTTTTTGTGCCGACGGTCCGCCAAAGCACGACGCATCCGTCGCACGACAGATGCGACGTGTGGCAATCCGTCGCAATGCGTCGTCAATACAAGTCTATGGGGAAAAAATGCATCCTGCAAGCACTTTTGCAGGATGCGTTTTTTCTGCAAAACGACGCATTGTGACGGATTGCAGTTAACGCTAGTGTGAAAGTAGCCTTACATACACAATACTGTGCAAAAGTTTTAGGAAGTTAACTAAATTTGTGCCTCCCTCCTATAAAATGTAACTTAAACAGTACTATGTAAAAGTTTTAGGTAGGTGTGTAAAAAATGCTGCAGCGTAAGAGTGCTTTCAAAAATAGAAGTGTTGCCAGTTTCTTTTTTATCAATAAAATTGAAAGTGAAAGGAACAAAACAGAAATCGAAATAAAATCAATGTTTTGTTGTGACAACCTTTTACCTTAAAAGGAGCATCAAAACATCAATTTTTCTAGGGATACATGTGATGCAAAAAATCAGAGGAAAAACAAAAACGTTGTCGCGGGCACTGTCACGATGAAGGCCAGGATGAGAAGGTGTAGGGAAGCAACAAACATCTATTAAAAGACAGCAGCACGTTTCAAATCGAGCTGATTTCCACATCATACATGACAGCCTGACGAAGAAATCAAACTGATTTTGAAATGCGTTGCTGTCTTTAAAGGGACACTGTCACCTGAATTTGGAGGGAACAATCTTCAGCCATAGAGGCGGGGTTTTTGGGTGTTTGATTCACCCTTTCCTTACCCGCTGGCTGCAATATTGGATTGAAGTTCATTCTCTGCCCTCCATAGTACACGACTGCGCAAGGCAAGATTGCCTTGTGCAGGCATGTACTACGGAGGACAGAGAATGAACTTCAATCCAATGTTGCAGCCAGCATGCAGCCAGCAGGTAAGGAAAGGGTGAATCAAACACCCAAAAACCCCGCCTCCATGGCTGAAGATTGTTCCCTCCAAATTCAGGTGACAGTGTCCCTTTAATAGACGTTTGTTGCATCCCTACACCTTCTCATCACGGTCTTCATTGTGACAGCACCCACCGCAATCTTTTTTCTCTAACTTTTTGCAGCTCAATTCTTTCAGTCAGCAGTTTTGTCTGCTACACTAATGATCTCATCAAAGTTGAACCTGACCTGCACAACTCCGGCAGGTGAGCAGATTCCATCTACTCTTCCCTGTTTCTCATCACCAGGACTTCACCATGGACCACTCTTATTTTGTCTTCTAGGTACACTTCCATACAGTCAGGGATTTTGCAGGATTTTAGTCATGTGTATGAGTAACAGAAACAGCTGTGCAGGAAGCATAGAACTGGGTGAAGAATAGCCAAACGCTGTCTTCCGCAACTTCACATTTGTAGCGGTTTCATGTCACACGTCATGCACCATGTTAAGACTGAGCACAGCAAGAAGATACTTATACTGCAACAGCCAGGTCTCAAACAGTCAAAGATTTCAAAGCAGACTGGGAAATCCAAGTTGTACTATTCAAACTCCTCTGAAGAAGCACCAAGAAATGGCCAGTGTTGCGGACCGTAGTTACAGTGGTTGGCCATGGAAACGTAGTGCAGCAGGTAAATGACACACCATGCTTAGTTCCCTTCGAAATCAGAAGCTGGCAGCCATGTCATCAGCTCAGAACGGGAGGCAACCAATGGGGCTTAGCTACACCCATCTTTTGTTCAAATAAATCTGGCCAGAAATAGTCTTTTTGAAAGCGTTGTAGCCAAAAACCTACCTTTGAAGTGGAAACAAGACCAAGTGACTCAACTATGCATAAAAACAAAGGAAATAGGGTGAGGAAAAATGGTAGCATGTGCTTTGGACTGATGAGTCAAAAAGTGAATTATTTGACTGTAACAGAAGGTAGTTTAATGCCGAAGTGCTGGAGAGCGGAACAATAATGATCATCTGTAGGCAACAGTGAAGCATGGCGGAGAGTCCCTGCAAGTTTGAGGCTGCATTTAAGTAAATGAAGTTGGGGATTTAGTCAGGATTAATGGTGTCCTCAGTGCTAAAAAATACATGCAGATATTTAACCATTATGTAATACCATCAAAGAGGCTCCAAATTTATTCTGCAGCAGGACAACAAGCCCAAACATACAGCTAATGTCAAGAACAAAATTCAGCGTAAAGAAGAACAAGGAGTCCTGAAAGTGATGATATGGCCTACACAGAGCCCTGATCTCCACATCATATGTCTGGGATCACATGAAGACATCCATGGTTAGTTCCAGATTTGAAGCAACCTCCCTGCTGAGTTCCTTCAAAAATTCTGTGCAAGTGTAGTTAGAAAAATGAATGCTTTGATGCGGTTTTGAAAGCAAAGGGCGATCACGCCAAATACTGATTTGATTCAGATTTTTCTTTCATTTATTCACTTTATTTTTTCCAATTAGTAAAATGGAAAGTTTTATTTTTACACTTCTATTATTTTAAAAGCTTTCTTACTTTGCAGCATTTTTGCACACCTGCCTAAAACTTTTGCACAGTACTGTACATCAAAAGTATTTCTACAGCATGGTTAATCTATATGATACCATACTTGAAAGCCGCAGCCTAGGGGACAGTGTAATCTTTTCTAAGTGGCAGGGACATGTTCCTGATGTTCTGCACTTGGTGTTTGCTTCTGCGATTAAAATGAGATAATCAGGGGAATAGTGTGGAAAATTCCTGTACAGACCCTGATGTAAGGTTACAATGGCGAGATTAGCCGGGAATGCATTTTGTACACAGATAGGTGAAGCCATTACTTCCCATTGGCTTGAAATGGGCAGACGTTGTTGAGATGCAAGGCACAAATTATCCTGGAATGTTTTCAACAGATTTTGATATGGGACAGATTATTATTCATTATTGACCTAAAAAAGCAAGGGATCACAACCTAAGGGAAAAGGGAATCATTCCTCCCCTCTTTCCCCATGATCTAGATGACCCTTCATATGCCTGTGTATTTCCTAATATTTTATTGATTTTTATGGAAACTGTACAATTCTTAAAGGGGTTGTCTGGTCTTAGGTTACAAGTCTACAGTCACTCTATGTACTAAAACAAGCCTCGGTTGCATGCTATATGCAGGGTGGTAGCACTAAGTAGTGGCCCACCCTAAGAGAAGATATGCACCAACTCCTTGTCGGGGTATCGCCACCTGGCCCAGGGTCCTACTCCTTCCATCTTGGTAAGCACCATCCCTGTATGGGATTTATAACTATTACTGCTTGTATTATATGATGTTGCTTCTCTTGGGAGGTTCTTTCCATGGTTCACTTACTGTTATACTAGCACCTTAGACATCTGGTTTCCGGATTTGTGTCTTATTCCTGGAATGTGTCACATAACATGTTTCTATAACTTTTTACTGTTTTCTAATAAAAACTGATCTTTTATCTCATCCACCTGAGTACTCCTTATCCTCCTTTCTTCACATAGTCACTCTATGTGACTGCAGACTTGTCAGTCCCCAAATCGTGTGCAGTGTGAGGTTTCTCTGGTGCTGGAACTGGAAGCAATGTGAGTGTGACCACAAGTATGTGATTTGCATACGTGCAGTCAAGTGCTGACTAGACGTACCTGACACGTCTAGTCGAAATGTGGCCAGAAGTATGCAAATCACATCCTTCCGGTCAAGACTGGAGAATCCTCACAGCGCGCAGTGCACTCGATGTGAGGATTCACAAGTCTGCAGTCACATACCTGGACTGCAGACTTGTAGCCTAAGGCAAGACTGCACCCGATCTGCCTGAAGCCAGTGGAACACCGCAACTCTACATTGCTTAATGGCTACTGCCGATAGCTGAGGCTTCTTTCTCATTCACTTGCATGGGAGAATGATAGCAGCCAATAAATAATGTACAGAGCTGCAGTGTACTGCTCCATTCATTGTTTACATCCAGTCAATGCCAAAACAGATATCAGATGATCATGGGGGTGATGGGTTTCGCAACCCCACCAACATCAATGTGTAAGTCCCAGATAACCACTTTATCAATGTGCCAAGAGACTGCCGAGGCCAGTGATTGACTAAATGGTCATGTGGGTGTCACTAGAGTATACACAGATGGGTGGCAACCACCAGATCGGCAGCACTGGTACAGCAGAGGAATTAACAGACAAGTCATATTGTTTTATTATTATTGTTTTCTTTTGACACAGGACTGCACAGACCTGTTTTATAGTCCTAATTCTTCCCACTAGGGGGTTAAACATACAATTATACTATATAATAATAATATATTTGCACTATAGTTTGTACAGTAATTTGTTTTACTTTTTCTTTTCTGTGTTTGCATTCCTTCAACTTGACCAAACATTGTTAAAACCCCTAAAAATAAATCTGTTAAGCTGTTTTATCCCTATTTCTTGTGTGTACTAAGCTTTGCTTAGGGTAACCTTAGTTAACCAATGTATAAGATAAAGATCATCCTGCCATTTTACAGAGCACCCAGCAAGATGTGAGCTGAGTTGGGTCCCTTTAAAGGGAACAGTGGCCCATTACATAGAGTCTGTCATCAGGTTTTCGTTATGTCATCTGAAGACAGCATGACGTAGAGGTTAAAACACTGAATTCAACAATGTGTCACTTATCAGATGCTGTTATTTGCTTACAATGAAGGTTTTATGATTAGGACATTGTCATTGCTGGGACTAGCTGCCCTGTGCCAAGTGGTCCGACCACGCCCCCTCCTGTGATAAGCAGCTCACTGCCAATGTACAGAGAAAGCTGTGGTGTGGGCACTGGGCAGCTTTCTCAACTGTGCTGGACTGTACATCTAAGAACTCTGGGTCACAACGTTTGCACCTAGTAAAATAAGTGACACATTACTGGAATCAGGGTCTCTTTTACTACATTATGCCGTTAACTGATGAGGTAGCAAAAAACTGGTGACAGATTCCCTTAAATGGTCACCTTTTGATTTGGGGATTGGTAAAAGCCAAAATTGAACTACTGTATCAAATTGCTAAAAAATGCCAATAATACGCCCAAAAATAGATAGCAGCTACCACCCATATCTTGAAAATAAGTTAATCCAGACCCCTTTTCATTTGCACTTCAAAGGCCAGTAAAATAAGCTATTAATCTACTGAATGACTTTGGGAGACGCAGCTGTCATCCTTACATTATACCATCTTCCTCAAGCAGCTGAACAAAGATCTGAAAAAGGAAACTACCGTAGATGAGTTGGAGGTCAAAAGGGTCTCAGTAGTGTAGGAGTCCTAGCACTGTCGATCAAGGTGCGATTTTAGTAACTGATACATGTCGCACCTTCGCTGCTTTTACTATTTCACAATTTATTACATTTCTGTATCCAGCTAAATAATTTTTCGATCTGTTCTTTGCTTACACTAGGAAAGGCGGAAATGTAGCTGACTGCACTCTCACTCTCTCATTATCTATTCAGACCATGTAACAATGCAGTTTACGCGACTGTACTGAGGACACACGAGTACCGGCTCATAAGTCGTCTGGGCAGAAATTGCTCTAAGGATACTATCGTCTCAAAAAGTCATGGCACATCACTAGGATATGCCAATACTTTAGGATATGGCAATTATACGATCTGTGGGGAAGTTTGACCTTCTACCAATGACAAGCAGAAAATACTGAAAAAAAAAAGAAAATACAAGTAATGTAAAGTCATTACAAAGTTACTGAATATTGTAAAAAGTTTTTATACAACCTACTGTGAACAGAGGGCCCTAATTTTTAGGAACTGCTGCAAGAAAAAGTAAGTGAACCCTTTGGAAAAAGGCTCTGTTCAAATATCCATATATTTTTTTCTGTTTCTCTTTTCTGTAGAACAAACAAATGCGACAAACGGAACAGATGAACTGAATTAGCGCGTACATTAGTGTTTCTAAGGCCGGGGTCACTCTTGCGTGTGTGATGCGAGAAACTCGCATCAATACACGGCACTGCCGCCGGCACCTGGGGGACGGAGCGTGCGGCTGCATGTATTTCTATGCACCTCAACGTTCCGGTCCCGAATCCGACGGCTGTGCCAGGAGTTTCTTACATCGCACTCGCAAGTGTGACCCCGGCCTCAGAGAAGCAGTGGGGCTCCATTGTTATATACATCAGACATACTGTATATTTTTAGAAAGTTGAAAAAAGTTCTGCTCAGAAATATTTCTTCCGTTCTAGAAATAAGCGAACAATGAACAGAAAGCAGACGGACCCCATATAACTCAAAGGGGTCCTTATTAGTGATGAATAGTGATGAGCGAGAGTACTCGTTGCTCGGGTTTTCCTGAGCACGTTCGGATGACCTCCGAGTATTTGTTAGTGTTCGGAGATTTAGAGTGCGTGTCCACTGCCCGGATTACATCCGGATTAGCTGCGGATTGAACGCTGCATACTACCGCAGCGTTCAATCTGCATCGTACAGATGTTACAGCATAGTGGAGGGGATTTTATGAAATCTCATCCCCACTATGCGTGCGATCACGCACCCGGCGGCCCTGCGTTTCCGGACATGCGGCGCGTCTTTTTAGATCGCATGTCCGTTTACCTTGTGGCGACGCTGCATCACCGCAAGGTAAATCACAGGGCCCTATGAGTGGGATGCAGAGATTCCGGATGTGTGCAATGAACACATCCGGAATCACCGCGCGTATAGAAGGGGGCGGTGCTTTCCATGGAGCGAGTTTTCCACTCCGTCCAAAGCGCCGGCAATCCGAAACATGGAACCTTACCCTAAGTTTTCATCACCACAGCTAAATGATTTACAGCTACTACCCAGCCTGAGTACATGTGGGGGTTGCCTGGTTGCTAGGGAATTCCCACATGTGTTCAATCTGTCTAGTAGCCGCAAATCATCCAACTGCCGCAAGGAAAACTAAATCTCCGAGCAGTCATAAATACTCGGAGACCACCCGAGCGTGCTCTGGAAAACCTGAGCAACGAGTACACTCGCTCATCACTAGTGATGAACGAATGTACTCGTATGTTTTCCGAGCATGGTCATGTGCTAACCGAGTGTCTTCGGTGTGCTCAAAAAATATGTTTGAGTCTCCATGGCTGCACGTCTCATGGCTGTTTGACAGCCGCAATAAAGCAGGGATTGCATGGTAGTTTGGCAATCCCTGTATGCGTTGCGACTGTCAAACAGCCGAGAGACATGCAACTGCGGGGACTCGAACATACAATTTGAGTACGCTGAAGACATTCAGTTAGCACATGAGCATGCTCGGACAATGACTTATCCGAGCACGTTCGCTCATCACTACTCATTATGTTTACTTTTGACACAGGACTGCACAGGACGTTAATTCTGTTTATCTCCTCTAAGTTGGACACTACAGATTTGTAAAAAACTGTGTATGTGTCTATTATTAAAAAAACTAGAATAAGCCACCACTATTAAAAAAAACAATTTAGAAAAAAACATATCCATTGCGGCCCATCTCAATTTTTACCAGGGACCACCTGTATGTTGCAAGTAGGCAGGGGCTGGCTGGCAAATTTTAGCCTTGGGGGCAAGCGCACAGCAGTGGCCCATGAGTGGCGACCCATTCTTAAAGGGGTTTTTGGATCTTAAGCTACATGTCTACAGACACTATATGTGAATCCTCATATCGTGAGCACTGTGATGATTCTCTGGTGCCAGCGCCGGGGACAGGTGGTCTTGTTACTGCAAGTATGCGAATATATAATATATATATTTTGACACACACACACAGTCCCACTGTATAATGAGACAAACACAGGGCCGGACTGGACAAAAAAGCAGCCCTGCCTGCCACACAAACCCATATCCATTTAAATGGGTTTTCCAATATTTTTTTTTAAACTTTCCCATTAAAAAAACCCTGAAAATAATAAACCAGTAATGACCTTCCCAACTTTCCAAAGTCCAAAGTCACCTCTCTGACAATAGAACAGGAGGAGTGGTACTGTGCAGTGTATATATACAGGAGGAGTGGTACTGTGCAGTGTATATATACAGGACAGGAGGAGCGGTACTGTGCAGTGTATATATACAGGACAGGAGGAGCGGTACTGTGCAGTGTATATATACAGGACAGGAGGAGTGGTACTGTGCAGTGTATATATACAGGAGGAGTGGTACTGTGCAGTGTATATATACAGGAGGAGTGGTACTGTGCAGTGTATATACAGGACAGGAGGAGTGGTACTGTGCAGTGTATATATACAGGACAGGAGGAGCGGTACTGTGCAGTGTATATATACAGGAGGAGTGGTACTGTGCAGTGTATATATACAGGAGGAGTGGTACTGTGCAGTGTATATACAGGACAGGAGGAGTGGTACTGTGCAGTGTATATATACAGGAGGAGTGGTACTGTGCAGTGTATATATACAGGACAGGAGGAGCGGTACTGTGCAGTGTATATATACAGGAGGAGTGGTACTGTGCAGTGTATATATACAGGACAGGAGGAGCGGTACTGTGCAGTGTATATATATACAGGAGGAGTGGTACTGTGCAGTGTATATATACAGGAGGAGTGGTACTGTGCAGTGTATATACAGGACAGGAGGAGTGGTACTGTGCAGTGTATATATACAGGAGGAGTGGTACTGTGCAGTGTATATATACAGGACAGGAGGAGCGGTACTGTGCAGTGTATATATACAGGAGGAGTGGTACTGCACAGTGTATATATACAGGAGGAGTGGCACTGTGCAGTGTATATATACAGGAGGAGTGGTACTGTGCAGTGTATATACAGGACAGGAGGAGTGGTACTGTGCAGTGTATATATACAGGAGGAGTGGTACTGTGCAGTGTATATATACAGGACAGGAGGAGCGGTACTGTGCAGTGTATATATACAGGAGGAGTGGTACTGCACAGTGTATATATACAGGAGGAGTGGCACTGTGCAGTGTATATATACAGGAGGAGTGGTACTGTGCAGTGTATATACAGGACAGGAGGAGTGGTACTGTGCAGTGTATATATACAGGAGGAGCGGTACTGTGCAGTGTATATATACAGGAGGAGTGGTACTGCACAGTGTATATATACAGGAGGAGTGGTACTGTGCAGTGTATATACAGGACAGGAGGAGTGGTACTGTGCAGTGTATATATACAGGAGGAGTGGTACTGTGCAGTGTATATATACAGGCGTGTGGTACTGTGCAGGGTATATATACAGGACAGGAGGAGTGGTACTGTGCAGTGTATATATACAGGACAGGAGGAGTGGTACTGTGCAGTGTATATATACAGGACAGGAGGAGTGGTACTGTGCAGTGTATATATACAGGACAGGAGGAGTGGTACTGTGCAGTGTATATATACAGGAGGAGTGGTACTGTGCAGTGTATATATGCAGGACAGGAGGAGTGGTACTGTGCAGTGTACATATACAGGGGAGAGGTACTGTGCAGTGTATATATGCAGGACAGGAGGAGTGGTACTGTGCAGTGTATATATACAGGAGGAGTGGTACTGTGCAGTGTATACATACAGGAGGAGTGGTACTGTGCAGTTTATATATACAGGAGGAGCGGTACTGTGCAGTGTATATATGCAGGACAGGAGGCGTGGTACTGTGCAGTGTATATATACAGGAGGAGTGGTACTGTGCAGTGTATACATACAGGAGGAGTGGTACTGTGCAGTGTATACATACAGGAGGAGTGGTACTGTGCAGTGTATATATACAGGGGAGAGGTACTGTGCAGTGTATATATACAGGACAGGAGGAGTGGTACTGTGCAGTGTATATATACAGGAGGAGTGGTACTGTGCAGTGTATATATACAGGGGAGAGGTACTGTGCGGTGTATATATGCAGGACAGGAGGAGTGGTACTGTGCAGTGTATATATACAGGGGAGAGGTACTGTGCAGTGTATATATACAGGACAGGAGGAGTGGTACTGTGCAGTGTATATATACAGGAGGAGGGTACTGTGCAGTGTATATATACAGGACAGGAGGAGTGGTACTGTGCAGTGTATATATACAGGACAGGAGGAGTGGTACTGTGCAGTGTATATATACAGGACAGGAGGAGCGGTACTGTGCAGTGTATATATACAGGACAGGAGGAGCGGTACTGTGCAGTGTATATATACAGGACAGGAGGAGTGGTACTGTGCAGTGTATATATACAGGGGAGAGGTACTGTGCAGTGTATATATACAGGACAGGAGGAGTGGTACTGTGCAGTGTATATATACAGGACAGGAGGAGCGGTACTGTGCAGATATACAGTACAATACAGATAAGGCCACATTATTCCCGTCCTTGTCTGCATGGCTCCTTATCCCCGTCCTTGACTGCATCGCTCCTTATCCCGGTCCTTGTCTGCATAGCTCCTTATCCCCATCCTTGTCTGCATGGCTCCTTATCCCCATCCTTGTCTGCATGGCTCCTTATCCCCATCCTTGTCTGCATGGCTCCTTATCCCCATCCTTGTCTGCATGTCTCCTTATTCCCGTCCTTGTCTGCATCGCTCCTTATCCCCGTCCTTGTCTGCATGGCTCCTTATCCCCATCCTTGTCTGCATGTCTCCTTATCCCCGTCCTTGTCTGCATGGCTCCTTATCCCCATCCTTGTCTGCATGGCTCCTTATCCCCATCCTTGTCTGCATGTCTCCTTATCCCCGTCCTTGTCTGCATGTCTCCTTATTCCCGTCCTTGTCTGCATCGCTCCTTATCCCCGTCCTTGTCTGCATGGCTCCTTATCCCCATCCTTGTCTGCATGTCTCCATATCCCCGTCCTTGTCTGCATGGCTCCTTATCCCCATCCTTGTCTGCATGGCTCCTTATCCCCATCCTTGTCTGCATGTCTCCTTATTCCCGTCCTTGTCTGCATCGCTCCTTATCCCCGTCCTTGTCTGCATGGCTCCTTATCCCCGTCCTTGTCTGCATGGCTCCTTATCCCCGTCCTTGTCTGCATGGCTCCTTATCCCCATCCTTGTCTGCATGGCTCCTTATCCCCATCCTTGTCTGCATGTCTCCTTATTCCCGTCCTTGTCTGCATCGCTCCTTATCCCCGGCCTTGCCTGCATAGCTCCTTATCCCCGGCCTTGCCTGCATAGCTCCTTATCCCCGTCCTTGTATGCATGGTTCCTATTAAAAAAAACAAAAAAACATCCTACTTACCTTCACTGCATGCCCTCGCAGCATCTCATTCCGGTGCCAGCAGCTCCTGTGACCGGGTGATCACGTGTCCCGCGCTCATTAAGGTAATGAATATTTACTCCACGCCTATGGGAGTGGAGAGGGGTGAATACTCATTACCTGAATGAGCGGAGGGCACATGATCGCTCGGCCTGAAGAGCTGCTGGTGCAGGAACGAGATGCAGTGAGGGCGCGCAAGGAAGGTAAGTAGGATGTGTGCTGGAAGCCGGCAGCTGTGCACGCTATAAGAGAAATGAATATTCACTGCCAGCGCAGTGAATATTCATTTCTCTTTAGCAGCGGCACAGGCTTTAGCCACAGCCACCGGCTCCTGCCTCTGTGACCCGCTGCTCCCCCTCCATCTTTCTGACACAATGACTCGTGTATAAGCCGAGGGGGGCCTTTTCAGCTAAAAAAAAATATGCTGAAAAACTCGGCTTTATACACGAGTATTTACGGTATACTACATTCTATTATATACACAGCTGCATATTATATACCGTGTTAAGGAATATAGAGCGGTGTAAATATTATATAGTGTAGAGATGTGGCAGTGTATATATAGTGTGAATTCTACACTATATACATAGCGCCATACTATATAAACATCTCTAGACACACATATATATATATATATATATATATATATACACACTAGATGGTGGCCCGATTCTAACGCATCGGGTATTCTAGAATATGAAAGTCCTCGTAGTATATTGCCCAGCCACGTAGTATATTGCCCAGCCACGTACTATATTGCCCAGCCACGTACTATATTGCCCAGTCACGTACTATATTGGCCAGCCACGTAGTATATTGCCCAGCCACGTAGTATATTGCCCAGCCACATACTATATTGCCCAGCCACATACTATATTGCCCAGCCACATACTATATTGCCCAGTCACATACTATATTGCCCAGCCACGTAGTATATTGCCCAGTCACGTAGTATATTGCACAGCCACGTAATATACAGCACAGAGCCATGTAGCATATTGCACAGCCACGTAATATACAGCACAGAGCCACGTAGTATATTGCCCAGCCACGTAGTATATAGCACAGCCACGAAGTATATAGCACAGCCACGTAGTATATAGCACAGCCACGTAGTATATAGCACAGCCACATAGTATATAGCACAGCCACGTAGTATATAGCACAGCCACGTAGTATATAGCACAGCCCACGTAGTATATAGCACAGCCCACGTAGTATATAGCACAGCCCACGTAGTATATAGCACAGCCCACGTAGTATATAGCACAGCCCACGTAGTACATAGCATAGAGCCGTAGTATATAACAGGCCACGCAGTATATAACATAGCCCATGCAGTATAAAACACAGCCATGTAATATATAACACAGCCCACGTAGTATATAACACAGCCTATGTGGTATATAGCAATGTGGGCACCATATTCCTGTTAAAAAAAGAATTAAAATAAAAAATAGTTATGTACTCACCTTCCGGCGGCCCCCAGATCCAGCCCAGGCCTTTAACAATGCTCCTCGCGACACTCCGGCCCCAAGAATGCATTGCGGCAATAACACATGATGATGTAGCGGTCTCGCGAGACCGCTACGTCATCTCCGGTCATTGCCGCAATGCATTCTTGGTACCGGAGCGTTGCGAGGAGCAGCAGGAAAGGCACCGGAAGGTGAGAATAGCATGATTTTTTATTTTTTAAATTATTTTTAACATTAGATCTTTTTACTATTGATGCTGCATAGGCAGCATCAATAGTAAAAAGTTGGTCACACAGGGTTAATAACAGCGGTAACAGACTGCGTTACACTGTGTAGCACGGTGGCGTAGTGGTTAGCACTGCAGCCTTGCAGCGCTGGGGTCCTGGGTTCTAATCCCACCCAGGACAACATCTGCAAAGAATTTGTATGTTCTCTCCGTGTTTGCGTGGGTTTCCTCCGGGCACTCCGGTTTCCTCCCACATTCCAAAGACATACTGATAGGGATTCTAGATTGTGAGCCCCATCGGGGACAGTGATGATAATGTGTGCAAACTGTAAAGTGCTGCGGAATATGTTAGCGCTATATAAAAAAATAAATGTGTGTGTGTGTTATGCCGCGGTGTAACGCAGTCCGTTTAATGGACTGCTAAACCGCTATGGGGGCACTGACTGGAGGGGAGTAGGGAGGGGGCCAATTCGTGGCTGGACTGTGCCCGTTGATGACTGGTCGCGGCTGGCCGTGATTTCCGTGACAGACAAACAGACGTAAGTGACCCTTAGACGATTAGATAGATAGATACTGCGACTATACACAGCAGTATCACCTATATATCGAATATGAAGTAGTCTATACATTATACAGATGATACTGCAAATGTTGGATACATGTTATATATACTGCTACTGCTGTATATAATGATAGTATCACCTACATAATGTATATACAGCAGTCTATACACATTCTATAGGAGATACTGCTACTGTATATACGTTATATATAGGTGATACTGCTGGGGTGTGTGTGTGTGTGTGTGTATGTATATATATATATATATATACATACACCGTCCGCAGTGTCAACTATAACGAATATACACATCAGTAGCAGTATGTATTGCCTATAGAATGTATATAGACTGCTGTATATACATTATATAGGTGATACTGCTGTATATAATCACCAGTCTATATACATTATATAGTGAATACTGCTACTGATGTGTATATACGTTATATAGATGAAACTGCTGTGTATATATGTACGGGTGTGTGTATATAAATATATATACACACACACCGCAGTGTTACCTATATAATCTATATACATCAGTAGCAGCATTCCCTATATAATGTGTGAAGACTGCTATACATACATTATATAGGTGATACAGTGATTATATATAGCAGCATCACCTATATAATGTATATATAGCAGTCTTCACACATTATATAGGTGCAACTGCTGTATATACACATTTTAAAAAATCATCTTGGGACTTACCCAGGTCCCTGAGATGGGGGAGGAGGTCGGTAGGATAAAGGGCTGAGTGAGGTGGGTCAGGTCCCAGCGTCGGCGGTAGAGGATCCCGGCCACAGGCAGCATAGTGTGCAGTCTTCTCTGACGCTGGTTCAGGCCGGCCAGCGTCAGACACACAGGTGGAGGTCCCTGGTCCCAGCGTCGGCGGTAGAGGATCCCAGGCAGCATTGGTAAGGAGAGAAGTCTTCTCTGACGCTGGTTCCGGCCGGCCAGCGTCAGACACAGGTGGAGGCGCCCTATTCAAGCGCCAGCCTTTTCAAATATCTCCGTGTGCACGCGGGGTCTCCTGCTTGCCCGCGCTGGCAAGGGCAGCAGCAGCAGACGTGCACACTCAGCACACACGCAGGCGGCAGGAACAAGGACCGCAGCAGGAACAAGGACCGCGGCCGTGCACTGCTCGTTGCTCCCGTGACCCGCACTGACGCCGGCCGCGGCGCGGCCCTTGTGAGTGCGGGCAACTGAACGCGCACATACAGGACCATTTAAAGGGCCGGTGCGCTATGAAGTAAAATCGCTGCCGGTCTTCCAGCGGCCCTGTGCAGCTGCACAGGCACCGGCCCCGGGGCACATGCATTCCTGCCACCCAGCCCAGTCCGCCCCTGCAAGTAGGGCCTGAGGGGAGGGCCACATGACTAGGATTTATGCCAGGGTCTTAGTATTAGGGTAGGGTATCAATCAGTGGAGGAACCTAGTAGGTATCTTAAGGTATCTGCACACGTTGCGGATTTGCTTGATGAAATTTCTGCGCGGTTTCTGCATCTCTTTGCAGAAAACACAATGGAAATTCCGTGCGGATTTGATGCATTTTTGTTGCGGTTTTGATGCGGTTTTATATGCGTTTTTCTAAGCTAAATAAAGATATATTATAAAAAAAAAAAGAATTGTGATGTCCTTTCCTTGTTCAACCTCTTCAGCCAGATACCCTCATTAATATTAAATAAAGACACACACACACACACAGTCACCAGCCGATGTAGGAGCATTAACATAATTAATAGTGATGAGCGAATATACTAGTTACTCGAGATTTCCCGAGCATGCTCGGGGGTCCTCCGAGTATTTTTTAGTGCTCGGAGTTTTAGTTTTCAGCACTGCAGCAGAATGATTTACATCGGTTAGCCAGCATAAGTACATGTGGGGATTCCCTAGCAACCAGGCAACCTCCACATATACTCAGCCTGGCTAACAGATGTAAATCATTCAGCTGCGGCAAGAAAAAGTAAATCTCCGAGCACTGAAAAATACTCGGAGGACCCCCGAGCATGCTCAAGAAATCTCGAGTAACGAGTATATTCGCTCATCACTAATAATTAACCTACATATGAACAACTGTCAGAAATCTGAATGAAATGCAATATCTGTTTATTGAAAAAAAAACAAAAAAATTGCGTGGGCTCCCGCATAATTTTCATAACCAGCAGAGAGAAAGCCGAAGGCTGAGGGCTGATGTTAATATTCTTGCAAAGAGCCAATAGCCAAAGGTTCCCAGGCTATTAATATCAGCTCACAGCTATTTGTTTAGCCTTTACTGGCTAGTGTACAGGGGAACCCCAGAAAAAAGTTGACATGGGGTCCCCCCATTAAATCGAACCAGCAAAGGCTAGGCAGACATCTGTGGGCTGATATTAATAGACTGGGAAGGGGCCATGGATATTGGCACCCCACCAGGCTAAAAACATCAGCTCTCAGCCGACCCAAAAATGGCGCATCTTATAGATCTGCCAATTCTGGCACTTAGTCTCACTCTTCCCACTTGCTCTGTAGCGGTGGCATCGACAAGACACATATCCAACATTAATATTGTAGTTATATGGTAAATAAACACACAGCTAGAATAAAGTCCTTTATTTGAAATAATCACACAGACTCCTTTAATGAATCTAAATTTACCATATTTACTGAATGCCTAATCCCAAACGCCCTCGTTCTCCTGGAACAAAAATAAAATAATAAGTCAACTTATAATACTATCCTGTCCAACGTAGTCCATTTAATACAGAGTGTCCCACAGCGATCTCATGTGTAGAACAGTCATATCGGGAGATGTGACAGCTCTACACAGCTGCTGGCAATACAATGACAGGAGGTAATCGCTCCTGCAGTGTATCACTGCGCTGCCGTGAGAGTTCACTGGAGTTCATCAGCTCTGGTGCTCTCACTTACGGCACCACTGCATAAGAGCTTTCTCACGCAGCGGTGCCGTAATTGAGAGCACCGGAGCTGATCAGCTGATGAACTCTGGTGAACTCTCACCTCCTGTCAGTGTATCGCCGGCAGCCGGGTGAGATCAACATGGGATACTCTGTATTAAATGGACTACTGCGGACAGGTAGTATATGTTGGTTTATTATTTTTATTACTTGTAGGAGACACGGGCGTCGGGGATTAGGTGTTCGACGAGTATGTACTTTGTGAATATGTATGTAATTATGTAAATGTTTTTATTATTTTTTTACAATTTAACACAGGCACCAGATCATGGAACTACTCTCCCATCATCGGCTCATGCGGTCTCTGTTATATGTGACAGTAGACATAGCCGGTTGGGTAGTGGTCCCATTAGACGACGCCTGAGTACACACGTCGCATGGCTACACACACACACACACACACACAGACAGACACACAAACACAGAGAGACACAGGCATGTATTTTTCGCTCACACACATATTCTCCACCCACACAGAGAGACACACGCACATATTCTCTGCCCACACACAGAAACACACACATTCTCCACCCACATACACACACATATTCTCCGCACACACACACACATATTCTCCGCCCACACACACATAAATTCACCGCACACACACACACACATATTCTCCGCCCACACACACACATATTCTCCGCCCACATGCACACACACACACACAAACACATATTCTCCACCCACACACAGATATTCTCCGCCTACACACAGACACAAACACATATTCTGGGCCCACACACTCTTCCTCCTTTTGACATAATTTCCTTTGACAATTTGCAGCGTTTTTAGCAGCAACTCTGCAGCAAATCTGCAAACCTTTTTACACCTGCATTTTTGCTGTGGATTTGACTGACTCAATGGAAGTCAATGGGTGCAGAAATGCTGCAGATCCGCAAAAACAATTGACATGCTGCGGGAAATAAAACGCTGCAAATTAGGACGGAAATTTCTGGATCATGTGCACAACACTTCAGGAATGTCATTTATTAACATTGCTTAAGTAATCCATTGCATTTCTGGAGCGTATCCAAGTGGAAAAAATGCTGTGTAAATGCTACAAATCCGCATCGTGTGCACATAGCCTAATATTGCGCTTTAGAAGGCAGTAAACTGGGTCAACACTGAAAAGTGGAGGTAGATTAGGGGAGTAGGGTGATTACATAGTCCTACTTGATTGGTTGATGCAGAGTGGTATATAGGATGGCATAGGCCATACAATGGCAGTCCGTTAGTGTATCTGTGGGCTGCACTCAATGGGCATGCTATACATTGCTATGAATGGTGTCCTATGGTATGCACATTTTTCAGTTCCCCTGTGCTTAATATGGCTAGTCCATGTTCTATATAGAGCTATTTGGCTAATAACTAAGTATTAGGCCTAATAACAAAGCCGAGGAGTACTAAGACTTGTGTCTTCATATGTGACTGAATATGAGTAATACATACAATTTTTCCTAGATTACGCAAGGATTTTTTCATTTGATAAAATTTCTTAATGTATGAAATTATTTTGACAGAAATTCTAAAATTGAGACTTGACAGATTTCCAAAGTAAATCTGTTTGTGACAAGTCAACGATAATAGAAGATATTTTTAGCACTTTGGGTGTATTAAATACACTTCATACTGGAAGGTCCGGGTTACATAGCTGTGTATTCTCTCTCTCATCCAAGAGAATTGGGTCAATTATGCAAATTATACTATGATAAAACTCTGATTAGAACTGATCAGAGTGTCAACATAGTGTGATCCGATTCCCTCGGATGAGGAGAAGATGGAGAAAAAAAGTCTCCATCTTCTTCATTGTGTCAGTGTACAGAAATCCGAAGACACTCAGATGTCATTCGAGCACAGTCTAATGTTTCCACAGATTCATTGACCTGCATAGCCGAGTGTCATCCGAATATTGAATCTAACTTGGGGATGCAGCATTTTTTTTCTTGGACAGACTCTGTCCAAGGAAAAAATGGGACATGTGCAGGGCCCCATAGAATAACATTGGTCCAAGTGGAATCCGATGTTTTGTTGGCTCACGCTCATATCTAAAATATGGTTGTCTGCACCTGCCCTTAGAGAATCTCGTTGTATTTCATTTTGTTTGAGCAGTCTGTGGTCTCATTCTCACCAGGGTCACGCAGGTGCGTCCTCTGGCAGGAGAGCTATGTAAGCGGACATAGAAGTGATTTTCCAAAGTTAAACAGGTACATCTGTCTCATACCAAATATGCTAAAGACTTGGCTAAATTATTGTAATATGTAACCACGTTAAAACATAAGACATCCCCCCAAACTATCAAGATAAAGGCAGACTGTGTAGTTGCTATGAGGGTCCTAGAAAGGAGAGGTTGAGCACTGGTTGGCCCCACCTACTTGGTAGTGGCAAAAACTTGTGTAGGACTCCATTCTACATAGCAGCCCCTAGGATCATGCCGAGAATTCAACAGAAGGAAAATTCCTAGGTGCCAAAATTCAGCACTATAATGTTGGTTCCGGTTTTATCTCTGTCATGGGACCTCCTCTATTCAAAGGAAACCACTTCAAATTAAATACCTGCATCATCCACAAGGATCTAAGTTTTTAAAGATAGATGTTGAAATCCCAATAGAACATATGTATAATTATATATTTCAATCAATAAAAGTGTATAAAACACACATTACAGGCATCCGACAGCCTACCTGCGACTGTGCATTGACGTTTGCGCCATTCGTCACCAAAACTCTTACGACTTCTGTCTGTCCAGCCAATGATGCTATGTGAAGAGCTGTATTTCCTTTCTGTAAAAAAAATAAAAATAAAAATATGACCGTTTTATAATATTCCCATCTACATTATGTTTTAAGGCATAAATGTCAGAATAAAACAACAGTTTTGCTGCTTCAATGGAGCTGTGTGAGATAGAAAATATATAATCTTATCCCTTATTGATATGATTAGGTCTATGGTTCTGATGAAAGAAGGAAATCTGTTTTAAATTGGGACATAAAAACAAATTATCATCTATCCACAGATTAGGGGATAACTTACTAATCGACTGGGGTCTGACTGGTGGGACCAAAAGGGGCACTTTTATTTTGTTACAAAAGGAGCTGCGGACTGGATGGCCAACCACTGTTCCATTCATTCTCAAAGGGGCTTCTGGAGAAAGCTGAGTGCAGCGCTCTGCAGCCCCAATGAAAGGAACAACGGTTGAGTATACAGAATGTTGCTCCATTCTGACGGGGATAAAAGTGACCCATTCTGCCAATCAGTGCAGATCCCAGCAGTCGGACTCCCACTGATCAACAAGGTATCACCTATCTTGTGGGTAGGTGATATAGGGATTATCTGTCTGATGAAAACACTTAATAAAAAGTTATTCAAGAAGAAATGGAAAACTTGAAATTAAAAAAAGAAGACAGCAATTGCAAACAAAATGGGCATTATTAATCCCTGCCATATGGAAAAATAAATAATGTATACCCATCCTGCTACTGGAGCGCAATATGGATCAAAAGAAGATCCCAGTGTACAAAGTCAGTGCTGTAGGGAATAAGGTGGATATAATCAAATCTGGGCCCTATTCCCTTAGGAGTCCCCAAGGCTCCTCTATCACATAAAGACCAAAGTACATACAAATAATGTGGTATCAAAAAATGTTGTTGGGAAGGAGCATTTATCAAGTTATAGAGCCAATTAATTATATTACCAAAGTGTAGTGCATGAAGAACTTCAAGAAAGTACATTTAGGAGAAGGAGATTTAGCCCTACATTGAAATATCAGTTATCAGCCTCAGTGAAGAAACATTTTCCCATTATTTCAGATTGCAATGCTAATAAGAAGTGGCATCCAACTTCAAGTGAGTGATGAACAGAGGGGACCTTGTGCTGCACTAATTACGGCTGAGATGTGTACCACAATGCTTTGTCAGGTGGGCTTGTGAAACGTGGTGAATTGGATGACCTGAATCTGGACATAAGGCACAAACCTTGGTTGCCGCATCCACATCAACGCCTCGCTGGATGAGTTCAGAGACTATTTCCACATGCCCTTCTTTAGATGCAAGATGGAGAGCGTTCAACCCATTCTGATAATGAGAAATACACAATGTTAGTAAACGTGTTCAGCAAAATGAAAATCTATGACCTAATCTTCGTTTCTTTTCATCATTTAGATAGTCTTCTTCACTCTCCTTCACCTTAGACCATTCAGCAACCTTTAACATGGTCAATGGCTCCCTTCTATTAAAACTTCTCTTGTCCCTTGGCCTCTGAGACTTGGCACACTCCTATATCTCCTCATCCCTTCACATCTGAACATTTAAAGGTTTATTTACTCTGTTTCCTAAACTGACTGATAACTTACAGCTTCTAAATAGACATCTCAGTAGATAACATCACTATTAGTGATGAGCGATTACTCGAGATCTCGTTATTAGAGATTTCCCGAGCATGCTCGGCGGTCCTCCGAGTATTTTTTAGTGCTCGGAGATTTAGTTTTCAGCACCGCAGCTGAATGATTTACATCTGTTAGCCAGCATAAGTACATGTGGGGGTTGCCTGGTTGCTAGGGAATCCACACATGTAATCAAGCTGGCAAACAGATGTAAATCATTCAGCTGAGGTGAGGAAAACAATCTCTGAGCGATAAAAAAATACTCTGACGACCCCCGAGCGTGCTCGAGAAATCTCGAGTAACGAGTATATTCGCTCATCACTAATCACTAGTGGTTGTTGTCTTCTAGTGGTTGATGAGCTTGGACAGCACCATGTTCCAACCAGAAGGGTTTTGCAGGAACTTTTTTGGCATAGAGATTGCTTCTGAAATGTCAAATACCGTAAGTAAGATCACCAATACCTGAAAGGAAACACATGATCTATAGATCACAGGATCTGGGTTTTTTAAATAGATGAAGGGCTAATATTAGATATCCACATTTTAATCAAGTGATGATATTTCAGGTATGTGCACATAATGTCTTTTTCAGGTGGATTCTGCCTGGAATTCTCCTGAAAAAGTGGCAGAAAAACTCCTCCTAAAATTAACAATGTACAGCAATGTCAACACTATATTGTTGTAAACATTTTCCGTCTTATGTCCTGTTTGTTAACCGCTCCAGTATTAGGAAACCATGAAATGGTTATAAGATGTGACATTCTTATTTTTCAGCGCAGAAGCCGCCGCCGCTCTATACTTGACAGTGTAGCAGAAAAGACGCTGCCGCATGAACAATGGGTTATTTGCCGGCAAGGCCGCTGTTGGCGTTTTTGCTGAAGTGGCTTTGCCGCAGAAGACTTGAGAAAGACGCCATGTACACAAAGACTAGTGCAACCAATAATTAGTGCTATAAGCCTGCAACACATAAAAGATAATAATATTTTTTTTTATTTATTTATTTTTTTTATTAACATGCTTACCTGATTGCAGACATTGATGTCCACACCATTTTTTAAATAGTCGAGCGCCTTTTCTAAGTTACCGGCTCTGGCAGCTCTCAGATAACTTGCACTTGTGTCTGACTGCTGCAAGACAAAAAAAAAGGAGAAATCAGTAATTACTATCTATTTTCACCTAAAGAGAAAACTAGTAGACAACTTAAAAAAGTGACAAAAAAAAAGTCTTAAACAAAAAAACTGGTATCAGTCATTGGAAATGGTGGATTTAAAGTTCATTAGCCGAATAAACAGTGAGGGTCTGCATACGTCTGCCTCTCTGATGAGGACCACATTACTTCTGGGACCTATAGAAAAGCCCACATAGACATTAGATTAAAGGTCTCCGCACCTGCGTGTCAAGCTGCTGTTTGTTAGGCAATCCCTGCATGTGGGCCTCCAGTGTCAGACCGGGGTGTCAAGGGCCCACCAATAACCAACTCCAGGGTGCAACTATTCAGCTACATGAAATTGTGACATTATCCTCAAATTTATATAACAATCAACTGGGTAGATTGTTGAATGAATAAGATGCCGCTTGTGTCTGTACATAGTGATTCAAATATATTGTCCCAAGTGCTGCTGATCCTACGCTTGGGCCCACCAGAGGATTCTCCTGTTCTCCTGTGGGCCATTCCAAGCCTCTCTGTGGCTGTCAAACAGCCGCAACACATGAAGGGGGGATCTGAAGCATATTTTTCGAGCACGCCAAAGTCACTCGGTTAGCACCTGAGCATATTCGGATAACACCTTATCCGAGCACATTTGCTCATAACTAATAATGATATAAAATCTCATCCTAACACTTTTTCTAAAAAGGCTCAACACATCCTCACACACCATCATCATATTTCAAATGATTCACAATAGCAATTGTAATGAACACTAAGCCCCCTTTATGCTCCGTAGATAATGTGTATTCATATTTGTCATTGTATTGCTGCCCCTGACCTGATGTTTATGTAAACAGTGAGGGCGCTGGGCCAGACGTCATGGATCCAGTTCACACACGTCCACCCCTTCTAAATAAGGCGATTGTTCCAAAAACCAATGTTCAGCATTCTGCTCTGGGACAGAGGCCAACGGATTGTGCTGCTCAGCACAGACAGAACATACTGGAGGTCATCATTCGATGGATGACCAAAGAACACCTTAGATCAGAATCACTTATCTAAAAGGTTAGAGATGCCAAAATATTACTACTCCTAAAATTATTTGCTTTAGAATTTAACTCCCAAAGTGTTATCTAATTTTTTGAGATTAGATGCTTAAATGATAATTCCAATCATTGCAATAATTTGAAAATTGATATCTAAAGATCTACCGTAATTAAAATACTCAAATTCTAATTTTGGAGGAGGTACAAATTTTTAAGCTTCGGAGGTATCTGCTTTTAATTTTAGATTTCATAGAATTTCACAAGTCACAAATAATTCCTATCCCTCAAACTGAATTCCTTTTGCCACTTTTGAGGTTGCAAGCCTTGCTTTTTGTTAAAAATAATGAATGACAAAAAAAATTTCCAAAACAATTGGCCAAAAATGGTGAAAAATTATGTCTACAGGTATTAACATGAACACTTAGGCTACTTTTACACTTGCCGTGTTTTTTTGTGGCCCGTTATTGGGGATCTTTTTTTGCGGGCTGTATCGCCGCAATGTTCACGGCCTGCCGCTATAATGGACCGCAAAAAACTTGCAGATCGCCATTTTTCGGGTTTCCAATACTATAGAAATAGTATTGAAAAAAAAAACGGCGTTCCGCAAAACTGAAAGTCACGGTGCACCACAAAAACAAGCTTCCGTTGTTTTTGTAGCCCCATTGATTTTCAATGGGGGCCATGTCCGTAAGCCATGAAAAAGATCGAGCAGGCTCGATCTTTTATCACTGCCGTAAATACGGCCCTCATGGTGCACCGTGAAAATATTGCGGCCTGTTTTTGCGGCCCCATAAAAATCTATTGGGGCTGCAAAAATGGGCCGCAAAACAAAGGTTTGTTAAAAGAAGCCTTAAGATGCATTTCCCTGTCGACGGTTATCAATTTTAACCTATGCATGTATCTGTAGTCCTCTCTCCACCCCCATCAACAAAAAATTATGGTAAAAAAAAAAGAGTTTGCAGAGTAAATAGGCTGAGCATAGTTCAAGCCCAGAATATGTAACGGGGGAGTGTGCTGCCCTTGAAATTGCCCTAAAGAGATCAGCACAGGCTAAAGTTAGGGGGATAGAATGGATACCATTTATACAAGTCCAAAAAGGACTTTAGATCAATGGGACTCTACAACATCTAACATGTCTTTATTGAATTTTAGGTGTACAAATTGACTCTTCAGAGAGGAAGAGGACTAGAACTACCGAATATTGGAAGGAGCGATCCTAAAAGTTAATATTGACCCTTAAACGAACCTTGCCACATGACTTATCATAAAAGCCAAACTAGAATCTCAAATTGCGGGCACAGTGTTTTGGGGTACTGCCCCTCATCAGTTCAAAGTATGATATCTGACTTGTCTAGCTGAAAGCCTCTAGACTGGTGTCTAAGGGGTAACTTTTATTCTTGTGGAGAGTGACAGTGAGGAGACTTATAAGCCATGCAAACTCCTCAGGGAAATTAAATATGCAAATCATCTCTTCAGAGAGGAAGAGGACTACAGCTGTAGCACCACTTTTTGGAAGCAGAGATCCTAAAAGTCAATATTGACCCTTTAACGAGCCTTTCAATATGACTCAGGATAAAAGCCAAACCAGAATATCAATTTGCAGACACGATGTTTCGAAGCTGCTATATCTCATCAGTGCAAAGTATAATGAGTCTGTATAAATGAGTATAGCGTGTTTAATGAGCCTTGCCACACGACTTAGGATAGGGAACGTTTGTAAGGAAATATTACTAGCCAATATAAAAAATGAGATAAAGAAAGTCTTTTTATTAATATTTTACTCAATTATTGTATCCAATGTATATGATGCAGAATTTGACCGTAAAGATCTTAAAATGCTGTTAATAGTTCAGGGAAACAGGGTCATTTTTTTGAAGGGTGTATGTAATTTGCTTTTGAGGATCTTTATATCATTATTTTTTTTTCGTATAGAAACAATACTGGAAAATGGTGCCTTCAATTACAGATCACACTTAAAAAGATTGAATCAGTAGGCATCAATTATCCGTATATCTACTGACTTAAATATAAAAAAAGGTGGAATAGTGGAACTGGCTACAATGTATTGCCTACCACAAAACAAATATTGACAGAATTAAGACAAACTTTTCGCAGGATAAAGATAATTTCTAAAAGGGTTTAGATTGGAATAAGAGAGAGTAAATAAGTATCTGTCACCCTCACTGATCCCTGTTCTGACGCTTACTTGGTTCCTGCTGGTGTCAACCTCCTGATACTGTCTCAATACACCGGAAATGTCCAGAAATGTCCATTGAGACAATCGCACTAGTAATCCACCTAAGACCGTGATTGACTAAGTAGACATTTTCTTCCATTTCTACTGTGTCAACATGGGCATTCCTACAAAATATTTTTTTGCTCCCTGGACAACCTCTTTGATCTTATTTCCTATTTGAAAAATTCTTCAAACTCATTGGGAAAATTTATGGAAAACAGAAATAATGGAATATAATAAAGCCTAAAAATACTAGTGTATACATTTGACAAACAGGCGAACAGATTAGGTTAGACGCCTGAAATGATCATCCAAAGGGCTTGAGAAACCATTCCATGTAGAAGGGCCTTTATTCCTTAAATCCATGGCCTTAACAAAATAACATCCATAACTCAACAGCTCAAAGGAAGTGCTTCTCATCCCTGAAACATTGATCTGCAGGCAGTATGGCAGAAAGTGGCTTTATGCTGTAGTACAAATGTGCTCGGACATTTCTGGGTATATTCCAATATAGGTGTGAGAAATAATGAGATGATAGTCAGCTTTTCTTTGATGTCATTTCCAGCCATAGTTGTTACAGGTAATATCCAATCTTCTTGAACATGGACCTAGGGGTGTACTGTGCATCCAATGGTCCAATGGACCCTCTCGATAAATAGCACAATAACTTCAAATAGAAAAAAATTCCATAAAACACATATTACTTTGCACAACTTCTTTGACAAGGAAGGGGCATCGTTCCGAAAAGTTTACACAGTCTCACGGGTGAATACACACCGATGAGCTTCAGCTGCGTCTCCACGTGGATTTGATGTAATAGTGATAGGACTATCACTTTGGGTGAGAATTATGACTTCTAATGCCTAAACTTACATATTGATTTGCTAATTTGTTATATGGTATTATGAGAATTTCATGAGAAGATAAAAATTATGCAAAACAATGTATGTGGCGCAGTCCTTTTTTCTATTTCCAGCCAAAGTTCCCATCATTTACAAGGCTGGGTTGACATTGCGTTAAAGCAGCCTGTTCAACACATGCGTCAAAGTGCCGAAATGTGATTGTACTAGCGCAGATAGAGCTAGCAGATGCTCTATCTGCGCTAGCGGTGACGGACCCGGAAACGCTGCAGACCGCGTCCCAGGGTCCGTCACTCAATGACGGCACATCGCTAGCGCATGCCCATTGTGGGTGTGCGCTAGCGATTCGTCTGACATAGGGCTTAATGGCGGCTTTAACGGACTGCGTTACACCGCGTTATGCCACGGTGTAACGTAGTCCATATAACGGACTGCCAAAACGCAATGTGAACCCAGCCTTAGAGTACAGAAGAACTTTAAAGAGACCTTCCAGTCCAAATTGAAGATGTTACTTAATACTGGATCTGGTGCCCTTAAATTGAACCTTTCTGCCACTGTTCCATTCTTCTAGAACTCCATTTGCAACATCCTGTGATTTCTTTATGGGACGAATGCTCTCCCCTTCCATTGCCTTTGATGATGTTAGCACTGGCGCCAGTGCTGGTCCTATCAGAGAGCAGTGGAGGGGATGGAGACAATGTGTTCTGCTACACAGGAAACATTTAAGGAACATGACAAGGAGTCCAGATTATGAGTGGGATCCCAAATTCCAAATATTGCCAATTCAATAGAGAACCTGTGAAATATGCTGAAAAAAATAAGTCCAAGGAGACCTAATTTTGCATTGTACAAATCTTCAACGATATGTTGCTAACCTCTTGGTGCCGGATATCACAGGGAACCTTCAGTGAGGTGTTTTGGTGGCAGGAGGTGGCCTGCACAAAATTAGGCAGGTGTATTTAATGTAATGGTTGATTAGTGAGTCTAATATTTCTCATGTACAGATGTGCTAAGGTTAAAAGAATCTGCCTCCATGTTTTTCTTCTCGAAGTAAGAGTTGGGACATACGAAAACCTACATCTGTATGGTTCAGTCACAAGCTACTTGATCAGTTTGCTTCAAGTGATGGGTACTAACTGATTTTCTGTCTCAATAATCCCAGTGCCTTTTAATAATGCAAGAAATTGGGTCTTGGATGTGTTCACAACTAGCACCAACTACGATCAGGGAACAAAACAATCTATATTATTAATTTTCTTATTTGTACTACAAATAAAAGTTGGGTTCACCAATTTCTCCTTCAACACAGCCCCAATAGACTGTTATACCCTTAATCTTCATCCATATGAATAATTAAACATTACATATAAAACACATGGTATAGATTATTATTATTTATTTATACAGCACCATTGATTCCATGGTACTGTATACGAGAAGGGGTTACATACAAATTACAGATATCACTTACAGTAAACAAACTAACAATTACAGACTGATATAGAGGGGTGAGGACTCTGCCCTTGCGAGCTTACAGGTATAGATGATGGTTTGCATCATTTTTACTTCTGTATTAATCATTTTCATGACCATATAATGTTTGCCAAAAACAGGAGCAAATGCCATCAAACCAGCAAGAAAATGTTCTTCAGGGTAAGGTTAACTTCTCTTTTTCCTCAGATGAGCTCTGCTCACTTTTTCAGGAAATAAATATACAGTCTTCACACAGTCCATTTTTGTGGAGGTGTGAATGCAGTGTTACTATAGAAACCTTTCTCTTTGGTTACAGCTTTTTCCTTTTCTGTGGGCCCAAACAGGTATTGTATTACCAGAATTATGTCGTAAAACACTGATATGTCGCAAACTTTTTGCACAAACCAAGTGTCATGAGGTTTCCGCAACAGAGAGGAGCCAGAAGACCGCGGTGTCTGATTGCTCCTACTCCTGAAATGAGAAAAAGCACTTCTCCTTCATTTTAATGGTGTTTATTCCTTTTGTCAGAATAGGGGTTAATTGGCCATGTTGGAAAACCCTGATCTCTCAGCTCAGCTCAATTAGCCACTCCTGTTCCCTTTATAATCTGGCTCCTGATTCAAATTAATGTCAGAGCTAGCACTTGCTGCATTGCTTAGGAAGAGAGGAGTTCAAATGAGAAGGAGTTCTGAAGGAGTTATCTGTGACTGTTGCGTGGTTTATAAGTGTGGTAATTCCCTTCCCTCTTCTACTTTGGTTTATTCCCCTTCCTCCATGCCCCAGTGCATTCCTCTGTTACATGTGAGTGAATATTTTGTATGTCTGGTGTTTTCACTTTACCCTCATTTGTGTAGCCTTGTTTGTCGGGTTGGTGTACTGCGGTGCACAGTAGTGCCTCTCTTCCCTAGGTGGGGGAAGAGAACAGACAGAGGGCTAACTCAAGAGATAAGGCAAGGGTGGTGACCCCGGCATCCTAACCTTCAGAAGTATCCCGGGGAATAGGGCGAGCTAGGGTGCCCCCTAATGTCAGGGACTGGGAAGGAGCCCCTGGTCCCGAGTCACCTGACAGCTGTGTCATAACACCAAGGTTTGACAAAAATGTAGTGAGGTTTGACATTTTCACTCCAGTTGTGCCCAGCTCCGCCAAAATATGCAGAGCTGGGGTGAGTCAGGGTCAGAGGAGCATGACACCCCAACTCATTGAATACATGATTAGCGACAGCATTCCTAACACCATAAATCTTACTTCAGTCCCGGACTGGAGTAAGATTAGCGGCATAGAACGTCTCATTAAAACCGGTTTGAACAAAACTGGACTTGGTGATTGGGGCCCTTTGGTTACATCAAGCTCACAGTCCTTTTTTACATTGCCCATGGCCAGGCTAAACTTTTCTTGCACAAAAATAAAAAATAAGTCAACTAAAATCCTAGATGCCTGCACAAAGGTATCCAGTGTAAACTGCATCCATCAAATACACCATGGCTACTATAATAAAGGAGGTCATGAAGCCGGTGCGAGACAATTCTTACAAGTTTGGAAATCTTTTCTTTTTCGATTTACATTGAATGTATAAATTCTATTGAGGAGTGCACTCTTGTAGACAGAAGCAGTCACATTTCATAATGGGTGACCTTGGCAATGACTTGTTTTTCATTTTTTTATTCTAGCAGTTTAAAAATATTCTTTTCACAGTATAATATCATGACATCAACATTAGATCATCGTGACAAACACTAAGCATTACATATAAGAACAGAGCTTGATATGAACCAATTACTTTAAGATGTCACCCCAGCTTTGTCAGAAGCAAGCGTGCCCAGATGGCAGAGACGTTATTCATAAAGTGGGTCAGAGGAAAAGGCTGACTTTTGTCAGGCAAATCACTGCAATGTGGTGTCATATGGCTTTGCACAAGCCGTGTAGGTTAACATCTTTATTTACTCTTAAAGGGGTGGGCCAAACCACAAATTAGTTTTCAACCTAAATTCCTATCTATTTAATGCCATAATCTAAACTGTTTTCTAATATACTTGAATTAAACATTCCCTATGCTTCCCTCACTACATGATCTAACTGCTTTTCTTTCCTTTTTTTTCCACCTCCTTCTTTATGACACTTTGTTTGAAAATCCCAGGGCATGCTGGGATACTCAAATGAAGTCTCATCTGCCCCCCCCCCCAAAAAAAAAAACTTAACGTCAGTGACCTTTGATTCATGGGCTGGGCTAAACCCCACTCTGTCACTGTGCGATGTGCACAATGACAGCGCGCTCTCTCACCACCTCAGATCAGTAGTAACGAACGAGCAACAAAGAACACTATAAGTGTGTGTTGTCAGAATACTCGGTGTGCAGACCTAAGCCACCTCTGCATATGATGTTTCTTGCAAGGATGGTGCAGGTATTTGCAAGCCAGGTATTCAACTTACAACGTGCACTGACAGTGTGCTCCATCGCGGGCTTGTTACTGCTGATCTGAGCCGGCGAGGGTGCACGCTGTCATTGTGCACATCGCACAGTGACAGAGCGGTGACTAGCCCAGTGGAAAGCGAAAACCCCTCAAAAATATTCTACAACACTTGCCATTCGTCTCATCAAATATGCCATAGCTCACTAAGTTAGTCACCCTTCTAAGCAATCTAATAGAGGTCAGTTGAAATATATCTTAATCGAGACCCAACATGTAGTAATTCAATAAATTAATCCACTATCACAACATCCTGGGAAGAGAACAATAGAAAAAAATGTAGACTAATGTTGAAAGCCTCTTTCCTCAGAAAATAGGTTAACCACAACTGGCTATTCCTTGGTAAGCTGGGGCGTAGCATGGATGGGCGGTCTATTAGCAGATTAAAAGAGTTTGTTGGGTGAATGGCACTCAAGAAAACCAAAGGCCCCAAAACTCAAGGATTTTATTAAATGTTTCTGTATATCCAGAGTTGTATGGAGCACAACAGCAAACATGCCGGAGGAACAAGACATTTGGGCCATCATACTAGTGGATGTGTGATGAATTTTGTTAGTTGGTTAAATGTGGAATATTTTTCTTTGAATGAGTGAATTAAAGAAATCGTTTTTGTTTTAATATGATGGAAAATAAAAGATCAAGTTCAATATTTGCACAATAGTCAATGATCAAACCAAGTATTACACTGACAATGATAAAGTCTTTAATTCAACCAAAAGAGATTGGAATTATTTGTCCGCCCAAAAATTCCCACTCAGGCCAATGGTTAAGATTTGGTACTGATATGATAAAACAGGACACGGAAAAAAAGTTCCGTTAAATTGAACTACGTAAGAGAAGTTCTCATTGAGGTATCAGAAATGGAGCAACGTTCCTTCTTAACCATGGCATTTTTGGAAATAACCTTTGATGTTGTGTTAAGAAATGTAGATTTAAATGGTCACTTTAAATTATGAAAATTACTTTATTTAAAGATTATGGCCTCATACCGCTGAAAAAAACATTCCCATATGCTAGCCATCAGGTATCATGCTTCTGAATATATTGCTGCCCACTACCTGCTATCAGGTATAACCTGTCTCTAGCAGCAGTGATTATAACTCACATTACAGGAGGGAGGGGCTGGTTTTTGTCTTTCTGTTTCTGCTCTCTAAAGGTACCGTTACACTTAACGATTTACCAACGATCACGACCAGCGATACGACCTGGCCGTGATCGTTGGTAAGTCGTTGTGTGGTCGCTGGGGAGCTGTCACACAGACAGCTCTCCAGCGACCAACGATGCCGAAGTCTCCGCGTAACCAGGGTAAACATCTGGTTACTAAGCGCAGGGCCACGCTTAGTAACCCGATGTTTACCCTGGTTACCATTGTAAATGTTAAAAAAAAAAACACTACATACTCACATTCCGATGTCTGTCACGTCCCCCGGCAGCTATAGAAATCCAGTCTCTCTCTAAAGGTACCGTCACACATAACGATTTCTTTAACGATATCGTTGCTTTTTGTGACGTAGAAACGATATCGTTAACTAAATCGTTCTGTGTGACAGCGACCAACGATCAGGCCCCTGCTGGGAGATCGTTGGTCGCTGGGAATGATCAGGACCTTTTTTTTGGTCGCTGATCACCCGCTGTCATCGCTGAATTGGCGTGTGTGATGCCGATCCAGCGATGTGTTCACTGGTAACCAGGGTAAATATCGGGTTACTAAGCGCAGGGCCGTGCTTAGTAACCCGATGTTTACCCTGGTTACCATTGTAAATGTAAAAATAAAAAACACTGCATACTCACATTCCGGTGTCTGTCACGTCCCCCGCCTTCAGCTTCCCGTACTGACTGTGAGCGCCGTCCGTAAAGCACAGCGGTGACGTCACCGCTGTGCTCTGCTTTACGGCCAGCAGGCACTGACACAGTGAGTGCGGGAAGCTGACGCCGAGGGACGTGACAGACACCGGAATGTGAGTATGGAGTGTTTTTTTTTTTACATTTACAATGGTAACCAGGGTAAACATCGGGTTACTAAGCGCGGCCCTGCGCTTAGTAACCCGATGTTTACCCTGGTTACCTGATGACTTCGGCATCGTTGGTCGCTGGAGAGCTGTCTGTGTGACAGCTCTCCAGCGACCACACAACGACTTACCAACGATGACGGCCAAGTCATACCGCTGGTCGTGATCGTTGGTAAATCGTTAAGTGTAACGGTACCTTAAGGGGCAGACAAGCCATTGAATAACAACTGGGAAGTGGGTTAAAGGAAGTCCCTGCACCTATAGTGCTGGCAGAATGTTAATTAAGAGGGAGTCAAAAAGATCGCAAGTTACAGACAGAATAATAAGTTAATGGACAGATTAAACTTCTATGTGCATCTAAAAGCAGTTTTATCTTATTTGACGGCTGCAGCACCATGCATTCCATACGTTTTATGTCAAAGGAGAGGTAGATTTTAAATTCAACTGCAAGGAAAAATACTAACAATTTAGAAAGATTTTCTAATGCCGGTTGCAGGACACTTACAACATTTCAGAACTATTGTAAAGAAAAGCACATTGTCAAAGAACCAAATGTGAGGAACAGCAACAAAGCAGCGTTGTCCTTAGAAAACTGTGACAAGGGATATCCTACACAGGAGACCGGCTCCAAGCTGAGCATGCATTTTAGATATTGCAGACATTTTGGGAAGTGTCCAGGCCGCTCGTACAGCTCGTGCTGCCGTCGGCACTTATTGTGAGCACACCATGAAGTGGAACATGTTTCTGCCCCATTTCCATACACTAATCCTCAGCTATGTGACGAGACAATGCAATGCTTATTAAGACCAAGAATACCAAAGCAGGAAAAGAAAATTACTATTAAAATATTCTCATTTTATGCAGCCCACTGAATTACGCGGCCTTGGGCACATGCCACGTTTGCTCATATGATGAATACAATTTTAGAGATGAACTTTTAACAATTTAACACAATGTTAGATAATACTGATTACTGTAATATTCGTGTAGAAATGGCAGCTTGTTTCTTGTCTACCTGGTCAATACCTGGCTAATATGCTAATCATGTGGGTGCTTAGACAGAGCGGCAGCATATTGGTTCTTGGAGGGTTGATGTGCTCATGTAGATCTGTTTTTGAGGGGATCAATATCGGACCACAATGCATGGACTGGCCGGCGGCGGCGGCTGTCCCGGCCCAAGCGTGACGGCTGCATAAAAATACATGAAGCTGTCACACTCAGGTAGGGAGAGCCGCCCGCCAGTCCAAACATTGTGGTCCAATATTGGATCCAGAAGAAACCCTGAGTGAAGAATTGATGCATATCTGGTCTTCTTACCAATTACTTTTACAAGCTAGATTATAAATATCTAATCACCAGTATTGGGGTCTCTTACAATCCTGTCCCTCTATACTGCATGTCCACAATATGGAGGAGTGATTGAACATACACATTGCAGCTGTGGTACATATGAGCATTTTGCTTAGCGGTCTCCTTCAGACCCCTACACATTGGAGGAAGCGATGGCAGTGGCACACACGCTCAACTGTTGCTTCTTCCAAAGTCTTCCTCACTGTGATTTTGCAGCAACCGTGATTTTTGGTAAGTGCATTCTTCTGCTCACTGCACTTAAAACTCATCCGGCAAAAAATGACGCAAGAAAACGCAAATATAAAAGCACCAGTGAGTCCAATTTTTCCAATCATTACTCAACTCAATCCAAAATAAGCCCAATGGTGCACAGCAGGTCACCTTATACACAGAGGGTACGGAAAGTATTAAGACTCCTTTAAATTTTTCACTATTTGATTCATTGCAGCCATTTGGTAAATTCAAAAGAGTTCATTTTTTTCTCATTAATGTACAATCTGCACTCCATCTTGACTGATAAAAAACAGAAATGTACAAATTTTTGCAAATTTAATTAAAAAGAAAAATTGAAATATCACATGGTCATAAGTATTCAGAAACTAATATTTAAGTCACATGCTGTCTATTTCCTTGTGATCCTCCTTGAGATGTTCTACTCCTTCCTTGGAGCCCAGCTGTGTTTAAACTGATAGGACTTGATTTTGAAAGGCACACACATGTCTATATAAGACCTCACAGCTCACAGCGCATGTCAGAGTAAATGAGAATCATGAGGTCAAAGGAACTGGTCAAGGAGCTCAGAGACAGAATTGTGACAAGGCACAGATCTGGCCAAGGTTATAACAGAATTTCTACAGTACTCAAGGTTCCTAAGAGCACAGTGGCCTCCATAATCCTTAAATGGAAGAAGTTTGGAACCACCAGAAGTCTTCCTAGACCTGGCCATCCAGCCAAACTGAGCAATTGTGGGAGAAGAACCTTGGTGAAAGAGGTAAAGAAGAACCCCAAGATCACTGTGGCTGAGATGCAGTAGGGAGATGGGAGAAAGTTCCACAAAGTCAACTATCCCTGCAGCCCTCCACCAGTCGGGCCTTTATGGCAGAGTGATCGACGGAAGCCTCTCCTTCGGGCAAGACATACTAAAGCCCACATAGAGTTTGCTAAAAAAACACATGGAGGACTCCCAGACTATGAGAAATAAGATTATGTGGTCTGATGAAAGGAAGATAGACCTTGTTTGGTGATACTGCTTAGAATTATGTGTGGAGAAAACCAGGCACTGCTCATCACTTGCCCAATACAATCCAAACAGTGAAACATGGTGGTGGCAGCATCATGCTATGGGGGTGCTTTTCAGTTGCAGGGACAAGACGACTGGTTGTCATTGAAGGAAACATGAATGCGGCCAGGTGCAGAGATATCCTGGATGAAAACCTCTTCCAGAGTGCTCTGGACCTCAGACTTGGCCGAAGGTTCACCTTCCAACAAGACAATGACCCTAAACACACAGCTAAAATAACAAAGGAGTGGCTTCAGAACAACTCTGTGACCATTCCTGACTGGCCCAGCCAGAGCCCTGACCTAAACTCAAATGAGCATCTCCGGAGAGACCTGAAAATGGCTGTCCACCAACGTTCACAATCCAACGTGACCGAACTGGAGAGGATCTGCAAGGAAGAGTGGCAAAACATCCCCGAATTTAGCTGTGAAAAACTTGTTGCATCATTCCCAAGAAGACTCATGGCTGTACTAGCTCAAAAGGTGCTTCTACTCAATACTGAGCAAAGGGTCTGAATACTTATGACCATGTGATATTTCAATTTTTCTTTTTTAATAAATTTGAAAAAATTTCTACATTTCTGTTTTTTTTCAGTCAAGATGGGGTGCAGAGTGTACATTAATGAGAAAAAAATTAACTTTTTTGAATTTACCAAATGGCTGCAATGAAACAAAAAGTGAAATATTTAAAGGAGTCTGAATACTTTCCGTACCCACTGTAAGTTCCTTCCACTTCTCACCATGAAAAAAACATACAACAAATTGTTCCTATACTTCATATCTCTATAATGGGATGTTGGAGAATTCAACAAATAAAAGAGCAGGACAAGATCAGACGCAAATGACCCTATGTAGCAATAGATGATGACATCAGCAAGACTATAGTATATGTGAGCGATATATCCAAACAAGTGGGTTACATTACCAGCACGGTGATGTTCTTTTCCATGATTTAGTCCATTGAAACTGACAAGCTCCAGATGAAACCATCGGTAAGCGGGGTATCCAATTGAGTGTTTGCAACCCCCCAACCAGCGCAGTAAATACTGTCCCATTGTTGTATGGCCAGACTTGCACAGGGTCAGCACACTTCTAAATCCACAGCAGTGGACAAATAATGAACTCACTTCAGCTCTGGAATCACAGCACAGACAAACAAGCTTAGTTATACTGACTGTACCGAGAGCTGTAGACATCATTGGCAGCTTTTTTTTAGGCAATATTAAACAGTGAAAACTGTTATAGCCTTCACCGAATGTCCAAAAAAACTCTAAAAATCCCTTTAAAGAAGAACTGTCACTTGCTATATATGTATTCTTTACCTGTTTTTCTAGATCGGGCATCATTGTTCTTTTGTTTCTGGCCTCTCCATTCCCGAGATATGGTTCCATCTTCCCTGTATGTAAATCTATCATTTTTAGCCACGTAGGTGTTGCCTTCAACTCTTGAATATGGAAGTCTTCTTGAGGACCATGCCAAGTTGGCCAAACAGAGAAGATTTATACATAAGAAAGAGAAGGTGATATCTCAAGAACTGAGGGGCACAGGAACAAAAAAACACCTGGTATAATAATCACATATTAGTGGCAAACGACAAATTCCCGTAAAACATCCTCATATAATGGACTGAACCTACCAATATTTACAGATGAGTCAATTCTTCACCAGTCCTTTCAAAAATTAAGAAGAAGGGTAAACTATGTCCTATCTTCAGAATCCAAGAAATTAATTTATTAGTCAAAAATATATAATCTGACCATCTCAAAAAACTGTTGTTTCGGAGCCGCTCACTTCCACAAAGGGATGTGAACCGCACTGGTGACAGATAGCGGCACAGAAGTAACCCTAGAATGACGACATGCTCCGTCCACACTTAATTTGATAGTTGGACAATATTATACTTGTATATGAATAACTTCTACTTATAGAAATATCTAACATTGCTCTGGAACAGATATAACGGCATCTATTGAAATCAATAGGCATCTGTCCAATCTAATGGCCGGTCCTCTAAATATACAAGCCACCAGACTCCGCTCCTGACTGGAGTTAATAGAGGTGATACCACATGGGAGAACAACTACGTGAATGATAACATATCCCATTAGCGCAAATAACAATGAGTTATCAAAAACAGACAAGTCCTTTAATTGAGTAATTGATGAGGGTTGATTTGCCCTGGATGGGTGTATAGTGAACACAACATTATATACAGTGGGGCAAAAAAGTATTTAGTCAGTCAGCAATAGTGCAAGTTCCACCACTTAAAAAGATGAGAGGCGTCTGTAATTTACATCATAGGTAGACCTCAACTATGGGAGACAAACTGAGAAAAAAAATCCAGAAAATCACATTGTCTGTTTTTTTATCATTTTTTTTTGCATATTATGGTGGAAAATAAGTATTTGGTCAGAAACAAACAATCAAGATTTATGGCTCTCACAGACCTGTAACTTCTTCTTTAAGAGTCTCCTCTTTCCTCCACTCATTACCTGTAGTAATGGCACCTGTTTAAACTTGTTATCAGTATAAAAAGACACCTGTGCACACCCTCAAACAGTCTGACTCCAAACTCCACTATGGTGAAGACCAAAGAGCTGTCAAAGGACACCAGAAACAAAATTGTAGCCCTGCACCAGGCTGGGAAGACTGAATCTGCAATAGCCAACCAGCTTGGAGTGAAGAAATCAACAGTGGGAGCAATAATTAGAAAATGGAAGACATACAAGACCACTGATAATCTCCCTCGATCTGGGGCTCCACACAAAATCCCACCCCGTGGGGTCAGAATGATCACAAGAACGGTGAGCAAAAAACCCAGAACCACGCAGGGGGACCTAGTGAATGAACTGCAGAGAGCTGGGACCAATGTAACAAGGCCTACCATAAGTAACACACTACGCCACCATGGACTCAGATCCTGCAGTGCCAGACGTGTCCCACTGCTTAAGCCAGTACATGTCCGGGCCCGTCTGAAGTTTGCTAGAGAGCATTTGGATGATCCAGATGAGTTTTGGGAGAATGTCCTATGGTCTGATGAAACCAAACTGGAACTGTTTGGTAGAAACACAACTTGTCGTGTTTGGAGGAAAAAGAATACTGAGTTGCATCCATCAAACACCATACCTACTGTAAAGCATGGTGGTGGAAACATCATGCTTTGGGGCTGTTTCTCTGCAAAGGGGCCAGGATGACTGATCCGGGTACATGAAAGAATGAATGGGGCCATGTATCGTGAGATTTTGAGTGCAAACCTCCTTCCATCAGCAAGGGCATTGAAGAAGAAACGTGGCTGGGTCTTTCAACATGACAATGATCCAAAGCACACCGCCAGGGCAACGAAGGAGTGGCTTCGTAAGAAGCATTTCAAGGTCCTGGAGTGGCCTAGCCAGTCTCCAGATCTCAACCCTATAGAAAACCTTTGGAGGGAGTTGAAAGTCCGTTTTGCCAAGCGAAATGCCAAAAACATCACTGCTCTAGAGGAGATCTGCATGGAGGAATGGGCCAACATACCAACAACAGTGTGTGGCAACCTTGTGAAGACTTACAGAAAACGTTTGACCTCTGTCATTGCCAACAAAGGATATATTACAAAGTATTGAGATGAAATTTTGTTTCTGACCAAATACTTATTTTCAACCATAATATGCAAATAAAATGTTAAAAAAACAGACAATGTGATTTTCTGGATTTTTTTTTCTCAGTTTGTCTCCCATAGTTGAGGTCTACCTATGATGTAAATTACAGACGCCTCTCATCTTTTTAAGTGGTGGAACTTGCACTATTGCTGACTGACTAAATACTTTTTTGCCCCACTGTATAACAAGAATAATATCATCATAAATATTATTATTATTATAATTGAAAGAACTTACTAAAATTAAGGCGTATTTTAATACCTAGGGTCTGTGAACATGTTGCATTTTTGCCATTTTGCCACAAAACCTGAAGAGTTTCCTATTATGGTACCTGCAAACTGAATGAGATTCCTGAAGTCTAACAGGCACACGGTGCGTTTTTGATGTGGTTTTTTTTTCCGTGCGGAATTGACCTAAAAATGCTAGCGAATCCTGATGCTAGCACAGTCAATGAGAATCCTGAAGTGCTGTGCGCATGATCACTATTTTTCCTTTCAGGATTTTCTGTGCATTTAAATCTGCAGCATGTCATTTCTTTGTGCATTTTTGCCTGCGTTTTTGACCCATTGAATGCAGAGGAAAAAAAACGCATGCAAAAAAGCACCAACAACGCAGTGGAATTTTCCGCAGTGTTTTTTTGCTGACAAGAGATGCAGAAACATTGCAGAAATTTCTGCAAGCAAACTTTTTCCTTTTGAGTCTGCAGGATGTCAATTCTTTCAGCATTTTTCCTTCAGATTTTACCCATATTAATGAGCGGGGAAAAATCTGCAAGTGAACCGCATGTCAATAACACGATAAAAACTCAACAAAACCACAACAAAAACACGCTAATTTAATGCTGTGTTTTCCTGCCAAAAGATGCACAAATGGTGCCGACACTGGTGACAACTGACAAACTGTACATTGTCACTCAGTATCACAGACTGATCATCATCATTAAATGTTCTATAAACCACACTGCATTTTGGGCCGTGGTCACACTGGCGAGTGCAATGCGAGTCTCTCACATCAATACCCGACTCTGCTGCCGGCACTCCGGACCGGAGCCGCACATTCCGGTCCCGAGTGCCGGCGGCAGTGTCGGGTATTGATGCGAGAGACTCACTTGAGTTTCTCACATTGCACTCGAAAGTGTGACCCCGGCCTGTGTGTACAAGTCAAGGATTTTGTGGGATCATAGTCAGGTGTAAGAATAACTAATTCTACCAAACACGCTATAATTACAATTATTTTCATATGCAACAAAACAGGTCAAATTCATTTATCCTACCACCATGATTTCGCAGACGATATGAGTTTTTTATGTTGTAATGAAGTGTTTTTCTTTCTCCAAATATAATGTTACCCATTAAAAATAAAAACTCTATATTGATCTCAAATATCCAAAAATCAGTATTGCGATAGCCTTCTGCTCCAGGTGATAGTGAGCAAACAACCACTGTTCCCCAGTGGAGTGGCTTGGAGCTGACACGTCCCCATACTACATTACCGGTTTGTTATCCATCTGTGTCACTGTTCTCGGACACTGGTGTGCACAAACCTATGTATATGTAATTTTTACCTGTGTGTTCCTGATTTAATATGCAATATACTGTTACTAGCAAGGAACATTCAGGTTTATGATCATTGGTGCCTCATTCCAGTATTTGGTGATTCATTGGATGTTATGGGGAGGTTTGTCTGACTCCATGCGCTCCATGCAGTTTGTCGGCAATTTTTAACCCGCTATTGTCCAAGTACCTGTTGTCTATATATTTATACTTAATAAAGCTATTTAAAATTATTCTTTGGACTTAGGCTGGTTTCACATTTGCATTTGTGTCCGCAGCGTTTCTACCGCATATATCTGTATGCGTTGTGTATTCCTATATTTAACATTAGGGACGCATGCGTTTTAATTGTTCGCGTTTTGCCGCGTTTGACGACGCATGCGTCATTTCGTTTGCGGCTTGGCGCAGAAATTCAACATGTAGTAATTTCTAGAGGCGTCAATTTGCCGCCTGGAAACGCATGCGGTCAATTGCACAAGAATTGCGACAAAAAAACGCATTGCTGTCTATATGAACGCATGCATTCACAAGAACATGCGTTTGCTTGCGTTCGTGAACGCATGCGTTTCAATTGAAAAAAAACATGTCTAGACACTGATAAGCCACCCCCCACATAGTAGGTGATAAAGGGAGGTAGTCGACATTTGCAGGTCACTACTCAGCAGACACTGAAGCAGACGAGACACAGGCTACATCTTGGAGGAAAACAAGACACTGAACAATGTGAGTATATCCTAACCAATGCCTTTATTTTCTATTTTCTGTCTCTACATGTCCTAATTTCTTGAATTTCTTTCTTTCTACATGCATCATAATGTCTTCTTCTTCTTCTTCTCATGAGGAGTTTCTTCCTGGGCCGTCGGAAGTCGAGCATGTCAGTGAGGTGAGTACTTGCCTCGTCAGATTGGTAAGTATTCACTGTCACATCTACACATGTGACAATTTGAATTTTTCATTTTTTAGAGCTCTTCTTCAACTGTGGCAGAGACTGGGCAAGAGCAGCGGACTCAAGGTCGGGAGGAAAGACGGCAGTGGGTACGTATACAAGGCTGACTGTTTACTGTATCCTCAGTGTAATATTCTTGAATCTTCCTTTCTTTCCATTCCTATTTCTTTACTTTTTTTTTCTGGAATCCTTTTTTATGTTGACTTTCCTATTCATGCCATTTCTCAGCATCTTTTTCTTTCTTTTCCTTATGTTAATTGACCAAACTTTAATGACTTTATTTAATTTTTAGGTTCCACAACGGGAGGATGACCTAATTGAAAATTACCTCCTCATCTCCCTGGTCCAGGAGCTAGTCCCGTTGTGGGACACCCGGGATCCACTGCACTTAAACAACGTCACGATGCGGCGCTTATGGAATGAGGTGGCCAAAGAGATGTGGGATGGCTGGGACAACGCCCCGACTCGGGTCCAAACTGCATTTGGTAAGTATTGCATTGCAGTGTGAAGCAGCAGAGACCTTGGCCGTGCTCACTCGACTGTGTGTGATGAAAGAAACTCTCTGGAGTTACCACCCACTAGTTTCATTGCCCCTTCTCCTGTCACCTCTGCATCATCCACAGTTAGCCAGGCCTCAGTGCTTCACACCCCCCGTTTACATCACTCTACCCCAAGCCGGCGCAGTTAAATAAATTTTTTGGGTTGTTAAAAAAATAAATACAATTTGATTTGCCCCAATTATGTTTGGTTTATTGTGTCTATCGCCGTCGGCAACACACACCGTGCGCCAAATAAGAAACTTCGCCACACACGTAATTTTTGGGCCATACCATATCTCCAGTAGTTATAAAAAAAAAAGACTGCAGCTTTGTGTGTCTTTAGTATAAAGATATGAGGTGGGCCAAACAATAATAGATGTATTATCTCCATAATCTCTTCATTCTGCTTAGTCTGTGACTAGTGTTGCAGTCTGAAGAGAAAATGGCGGAAAAACAGTGCAGAACTCTACTGAACAGGTCAGGTGTCAAAAAAATCATTAGTTAGGACACCTGACCTGGTGAGTTAAGAACTGCCTTGTATAACCTCCATTTTCTCTTCTGTGTACATAATCTATTACACACAAATTGAAGGGACGATGGTGGTCGCAGGCAAGAAACAGCTTGATGCTTAAATCCAGGTTGAAATAAAAGCTCTCCATGCGAAGATCCATCATGACACAGGATACAGGAGCAAAATCTGAAGATTACAGCTGTTCAGGTGTCTATATAAAGAAATACCATAATACACGCCCTCTGTAGTCCCATTGGCGGTGTCTGGTTATCTTGATTTTTTTCTTGTGAAATTTCTCATCATGCGCACCAAAAACGCAAACGCAGAAAAAACGCATATAAATGCATACAAACGCGGCGTTTTTTAAACCGCATGCGTTACCACATGCGTCTAAAAAATGCAGTGTTTGTACGCGTTTATATACGTTTTTCCACCACTTGCGGATGCGGATTAAACGCTGCGGTTTTAAACGCAAATGTGAAACCAGCCTTATTGCACCATTTCTTAGTGGTTGCTTGCTTTTCAGCATTGGTATGTTCGACACAATTCCATTTGCAGGCTCATGTTATCTCTATTTAACGTTCAGTTTAGGACATCAAGACTAGATGGTGTATGTATTATTGCCTGTTTTGTTTTCCTTGCTTGTACTCCAGGTGATATTTAGCAAATTGCAGAAAGGCAGCAATGTTCTTTTTTGGAGAACAGTGGCTATTTCATTGCAATCCTGCCAGTGCAAACAATGTTGTTCAGTGTCCTTATGCCGGACTCTTCAACACTAACATTAGCTAATATGAGAGAGGACTTTAGTTGCTTAGACCACTACCTTGGGTTCCTTTGTGATCTCACAAACTATTTTACATCTCGCTCTTGGAGTGACCTTTGTTGAACACTTTTAGGGATTGTAATATGGTGTTGAATTCCCTCTATTTCTACACTATCTGTCTAATAGTTGATTTGTGGAGCATCAAATTCTACTTAGAGATGGTTTGTAACCTCTGACAGCCTGATTATCATCAACACCTCTTCTTCTGAGGTCCTTAGAAATTTCCTTTATTTATGCTATGATATAATACCATAAACTTGTGATCAGACTTCAATAGCTCCAGATTCTATATTTCCCCTCTAATTATCTGCTAATCCTAAAGATTCCCTCCGCTTCCCTCCTCTGCAAATCTCTTCACTGGCTCCCATTCCCTCAGCGTATCCAGTTCAAATTACTAATACTAACCTACAAAGCCATCCATAACCTGTCTCCTCCATATATCTCTGAACTAATCTCCCGATATCTTCCCTCACATAAGCTACGGTCCTCCCAAGACCTCCTTCTCTTCTCACTTATTCGCTCCTCACCCAACCGCCTCCAAGACTTCTCCTGAATATCCCCCATCCTCTGGAATTCTTTGCCTCAACAAATCCCGGAACCTGAAAACCCATCTCTTCAGGAAAGTCTACAGCCTGCACTGACCCCGCTGCCTCCTCACCACTACTGGAGCTACCGCCTCACCCACAGTGGAGCTCCTGCAACCCTCAACCTACTGTCTCCTTCCCCATAATCCTGTAGAATGTAAGCCTGCAAGGGCAGGGTCCTCGACCCTCTGTATCAGTCTGTAATTGTTAGTTTGCTTACTGTAAGTGATATCTGTAATTTGTATGTAACCATTTCTCATGTACAGCACCATGGAATCAATGGTGCTTTATAAATAAATAATAATAATAATAATGATAATAAAAATTCCCATACTTTTGCTACTCACAGACATGTGATATCGGATCATTTTCCTCAATAAAAAAAAGTCTACTTTAATGACTTGTGTGAAAATTGGATGTAATTTTATTAGAATTCAAATTTATATAGAAGTATTGAAAAATTGTTAACAAACTTTTAAGCACCACTGTATGCTAAGTTGTTCTACATGTTCTTTAAAGAAAAGCCACATCGTAAGCACCATGTTCATCTTATCCCACAACAAGCCTAGAAACAAATAAAGCAAATACCATGCTAACAGCCTGCAGACAACCATCGTCAGCAATTCACATAAATTATTCTTTGATGCATGTATCCCAGCACATAACAATCTGTATTACCCTTGAAACATCACCATTCACGTCGGAGCTCCTTACTGCTCCTAATGGAATAATCTGGTATGGAAACCCGCAAGACGCATTCATGCTAAAAGCAACAAACTAAGTGCTTTTAAAGAAATTGAATTGAGGCCATTTATTATACAGAATACAATCCAAAGAAAAAGCAGCACTGTCTCTGTGGGTGCCAGATCCTGCAAGGATAACCGGCACCGCACTCTCCCCAAAAAGATACAGAACAAAGATACGGCAGGACATCGAGTTGGTGAAAAAGATCCTATATTCATCCATACAGGCTACGGTTCAGCTCTTCCTATGGAGCGTGCCTTGAGTAAAGGTCTATATAGGGTGATGAAACACAGCTAGTATGGGTATATATATATATATATATATGTGTGTATATGAATATAAATACATATGCCCAAAATGGTAATGATGATTTAGTCCTAAAATGATAAATACTAATAGAAAAGAATTAAGCAGGAAGGTTCTCACTGTGACATACTATAACATTCACCGTCTCACCCCTGCATTCCTACATTAGTGATCTGCAATACATGGCTGGTATCAAGTGTCATAACGACCTCAGCCGTATGCTGCAGAATGATGTCACATTACCAGCTACATGCATGGTATATAAAGAGGAACAAGCCAATGCACCAAGGTCTTATAACAAGAACTAGATGTTCTGAAAGTAGCTTTGCACAACGCCTCCTTCATATGATGCTTCATTATTAGTGATGAGCGAATGTGCCGGGATAAGGTGTTCTCATAGCACGCTCGTGTGCTAATTGAATGACTTCGGCATGCTCGAAAAATGTGTTCGAGTGACCGCGGCCGGCTGCATGTCTCTCGGCTATTCGACAGCTGCAACAAATGCAGGGATTGCCTAACAATCAGGCCATCAATGCCTGTGTTTTGGCTATCGAATAGCTGAGAGACATGCAGCCGGGGGGACTCGAACATATTTTTCAAGCACGCCGAAGTCAGTCTGTTAGCACACGAGCGTGCTATGAGAACACCTTATCCTGGCACGTTCGCTCATCACTAGTTCTTATAAAAAAAAAATTGGGGGGAAGAACACTATTTTATGTCTCAAGATTATTCTCAATATTTTCAAGACTTTTTAATAGTTCTGCCACAGTTTACAATTACCAATATAGGGGATGGAGTGTCTCCATTACGGAAAGAGAAATGTCTGATGATTCAAGATCGAAGAAATGAAGGTGTATTGTGTGTTGTGTCTTTGTATGTCTGTGACTTCATGCAGAACTTCAGGAAGATTTCATATGAATCCAACAGAAAAAATGAAATAAGTTCAATCAGACCCTGTATGCAGTAGAAGCACATATGTACTTGTAGAAGCACAATAAGAGCCCGTTCCGGCCCGTACACGGGAGCCATGGCTGGGACCCCAAAGCAATGTAACAACAGGTCCCATGCCGCTGTGTCTGAGCCCTAATAATTCAGAAGTTCCTCAGGCAGATTTGCTAGGAAAATCTCTTGATCTAAGCTACATACACAATAATAATAATAATGACTGAACAAATGCAACTGTATCAACACAACTGAATAATAAGATTGCAAAAAAAAAAAACAAGAAGAAAAAACATATAGTACGTTTTTTATGGAATATTCTTGTATTAAAAAGTATATTTGACTATTCTTTAAAAAAAATAAAGTTAAAAGAAGCTATAGCTGTCATAAAGGCCAAGTGGCCAATTAATCAAAACTGGGGTAATTAATTAATTTAGTGTCGCAAGTAAGTGGGATGAGATACCGTGTGCTGCAGCAGATATGCTACTCTAGTCAGGAACTGGACTAGCATTTCTGGAGTAAAAATGCCAACAGATTCGATTCATTGGGCAGGGGGATGAATCCATGCCCCATTATGGCTCCTCCCTGGCTCTGCCCATTTTAGTGGGGCTATTCCAATATGGCGTAAAAACATCAAAAGTCTCAACTCCACATTGCACAAACATTTTGCTATTTTTCAAAGCTTTTAGGCCACCTTGATTAAAAAAAAACAGCGATTCAGTCATTTTTTTTTTCTATTTTGGCATTCAACATGAGACTAATGTGATATTTTATTATTTTAGGCAGGTACACATCGATCAATATCAAATATTTTACATTTTACTGTTTGTTGTTTTTTTTAGATTTTATTTGTATTCTGGGAAAAATGGTATAATATGGTCTTTTATTTAATTTTTTTGAAATATTACATTTTTAAAAATAGATTTTTATTGGTTTTTTTGGGATACTGTAATATTGCAGCAGTATATTATAAAGGATGGGCTTTATAGCTGTACAAACATGGAAGATATCCACCTTCACACCAATGCCATCAGCACCCTGTGACAACTGATATTTAAGAGCTCGGCGATTAGGTTCCGGTGCTGGCTGTACAACACAGCTAGCATACCGGCTGTATGGAAGGGGATCAGCTCCTTAGACTGCTCCAAACATGTAGTGTGCACATCTGCCGTTCATGTATGCCAGATGTCACAAATTGAACCCTGGGCATAGTGGGTCATGTAAGTGCCACGAGTCAGGTGATGGCGCCAGCCCTGAGGGAGTTGAGGGTTAAACAACTATTGAATATAGGTTACACCAACGCAGCCAAAAATGTTTAGTCCATGCTGGACATTACAGTTGTCAATCTGGCCATACATACTTAATGGCACCAAGTAAAGGCGAACAATCATTTTCTGAATGTTACAAGAATGTTTTGAGAACTATCAAAGAATCCCGAGGCCCCAGTGGATAATCCTTACAAATATCTTTATTCCATAACATTTAAAATCACCATAATAGGAAGACAAGACAATGTTTCAGCCATACCTGGCCTTTCTCAGGCCTCAAGATACAGCTATCACAATACAGTTGAGGCTTGAGAAAAGCCAGATATGGCCGAAACGTTGTCTTGTCTTCCAACTATGGTGATTTTTAATATTATGGAATGGAATAACTGGATCTAAGGATTATCTTTGGGATTTTTGGATATTCTGTTTTTGGGCCTAGTGGAAGGCCCTACTGAGCAAGCACAGAATGGATCAATGGTGCATGGCACTTGGAAACTGGATTAAGTAATGGTTTGAGAAATGTTCTTTCAGGGAACAACCGTTGATGCACCAGCATCTATCAGTCACGATACGACCGATGATCGATAAACTTTTACTGATCGGCGGTCGTTTAAATGCCTGTTTCCTCCGGCAGAACTCCGTAAACGATGCGCATAGAGCAATCCATACTACATCGCTCAGTGCACGTAGGCTACCATATTTCTCGGCAGTGCGAGTCCCGGTTACATGGAACGATGCACAGCCGAGTACGATGATGTTTTCTGCTGAACAAAAGATCATTTAGTCCGAAAAACGAGTGTTAAACTCGTTTACCAGGAAATCGGCAGCCTGTTTAAATAGCAAGATAATCATCACACGAGCACTTTTAACCCATTATCTACCAATGTCCTTTTTTTGGGACGCCTAATCTTTTGCTTCTAGCAACTAAGAGTTTATAATTTGTATAATTAGGTCCAATTTTTTGTGTTGTGTTTGTAAAATGAATGTTTTCAAAATAGGAAATCATGTCATTGTCATTTTTAATTGAATATTGGGACGCCCTTTTCTGAAAAATCCGTAAAATGAAAATGTCCAATTTGGCAAGTAGTGGGTTAACAACGCTTGTTCACGATTAACCCTTAGTAAATTTCCCTTTAGACCATCAGAGCAAGCTCACTGCGGATTCTTAGGTAACCCATTCTGTGGGCATCAATAGGCAGGGCAACAGAGAAGCTACGGTGCAAACTTTTTAATGAAGCCCAACTACAAAAAGGATTTTTAGCCAAAAATACAGGCATTTAAGTTTAAAAAAAATCCTTAAAACGGAACAACCCAAGATTTGACACAGTAGTCATAGTGTACATCAGCAACCATCATCATCATCATCACATCTCCATTTCTGTGTCTTTGGACATTGTCCATGACTGACAATAACACCATTGATTAATATCTAAGGAACCTCATCCGCCATATGCCCAGTCTTTGTTTTAAACACCTCTGGCCCTTTAGATTGGCAATTACTATTAATAAAACCAATCAAAACAAAGCAAACAAAAGCCGTCATACTCATACTAGTGCTCAGCAGCAAATCAAACAGTCCTGATAGATGAATACTGACTGCGAATCTAGTAAAAAACATGAATTAAAATGCAGAAAATATCCATGCGATCCTAGCTTCTCATAGACAGAATTAGCAGAGCTGAATGCATTATTGACTTTTTAGTGTCCGCATTATTAATCCCTGAATTAATATTATTCGATACAGTCCCATGTAAAACCACCGATAACACATTGTGACTCACCAGAAGATAATGATTACCCTTGTAAATGCAATGTTACAGTGAAGGCAAAGTATAATGACCTTTCATTACAAATATTTACAAGTCATGTTATATACCATAATGAAAATTATATTTGATACATTTGCAATAAAGAGGATCATGCAATAAAAGTACCTACGGTAATTAGCCAGCTGTAATGAAATGACCTTCAGGATTGAAGCCATTGGATTTAATAGCTTATAAATAATACTGGGGGGAAAAAAAGTTATAAAAAATATGAATATACTAAAGTGGTATAAAGATGAGCTGTTCAATATATCCGTGCAATAGCAGAACGCTGCACAACATTTATCCTGGAGGCAAGGGCAAACGCGGACGTCCTGTGCAGATGCGTGGAAATGTTTACATCTGTTCCTCGCCTATGAGCTAAGTTACCAGAATATAAAAAAAGAAAGTCATCTCAGACATTACGACCAAGGAAACGACAAAGAGGTCCTTACTTGTCCGAAAAAGCGTTCTCCTTCTTCTACTGCCATATTTACAATGAAACCTGATAACGTGATGAATTAATACCGCATCCCAAGAGCAAAAATAAAAAACAATGGCAAAACGTAATCCCGAAAGGACACGGACTTAAATTCCAAGTGACGTCCTACAGTCTGAACCATGCACTCAGCAACACTTGCAAAACAACAGTGGATGAGGATTCCTGGCTGACTTACCATATTTGTAAGCTCCAATCGTTCTCTGTATATGTAACCATGATATGTGGCATACCCAAAATAGCAGCAGAATCAGCCGGCTACTTCCCTACAGTTGCTTGGAAGGGCTCAGAAGAGGCTTTTGTCATTTCGCTTATCAGCTTTCTCAGCTGTAATTCAGCCTGCTTAGGATAATGAATCAAATTGCTGTAAGTGTGGAAAGTCCTATACTGTGAAGTCGGAGGGAATCTAGAATGTGTATCTATTGTGTAGTGGAGACATAAGCATATTAACCAAACAAAAAGGGTCAAAATGCTGAAAGAGGATTAAGAAATGGGAGCTGCACCAAGGCTAATAATGTTAAGCAGTAAATGGCAGAATGAGAATCCTCTTTATGGACAAGACTAAAGAATTATATATATATATATATATATACACACACAAGATTGTGGCCCGATTCTAAAGCATCGGGTATTCTAGAATATGCATGCCCCCGTAGTATATGGACAATGATGATTCCAGAATTCGCGGCAGACTGTGCCCGTCGCTGATTGGTCGAGGCAACCTTTATGACATCATCGTCGCCATGGCAACCATTATGACATCTACGTCGATACTGTTCCCGTCGCTGAATCAGAAATGTGGGATTTCTACGTCCTTTATGACATCATCGTCGCTGTGCCCATTGCTGATTGGTCGAGGCCTGGCGGCCTCGACCAATCAGAGACGCGGGATGTCTACGTCGATACTGTGCCCGTCGCTGATTGGTCGAGGCCGGGATTTCCTGGACAGACAGACGTAAAAACCCTTAGACAATTATATATATACTGTATATATATATATATATATATATATATATATATATATATATATAGCTAGATAGATAGATAGAAGATGTGCGTTGGCACATAAGAGGCGACTCCTAGCAAAGATCAGTCAGGGTCATTCATTATTGTCTTGGGTTCCGCCACTTAAGTCATAATGGCTTGGTGTTTCTTTCTCCTCCACATGACCTTTTGGTCATGTCCCTACTAATTTGCCAGTTGCAGCTTTGGTAAGGAGCCTGAGATCTAGAAGTATAGAATTACAAGCCGAACCCTAAAAGTATAGATTCACGAGTCTTGTGCTAAAACTGGTCTGACCTGACAGTCTAATGTATATGTGGGCCTTCTGACTTGATAGATAATTGGCATGTCTTATATCGAAATGCTGAACCTTTTTGTTTTTTGGTAAAATAAATCTCTGCCAGAGAAGCCTGGCAGCGGCCTTCTCATAGAGACAGATAGACAGTTTTCTATTGTGTGGGGGACTTATGGCTGTATTTAGACAGGCCAACCACGGGTCTTAAATTACTGCATCAAAGCTCTCAGTTTTGGAAGTATAAAATCACGAGTCACAGTCCTGGTAACACAGAATCGTGAGTCTAAGAACAAAATTAAAAGCCTTAGTCCTAGAAGTATAGAATCTAACCTCTGACCTACAAGTATAAAATCACGTGCCATAACTTTTATCCGGCCATACACATTATGGAGCTATTTGCCAAATGCTTATTTGACCAACAGCTATCCCTTCTATGTACGGTATGTGATTTTAATAAGAAAAGGTGAATAAACAGGTTCAGACAGCATTCATCTAATGTGTATAGACGTTTTTAGTCCAACGCCTCTAAAATGAACTTTGATTGTAATCTTCTTCTCTAAGAGCCTAATGTTAGAGCCCACTATGTTGAAGGGTCCATAAAAGTCTGGGTTAACATTACCAAAGCGTCCCCTGTGACTTCCATGGGTCCACAAACACCTTGAGCTGGCCCTGTTTCCAGACTTAGTGATTAAACCTATGACTTGCTCAACATTGAAGTGCTCACTACGACTGTCCCTCATCTGATGACAGTGATAATAATTCTTAACTACCTTATTACATTTTTTTTCCCACCGGGAAAGAAGCCCAAAATTTTCAAGTTCCTACTGATCTCCACTCTTTTCACACCTGTTCTATGGGAATAGGAAAAAATAGAAGGAATCTACTATATAATTGTCTAAGGGTCACTTCCATCTTTCTGTCTGTCCCGGATATTCATTGGTCACGGCCTCTGTCTGTCATGGAATCCAAGTCGCTGATTGGTCGTGGCAAAACGCCCATGACCATTGCCACGACCAATCAGCGACGGCCAAAGTCCAGCGGCAATATGGCCGCTCTTTCCTCCCCGCAGTCAGTGCCCGCTCCATAATCTCCTCCAGTCATCCAGTCAGCCCTCAGACAGGGTTAATGCCAGCGTTACCGGAGCGCGGTGTAACGCACTCTGGTTACGCAGCTATTAACCCTGTGTGACCAACTTTTTACTATTGATGCTGCATATGCAGCATCAATAATAAAAAGATCTAATGTTACAAATAATAATAATAATAAAAAAGTTATTCTCACCCTCCGACGTGTCGCCCTGTCCTCGGCAGTGCAAGCGGCAGGTTGTGGTGCCACTGTCATGTGACCGCGACGTCATCACAGATCCTGCGCTCATACCAACCCTGGGAACGGAAGCTGCCGCGTGCACCGCACACAGGCGACAGAACTACAAGGGGCCCTCGGAAGGTGAGCATATGTTTCTTTTTTTATTTTTTAACCTGTTACATACCTGGCTGGGCAATATACTATGTAGCTGGGCAATATACTACGTGACTGGGCAGTATACTACGTGTCTGTGCTGTATACTATGTGTCTCTGTGCTGTATACTACGTCGCTGTGCAATATACTACGTGGCTGGGTAATATACTATGTGACTGGGCAATATACTACGTTACTGGGCAATATACTACATGGCTGGGCAATATACTACGTGACTGGGCAATATACTACGTGACTGGGCAATATACTACGTGACTGGGCAATATACTACGTGACTGGGCAATATACTACGTGACTGGGCAATATACTACGTGGCTGGGCAATATACTACGTGGCTGGGCAATATACTACGTGGCTGGGTAATATACTATGTGACTGGGCAATATACTACGTTACTGGGCAATATACTACATGGCTGGGCAATATACTACGTGACTGGGCAATATACTACGTGACTGGGCAATATACTACGTGACTGGGCAATATACTACGTGACTGGGCAATATACTACGTGGCTGGGCAATATACTACGTGGCTGGGCAATATACTACGTGGTTGGGCAATATACTACGTGGCTGGGTAATATACTATGTGACTGGGCAATATACTACGTGGCTGGTCAATATACTACGTGGCTGGGTAATATACTATGTGACTGGGCAATATACTACGTTACTGGGCAATATACTACATGGCTGGGCAATATACTACGTGACTGGGCAATATACTACGTGACTGGGCAATATACTACGTGACTGGGCAATATACTACGTGACTGGGCAATATACTACGTGGCTGGGCAATATACTACGTGGCTGGGCAATATACTACGTGGTTGGGCAATATACTACGTGGCTGGGCAATATACTACGTGGCTGGGCAATATACTACGTGGCTGGGCAATATACTACGTGGCTGGGCAATATACTACGTCACTGGGAAATATACTACGTAGCTGGGCAATATACTACGTGGACATGCATATTCTAGAATACCGGATGCGTTAGAATTGGGCCACCATCTAGTACATTAAATATGTGTGATCCGATACAAGGTCATCTTTTGGCCCTTTTAAGAGAACTTCCACCACTCTTCGTTGCACATCTTCATGAGAACATCAGGATCCCATGGGACTCTATCATTATAAAGATTTAGAACTATCAAATCATGTAATTTCTAAAAATTATACTTACAAATATAGATTTCAGAACACTCAACACAAAGATAGCTTTCCTCAAAGTTCCAGAGGAGCAGTGCACTCTAGTAAAGACTATTTTCTACTACTGAGCATCAAATCCTCTTTTCATTCTATGTTTCATTCCTATAAATCCTATGAAGATAGCAACATTAATGTCTGCCTAATATCTTTATTGGATTAGCCAAGTGAAATATTAGCATATAAAATAAGCTTCTAAAATGCTAATCTGGATCTACCTAGTAAGATTAATAAAACGGCATAATAATCTTAGTTGGGAGGATGTCAGACTGAACCATGATTAGGTTGCTTTTCTGGGTTTATCACTGCGGTGTTTTTCACCACACATAGAGATTGCATAGACCTCATATTATGCCCCCATGCATGCTATTTCACAGAGCCCATTGTGGACATCTACAGGCGCGTGCCAGAGTCAGAAACTGCCCTGCTTGTTAACAGCATGTAACAGGAGACTGAATAGAAGGCACGCAAATCAATACTGTGCTCTTCAGACTTTGTCCTGTGACTAAAGAAGGTTATGATGGTGGCCATGTTATAACACTAATGTTTTCAAGGACTGCTGATAGCACACTAGGCTTCCTTCTGTCTCCTCAAATCCACTATTAATATTAATCATCCAGCCAGGCCACTTCACAAAATGGTAGAGTAACAGCACCTCATGAGTATGACCCCTAAAGGGTAACTATACTTTCAAGTAACTTATCAGAATAATATGTCCTGTTTGAGTACAGGAGGTATAACACTGTTTCCCGCCATTATATTACTTGCATCCTGCACATTTTAACCAGTTTTCTCCTTTGTGGACTCTAGGTCTTAATTTGCAATTGACTCTGAGCTGGTGGGCATCTGGTATGATATCCAGTACACATCACAGCACACAGTGATAGATTCCTGCTCTTCACTCCTTAGTTAGAACACAGAGAGAAGCATTCACAGCATGTATTAAACAGTGAAGATGTGAATCCAGCTCTGGGATGAGGTAACAGACTTGTTTGAAAGCTCAGCATAAGCTTTCTGTGTCTCCCTCTGCTTTTTAAGTTCAGAAGACAAGGGGGAGGGGAAGAAGTTACTATTCAGTAAAGAAAGAAGCAGAATTCTCTTCTAAGATATATTACAAAGTTTCTTATATTCGCACGTACTATTGATTTAATGTGAAATTTGTTAAAAGTAGAGGTCTCTTTTAAACACTCATATGAAAGAAACAGTGGCATATTATGGACGTGCAAGGCTTAGCGCACCATGTTAAATCTCTTTTCTAATCAGAAAGACTTAAATTATTATTATATTTTGTAAGAACTGCTAAATTGTAAAGTTACAGAGAACAAATGTGTAGATTTTTCATTTGGGATCCAAGAAGTATCGTTTCTCCTTGCGGAGAGTGACATGATAAGCATGTCGAGGTGAGGAGACTTAAAGCTGCAATGCTCCTCTGGGAAATATGCAAATTGTCTCTTCAGAGAGGAAGAGGACTAGAACTCTAGTGCCACCTATTGGAAGTAGCAATCCTAACAGTCAATGTCGACTCTTTAACGAGCCTTGTCAGATGACTTAGGATAATAGCCAAACCAGAATCTCAACAGTGTCTGCAAATTGAGATTCTGATTTGGCTATCAGAGCATAGACAATACGCACAGCAATGTAATAGTACAACGACAATTCACTATCCACTGTGATGTCAGATTGCACAAGGTGAGGTCACTACCGTTCCCGTGTTATGCATTATTCATTTATCTGCATGTGTCCATGATGAGCAATAAGGGGCAGTGTTCATATAGATCATACTATTTTTTATACTTCTTGTTGGGAGACCATTCATCCATCAGTAAAAAATAGCTGACTGTCCCATTACCATTCGTTATCTAAAGTCTATGGGCAGCCTAAAGTATCCATCACAAATTATCGCAATAATGCCTGTGCCAGAAGACTACATCTAGGAACATCAAACGACAGAAGCGCTGGTGGAGACAATCATTTGTTAACCATTGCCCCTGGCGGTCTGAATAAATAAGCTGTTAGATATTCCAGCATTTATAATTTATCTTATGCACCAAAGGACACAGACAAGACCACGAGGTAAAGTCCCCCCAGGGTCCATACTGTTTATTGAAGTGCAGTTAGCTTTAATTGTCCTTATGAATATTTTGGACAACTGGTAGAAAAAGCTGAATTATTTTAATTTATTCTTATTGTGGCAGCCAGATTGTGGAGTATAAGTACTGGCAAAATAGAGAAGAGTCCTGGGAGACCAACTTCAAAAACTTCACTGTCATTGCAATTGATAATGTATGTTTCACCACCTGCTTAGCTTCACGCTAGCGCAGAGTTGGTGCATTGATGGAATATAAAGAATATTGACATTTAATAGAAATCTACAATCTTCGTCTTTGAAAACCCAGTATTTTTTATATATACAAAAGTAAGTGATGAGCGAATGTGCTCGGATAAGGTGTTATTGGAGCATGCTCAGGTACTATCTGAGTGACTTCGGTGTGCTCGAAAAATAAGTTTGAGTCCCCATGCCTCCATGACTCATGGCTAGGCTTGAGCGAAACGGATCGGACAAATTCAAAAGTCGCCGACTTTTGGCAAAGTCGGGTTTCATGAAACCCGACCCGATCCTAGTGTGGGATCGGCCATGCGGTCGTCGATCTTCGCGCCAAAGTCGCGTTTCGTATGACGCGTTTGGTGCCATTTTTTCAGCCAATGAAGGAGCGTGGGCAGAGTGATGACATATGTCTTAGGGGCGTGCCTATTGCCATCTTCTCGCTTGTGCGCTGTAGCGATTTGCAATGTGTAACACCAACTTTTCTGTTCAGGGATGGAGAGAGAGAGAGAGAGAGAGAGAGAGGGATTTCACATTGACTTTGCATTGGGTTTCGTGTTTTGGTCGATCCCCGACTTTTCGCGATAATCGGCCGATTTCACTCGACTCGACTTTTGAGATAGTCGGGTTTCGCGAAACCCGACTCGACCCTAAAAAACTAAAAGTCGCTCAACCCTACTCATGGCTATTCGACAGCGGCAACACATGCAGAGATTGCCTGAAAAAAACAGGCAATCCATACATGTCTTGTGGCTGTCGAACAGCCACGAGTCAAGGAGGCATGGGGACTCAAACTTATTTTTCGAGCATGCTAAAGTGACTCGAAGTGAGTACATGAGCATGTTCCAATAACACCTTATCATTCGCTCATCACTAATAAGAATCAAACATTTATGGTCCAGGATACACAATGAGCCGTATTTATTAGCATTCACAGAACAACACTTTACAAACTATAGCGGGAAAAAACACGCATTTCTATAATTCTGCAAAAAAAAATGAAGTATATGTTTTTAGTGCAATTTCAAGGATAAAATAAGTAAAAAATTGGCTGTGAAGTGCAGTACAGGAGCAATGTTACTTCAAAGCTTCTTTGAGATTAGTACAAAAGTAACATCCTAATATAATACAAGCTACAAGACCACGCTGGATTGGTTACTAACAAACAACACATGTGCCCAACACACCTCATTGACCTACAACAAGGTCTGTAAAAAACCTGACAACGATGAACCGAGAGATGTGAAAAAGAAATATAAAAAGAACAATATAACATTGTTGGTTATAGTTACCATATATACTCGTGTATAAGCTGAGTTTTTCAGCACATTTTTGTTGTTGCTGAAAACACCACCCTCGGCTTATACACGAGTCATTGTTCCAGAAAGGCGGCAGGGGAGCGGTGCGGCGGGCCTGTGCCCGCTGCTAAAGAGAAATGAATATTGCTAAACTGGCCGGTGCCAGTAGCTCTTCCGGCCAAGCAATCACATGTCCCTCGCTCAGTAAGGTAATGAATATTAACCTCTCTCCACTCACATAAGCGTGGAATGAATATTCATTACCATAATGAAGCCGGGACAGATTGACAGTGATGGCTTCACTTGGGCAACCGCTGTCAATTAATTTTTAAATGATCAAACAGAGAAAAAATTGGAAGACACAAAAAGAAAGACAAGATGATAAGGCCTCAAATGAAAACTACAGTTCTATCTAGGAAAAAAATAGGTCCTGGTTGGTCACCACTTCTAATATTAGGGTAGCTTTGCACATGTTTGTCCACTTCCCATACGGAATCTTAGTAAGTCATTGTAATCTTCAAATAGCACCATTAAAAAGTCAAGGCATTCCAACTACTGATAAGCGAGCGTGCTCTGATATCATGTTATCCAACCATGCTCGGGTGTTAGATGAGTATCTCGGGTGTGCTCGGGTAATATGCTTGAGTCCTCGCAGCTGCACGATTCACGGCTGTTCAACAGCTGCAACACATGCAGGGATTACTTGTTTTTTAGGCAATGCTTGCGTGTGGTGCGGCTAACAGCCGCGAATCATGGAGCCGCCGGGACTCAAACATATTATGTGAGTACGCCCGAGATACTCGGCTAACACTCGAGCATACATGAATAACACGAGATCGGAGCATGCTCGCTCATCACTAATTCCAACCACGTTGTTGTAGCCATCGTTGCATCATCTAAGAAAACTACTCAAATTGGTATATACTCCTGTATGTATTTCAGCTTATGCCGAGAAATATATACAGTTTCCTCCGTACAGTCATTGTAATTGCTTTGATGCTGCAATGAACGTTTGTGCTCGATATATTCCACCCTCACAGTGTTTGACGAGCAAAGTGTAGTCTGCAACACTGCGTGGAAAGGTATGAGGGATGTATGCAGCTAGTAGTGAGTCTTACCGGTGTGGGGTAGGCCACAGAATCCATTACTCTAAGGGCTGCCTGTGCTGTTAATACTGCAAAAGCCACTCATGCAGTCTAGATCCATAGTATAATGCCCTCTTGTCTGCTTGTCACTTTAAACCAATACATGAGCATTTATTAAGTAATCAATGAAGGAGCTTTACCTCAAATAGAAGGCATTTCCCTGATGATAATGTATGGCGACCTGGGTCCACATGGAGAGATTTACTTGAGCCTACAGTACATATCCTTACCCCAGTCTGGACAGGATTTGAGTTCATTGTGTTTATGTAAATGCTCGTATAATGTATTCTGGTGTAATATTAGGCCTCCTATGAGTTATCCTGCTGAATCGAAACTGTTTTCTATCACATCCTCTCTATCTATTGTCCGGGTGTTATACTGCATACGCGATGGATCATACAGGCGTAATCCTGCGTTCCTGGGTGGCACACTCCTTACATTGTATATTCTGTAGTCCTGATTTATGCTTTTAAGACATCAAAATTTACCGTATTTTATTTGTACTATTATTTCTCTATTTATTTCAGTTTCTGATGCAGGTTTCAGAGATCCAAACATCATATTACTCATGGATTACTTCCCAAATAAAGTACTACAACTGCATCACAAAAAAGGAGTGCCAAGGTCTCTATATTCCTTTTATATGCCAGCCATTCACATAAATGTCTGTCCATGTACAACATTTTTCCACCACACAGTGAGATGCTCTTACAAAGGCGACAGTTTGCTCTAGCACATAGCGGGGGATCCTAAACTGGGAACCTCCTTTATGACCGCCATGTGTTCTAGTAGGGAATATTAAGAAAAAGCATCCTGAATGGTCCATACCTTTTAAAAGGTCATCCTTATCTCACACATATATAGCATATCCTTGAGAAAGTCGGTGCTGCCATACTGTCAAATGTCAATGTCCGTAAAACCCTTCATTGTGAACCTTTAATGGGCAATTGAGAGACTTGGCTGTTGTGCTGCATAAGCGTCAGGTTATTTCCCTTCATTGAAAAGTGACCCCCCGGATGGTGTAATATCTGGACTAATATAGGGGAATATTTCTCTTTCTATACACTTCTAGATCCAAACGCCCATATACCAGCACTGACGTCTGCAATGCGGAACATGCCAAGAGCAAGGAGACCTGCAGCTCAGTATGGAGGGACGCCTCTGCCCTAATGCTAAGAGAACATGGTTTAAATCACCGCATGTCATTCATTCTCACTGTGACCTTTGTCTGAGACACCAAAATTAGACTGCAGATAAGGCAGACACATAAGAGTCATACTATGTCCTCTATAGACGTGCCTCGCCGTGCAGACGAGTATAATGTGCCCTCATGATCCGCAGTATGCCATTCTCATCTGTAATGTATATGTTGAGAAATATTCTGCTTCCGTTATGAAAAAAAAATCTAAAAAAAAAATACTCCTGAAGCAGCTGTCTCCCATTGTAGACACTTGTGAATTCTGTGGCAGAGTTCACTCCTGTGGTCACAAGTGGTACTTCGGCTGATTCTCTCTGGGAGCTTCCGTTTGTGGAGGAAAGTGGTACTGCAGCTTCTGAGTTTCCTCCCTCAGGTGATCTGGTGAGGTCGTTAGCTGCTTCTCTACTTAACTCCACCTGATGCTTTGATCCATGCTTCCTGTCAATGTTCCAGTGTTGGACTTGTGTTTCTCTGGATCATTCCTGTGGCCTGCTGCTCTGCATAGCTAAGTGCTTCTTTGCTATTTGTTGCTATTTTTTCTGTCCAGCTTGTCTATTTGTTTTGCTGGAAGCTCTGGGACGCAAAGGGTGTACCTCCGTGCCGTTAGTTCGGTACGGAGGGTCTTTTTGCCCCCTTTGCGTGGTTTTCTTTAGGGTTTTGTGTAGACCGCAAAGTTATCTTTCCTATCCTCGTTCTGTCTAGAATATCGGGCCTCACTTTGCTGAATCTATTTCATCCCTACGTTTGTCTTTTCATCTTACTCACAGTCATTATATGTGGGGGGCTGCCTTTTCCTTTGGGGTATTTCTCTGAGGCAAGGTAGGCTTATTTTTCTATCTTCAGGCTAGTTAGTTTCTCAGGCTGTGCCGAGTTGCATAGGGAGCGTTAGGCGCAATCCACAGCTGCCTCTAGTTGTGTTTGGAGAGGATCAGGAATTGCGGTCTACAGAGTTTCCACGTCTCAGAGCTCGTTCTATTATTTTGGGTTATTGTCAGATCACTGTATGTGCTCTGATCACTATGTACATTGTGTTACTGAATTGCCTATCCTAACAAGACACCACAACAAAAGATTATACTAATAATACATTACTTCTGATGGACATTTTATTTGATATTTCTGAGTCATTTTTCTACCTATTGACCTTTACTAATGTTCTGCCCTTGCTTATTACACCAGTATCCGTACCCGGCGATATGATCATGGGAGGATACAGTGCTCATGAAGGATACTACAGAGTTGGACTCCATTTTACAAAATAAAAGGTCAGTTTTGCCATGTGTATGAACCTTTACTACCGTTCTCCTACTGTTCTTGTGTAAGGCTGACCACACTCATTAGATAGCACAGCTACACCTTCCAACCCATATAATGCACAGTCACCTTGGCATCTTTATGTAATAGGAAGATGTTGCCTAACGATCCCAATACATATTAGATTAAATTCAGTCAAACCTGTTGATTTTTAATGTGGACCTCCCAACTCACCACTGAAAGATTATGTACAATCTGCCAATTCTTGTCTCTTCCAACAATGCCCAATTCTTTTGCTTCTTCATTTTGAGTTGTGCGTTGGCAGCTTACACCACTCTTAACATTGAAAACACATACACGCTTGACAGTTGTGAGTGTGGATGTGTACAATGGAGTTGGGAGAGAGTCCTGTTGCCTGATCTCAAGTTAACTTTTAGGGATGCCTTAAGCCATTACTCAGGGGCGGACACAATAGAAGAAGGACCCTGTAAGAACCAAATATTGGGCCTTTGAAGGACAAAATAATAATCTTTGAAGCTGCTTGATGATTTGGAGGTGACAATAACCTCTTTTACCCCTTGGGCTCTTGTGTGTCTGCACAGGTTGCACCAATGATATAAATGGAGAAGGAAGATTAGGAAAACCAGGTCACCATTGTGTCTCAAATCGTACAGATGCACAGAACTTGTGACCAAACGTATTAAATCCAAGGAAAAATGGGTTGGTTCCAGATTCTTTAAAAAGTAGTCCTTTATTAATATACATTAAAAACAGATTCCATATATCATGAAGAGAAAAGCAACATGTTTCAATCGCATTTCTGGCATTGTTTATCTGACAAAGAATGCAGATATGCATTCGAAACGCGTTGCCTTCCCAAAAAGGAGCTGGAACCAACCCATTTTTTCCTTGCACCAATGACATGTCTGCCCTTGCACCTAAGGGCAACAACTTGTGTCTGCAAAAACAAAGGAACTGGCTGGACAGTTGACCTCAAACTGCTCGCTCGATCTTTACACTCACTAATATCTGACCTCCGAGGAAATTCAGGAGGTCTTGACCAATATTCTGTACATCTATCTAATGCCTACTTTTATTAAATTATAGTCGGCACTCCAGGATAAAGATAGACAAGTGCAAGTGGAAAGGGAAGAAAACCCAAGTCACAACCGGCTGGAGTAAACTACAGCATTTATGATTCTAATCAGATTGCTTTTTATTAAGAATTCACTGATCAATCCAGCAAGAGCTTTGTGTTTTCATGACTCCAATGTATTATAACAGATGTACAGTGACATAATACTTAAATACAGCACCAATGTTTGAGTCCTCCCACACTCCCGGCATTGGACTAGCCAATTTGTCTTTTCTTCATCTCTCGCAGACAGAATAACAGTGTGATCAAGGTGCTGGAAGAACAAAATGTTGGTGGTGTATTCAATTATTCTGTGATTGTACATCTATAATAATACGTTGGATTTTTGAAAACACAAAGTTCTTGCTGGATTGATCAATGAATTCTTAATAAAAAGCAATGTAATGAGCATCTTAAGTGCCGTGGTTATCTATTCCACACTGCGATCATACAGAGGGCCCATCACTTGCCATAAATATGTCACTTATTACTTGGTCTAAATGCAACTGTTCCTCTGAATCTTTTCTTGTTCCTGAGGGTCTCCTTACCTGAGATATGGCCCCATCTTCTTCGTATAGAAACCTAGACTTCTTAGCCAAGGAGCGTGATCCTGAAATCTTCTGTGGGTGTCTCCATGAGGTTCACACCCAGTTGCCCAACAAGACTACACATGAATAAGAGAGGGCCATATCTCAGGAATGGAGAGGAGCAGAAACAAAAGAAATGAAATGCCATATTCAAGAAAACCGCAGCATTTATACCAGATAGAACATAATATTATTGGCAAGTGGCAGATCCTCGTTGACAGTATAATGAAGTTCTGAATAAGTCATAGTTATAGTTTCCGCCTAAATAAAAAATAAATAAATTGGTACTCAATATTTAAAATTACTTTTATTTCTATTTTTATCGGTGTAAGTAATGCTGGAGCTCTGTTTGCCTCATCTCATGAATTAATAAAGGTAAATTAAAGATAAAAACAAAACAAAACAAGAAAGCATGACCATGAGCTGCAACAAAAGAAAGAAAACAATAACACACATGTATCGAACCCTTGAGATTTCTAATTGTCTTGAATTGTGTTTCCCTCTTTCAGGGGCACGGTCGTAGAATTGAAGTGAGGCGCTTCACTTGTTATTGTCATGGCAACCATTAGTAATGTCATAATACTCCAAACAGCTGAGCTGCGCATAGAGTGGAGACCCGGCAAGCATCACGTATTACTCAGCACAGACACGACCAAGGGGCCCACCACCGGCTGCAGAGTATTTATGTGTCTAAATGATGTACAGTGATAAGCGAATATGCTCGGATAAGGTGTTATCGGAGCATGCTCGGGTGCTAACCGTATGTCCTCGGCGTGCTCGAAAAATATGTTCGAGTCCCCGTGCCTGCATGTCTCGCTGCTGTTCGACAGCCACAACACATGCACGGATTGCCTCCCTGTAAAACAGCCATGAGACATGCAGCCGTGGGGACTCGAACATATTTTTCGAGCACGCTGAAAACACTAGATTAGCACCCGAGCGTGCTCCGATAACACCTTATCTGAGCATGTTCGCTCATCACTAATGCTGAATGTGACGGATGGGGACTAGTTATACTGAGAGATCATGTATCACAATTGCCTTTATATCTGTTTTCATATAAATTGAGGGAACGTGCATCATAGAAAATAAACTGAATATCGCATTAGTCTGCGTCACATACGATGACAAGATGCCAGCCACAGATGTGTATGGGGTTTCTGCAATCAGTGCATGACAATGAAGTCTGATCCTTGTGAGTACCTACTGCGGATCTGCAGAAATCTTACTGCTTGGCCTTATTAGGACATCTATTTTCATAATTTCTATTCTATCCATGTTTTTCCCGGATAGAACACGTACCCGTTATATCATTGGTGTCGTTCACATGTACATGTTTTTGGTCTGGGCTTGAGCATACGCGTGACGATCAAACTCGTCAATGAAACAAATATTGATCGAACTCGAATGCCATTTGTGTGTCATCCGAACGCTGTCTGTTTTTTACTGTCCAGGGGAAGCTCGGACATTTTATTTTTTGCATCCAAGAAAAACAAATGCCCCACTGATGGTAAAACCCAACAAATGGACCAAAAAATGAAGGGAATATGCATCCAGCAGAGTGATAAAGAGTCTCTATTTTTCACAAAAGATAACACTACTTATTCGTTCTGATGAAGTGTAACGTAGCCCTGGGATCTTTCAATCGAGGTAGGGAGGCCCGGAAAGAGAAAATCCCAGCTGGGCGATGGTTGAGGCACAAGAGGAATAGGAAAAATCCAGCAATCCCAAGAGAACAAATATTGTACTTAAAACTTCACATTTAGGCTGGTTTCACAATTGCGTTTCAAAACGCATGCGTTTTAAAAAAAAAAAACGCATGGTGAAAAAACGCATGTAAACGTGTGCAAACGCTGCGTTTTTTGATGCATGCGTTTTTGCATGTGGTGAAAAAAACACGGCGTTTTGACGCGTTTACATGCGTTTTTTCATGCGTTTGCATTTTTTAAACGCATGCTGAGGAATGTGTGACAGCTGCCAATCATCAAAATAAAGTAAAAAACCCACTATAAACAGAAATAGTTAGGGTTAGGGGTAGGGTTAGGGGTAGGGATCATAACCCTAACCCTAACCCTAAAGGGATCCTAACCCTAACCCTAAAGGGATCCTAACCCTAACCCTAACCCTAAGCCTAAAGGGATCCTAACCCTAACCCTAAAGGGATTAGGGTTAGGGGTAGGGTTAGGATCCCTTTAGGGTTAGGGTTAGGGGTAGGGTTAGGATCCCTTTAGGGTTAGGGATAGGGTTAGGATCCCTTTAGGGTTAGGGTTAGGATCCCTTTAGGGTTAGGGTTAGGATCCCTTTATCACCTTTATGGTGGGGGGTGGCATATCAGTGTGTTTTCTGTTTTTTTTAATAAAAACGCATGCGTTTTTAACGCAAACAAACACATGTGCTTAAAAACACATGCGTTTACATAGACATCAATAGTTTTTTTTGCAGTGAAAAAACGCATGCGTTTTTTTGTGGCAAAAAAAACGCCGCAAAAATTACTACATGTTCCATTTCTGCAACACAACGCATGCAGATAAAAATGCATGCGTTGCAAAAACGCGTCAAAACGCATGCAAAAAAACGCATGTGTTTTTAATGTTAAATATAAGGGTAACAACGCATGCGCTTTTTTTGCGTTTTTTACCGCAAAAACGCAAAAAAAAAAGCGCAAATGTGAAACCAGCCTTAATGAAACTCAATTCAAAACGTATTTAAGGGGAAAGAAAAAGGGGACATAAAAAAATTAGAGAAAGGATGATGCGTTTCGAACTAGTATGGCTCATTCTCATATCCTACTAGATTGCTAAATGCCCAACGTCTAATCATGGGGAAATGAAATATTTAATATTTTTGGATTTTTCATACATTCAAGTTTAATGGACTGAAATATCTGGAAAGACAGTGGGTCTCCTGACCCGAAGTGACAGCGTAGTTGGTATATGTGAGGCTGTTAGTTTGGTTCAGGACACCAGCGGGCATTGTGGTCTGTATATGGACTTTAAAACACGGACTTCTGACTTGAGCCCAAGTCTTAACAGAGCCATAGATCATATAACCTTGCAGCTTATTTTGGGGTCAAGAACATTAATCTAATCAAGCATTCTAACTTTAGGGGACCCTCAGCCCCCTTTTCAACACTTATTAGAAACCAGGTCCCAACGCTTCAAGAGATGGAGCTAGCAGACTGGGCCTGTTTACTCTTAAATTCTTACTAATCTACTATATAATTGTCTAAGGGTCACTTCCGTCTTTCTGTCTGTCTGTCTTTCTGTCTGTCTGTAACGGAAATCCCAAGTCGCTGATTGGTCGCGGCAAAACAGCCGCGACCAATCAGCGACGGGCACAGTCCGGCGGCAAAATGGCCGCTCCTTACTCCCCGCAGTCGGTGCTTGCTCCATACTCCCTCCAGTCAGCACTCACACAGGGTTAAAGGCAGCGCTTCACAAATAAACTACATACATATTCTACAATACCCGATGCGTTAGAATCGGGCTACCATCTAGTATCTAATATATAATTGCCTAGAATACTACTTTCTGCAATTTGTGCCAACTTCCTGTCCGGAGCTAATGTCCGGAGATAATGTCCGGAGCTAATGTCCGGAGCTAATGTCCGGAGATAAGTGACGTCAACAGTGTCCAGTGTCTGATTGGTTGCCGCCTGCTGCGAGCGACCAATCAGAAACGTGCCGTACTGTGACACACTCCGCCCGCCATTTTGGTGTGATTTTTGAATTTTTACCTCACAGCAAGTTTCTACTGCGTGGAGGCGGGCCCAGTGACGTTGCTCTTCAAGCTCCTGCCGAATTTCGTCAAAAAAATGATGATACCATTTACCAAAACTATATATATTTAGTTGTGAAGTGGTTCAGTGACATTTTCACACCAATTTTGAACTTTTGTTTGGTGTTTTCTCCATATACTGCCTATTATTCACTGACTGTTATACTGAGAGACTGCCGTTTATTAACCTCTTCTTTGCCACATTGGGTATATTGCTCTATTATTTGCCACATAAGGACATTGTCCATTATTGCCCAGCAATTTCTCTGCAATATAAACTGCCTATTTGTTAATATCTGCATTCCTGCAAAGAACTATTGCCTATTATTAACTGGGTATTTTCCTACTACCTGACATTGTTCTTAAGCAAAGAACCGTTGTTGTGGCATTTGCCACAACACGCAAAGTTGTCGTCTGATGTCTTTCATCCCTCCCCTCATAAGCATGTTCATGGATCCTGTGTAACTGTACCTTAAATAAGAATTGTCAAGAGCTGGTGAGTGCAGCCATTTTTTGTTCTTTCTTACTATTATTTATTAATTGTATTATTTTTACATTTGAATAAATAAAGTATATATGGATTCTAGACTCCCGATTCTTTAGAATCGGGCTGCCATCTAGTACATATATAAAACGTTAGAATCAAGAAGAAGAACATTTTTATGGATCTTTTAATATTCCATAGCATGTATCAGATCATCAGATATCGTAATTGCCCCATTATAGGATTAATTGAAACCTGAAATATCAGTTTAAAATGGTGTTGACTAATGTAAGACCAAAAATCAACAGAGGAAATGAGCATGCTGATGTTCTGCCTGGGTTTTTGGCTTGTGATTTGCTGCTGCAGTAGTTTTTCAGATTCCCTTTAATTTAGCTCATCATGTGAATCAATGTTTTATGAGGGTATTAGCTGTGATTGTATCACCAGAAGCACTGAACTGTGAAAGAATGATTAGAGAGCACAAAAGGACAAATGTGCACCAAGCCGATCTATTTCTGATTGTTCTCTGCAGAGAGGGATAATAAAATATTCCTGTTTATTAAAAAGAATTGTAAAATAATTAATATATTGTATCATACGCTGATATGTATAATTATGTTGTTTTTGTCTATGGTATGATTTTGTACAGTACTAAGGGCCCCACATAGTGCTCCATACACTATAATGGGCCCCACATAGTCCTCCATACAGCATAATTGGCCTCACATAGGCCTCGATACAGTATAATGGCTTATATAGTGTTCCATACAGTATGATGGGTACCGCATAATTCTCCATACAGCTTAATAGGACTCACATAGATCTCCATACAATAAAATGGCCTCACATAGATCTCCATACAATAAAATAGCCTCACATAGGCCTCCATACAGTTTAATGGCTTACAAAATGCTCCATACAGTATTATGGGCCCCACATAATCCTCCATACAGTATTATTGGCCCCACAGTCCTCTATACACTACAATTGGCTTCATATAGTCCTCCATACAGTATAATGGGCCTCACATAGACCTCCATGCAGTATAATGGGCCACACATAGTCCTCCATACAGAATAATGGGCCACACATAGTCCTCCATACAGAATAATGGGCCCCCATAGTCCTCAGTGTCGTGGGCCAAATATAATCACCCAGAGGGCCAGATTTGGCATGGGGCCAGAGTTTAACATGTGTGCATCAGATGGTTAGCTTGGAGGGGTGTAATAAAGTTTTGATTAGACTAAGACGGTTAAGCCTAATGATAGTGAAAGATGCAATAAAGTCGGCGGTAATCCCTGGAACTGAATACCAGGAGACTCTCCCAGTGGCATCTGTGTATAATACATGTTTACTGTTATTGTCTGTTAACTTTTTGATAATGTGATACAATTTTTATACATCTTTTGATATATTACATGACTTTGTATTGTCTTATATACATTTACCATTATCATTTTAATAAATTGTATTAAGGTATTTACTTGAACTATTGTGCATAAATTAATTTATTCTTGCATCTTTGAGTCTATTACAAAAGAGCTATTATACGTACTAATTTTATATAACTATTATTGCGGTACATATTACTATTTTAGATTTTTACAATTACTGTATGATATCCAGTAGATATGTGGGAATTCCATATGCCGGATTCTTGTTTCCCCAACTACATAAATTTAATGGTTGGACGGCTCCCAAACCATAAGCAAGATATCGTCAGCCCAATATCAGCAGAATCCACAGCTATATATACATATTGTGCTTCACCATGATTTGCCATATTGTGTTGAAATGTAAATTTTATGTCTTAAAAATCCAGATTGTATTATGGAGAATAATTCAGGTAAAAATCCAATCAATTTCTAAACCTAATATCTCCCATCCCCCATGCCCACCATCCACTTCACTAAACAGAAGGGTCCCATCTGCTACAGTGTGAACTATGAGATGAAATACAAAGGAATGATCCCCCTAAACAGATACATCAGTGGGGTTGCACTATATATTATTAAAAAATGCTGGCTTTTTTTAAATTATAAGATGAATATTCAAATTAATTTAATCATGCAGTGTTTAACCTACAGTGAATAGAATGTCCCTTATAAATCAATATCAAGGAAATCCATCCCCAGATGCACAAGTGGCATATATCCAGCAAGTACATCTGGTGAGTTTGTACGAGTCGCTGTGACATAGAGATGCCAAATATAGAATTATCCGCATCACTGGCATCACATGCTGCACCACGCTGCTGGAGAACGTGAGGGACGGAGGGATCCGAGCCTCCAATGTCCAGCACCAATGACCTCATTTGTAACGTAGACCTTGACACTTTCAAGTGTCTGATTGGGATTAATACAAGGTTCAGTCTATGAGATAAGACAAACATGCTTAAAGGGAACCTGTCAGCAGGATTGTGCACAGTAACCTACAGACAGTGTCAGGTTGGCGCCGTTATACTGATTAAAATGATGCCTGTGGTGATGAAATCCGTTTTGTGGTTGTTGTTTAATCTTTATTCTCAGTTTTGAGTTAATGATATGCTCGTGCTCCGGGGCGGCCTTTGGGGGGTCTGTATGTGGTGCTAGGCTTAGGTATTTATAATGCAGACTGCTGACAGGACAGTGATCCCTCAGTGACCTGCCCGCTAGTTCACATAATGAATATTATATATACAGTACATATTGAAACAAAAATAAAACCTTTTGTAGGCAGGTGCCGGTAGTGGCGCCTGGGCTACAGCTTTATCGCATATATAATGTGTATGTAACTAATTTCTTTGATGCTATCCTAAAAATTCCTAAAATAAAATCAGTTTGAAAATGACGCCGGCCGCATCTGCGCAGTAGCAGCTATCAGCAATCCGATAGCTGCTATTGCGCATGTGCTGGCGGCGCCATCTTGCTAGAGAAAAAAAATCTCCCTCCAAGATAGCGCTGACACCTGCGAAGTAGCAGCTATTGGCGATCGCCGATATTGGAGGAGGAATTTTTTTCTCTTGCATTTTGAAACTGATTTTTTTTTTTTTAGGAATTTAAGGATAACATCACAGAAATGAGTTATTTATTATATATGTGATAATTCTGCAGTGCAGGTGCCATCGCCGGAACCTGCCTGCAGAAGGGGAGTTTTTTTAAGATATATATATATATATATATATATATATATATATATATTAGTTATAGCACCTCACATCTCTCATTTTCTCCCTTACACCTCTCATTTTCCCCCTCAATCCTCTCATTTTCTCCCTCACTCCTCTCATTCCCCCTAACACTTGTCATTTCGACCTCACATCTGTCATTTTCCGATCACTCCACTATTTTCCCTCACTCCTCTCATTTTGCACTCACACCTTTTCATTTTCACCTCAGTATATACATGTTTGTCATCTCCCTTATATATAGTATACACCTGTATGTCATCTCCTGTATATAGTATATACCTGTATGTCATCTCCCCTGTAAATAGTATATATCTGCTGTATGTCATCTCCTCCTGTATATTGTATATACCTATGTGTCATCTCCTCCGGTATATAGTATATACCTGTATGTCATCTCTTCTGTATATACTATATACCTGTATGTCAACTCCTCCTATATATAGTATATACCTGTATGTCATTTCCTGTATATAGTATATACCTGTATGTCATCTCCCCTGTATATAGTAAATACCTGCTGTATGTCATCTCCTCCTCTATATATCTATGTGTCATCTCCTCTTTTATATAGTATATACCTGTATGTCATCTCCTCCTGTATATAGTATATACGTGTGTCATCTCCTCCTGTATATAGTATATACCTGTAAGTCCTCTCCTCCTGTATAGTATATACCTGTGTGTGATCTCCTCCTGTATATAGTATGTACCTGTATGTCATCTCCTCCTGTATATAGTATATACCTGTGTATCATCTCCTCCTGTATATAGTATATACCTGTGTGTCATCTGCTCCTGTATATAGTATATATCTGTGTGTCATCTCCTCCTGTATATAGTATATACATGTGTCATCTCCCCTGTATTTAGTATATACCTGTGTGTCATCTGCTCCTGTATATAGTATATACCTGTGTGTCATCTCCTCCTGTATATAGTATATATCTGTGTGTCATCTCCCCTGTATATAGTATGTACCTGTATGTAATCTCCTCCTGTATATAGTATATATCTGTGTGTCATCTCCCCTGTATATAGTATGTACCTGTATGTCATTTCCTCCTGTATATAGTATATACCTGTGTGTCATCTCCTCTTGTATATAGTATATACCTGTGTCATCTGCTCCTGTATATAGTATATACCTGTGTGTCATCTCCTCCTGTATATAGTATATATCTGTGTGTGTCATCTCCCCTGTATATAGTATGTACCTGTATGTAATCTCCTCCTGTATATAGTATATATCTGTGTGTCATCTCCCCTGTATATAGTATGTACCTGTATGTCATCTCCTCCTGTATATAGTATATACCTGTGTGTCATCTCCTCCTGTATATAGTATATATCTGTGTGTGTCATCTCCCCTGTATATAGTATGTACCTGTATGTAATCTCCTCCTGTATATAGTATATATCTGTGTGTCATCTCCCCTGTATATAGTATGTACCTGTATGTCATCTCCTCCTGTATATAGTATATACCTGTGTGTCATATCCCCTGTATATAGTATATATCTGTGTGTCATCTCCTCCTGTATTAGGCCTCGTTCACACGTTATTTGGTCAGTATTTTTACCTCAGTATTTGTAAGCTAAATTGGCAGCTTGATAAATCCCCAGCCAACAGGAAGCCCTCCCCCTGGCAGTATATATTAGCTCACACATACACATAATAGACAGGTCATGTGACTGACAGCTGCCGTATTTCCTATATGGTACAGTTGTTGCTCTTGTAGTTTGTCTGCTTATTAATCAGATTTTTATTTTTGAAGGATAATACCAGACTTGTGTGTGTTTTAGGGCGAGTTTCATGTGTCAAGTTGTGTGTGTTGAGTTTTGTGTGGCGACATGCGTGTAGCAACTTTTTGTGTCGAGTTGCATGTGACAGGTTAGTGTAGCAAGTTGTGTGCGCATGGTGAGTTTTGCATGTGGCGAGTTTTATGTGTGGTGCATTTTGAGTATGTGCAAGTTTTGTGTGAGGCAATTTTTGCACGTGTTGCAACTTTTGTGCATGTGGCAATTTTTCAGCGTGTGCAAGTTTTGTGTGTGGCGAGTTTTCCATGAGGTGAGTTTTGCACGTGTGGAGAGTTTTGCGTGAGCCTAGTTTTGCATGTGGCGAGTTTTGCGCATGGCGAATTTTGAGCGGCGACTTTTGTGTTTCGACTTTTATGTGGTGAGGTTGGTGTATGTGTGGTGAAATGTGTGCTGAGGGTGATATGTGTTCAAGCACGTGGTAGTGTGTGGCGCATTTTGTGTGTGTGTTCATATACCCGTATGTGGTCAGTATCCCATGTCGGGCCCCACCTTAGCAACTGTACGGTATATACTCTTTGGCGCCATCGCTGTCACTCCTTAAGTCCCCCTTGTTCACATCTGGCAGCTGTCAATTTGCCTCAAACACTTTTCCTTTCACTTTTTCCCCATTATGTAGATAGGGGCAAAATTGTTTGGTGAATTGGAACGCGCGGGGATAAAATTTCGACTCACAACATAGCCTATGACGCTCTCAGGGTCCAGATGTGTGACTATGCAAAATTTTGTGGCTGTAGCTGCGATGGTGCAGATGCCAATCCCGGACATACATACATACACACATACACACACACATTCAGCTTTATATATATACCGTATATATATATATATATATATATATATTATTCATTCTGTAAACTAGGAGCCAGGTCAGTGAGGGTTCAGTGACCTGTCATAAGCCATCTGTATGAATTCCTAATCAGAGCACCACATCAAGACCTGATGTGAATTCTGTTATCGAACTCCCTCCTGTGGTCATGAATGGTACTTCGGCGAGTTCTGTCCATGGACTCCCTCTGGTGGCTGTGAGTGGTGCTGCTGCTTCTGAGGTTCCTTCTACAGGTGACGTAGTTTATTCTTTGGCTGGCTGCTCTATTTAACTCCACTCAGATCGTTACTCCATGCCAGCTGTCAATGTTCTTGTACTGGTTCAGTTCGCTCTTGGATCTTTCTGGTGACCTGTCTACTCCAGCAGAAGCTAAGTCCCTGCTAGTTAATTATTTGTTCATTGTTTCCTTGTCCAGCTTGCTATAATGATTTTGCCTTGCTAGCTGGAAGCTCTGGGATGCAGAGTGGCACCTCCACACCGTGAGTCGGTGCGGAGGTCTTTTTGCACACTCTGCGTGGTCTTTTTGTAGTTTTTTGTGCTGACCGCAAAGATACCTTTCCTATCCTCAGTCTGTTTAGTAAGTCTGGCCTCCCTTTGCTGAAACCTGTTTCATTTCTGTGTTTGTGACTTTCATCTTAACGCACAGTCAATATATGTGGGGGGCTGCCTTTTCCTTTGGGGAATTTCTCTGAGGCAAGGTAGGCTTTATTTTCTATCTCTAGGGCTAGTTAGCTCTTAGGCTGTGAAGAGGCGTCTAGGCAATGTTAGGTACGCTCCACGGCTATTTCTAGTTGTGTGATAGGATTAGGGGTTGCGGTCAGCAGAGCTCCCACTTCCCAGAGCTTGTCATGTGTGAGTTTAACCATCAGGTCGTTCCGGGTGCTCCTAACCACCAGGTCCATAACAAAGACCCTCCACAGGCCGCCCCGGAGCACGAGCATATCATTAACTGAAAATAAAGATAAAACAACAACCACAAGACAGATTTCATCAACTAAGTTGTCATGTTATCAGTGTTAAGGTACCTTCACACCTGAACGATATCGCTAGCGATCCGTGACGTTGCAGCGTCCTGGCTAGCTATATCGTTCTGTATCGGGGACAGACAGCGGAAGGTAAGTATGTAGTGTTTTTTTTTTTTTACTTTTACGCTGGTAACCAGGGTAAACATCAGGTTACTAAGCGCGGCCCTGCGCTTAGTAACCCGATGTTTACCGTGGTTACCAGGGGACCGGCATCGTTGGTCGCTGGAGAGCTGTCTGTGTGACAGCTCTCCAGCGACCAAATAGCGACGCTGCAGCGATCGGGATCGTTGCCTGGATCACTGCAGCGTCGCTCAGTGTGAAGGTACCTTAATGGCACCAACCTGACAATGTGTGTAGGTTACTGTACATAATCCTGCTGACAGGTTCCCTTTAACATCCTCCATGTCCAAGAATAGGTGGGATTGTGCACAGGTTCTATAGAATCTGTTATAACTAAGGTGTTTCCAATGTCATGTTGCCGGCAGGAAAGTTATCATCGTCATATAGACTGGACATCTGGGACATTTGCTGGAATTCATCCATGTACAGCGGGGGTGGGGAATCTTATCTCTGCTAAGGGCCATTTGGGTATTCATAGCATCCCTCGGGGGCCGTACAAATTGTACACTAACTCCGCCCACAAAATACTGGCGCTGGTGTCAGGACGTAATCTTTCATTACACACGCTGCAGCGTTGAATATTGAATACTGCTTGATCGTGTCCACAGAGCAAGGAGAAATTAATGGATTAACGGGCCAGCGGCCATCAAAGCACAGCTGCCGGCCCAAGCACTGCGGTCCCTATGTATCTGACTGGCCGTAAATGGCTCACAGGACTGAGGTTCCTCACCCTTGATGTACAGGAATAGCTAAAGCTCTTGCTATTGGTGCACCGTGCATGTCCAGCAGCACTTCTGCAATATCCCAGAATTTTACTGGTTCACTGAATGCGTCAATATTACTAGTTTACAGAATTTTACTGGTATACAGTGATTTTGATGTCTGAATGGTTTTAAGTTTATGGTGCTGATTAAGAATATGACTTTGGTTTAGCCAGATTTGCTAAATATTTAATAATTAATTACAGTAGAATTCTGGCTTCAAAAAACGACTTTTATAGCATTGTAAGCTTACAAATTGAAATGCAAAATAATTAGATGGAATATTTTATTACCCAAGACACTCAAAATCTAGAGCCAATTCAGCAAAAGTAATTGGATTTTTTAATTCAGCACCCTCAACATACCCTAAATCAGGGGTGTCAAACTGCATTCCTCGAGGGCTGCAAACAGGTCATGTTTTCAGGATTTCCTTGTACTGCACAGGTGATAATTTAATCACCAACTCATTATTTGTGTAAGTGATTAAATTATCACCTGTGCAGTACAAGGAAATCCTGAAAACATGACCTGTTTGCAGCCCTCGAGGAATGCAGTTTGACACCCCTGCCCTAAATCCATTTAAAAAACACCTTTGCGCCTGTATTTTTTTTTGTAGACCTGTGTTATAATATAAAAATTACAATGAGTATATTTCAAAATGCCAATAAGAGATATCAGCACTGGTTTAGATACCGTAAATGTTTTCCAACGGAACAATTTTAAAAAAATGCCTCTGATGCCCTCGGTAGGGTTGAGCGACTTTTACTTTTTTAGGGTCGAGTCGGGTTTTGCAAAACCTGACTATCTCAAAAGTCGAGTCGAGTGAAATCGGCCGATTATGGCGAAAAGTCGGGGATCGACCGAAACACGAAACCCAACTCTCTCTCTCTCTCTCTCTCTTCCCTGAGCAGAAAAGCTGGTGTTACACATTGCAAATCGCTACAGCGAGAAGATGGCGATAAGCATCCACGCCCCTAAGACCTATGTCATCACTCTGCCCACGCTCCTTCATTGGCTGAAAAAATGGCGCCAAACGCGTCATACGAAACGCGACTTTGCCGCATGGCCGATCCCACTCTAGGATCGGGTCGGGTTTCATGAAACCCGACTTTGCCAAAAGTCGGCGACTTTTGAATTTGTCCGATCCGTTTCGCTCAAGCCTAGCCCTCGGTTCTTTCGACAAACAGACAATGCTGCAATCACTAGATGAGACAGATCACTGCTGTAGCTCCAGATTGATGGAAAAGGCAATTCCTGACCAGGTAGCCGAGACCTGCAAGGTCTTATGGGGTATTGGAATTTTTGATCCAATCTCACTGGGCCAAAACCATTTTGCAAGGAAAAATGGGCAAAAATTTCAGCCTCTCGATGTGCAAAGCTGGTAGAGACAGACCCCTAAAGAGTTACAGTAGTAACTGCAGCAAAAGGCGGTCCTACAAAGCATTGACTCATGGGGGCTGAATACAAATGCACGCCACATTTTTCAGATTTATATTTTTTTTAAATATTAAGAAAACCATGTATTATTTCCTTTACACTTCACAAATACTTGCTACTTAGTGTTTGTATATCGCATAAAATCCCAATAATATACATTTACGTTTGTGAGTGTAACGTGGAAAAGTTCGTGGGGGTATGAATACTTTTTCAAGGCACTGTAGCTGCCATATAAATAACATTGTTTTTTCTAGTTTTAGACTTTTTTCTCAGTTAAAAACATTGGAATTAATCAAAAAATCTCCACTCCCATTAAAATCTCAGTTTCACAAGACAGTAGCTATAAACTGGAGAGCGCCAAATATTCTGCAGTAAAAGTTGTGATTTATACCAAAATGTTGATTAGACGGCACTACAAAGGAAGGATACATTTTACCAGAAATATCCGCATAAGTAGGAGCCCATTTATGTAAATTACACTCTTCTTGAAGGATCACAGCAGGTCTTACCTTCTTTCCTACACTTCCGAAAAATACTTTCTACTTTAATTTTAATATTGTACATTATATAGCAATGGCATACGTATGTGCACCTATTTGTGTTTCGTCACCTCTGCATGTTGGTATATTACTGGGATCAGTGGAATAAGGACGGTAACAATTGGGTCGTATGTGCTTAGAGCATAGAAACAAGTAAGGCTTATGAATCTTAAACCAGCCTAAATTAGGAGTGTTTCGCTGACACCTTCATGTCCACGGACTGTGTCTAGTACTGAATCTGAGCTTCATTCTCTTATATGATGACACAATCTGAGGACGGTCACCTCAGTGACATTGCTTAAAATCTCAGATAAACCCCTTTAACTATTTAGGAGGATCCATTAGTTATCAAAAGCATACAGAAGTAAACCTTTTTACACTTGATATTATGGAATATTTACATGTTTAGAGTGTGCGTACATGTAGTTTGTATATACAGCAGCGTGCAAAAGTTTTTGGCGGCTTTGGTAGAATGTTACAAAGTAAGAATACCTTCAAAAATAGAAGTATTAACCTTTTTCGTTTTTGTGCTTTCGTTTTTTGCTCCCCTCCTTCCCAGAGCCAAAACTTTTTTATTTTTCCCATCAATATGGCCATGTGAGGGCTTATTTTTTGCGGGTCGAGTTGTACTTTTGAACGACACCATTGGTTTTACCATGTCTTGTACTAGAAAATGGGAAAAAAATTCCAAGCACGGTGAAATTGCAAAAAAAAGTGCAATCCCACACTTGTTTTTTGTTTGGCTTTTTTGCTAGCTTCACTAAATGCTAAAATTGACCTGCCATTATGATTCTCCAGGTCATTACGAGTCATTATGATATTTTTTATCTAAGTGGAGAAAAAAAATTCAAAACTTTGCTAAAAAAAAAAAAAAATGCGCCATTTTCCGATACATTTTTCGTGATCTGGGGTCGGGTGAGGGCTGATTTTTTGCGTGTCGAGCTGACGTTTTTAATGACACCACTTTTGTGCAGATACATTCTTTTGATCGCCCGTTATTGCATTTTAATGCAATGTTATGGCAACCAAAAAAAGTAATTCTGGCGTTTCAAATTTTTTTCTCGCTACGCCATTTAGCGATCAGATTATTCCTTTTTTTATTGATATATCAGGCGATTATGAACGCGGCGATTCCAAATATGTGTAGGGTTTTTTTTTATTGTTTTATTTAGGATAGAGCGAAAGGGGGGTGATTTAAACTTCTATTTTTTTTTATTTTTTTCATATTTTTAAAAACATTTTTATAACTTGTGCCATGTTTCAATAGCATCCATGGGAGGCTAGAAGTTGGCACAACTCGATCGGCTCAACTACATAGCAGCGATCATCAGATTGCTGCTATGTAGCTGAAATGCAGGTGTGCTATGAGCGCCGACCACAGGGGGGCGCTCACAGCAGGCCAGCATCAGTAACCATAGAGGTCTCAAGGAGCATGTCGGGAAGGGGTTAATAGTTTCTTTTTTCATCAAAATTGCAAAGTGAAAAAAAAAAAAAAAAATCTAACTCTGATCAATATTTGAGGTGATCATCCTTTGCCTTCAAAAGATTAGTTCTAGCTACACTTGTAGTTTTATAGGAACTCAAGAGGAAAGTTGTTCCAAACATCTTAGAGAACTACGGTAATCGCAAAACTTCTGTGGATTTCGCTTGCGCAAATCGTTCTGTCTGTTCATATAATCCCCAAAAGACTCATAGAATCATAAAATGTTGGAGTTGGAAGGGACCTCCAGGATCATCATGTCCAACCCCCTGCTCAATGCAGGATTCACTAAACCATCTCAGAGGTCTGTCCAGCCTCTGTTTGAAGACTTCCATTGTAGGAGAACTCACCACTAGTGATGAGCGAGTGTACTCGTTGCTCGGGTTTTCCTGAGCACGCTTGGGTGACCTCCGAGTATTTATGACTGCTCAGAGGTTTAGTTTTCATCCCGGTAGCTGAATGATTTACAGCTACTAGACAGCTTGATTACATGTGGGAATTCCCTAGCAACCAGGCAACCCCCACATGTACTCAGCCTGGCTAGTAGCTGTAAATCATTCAGCTGCTGCGATGAAAACTAAATCTCTGAGCAGCCATAAATACTCAGAGGTCACCCGAGCAATGAGTACACTCGCTCATCACTGCTCACCACCTCTCCTGGCAGCCTGTTCTACTCATTGATCACCCTAACTGTCAAAAAAATTTTCTAATACCTAATCTGTATCTTCTCCCTCTCAGTTTCAGTACATTGCTTCTAGTGTTTCCAAGTGCAAATGAGAATAATGATGATCCCTCTACGCTGACATACCTTCAGATATTTGCAGACCGCTATTAAGTCTCCTCTTAGCCTTCTTAGCTGCAAGCTAAACATTCCCAGATCCTTTAATCATTCCTTGTAGGACATAGTTTGCAGTCTGCTCACGATCCTCTCAATGATGTTGAGATCAGAGCTCTATGAGGGTCATAGCAACATTTTCAGGCCTCTAATTTTTCTTTACTTTGATGACAGTACTTAACGACATTAGCTGTATGTTTGGGGTCATTGTACTCCTGCAGATTAAACTTGGAGGCAATCAGATGCCTCCCTGATGGAATGCACACTAAGGACCGAAGATGCCAGTAAAGGAAAGTTAGTGCAACAGATGAAAGACTCATCATGCTTACTTCCCATCAAAATTGGAAGTGGTTCTGCAGAGCCAGCAGCTCAGAATTGGCAGCAATGACTAAGACCCAGATCCACTCATCTACTGTTTGGATGAATCTGGCCAGAAGTCATGGACTTCATGGAAGAATTGCAGCCCAAAAAAATAGAAAAATAAAAACTACGACATGGAAACAAGGCCAAGTAAGGCTAAGTTCACATTAGCGTTCGGGGGCTTTGCAGAGGGCTGCGTACGTCCTCCATTAAGCTCCGCCTACTTCCGCATACTTCTGCATGCGTCCTGCGTACCTTTCTTTAACAATGGATGTGCAGTACATGTGGATGTATTCGGATGCGTTGTTTTGACACGCCTGCCGACCGCACTGGAACGCAACAAGTTGCGTTTTGTGCGGATGACGGGTGCGTCAAAACAACGCATCTGCATACATCCACATGTCTTGTGTACCCAATGTTAAAGAAAGGTACGCAGGACGCATGCAGAAGTATGCGGAAGTAGGCGGGACTTAACAGAGGACGTACGCAGCCCTCTGCAAAGCCCCTGAACGCAAATGTAAACCCGGCCTACGTTAAATGTGCACGCGTACATAGGAACTGGGGTGCCGAAAAATAGTAGCAGGTGCTCCTGATTGAGGAGTCAAAAGTTTTTAAATATTTGGCTACAACGGAAAGCAGTTTGTTCTGTGAAATGCTGGAGAGTGAAATTGGGGATTTGGTCATGGATAATGGAGTCTTCAATACTGAAAAATGCAGGCACTTAGCCTTTATATAATATCATCAGGGAATTATCAGATTGGCTCCAAATTCATTCTACAGAAGGAAAATGATTTAGAACATTCAGCCAAAGTCATTAAGATCTATCTTCAGTGTAAAGAAGAAGAACCAGGAGTCGTGGAAGTGATATTATGGTCCCCACAGAGCCCTGATCTCAACATCATGCCTAGGATTCCATAAAAAGACATCTACAGAACATCTGCGGTTAGTGTTTGGAACAACCTCCCTACCAAGTTCCTTAAAAAATCTGGGTACAAGTATAGCTAGAAAGAAGATCTGATGGTAAAAGGCAGTCACACCAGACATTTATTTGATTTAGATCCCTCTTTTGTTCATTTACTTTTCATTTGGATAATTGATAAAAAATAAACTAATAAGACTTCTAGTTTTTCAAGCTAATAACAGCTGATCGGTGGTGGTGCCATGGGTCGACTAGGTCATCAACATCATATATTTCTGGACAAGCCAATTACTGTAAGTAAGGAAACATCTATGGTATAAGCCAATTATTGAAAATAGTGATTTTGGAGACAAACCCTTTTATATGCATTGATTAAAGGCAAGATATTTTTAATTTATTTGAAGCAATATCATCTTTTCCGCACATATTAGCATATGATTATGTGACAGATGGTAGAAGGACATTACATAAGTCATTCATTGGAATTAACAATACTGCTTGGAAACAAAGCACATACAATCCGATTTAAAAAAACAAAATGCTACATGATGTCTTTAACTATTCACAAAAAGTTCTAAAGGGGTATTCCAGTCTGTAGAAATGATAACTGCTTAGTTACTATCATCAATCCTGTAGGCAATGAATGGAGTAGCAATGCGCCTGAGTGACCACCAGCTCCATTCAACCTCTCACACATGTGGTGACAATGGGGGTCATGAGCCTCCTATCTGGCTACGGGTGGTTTCTTTTTCAGCTTTGGTAGCCAAAATGATCTCAGAATTAACACTTGATCAATGACGTGGGGGTGTATTTTTTTTTTTTTATAAATTACAATATCCTTTTAAAGATTATTACATTCTTGTTGACTGCACAATGTATGGTTCCTGGGGGACAGAGTTCTCACTGGTTGCAGGACTGCGGTCTATCTTAGCTTTACCGTAGATATTGCTAACCACCGGATTTGCAGAAAAGTAACAGATTTGGATACGAAGTGTCAATCAATGAACAAAATGAACTAGCAGATTTTACGGAATATGGCTACCTTTTATATATGTAGTTGCCATTTCCAACCAGCAGTCATCTACAGTATATCCACAAGAAGGTTCCCTCTCGCTGTCATGAGCTCCATAACACAGTGCTCCATACATATCTGTTATCTTGAGGTCATCATTGATCGCCCTGCTATTTTCTCCGAGGAACTCAATCACTCAAGTCTCCATATAAAACATTTCCTTGGCTCCCTCATTGATCATGTCTTCTTCCACAATCTATACCATCAAGCCGGCCAATATTCTTCTAGATGCAATTGTCAGCAATCCATCCAAAGTAGCCTGTCCATTCCCTCTACTCACAAGATGTATCATCAACTGAATGCACAAGCCTGCTCTCTGCCACATCGGTCTGGTAGACTTTCATAGAGATACCCATTGAAAACGCAAATTATTTTAAGGGCACAAACTAATTTCTGTTTCTCTTGAAGGGTCCTACACTGGAGTCTTCTGTGATGGATTGTGCCAGCACTCAAATAATGTCACGGAGGAAAGAAGTTTTGTATACGATATTCAGTAAAAGATAAAGCTAGATCCTTCATGGTGATATACTGTGTCTTGTATTACGGTACTTATACATTACATAAATAAGTATAAAAGAACAGGCACGGGGAACAATGAGAAAACCTCAGAGAGGGGAACTGGCTTTCTTTAAGGACAAAAGGAGAAAAAATGCAAATGATCCGTTTCTCTCAGGGTGAAAAGTGCTCTTTTTGCAAGTGTCTCCTAGTGGAGGTAGTCATACTGTAAGTCAATGTCGAACTCTTGCAACAAGTCTGGCTTGGTTTATATCCCTGGACATGTCGCGAAACATATAAAGGGTTGCACACTGACTTATAGGTCAGCTGCCTTCATACAGGGTACTGGTGAGAAAGCATCTTTTATCTCTTTAGGAAACCTAATTTGCAAACTGACATAAAATCCATCATAAGACATGTACGTACAGGAATTTGCTTTAAACTTCGATTGTCTGGGCTGTATACTTTTAATGACTCCTTTTTTCAGAAGTCTTCTCCAAAATTAAGCTGGTCACTGGGTGTCCTGTAACAATTATCTGTAATCTGGGTACCAAGTGTTCTATTCCTAAAGGGGAGATTAATGCATTACAAAGCGCCCACCTAAATTGGTCTGTGAGTGCTATATGATGCATCTGTGTATATTATTTATGAAGCGGATGTAATTTTGCTTTCTTATTGGGTAGAAAACTTGACAGCATCTAAAACTTGTAATCACAACTGTTCGGAAGAGAGCTTTAAACTATGCATTGAAGGAGTTGTCGGACACTATATTGCAGGCCTATCCATAGGATCTGTGATCAATATGAGATTGATGGGGGTCTGACGCTTGGCCCCCACTAATCAGCTGCTATCTGCTCCGGCCAAATGCAGACAATGACTTGAGTGAAGCATCACCGCTCTGTACATTGTTTGGTGGACGCCGCCTTGTATGGAGGTTTATCTTCCAGCTGATGCAGGTAATTAGCAGTGAATGAGTGGCCAACCATGTAATATATGTATAGTCAGGGTCCAGCTAAAAGGAAGCTGCTCCTAAAGGGCTCCATAGAGGGATCCAAAGAGGAGAACTCCCTCCATGACTGTGTTCCCCAAGCTCAGTCTTCAAAAGCCTCCAACAGACCGTGTTTTCTTAATGTCCTTAGTTTTGCCTAGGTGATAATTCTTTCACCTCTATATTACTAAGGAAATCCTGAAAAGACGAGGACTGGAGCTGGAGAACCCTGCTCTATGAGGCCCATATGCATCAATCATGTCCTTATGCCCATATTCCTAATACGTGCAGGCGCGAGGACTTGAACATTTTATTCGAGCTCGCTGAAGACACTAAGCACCCGAGCGTACTCGGACAACACCTTATCCCAACACATTCACTCATCACTAATCCCAACCTTACCGGAAAATTACTAATTAATGACAGACCAATTGCACTGTGAATTTTGTCAAAGCTCATTATATCTCATCATTCTCCCCTCATCATTAGACTAATCTATTGTAGTGCTCTCCTTGTACTCAGGTTTTAATAGACGTGTTATTCTGCCAGGCTTAGCACATAGTCTTCATTTTCTAGTAAGTTAAGCATAACCCAGATAGAGAAATATTATACCATTCACTTGCACAGACTTACTAGGATCAGATTTTCTTTCCGCTGACCTGATTTCTTCAATCAATCAGGATATTACAGAACATTTACAATAGTTTAAAGAAAAGCACCAAAGAATATTTAGCTACAGGTTCACTTTAAATTAATCAGCTAAAACATTGATATTACAGACTATTCTGTTGGACTCTTCACAATATCTTATAATTCTGAAGAGTAACCCTTGTACGATTTAAGGGTGTGTTCACACATTGTGTACTTGCTTATATTTTGTTACGGAAACTCGTGCTTTCTGTAAATCCTGTTCAGACAAACAGAAATTTCTGCAACAAAATCTACAGTGTGTGAGAATCCACCCTCGGGGTACGTTCATAAATGGCGGACGCACAGCAGATTTTCCAAGCGGAACATGCACAGAATATTACAGTGCCAGCAAAGTGGGGAAAATCTCATCCAAAAAAAAAATCTTTGGAAAATCCATTAACAAAATTGGCCTGTGGTGCAGATTTTAAATCTACAACACGTCACTTTATGCTGCATGATTTTACCCAGCAGAAGTAAAATCTGTGGCAAATATGCAGCAAAATCCGTGACTGCACTACAGCAGATTTTATTAAAGGGGTTAAACTGACTTGATCTGAGCTAGCTTGGATTGCATCAGTTACTTTTATATGCTGGCTATGTAACAGAGCCTGCACCTGTGCAGCATGGAGCGAGCGCAGGCCCTGAGCCCGCACCATACAGAGACCGCGCACAGCCACTTCTGTTAAAATAAAAAAGTGGTTAATGTCTTAAAGTGAACCTGTCACCAGGTTTGGCCAATATAAGATGCGGCCACCGCCTATAATGCTGTAGATAAGCCACCGATTCGACCTGAAAGATAATAAAAATAAGTTTTATTATACTCACCTGCAGGGCGGTCCGGTCCGATAGGTGTTGCAGGTCTGGGTCTGGTGCCTCCCATCTTCTTATGATCGCCGCCCTCCTGCTTGTGTCATGGCTCCCAGGCATCGCCCTCCTGCGCAGGCGCACTTATCTTCCCTGTTGAGGGCAGAGCAAATTCCTGCAGTGCGGAGGCGCTGGGCCTCTCTGACCTTTCCCGGCGTCTGCGCACTGCAGTACTTTGCTCTGCCCTCATCAGGGCAGATAAGTGCGCCTGCACAGGAGCACGATACCGGGGAGCTATGACGCAAGCAGGAGGGCGGCGATCATAAGAAGATGGGAGGCGCCAGACCCAGACCTGCGACACCGCTCGGACCCGACCGCCCCCAGGTTAGTATAATAAATCTTATTTTTCTTATCTTTCAGGCCGGATCGGGGGCTTATATACAGCATTATAGATTGCAGTAGATAAGCCCTGAAGGGCGGTGGCCATATCTTATAGTGGCCCAACCTGGTGACAGGCTCGCTTTAAGGGCTCCTATTCACTTGCGAGCAACTCGGATGAGTCTTGCATGTTAAAACCCGGCTCTGCTACCGGCACTCAGATCGAAGCATGCAGCCGCATAGGAATACATGCAGCCGCACGCTCCGCTTCTCTGTGCCAGGTGCAGTGCCAGGTATTGACTCATCCGAGTCTCGCGCAAGTGAGTAAGAGCCCTAAAGTAACCCCTAACTGCTGAGGGGAATGACAGACATTATTAGGGGTTGTACAAGTTTAGAAAATCAAAGCTGCTTCTTTATCAAACAGCGCCACTCTTGTTCACAGGTGGAGCGTGGTATTGCATTTGAAATCCATTCACTTTAATGGATCTAAATTACAGTAGCAAAATTCAACCTTTGAACCCTGTTTATTGAAGAATGGAGCCACCTTATATTTTTTCTAAACCTGTACATCCCCCTTATGTAGCAATACCCTAAAGTAATAATACTTCTCCATAGGGGAACACATTTTTGCAGCCCCAGGTTGTTTTGTGTTTCTACAATGCACCCATTCTTCTCAGCCAAACATGGATTAGAAGAAAATGTATACATCACATTATATAAAACCAGCAGTCAAGCATTCGGCAATGAATTCCATGGTGGCCACAGATGGAGTTGCTCCCGGTGAATATATTACTGGTGTCTGCCTGATAGAAGCCAAACATAAAACAGTTGCAGAAGCTCCGGGCTGAAGCACAGCACAACCCTTTGGGTATTGCAGTATCCCAAGGAGGTCTGATTTATTATACAAAATAACACAGAGCCTTTCATTTCCTATAATACTCCCATGTTAATATGCACATCGGGGATAATACAGCAGGAGATGATGAGCTCGATCAATAGATCAAACCAGTTCCAGGATTCGCTTCTTGCAGGAATAGGTTTGATGGGAACCAATGATCGATGAATGAGTTCATGCATGGGTTTAGATTAAGACAGATGTTGATCAGCATTGTTGGTCATTTTTCATAGAGAACAATTGTATGTAGCGTCATCTAATTCTCATTAATTTTACCCTATTCATTTAATTAGTGGACATGTCCTGCAGCTTCGGATTCACCAGGACTAAATTAGTTTTTTGACTGGTGCTAATAATTAGTTGCAACTACCTGCTTGTTCTATCTGGTGCCAGCTCAGATAGGTCACGGACCGCTCCTGCCAGTGATTCTACTGCTCCATATCAACAGATAAGCTGTTCTTCTTCTGGGCTGCTCTGTCAATGGGGCGTGACTGCCGACACCATGATGATTAACAGCAGGATTCCCGCAGTTAGGCAGTGAGAATCAGTCATGCCCGTCAACAGAGCAGAAGAGAAGCCATTGCTCTGTTGACGTGATGTCAGTAGAAAACGCAGAATCGCAGTCCTGGGTAACCCCTTTAATATTTCGGTATGCTTACGATGTAGGTTATAAACGATAGTTTCTAAAGCAAAAATTGATGTTACCTATAGCTAGAATAATGGATTAAAAGGATTGTTTAACAATTAGGCCACTTTCAGACGTTAAGTATTAGGTACGGTAAGTTTTTTACCTCAGTATTTGTAAGCAAAAATCAGGAGTGGAACAATCAGAGGAAAAGTATATTAGAAACACATCACCACTTCTGGATTTATCACCCACTCCTGGTTTTGGCTTACAAATACTGAGGTAAAATACTGACCAAATACTGAACGTGTGAACGTGGCTTTACAACATAACTCTAGAGATGATTGAATCTGACAAGTTTCTAATTCGGTCAGTCGTGCAAATATAGCAGGGAAATTTGATTGCAATCAAACTTATTCAATTTGAATAGAATGTTACTTATTATATTCTGGGGGTCCCTCCATTAATACCACTCACCTGTCCAGCCTCCTTTGCAGAGGTGCAGAGGATCGGACGGTGGGCTGTGGGAGCGGTCAGATAGGTGACGTGAGTTGTCTACTAATTTTACTTAAACCTTTTGTTGGCCCTCTACAATTCAGCAGTATAGTAGTAAGCTGACTGCCACTTTGTTAAATTTGCTTTGATCAAATTCTCCAAAATTTATTTTCTAGAGAATTAAATTCTCCTTGAATAAATTTACTCATCTCTATTTATCAGCCATCCAAAGGATAAGCATTACATCTCTTTTCACTGAGGGAGCTATCGCTAGGACCCTCACTAATGACAAGATTAGGGGTCCTGCTTCCCTTTTTGGAATATGCAAATTGCCTTTTCAGAGAGGAAGAGGACTAAGGCTAGTTCCACACTAGCGTTCAGCAGGGTTGTGGAGGGCTGTGAACATTGTCCGTGAAGCCCCGCCCACTGCCACGCCTTTTGATTCAGCTCCGCCTATGGCTGCATGCGGTGTGCATACCCTATCTTTAACACTGGGTACGCAGGCCATGCGGATGTATGCGGATGCCGCATGCAGCCGTAGGCGGAGCTGAATGGCTGTGGGCGGGGCTTCACAGAGGAAGTCCGCAGCCCTGCTGAACACTAGTGTGAAACTAGCCTAAATCTCATATCCTAAGGCCACGTTCCCACCGTCAGTATTTGTAAGCCAAAACCAGGAGTGGGTGATAAATACAGAAATGGTGACGTGTTTCTATTATACTTTTCCTTTGCTTGTTCCTCTCCTGATTTTGGCTTACACATATTGAGGTAAAATATTGACCAAATACTGAAGGTGGGAACGTGACCTAAGTCATGTGACAAGGCTCATTAAAGGGTTGATATTTACTTTTGCTACTTCCAATAGGTAGCACTAGAGTTCTAGTCCTCTTCCTCTCTGAAGAGGCAATTTACATATTTCATTTCCCATTGCATGGCCTATAAGTCTCCTTACACAGTCTTGGCACTCTCCACAAGGAGAATTGTTACCCCTTAATTAAGCCCCCTTTTGGAATGGCACATTCATCTATGGTACAACTGATGACCAGTAATAGTGGGTGGCCCTTTTGCAAATTTTGCATTGGGGTCTATAAGCTTCAAGTTACACCACTGGATCCCAGCGGTGGCACTTCCAGTGATTGCCAACTTATCACCTACAATGTGACTGGTTGATAAGATCCATTGTGGCACAACCTGTTTAATGGAAAACCACTGGATCCCAATGAATGAGATCGTATATAGTTACAGGATGGTTATTCTGGTTCCTCGCACATCAGACAGAATAAACTTTGTGACTTGCCGCATTGGATGTAGTATGTACGGAGTGAGATATTCCATACAATTATACACCACATATTACACAATAAATATTTTGTAAAACAAGGAAAATGTTAAAAAAAATTGAACTTGAATTAAAATCCATGTACAAGGCTACGGTCCACCGTACAATGGTGATTTATCACCCCAGTACCAGGCGCACTTTACAACCCCCTTAGCACTTAAGCATTTTACATTAATTTAGTAATTTTGACAGCTTGCCCCATTCCCCTCCCCCACACACGTCTCGCACAATGAGGAGCAAGCTGAGGCCTTTGTGTGGTTGCCATGAAAACCAAACCATTTTGCTTTTGAAAAGATTAAGTGTTTTTTTTTTCTTGTGTGTGTTTTTAAAAGGTACCCAAATATTGGGATCTTCTGAATATACAGAAGGCATTCCCTCGTTTTGGCTCCGGCTGCAGTAATAATAATAATAACAAGGTCCGATCATGACGAATGTTGTCATCAATTAGTACATTGTTGGGTGGTTAGTATAATCACTGTTTTATTATATACATGACAGCTGAAATGGAAAATTTACTGTAATTCCCAACCTGCACTGTATGTGGTCCAAAAATCACCATAAGGCTATGTTCAGACGTTGATTTTTTGCTGATTTTTTTAATGCAAATTTTAAGTTGCGTTTTACAGTACCAGCAAAGTCCATGAGATTTCAGAACTCTTATGCACACACATTTCTTTTCCTGATTGATTTGGAAAACTGCTGTGTTTTTGCAGACTGCAGCATGTCGCTTCTTTCAGCGTTTTTGCAGCGTTTTTTCACCCACAGAAAGCAACGAGTAAGTGCAAAAACACAACAAAAAACACAGGTATCAGGTTTTGCTGAGTTTTTGGTGCAAAAACCTCAGGATGTTGCATCATGTTTTTTTGGGGGGACGCTAAAGTTTATCAGCATGCACAAGAAACAGCAAAAAAACAAAAGCAGTAAAAATGCAGCAAATACGCAGCAAAGACCTACTTTTTATAAGTGGCTTCTTTACTGCCAAGAGAGCAGGCTTTGCCTGCAGAAAAAAAAACATAGCAAAAATGCAACGTGGTGTAAAGATGGTCTAAGGGCTTATTCAGACCTGCTTTTTTCACGTTCGTGTTCCATCTGCGACTTTCACGGATGGATTTTTTACAAATCTCCTTGACTATGCCATAAATGTCCAGAATGGGAATATCCATTTAAGGAATGGCACAACCAATGCCAAGGGTAATGTTCTTGTTAATTATTTTCATAGGAGGTAATTATTATAAATTATTACCTTTAAATGGGTGTGATCACAAAAACAATCCCTTTCATTTGGAAGCTACTGCGGTGATCAACTGATCCTCACCGATCTGCCTTCTCTAACCCACAGCAATCAGTTGTGATCGAAGATGGCGGCCAAGTCGGACTACATATCCGAAATGTAATTGTAACATCTCAGGAAACCGGTTGTTACAATGGTGTTGCCATCCTTTTGGGGAGGGTGATACCATGCCTGGAAGCGAGGAGGATCCCTTTAAGAGGTGGTACATAGACACAACGTGTTCTGATTCCAGGCCAGAAGAGGGAGCTCTAAACCCGGTTTCAGGGGAGCTTCCTCAGATACAGTATATATTCTGGCTTGTAGGAGGAGTTAGAGCAGATGGTGAGCGGGAGAGAGAAAGCAGACAGAGTCAGGAAGGCTGGAGCCGCGCAGCCCCATAATTATGTAATAATAAGCAAGCGTGCTAGGATAAGGTGTTATTGAGCATGCTCGGGTGCTAACCGAGTGTCTTCAGCGTGCTCAAAAAATATGTTCGAGTCCCCACAGCTGCATGTTTCGAGGCTGTTCGACAGTCGCAACACACGTGGGGATTTCCTGTTTGGGAGGCAAAACCTGTACGTGGTGGTCGAACAGCATCGAAACATTCAGTAACGGAGACCTGTTTAGCTTATTTTTCACTAAATGTGATCCACACTATGCTGCAATTTCAATGTGACGGGCGTCCTTTAGAGCTTGTTCACACATTGAGTTTCTACATTTTTTTTTACAACATGTTTTTCAAGGGGAAAAAACACAGCAGTTTACAATTTTTCCCTTTGCGGATATAAACCATCAGATCATTTTTCTTTTAATCTGCAGCACGACGATTCTTTCAGTATTTTTGCAATGTTTTTCACCCATTGAAATGAATGGGAAAAATGCAAATAGAATACATAGAAAAAAAACATAAAAATATGTATTTCACACTATGTCTTTCCTACCAACACAAGTTTTTAGTAGAACTATAAACACTAACTAATAGTGAAATATTGGGGCTTACCGCAGATAAGAAGGGCTACACCGCACACCGGACCGGAACCAGGATAAAAAGACCCCCGACGTACGTTTCGCTTATTCCATATAACCGCTTTATCAAGGGGATATTTCACTATTAGTGATGATTTGTCACTTTATTATATGTACTACTGGCTTCCTGCAGCGCTGTGTATTTTCAGTCTGTTGTATCAGACTGTTTTGGATTTTTTTTTTTTTTGTGCTCCCGCACACTGGGTGGATTGTTATGACCTGGTGGTCAGGACAATAATGGACCTGGTGGTTAAGAGCACACGGAATGACCTGATAGTTACTGATAATAAAGGACGAGCTCTGGGACGTGGGAACTCTGCTGACCGCAATCCCTAATCCTATCACACACACTAGAAATAGCCGTGGATTGCTCCTAACGCTCCCTATGCAACTCGGCACAGCCTAAGGAACTAGCTAGCCCTGAAGATAGAAAAATAAAGCCTACCTTGCCTCAGAGAAATTCCCCAAAGGAAAAGGCAGCCCCCCACATATAATGACTGTGAGTAAAGATGAAAATACAAACACAGAGATGAAATAGATTTCGCAAAGTGAGGCCCGACTTACTGAACAAACTGAGGATAGGAAAGGTTACTTTGTGGTCAGCACAAAACCCTACAAAAAGACCACGCAGAGGGCGCAAAAAGACCCTCCGCACCTACTCACGGTGCGGAGGCGCTCCCTCTGCGTCCCAGAGCTTCCAGCAAGCAAGACAACAATAAAAATAGCAAGCTGGACAGAAAAATAGCAAACCAAAGAAAATACAAGCAGGAACTTAGCTTCTGCTGGGAAGACAGGTCACAAGAACGATCCAGGAGTGAACTAGACCAATACTGGAACATTGACAGGTGGCATGGAGCAAAGACCTAAGTGGAGTTAAATAGAGCAGCAAGCTAATGAATTAACCTCGTCACCTGTGGAAGGAAACTCAGAAACACCCACCAGAGGAAATCCATGGACAGAACCAGCCGAAGTACCATTCATGACCACAGGAGGGAGCCCGACAACAGAATTCACAACAGTACCCCCCCTTGAGGAGGGGTCACCGAACCCTCACCAGAGCCCCCAGGCCGACCAGGATGAGCCAAATGAAAGGCACGAACCAGATCGGCAGCATGAACATCAGAGGCAAAAACCCAGGAATTATCTTCCTGACCATAACCCTTCCACTTGACCAGGTACTGGAGTTTCCGTCTCAAAATACGAGAATCCAAAATCTTCTCCACCACATACTCCAACTCCCCCTCAACCAACACCGGGGCAGGAGGATCAACGGATGGAACCACAGGTGCCACGTATCTCCGCGATAACGACCTATGGAACACATTATGGATGGCAAAAGAAGCAGGAAGGGCCAAACGAAATGACACAGGATTGATAACCTCAGAAATCTTATACGGACCATTCAAACGAGGCTTAAACTTAGGAGAGGAAACCTTCATAGGAACATAACGAGACAACAACCAAACCAAATCCCCAACACGAAGTCGGGGACCCACACAGCGCCGGCGGTTAGCGAAACGTTGAGCCTTCTTCTGGGACAATGTCAAATTGTCCACCACATGAGTCCAAATCTGCTGCAACCTATCCACCACAGTATCTACACCAGGACAGTCCGAAGACTCAACCTGCCCTGAAGAGAAACGAGGATGGAAACCAGAATTGCAGAAAAACGGCGAAACCAAAGTAGCCGAGCTGGCTCGATTATTAAGGGCGAACTCAGCCAACGGCAAAAAGGACACCCAATCATCCTGATCAGCAGAAACAAAGCATCTCAGATATGTTTCCAAAGTTTGATTAGTTCGTTCGGTTTGGCCATTTGTCTGAGGATGGAAAGCCGAGGAAAAAGACAAATCAATGCCCATCCTAGCACAAAAGGATCGCCAAAACCTCGAAACAAACTGGGAACCTCTGTCAGAAACGATGTTCTCCGGGATACCATGTAAACGAACCACATGCTGGAAAAATAATGGCACCAAATCAGAGGAGGAAGGCAATTTAGACAAAGGTAACCAAATGGACCATCTTAGAAAAGCGATCACAAACCACCCAAATGACCGACATCTTTTGAGAGACGGGGAGATCCGAAATAAAATCCATAGAAATATGCGTCCAGGGCCTATTCGGGACCGGCAAGGGCAAAAGCAACCCACTGGCACGAGAACAGCAGGGCTTAGCCCGAGCACAAGTCCCACAGGACTGCACAAAAGAACGCACATCCCGTGACAAAGACGGCCACCAAAAGGATCTAGCCACCAAATCTCTGGTACCAAAGATTTCAGGATGCCCAGGCAACACTGAACAATGAATCTCAGAGATAACTCTACTAGTCCATCTATCAGGGACAAACAGTTTCTCCGCTGGGCAACGGTCAGGTCTATCAGCCTGAAATTTTTGCAGCACCCGCCGCAAATCAGGGGAGATGGCAGACAAAATTACCCCCTCTTTGAGAATACCCGCCGGATCAGGAACACCTGGAGAGTCAGGCACAAAACTCCTTGACAGGGCATCAGCCTTCACATTCTTAGAGCCCGGAAGGTACGAAACCACAAAATCAAAACGGGAGAAAAATAACGACCATCGAGCCTGTCTCGGATTCAACCGTTTGGCAGACTCAAGATAAGTCAAATTCTTGTGATCTGTCAAGACCACCACGCGATGCTTGGCTCCTTCAAGCCAATGACGCCACTCCTTGAATGCCCACTTCATGGCCAACAACTCTCGATTACCAACATCATAATTGCGCTCAGCAGGCGAAAACTTTCTAGAAAAGAAAGCACATGGCTTCATCACCGAGCCTGTTGTGAATTCTGTGGCAGGGCTCCCTCCTGTGGTCACAAGTGGTACTTCGGCTGATTCTCTCTGTGAGCTTCTGTTGGTGGAGGAAAGTGGTATTGCGGCTTCTGAGTTTCCTACCTCAGGTGATGTGGTGAGGTCGTTAGGTACTGCTCTACTTAACTCCACCTAATGCTTTGATCCTGGCTTCCTGTCAATGTTCCAGTGTTGGACTTGTTTTTCCCTGGATCATTCCTGTGGCCTGCTGCTCTGCATAGCTAAGTTCCTCTTTGCTATTTGTTTGCTATTTTTGTGGTTTTCTTTAGGGTTTTGTGTAGACCGCAAAGTTATCTTTCCTATCCTCGCTCTGTTAAGAAAGTCGGGCCTCACTTTGCTGAATCTATTTCATCCCTACGTTTGTCTTTTCATCTTACTCACAGTCATTATATGTGGGGGGCTGCCTTTTCCTTTGGGGTATTTCTCTGAGGCAAGGTAGGCTTATTTTTCTATCTTCAGGCTAGTTAGTTTCTCAGGCTGTGCCGAGTTGCATAGGGAGCGTTAGGCGCAATCCACAGCTGCCTCTAGTTGTGTTTGGAGAGGATCAGGAATTGCGGTCTACAGAGTTTCCACGTCTCAGAGCTCGTTCTATTATTTTGGGTTATTGTCAGATCACTGTATGTGCTCTGATCGCTATGTACATTGTGTTACTGAATTGCCTATCATAACAGTACAGGAAGCCAAAAGTACTAATGATTCTCAATAGAGGGAAAAAAGAAGTTCTGAGACCATTTTTTTTTCTTTGCACTGTGTTTTGCCTTTTTTTTCCCCTAGACATTTCGGTGGTTCAGGACACAGGTGTGGACATGGACATTCAGGGTCTGTGCTCTTCAATGGATAATCTCGTTATAAATGTACAAAAGATTCAAGATTTGCTGGTTCAGAAGCCTATGTTTGAACCAAGAATTCCTATTCCTGATTTGTTTTATGGTGATAGAGTCAAGTTTGTGAATTTCAAAAATAATTGTAAACTATTCCTGGCTTTGAAACCTCGCTCCTCTGGTGACCCAGCTCAACAAGTGAGAATTATTATTTCTTTTTTGCGTGGCGACTCTCAAGACTGGGCATTTTCCCTTGCGCCAGGAGATCCTGCATTAAGTAATATTGATGCGTTTTTCCTGGCGCTCAGATTGCTGTACGATGAGCCTAATTCAGTGGATCAGGCAGAGAAAAATTTGCTGGCTTTGTGTCAGGGTCAGGATGAGATAGAGGTATATTGTCAGAAATTTAGAAAGTGGTCTGTACTCACTCAATGGAATGAAGCTGCGCTCGCAGCGATTTTCAGAAAGGGTCTCTATGAAGCCCTTAAAGATGTCATGGTGGGATTTCCTATGCCTGCTGGTCTGAATGAGTCTATGTCTTTGGCCATTCAGATCGGTCGACGCTTGCGTGAGCGTAAATCTGTGCACCATTTGGCGGTATTACCTGAGATTAAACCTAAGCCTATGCAGTGCGATAGGACTTTGACCAGAGTTGAACGGCAAGAACACAGACGTCTGAATGGTCTGTGTTTCTACTGTGGTGATTCCACTCATGCCATCTCTGATTGTCCTAAGCGCTCTAAGCGGTTCGCTAGGTCTGCCACCATTGGTACGGTACAGTCAAAATTTCTTCTGTCCGTTACCTTGATCTGCTCTTTGTCATCGTATTCTGTCATGGCATTTGTGGATTCAGGCGCTGCCCTGAATTTGATGGACTTGGACTAAGCGTTGTGGGTTTTTCTTGGAGCCCTTGCAGTGTCCTATTCCATTGAGAGGAATTGATGCTACACCTTTGGCCAAGAATAAGCCTCAGTACTGGACCCAGCTGACCATGTGCATGGCTCCTGCACATCAGGAGGATATTCGCTTTCTGTTGTTGCATAATCTGCATGATGTGGTCGTGTTGGGGTTGCCATGGCTACAAGTCCATAATCCAGTATTAGATTTGAAATCCATGTCGGTGTCCAGCTGGGGTTGTCAGGGGGTACATGGTGATGTTCCATTTCTGTCAATTTCGTCATCCACCCCTTCTGAGGTCCCAGAGTTCTTGTCTGATTACTGGGATGTATTTGATGAGCCCAAGTCCGATACCCTACCTCCGCATAAGGATTGTGATTGTGCTATCAATTTGATTCCTGGTAGTAAATTCCCAAAAGGTCGACTGTTTAATTTATCCGTGCCTGAGCACACCGCTATGCGCAGTTATGTGAAGGAATCCCTGGAGAAGGGGCATATTCGCCCGTCATCGTCGCCATTAGGAGCAGGGTTCTTTTTTGTAGCCAAGAAGGATGGTTCGCTGAGACCTTGTATAGATTACCGCCTTCTTAATAAGATCACGGTTAAATTTCAGTAGCCCTTGCCATTGTTATCTGATCTGTTTGCTCGGATTAAGGGGGCTAGTTGGTTCACCAATATAGATCTTCGTGGTGCGTATAATCTGGTGCGAATTAAGCAAGGCGATGAATGGAAAACTGCATTCAATACGCCCGAGGGTCATTTTGAGTATCTAGTGATGCCGTTCGGACTTGCCAATGCTCCATCAGTGTTTCAGTCCTTTATGCATGACATCTTCCGAGAGTACCTGGATAAATTCCTGATTGTGTACTTGGATGACATTTTGATCTTCTCGGATGATTGGGAGTCTCATGTGAAGCAGGTCAGAACGGTTTTTCAGGTCCTGCGTGCTAATTCTTTGTTTGTGAAGGGATCAAAGTGTCTCTTTGGTGTGCAGAAGGTTTCATTTTTGGGGTTCATCTTTTCCCCTTCTACTATCGAGATGGATCCTGTTAAGGTCCAAGCCATCCATGATTGGACTCAGCCGACATCTCTGAAAAGTCTGCAAAAGTTCCTGGGCTTTGATAATTTTTATCGTCGCTTCATCTGCAATTTTTCTAGTATTGCTAAACCATTGACCGATTTGACCAAGAAGGGTGCTGATGTGGTCAATTGGTCTTCTGCTGCTGTGGAAGCCTTTCAAGAGTTGAAGCGTCGTTTTTCTTCTGCCCCTGTGTTGTGTCAACCAGATGTTTCTCTTCCGTTCCAGGTCGAGGTTGATGCTTCTGAGATTGGAGCAGGGGCTGTTTTATCGCAGAGAGGTTCTGATTGCTCAGTGATGAAACCATGCGCTTTTTTTTCCAGGAAGTTTTCGCCTGCTGAGCGAAATTATGATGTGGGCAACCGAGAGTTGCTGGCCATGAAGTGGGCATTCGAGGAGTGGCGTCATTGGCTTGAAGGAGCTAAGCATCGCGTGGTGGTATTGACTGATCATAAGAACTTGACTTATCTCGAGTCTGCCAAGCGGTTGAATCCTAGACAGGCTCGTTGGCCACTGTTTTTTGCCCGTTTTGACTTTGTGATTTCGTACCTTCCGGGCTCTAAAAATGTGAAGGCGGATGCTCTGTCTAGGAGTTTTGTGCCCGACTCTCCGGGTTTGTCTGAGCCGGCGGGTATCCTCAAGGAGGGAGTAATTGTGTCTGCCATCTCCCCTGATTTGCGGCGGGTGCTGCAAAAATTTCAGGCTAATAAACCTGATCGTTGTCCAGCGGAGAAACTGTTTGTCCCTGATAGGTGGACGAATAGAGTTATCTCTGAGGTTCATTGTTCGGTGTTGGCTGGTCATCCTGGAATCTTTGGTACCAGAGAGTTAGTGGCTAGATCCTTTTGGTGGCCATCTCTGTCGCGGGATGTGCGTACTTTTGTGCAGTCCTGTGGGATTTGTGCTTGGGCTAAGCCCTGCTGTTCTCGTGCCAGTGGGTTGCTTTTGCCCTTGCCGGTCCCGAAGAGACCTTGGACACATATCTCTATGGATTTTATTTCAGATCTTCCCGTATCTCAAAAGATGTCAGTCATTTGGGTGGTCTGTGATCGCTTTTCTAAGATGGTCCATCTGGTACCCTTGTCTAAATTGCCTTCCTCCTCTGATTTGGTGCCATTGTTCTTTCAGCATGTGGTTCGTTTACATGGTATTCCAGAGAATATCGTTTCTGACAGAGGTTCCCAGTTTGTTTCGAGGTTTTGGCGAGCCTTTTGTGGTAGGATGGGCATTGACTAGTCCTCAGACTAATGGCCAGACCGAACGAACCAATCAGACCTTGGAAACATATCGGAGATGTTTTGTTTCTGCTGATCAGGATGACTGGGTGTCCTTTTTGCCTTTGGCTGAGTTCGCCCTTAATAACCCGGCCAGCTCGGCTACCTTGGTTTCGCCATTTTTCTGCAACTCTGGGTTCCATCCTAGTTTCTCTTCAGGACAGGTTGAGTCTTCAGACTGTCCTGGTGTGGATACTGTGGTGGACAGGTTGCAGCAGATTTGGACTCATGTAGTGGACAATTTGACCTTGTCCCAGGAGAGGGCTCAACGTTTTGCTAATCGCAGACGCTGTGTGGGTCCCCGACTTCGTGTTGGGGATCTGGTTTGGTTATCTTCTCGTCATATTCCTATGAAGGTGTCCTCTCCTAAGTTTAAACCTCGTTTCATTGGTTCATATAGGATTTCTGAGGTTCTTAATCCTGTGCCTTTTCGTGTGACCCTTCCAGATTCTTTTTCCATACATAACGTATTCCATAGGTCATTGTTGCGGAGATACGTGGCACCTATGGTTCCATCTGTTGACCCTCCTGCCCCGGTTTTGGTGGAGGGGGAGTTGGAGTATATTGTGGAGAAGATTTTGGATTCTCGTGTTTCAAGACGGAAACTCCAGTATCTGGTTAAATGGAAGGGTTATGCTCAGGAAGATAATTCCTGGGTTTTTGCCTCTGATGTCCATGCTCCCGATCTTGTTCGTGCCTTTCATGTGGCTCATCCTGGTCGGCCTGGGGGCTCTGGTGAGGGTTCGGTGACCTCTCCTCAAGGGGGGGGGGTACTGTTGTGAATTCTGTGGCAGGGCTCCCTCCTGTGGTCACAAGTGGTACTTCGGCTGATTCTCTCTGTGAGCTTCTGTTGGTGGAGGAAAGTGGTATTGCGGCTTCTGAGTTTCCTACCTCAGGTGATGTGGTGAGGTCGTTAGGTACTGCTCTACTTAACTCCACCTAATGCTTTGATCCTGGCTTCCTGTCAATGTTCCAGTGTTGGACTTGTTTTTCCCTGGATCATTCTTGTGGCCTGCTGCTCTGCATAGCTAAGTTCTTCTTTGCTATTTGTTTGCTATATTTTCTGTCCAGCTTGTCTAATTGTTTTGCTGGAAGCTCTGGGACGCAAAGGGTGTACCTCTGTGCCGTTAGTTCGGTACGGAGGGTCTTTTTGCCCCCTTTGCGTGGTTTTCTTTAGGGTTTTGTGTAGACCGCAAAGTTATCTTTCCTATCCTCGCTCTGTTAAGAAAGTCGGGCCTCACTTTGCTGAATCTATTTCATCCCTACGTTTGTCTTTTCATCTTACTCACAGTCATTATATGTGGGGGGCTGCCTTTTCCTTTGGGGTATTTCTCTGAGGCAAGGTAGGCTTATTTTCTATCTTCAGGCTAGTTAGTTTCTCAGGCTGTGCCGAGTTGCATAGGCAGAGTTAGGCGCAATCCACGGCTGCCTCTAGTGTTGTTTGGAGAGGATTAGGGATTGCGGTCTGCAGAGTTCCCACGTCTCAGAGCTCGTTCTATGATTTTGGGTTATTGTCAGATCACTGTATGTGCTCTGACCGCTATGTCCATTGTGGTACTGAATTGCCTATCATAACACGAGCCATCAGAACTTCTCTGCGACAAAACAGCCCCTGCTCCAATCTCAGAAGCATCAACCTCAACCTGAAACGGGAGCGAAACATCTGGCTGACACAACACAGGGGCAGAAGAAAAACGACGCTTCAACTCCTGAAAAGCCTCTACAGCTGCGGAAGACCAATTGACCACATCAGCACCCTTCTTGGTCAAACCAGTCAACGGTTTAGCAACACTAGAAAAATTAGCGATGAAGCGCCGATAAAAATTTGCAAAGCCCAGGAACTTTTGCAGGCTCTTCACAGATGTCGGCTGAGTCCAATCGCAAATGGCCTGGACTTTAACAGGGTCCATCTCGATAGTAGAAAGGGAAAAAATGAACCCCAAAAATGAAACCTTCTGAACTCCAAAGAGACACTTTGACCCCTTCACAAACAAGGAATTCGCACGAAGGACCTGGAACACCATTCTGACCTGCTTCACATGAGACTCCCAATCATCCGAAAAGACCAAAATATCATCCAAATACACAATCAGGAATTTATCCAGGTACTCTCGGAAGATGTCATGCATAAAGGACTGAAATACTGATGGAGCATTGGAAAGCCCGAATGGCATAACCAGGTACTCAAAATGGCCCTCGGGCGTATTAAATGCTGTTTTCCATTCATCGCCTTGTTTAATACGCACAAGATTATACGCCCCTCGAAGATCTATCTTGGTGAACCAACTAGCCCCTTTAATACGAGCAAACAAATCAGACAGCAACGGCAAAGGATACTGAAATTTGACTGTAATTTTATTAAGAAGGTGGTAATCAATACGAGGTCTCAAAGAACCATCCTTCTTGGCCACAAAAAAGAACCCTGCTCCTAACGGTGATGACGACGGGCGAATATGGCCTTTCTGCAAGGATTCCTTTATATGACTCCGCATAGCGGCGTGTTCTGGCACAGATAAATTGTACAATCGGCCTTTAGGAAACTGACTACCAGGAATCAAATTAATTGCACAATCGCAATCCCTATGAGGAGGTAGGGCACTGGCTTTGGGCTCATCAAATACATCCCGATAATCCGACAAAAACTCTGGAACTTCAGAAGGAGTGGAAGACGAAATAGACAAAAATGGAACATCACCATGTACCCCCTGGCAACCCCAGCTGGACACAGACATAGATTTCAGGTCCAATACTGGATTATGAACCTGTAGCCATGGCAACCCCAAAACGACCACATCATGCAGATTATGCAACACCAGAAAGCGGATATCCTCCTGATGTGCAGGAGCCATGCACATGGTCAATTGGGTCCAGTACTGAGGCTTATTCTTGGCCAAAGGCGTAGCATCAATTCCTCTCAATGGAATAGGATACTGCAAGGGCTCCAAGAAAAAACCACAGTGCCTAGCATACTCCAAGTCCATCAAATTCAGGGCAGCGCCTGAATCCACAAACGCCATAACAGAATAGGATGACAAAGAGCAAATCAGAGTAACGGACAATAGAAATTTAGACTGTACCATACCAATGGTGGCAGACCTAGCGAACCGCTTAGTGCGCTTAGGACAATCGGAGATAACATGAGTGGAATCACCACAGTAAAAACATAGCCCATTCCGACGTCTGTGTTCTTGCCGTTCAGCTCTGGTCAAAGTCCTATCACATTGCATAGGCTCAGGCCCATGCTCAGATAGTACCGCCAAATGGTGCACAGCTTTACACTCACGCAAGCGTCGATCGATCTGAATGGCCAAAGACATAGACTCATTCAGACCAGCAGGCATGGGAAATCCCACCATGACATCCTTAAGGGCTTCAGAGAGACCCTTTCTGAAGATTGCTGCTAGGGCACATTCATTCCACTGAGTGAGCACAGACCACTTTCTAAACTTCTGACAATATATCTCCGCTTCATCCTGACCCTGACACAGAGCCAGCAAGATTTTCTCTGCCTGATCCACTGAATTAGGTTCGTCATAAAGCAATCCAAGCGCCAGGAAAAACGCATCAACATCACGCAATGCCGGATCTCCTGGCGCAAGGGAAAATGCCCAGTCTTGAGGGTCACCACGTAACAAAGAAATAATGATCTTTACTTGTTGAACAGGATCACCTGAGGAGCGAGGTTTCAAGGCAAGAAACAATTTACAATTATTTTTGAAATTCAAGAACTTAGATCTATCACCAAAAAACAAATCAGGAATTGGAATCCTAGGCTCTGACATCGGATTCTGAACCACAAAATCTTGAATGTTTTGTACCCTTGTAGTGAGATTATCCATCCAAGAGGACAGACCTTGAGTGTCCATGTTTACACCTGTGTCCTGAACCACCCAGAGGTAAAGGGGAAAAGAGAGACAAAACACACTGCAAAGAAAAAAAAATGGTCTCAGAACTTCTCTTATCCCTCTATTGAGATGCATTAGTACTTTTGGCCACCTGTACTGTTATGATCTGGTGGTCAGGACAATAATGGACCTGGTGGTTAAGAGCACACGGAATGACCTGATAGTTACTGATAATAAAGGACGTGGGAACTCTGCTGACCGCAATCCCTAATTCTATCACGCACACTAGAAATAGCCGTGGATTGCTCCTAACGCTCCCTATGCAACTCGGCACAGCCTAAGGAACTAGCTAGCCCTGAAGATAGAAAAATAAAGCCTACCTTGCCTCAGAGAAATTCCCCAAAGGAAAAGGCAGCCCCCCACATATAATGACTGAGTAAAGATGAAAATACAAACACAGAGATGAAATAGATTTAGCAAAGTGAGGCCCGACTTACTGAACAGACTGAGGATAGGAAAGGTTACTTTGCGCACAAAACCCTACAAAAAGACCACGCAGAGGGCGCAAAAAGACCCTGCGCACCGACTCACGGTGCGGAGGCGCTCCCTCTGCGTCCCAGAGCTTCCAGCAAGCAAGACAACAATAAAAATAGCAAGCTGGACAGAAAAATAGCAAACCAAAGAAAATACAAGCAGGAACTTAGCTTCTGCTGGGAAGACAGGTCACAAGAACGATCCAGGAGTGAACTAGACCAATACTGGAACATTGACAGGTGGCATGGAGCAAAGACCTAAGTGGAATTAAATAGAGCAGCAAGCTAACGAATTAACCTCGTCAACTGTGGAAGGAAACTCAGAAACACCCACCAGAGGAAGTCCATGGACAGAACCAGCCGAAGTACCATTCATGACCACAGGAGGGAGCCCGACAACAGAATTCACAACAGTGGATACTGGTTTCCCATGTTTCCATCCTTTCTTGCACTTTATATTGTGTTCTCTGCTTATATACTATCATCTTACTGTATGTATATTTATACCCTGTATTTGTAATAAATGTATATACCTATTATACTCCTGGTTCTCCTGTTTATAGTGTTAATATGGAGTGGGTTGCCTCTTGTGTAGGCGTTGGGGCTTTTTTCTACTATTTAGTGTAAAATTGCTCTTTTTTTCTTTGTTTAAATATGTGCTCTGCAGTCGTTATAATAGTTTTTAGTAGAGAAGAATCTGCAGCAAATACTCCACGTGTGCACATACCCTTAGGGTTACCCTAAACATTTTTAGGCTGCAGTGAGTGAAGACATTCGGGGTAATAAATCGATGCTATAAAGACAATGGAAAATAGATGTGAAGAGAACAGAACATAGACTCATAGCAGGAAGGTCACATAATGTACTTTCAATACAGCTAATATTTGTTTTGTGGGAGTCCAATTCCCAGCAGCATATTTAGTATGTACATTCGCATTTTTCCTAGAGAATATGGGGCATTTTTGTACTTCTTCTGCTGGCATACATCATCTGAATGGCTCATATCTGAAGCTTGTTTCATTACGGCATGTCCTGGCTTCATGACTTCAGGCACATTGTGCATGCGCTCTTTCAAGCCGGATTTATTGTACATGTTCAGTGGTTTTAGGTCTAATTGGAATTGTACAAATATAAAATTAAGAAGCACACCAGAAGTTTACATTCCAAAATAATTACAGTCAATAAATAAATCAGACAAGTAGAAAATGTCCTCATTCGAAGACCATAGAATAGGGTACGTATTTGTACGCAAAAGTTTCATTATTGTGGTTTGCTAATACAAATAAACACAACATACAGTACTGTAATTCTAGAGATTATTCATCCCGGATATATTTTACAAAAACTCGCCAGCATACTGTAAAATAAAAAATAAAATAAACATACTATATCCTGCTCCTCTTCTTCTAATCCCTGGATTTCTCTCCACTCCAGACCTTGAATTTACTATCACACGTTCAGAATTTGCTCAGTATTTTACATCAGTATTTATAAGCCAAGTCCAGGAGGGGAACAATCAGAGGAAAAGTATAATAGAAACATATGCACCACTTCTCTCACCCACTCCCGGTTTTGGCTTACAAATACTAATGTAAAATACTGACCAAATACTGAACGTGTGAACGTGACCGCTGCAACCAATCAGTTGCCAAAACAATAATGCATTAGTCACTGCTCCAAGTAGGGACTGGTTTCAAGGCTTGGATGCAAGGATGATTGGAGTGCAATACTGGAGTATAATAGCACCAATGTTTGTGACTTTTGAAAAGTCACAACTGATGAATCTGCTGAAAACAAATAAAACATGTAGGAACCACAGACCTTACCCCAATGGCGAACATAAAAAAAAAAGTCAAACACATAAAATACTCTTAAAAAAAACCATAAACCTATATTGCCTGACATACATGGGCTATCCCTGCATGTTTTGTGGCTGTCTAACAGCTGTGAAACATGTGGGCGCGGTGACTCGAACATGTGACTTGAGCCCTCGGGATACTCGGCGCATACATGGGCACCCTCGGCAAACTTTAGCAACGAACATTTGCGCGCATCACTACTGAGCATGCATCTATGTAAATGGGGAGGTCCGGAGGAAAAGCAGTCAGGCTAACAAGCACTTGGCTGAAGGCCATCTCAAATGCATGGGCAGCGTTATACTACGTAATGATGCGTCACTTTAGTTAAAAGCACCACGACTAGCTGACATGATCTGTTTTGTGGCAGCATACGCCAGCATGAGGCGGCCATTCCACATATCTAATCTTTGTTATAATCTACACAAATGGAATATATGGAGCTAAGCAACGTTTTGGCCTTTTTTTTCTATTTGGTTGATCCAAACTAATCGCTTTTATATCTTTCACACGCAGCAAAGAATGCAGCTATATATGGTACGTCCTGTATCCACCAGCTAGTGGAAGGGTCCCTCCTATATATCTGCAGTCTGGCATGGAGCCAGGACGAGCACTGCAGATGTAGGCAGCACCATGTATGTCTGTAACACCCAAGTAATGCTCAGTTGCACTGCAGAGGCGCAGCAAAGGAGAGCAGCAGAGATGGCCAGCAGCTGCAATGGATCTTACTGACAACTGTGATTATCCTTAACCCTTACCGAACTGCACTGCCCAAAAAAATAAAGGTAGCACTTAAACAACTGAATATAACTCCAAGTAAATCAAACTTCTGTGAAATCAAACTGTCCACTTAGGAAGCAATGCTGTTTGACAATCAATTTCACATGCTGTTGTTCAAATGGAATAGACAATAGATGGAAATTATTGGCAATTATCAAGACACACTCAATAAAGGAGTGGTTCTGCAGGTGGGGACCACAGACCACATCTCAGTACCAATGCTTTCTGGCTGATGTTTTGGTCACTTTTGAATGTTGCTTGTGCTTTCACACTCTTGGTAGCATGAGACAACCCACACAAGTGGCTCAGGTAGCGCAGTGTTGTGAATTCTGTGGTCGAGCTCCCTTCTGTGGTCACAAGTGGTACTGCGGCTTCTGAGTTTCCTTCCTCAGGTGATGAGGTTAAGTCGTTAGGTGCTGCTCTATTTAACTCCACCTAGTGCTTTGATCCTGGCCTCCAGTCAATGTTCCAGTATTGGTCTTGCTTCCTCCTGGATCGTTCCTGTAGCCTGTCTGCTCAGCATAAGCTAAGTTCTGCTTGTGTTACCTTTTGTTGCTATATTTTCTGTCCAGCTTGCTTTATTGGTTTTTCTTGCTTGCTGGAAGCTCTGAGACGCAGACGGAGCACCTCCGTGCCGTTAGTAGGTGCGGAGGGTCATTTTGCCCCCTCTGCGTGGTTGTTTGTAGGTTTTTGTGCTGACCGCAAAGCTATCTTTCCTATCCTCGGTCTATTCAGTAAGTCGGGCCTCACTTTGCTAAAATCTATTTCATCTCTGTGTTTGTATTTTCATCTTAACTCACAGTCATTATATGTGGGGGGCTGCCTTTTCCTTTGGGGAATTTCTCTGAGGCAAGGTAGGCTTATTTTTCTATCTACAGGGCTAGCTAGTTTCTCAGGCTGTGCCGAGTTGCATAGGGAGCGTTAGGCGCAATCCACGGCTACCTCTAGTGTGGTGTGATAGGATTAGGGATTGCGGTCAGCAGAGTTCCCATGTCTCAGAGCTCGTCCTATGTTTTTTGGTTATTGTCAGGTCACTTTGTGTGCTCTGAACTTCAAGGTCCATTGTGGTTCTGAATTACCTATTCATAACAGTGCAGCTCATCCAGGATGGCACATCAATGTGTGGCAAGAAGGTTTGCTGTGTCTGTAAGCCAGTGTCCAGAGGCTGGAGACGCTACCAGAAGACAGGACAGTACACCAGGAGACGTGGCGGGGTCATAGGAGGGCAACGACCCAGCAGCAGGACCGCTACCTCAGCCTTTGTGCAAGGAGGAACAGGAGGAGCACTGCCAGAGCCCTGCGAAAAGACCTCCAGCAGGCCACAAATGTGAATGTGTCTATCATTCAGTGATATCTAGGATGTGGGATTTTAGTGTTCCCTTATTTTTTTTGAGCAGTGTACATTTTTCCATTGAGTGTAATAGAATTGTTTTGCAAATCAGGAGAAATATAACTTGAATCCTGGTGCAAATTTGTACCCCAACAACCCCAACTAGGGAACAGTTCATCTATATCCCTCCAACCCCTACCTATCAGTTACTTGCAATTCTATAGAGAAAATCCAAGCATAAAACTTAGCATACCCACAAGAAATGTTGCAGATTTCAAACACGCACCGCGGGTCAGTTTACACTGAATAAAAAAAGACGCACACTGGGCTTGAGATTTCTATAAATTCCATTAACTTTGATGGAACTGTAAGACGCTGCGTTTTTTTCTTAGTTAAAACACGAAGCGATAAAACTCACTAAACACTCATTGTGGGAACTTAACCTTCATGATGTAAATTACCGTATAATGAATTAGTCGAATGTGCTTGGTCACACACCATCCCCAGCTCAGCCCTGGCCAAATTTATAAACGTTAGTGAAGCTTGCCCAAATGTGATGTAAATATGGCAAAAGTCACCTAACTTTTGTGTTTTACGCCAGAATTCTACTTCGAGTTCTGCATTTGGAGAGGAGACCTCCTGGAGAAGTTGACAAGTCTCCTGTTTTCTGTGTCATCAGACTAGCTCCAGGATGCAGACTTAAATTCTGGGGATGGAAATAGTCGCGGTTTGTGAATGGGGATGTGGCTATGCAAAAAACTTCCCAAGCTGCGTTCAGTAATTTCTTCCATTATCTGTATAAAGTTGGCATATATGGTATACAGTAAAGAAACACAACATGAAGCTACTACAGGAACTCGTAAGGAGGCGTATAGCCCTGGCTGGTCCCATTCCCTTTATTGGCAAAAGCTTGAGCATGATTTTCCTTTCCATGGAACCTAAGGAACAAATCTATGGGGGCAATTCATCAAAGCTTTTACATCAGAAACCTGACATACACCACTTTGAAAAGTCACAACATTTTTGCGTAATACAGAGTAGTGTAAACATTTTACAACTTTTTGTATTTTCCCAGTAGTTTGAAACAGCTTTGGCAAAATGGGCAGAGATGGGAAGGAGCTGGCTAGGCATGGCTACAAAGCCCGTCAGGGCATGGCTACAAAGCCCGTTAAATTCAGCAAAAGGGACAGCTTTTTTTTTTTACACCAGAAATGCTACTCCAAGTTCTGACTGATGGAGAATTTCAGGCAAAACGACGATACTGAGAAAATGTGCCGAATTCATTAAGTGGCATGTGTGTCCTAATGAACTTGGCACACTAGACTCCAGGGAGACTGGCATTGTATGTACATCAGTCATAGTTGATGCAAATAGTTGTATGTACGACAGACCCTGGACATTACATGCACCTAGCCTTAAAGTCTTCTATGTTCAGTCTCAGGCACCTGAACTGAAGAAGGGGTATAGTACTAAGGCTGAACAACCCAATATTGTAAAAGTCCCACCTAAATCTATGTATAACATGAGCATGTCACTTTTTCTTTAATTTTATTTATTGTCGAGAACCTGGGTTTTTCCACACACTACAGGAAAGCAAGAATTAAATAGTGCTGCCCAACAAAAGCCAAAGTCACTTAGGGATTTACCCGTCACTGTGCCAGCAGGACACGCAGAGCGACCCCATCTTACGCCTCCCCCTCATACAACTAACACAAAACACACAGAGAACAGACACGCATTGACTAATACAGGAGCACAAAAGACCTTAGAACTCCAGCAGCTTATCAGCTGTTATTAGCTCTGGCGGCCCCATGTAAATATTGAACAGAGCTTAAAGGGGTTTTCCGCTTTCAGAAAACCCTTTTCAACAGGCACAGTTTGTATATTTAAAAAAAACCACCGACTCTGCTTTAATCACCATCACCAGGTCTAGCGCTGAGTCTGCCACTAGTCATGGTGTCGGTTATTGTCTGCAGTGCCGACGTCATATTGACAGCGCTGCAGCCAATAACTGAGCTCAGCGGCTCTGCCAGTGCAGATGGCACAAGCCCATGAGCTCCCCGATTTACTGCAGCGCTGTCAATGTGACATCAGGACTGCAGACAATAAAAGACACTGGGAGAAGTGGCAGAGATGGGACACCTTGGGAGTGTGGGCAAAGCAATTTTTTTTTAAGGTCTCGCTCACACTAATATGTAACACAGCCGAGTGCTCTCCGATGTTTTATCAGATAGCACTCAACCCAATGATATACTATGGGGCAGAGCAGAACTGTGATTATTTTCTCATGCTGATTCGGCATTAGAAAACAATCACAACCTGCTGCATGTCACTCCTATATTCGGATCACGTGCACCCATACGAGTCTATGGAGTGGGGTCCCCCATAGTTTTCCAAACCAGCAGGGGGAAAGCCGAAGACTGAGGGCTGATGTTAATATTCTGGAAGGGGTCAATAGCCATAAAGGTTTTCAGGCTATTAATATCAGCTCACAGCTGTTTGCTTAGTCTTTACTGGTTATTATAGGGAAGACCCCCCCCCCCCTCCAAAAAAAAAAAATGACATGGGATTCCCCTATATTTACTAACCAGCAAAGGTTAAAAAGACAGCTGCAGACTGATATTCGGAAGGGGCCATACATATCGGCACCCTCCCAGACTAAGGACATCATCCCCAGAAATGGAGCATCCATTAGATGCACCAATTCTGGTGCTTAGCCTCCATTCTTCCCACTTGCCCTAGTGCGGTGAGAAGTCAGGTAATAGCTGTGGGCTTTATTTCAGCTGTTTTATGTCCACTGACATCATGCCAAGGGGTTAGTATTGGAGAGGTGTCTATAAGACACCCCCATTACTAACCCCATAGTCAAATGTAATAAAGACACAGAGTAAAGCCCTTTAATTGAAATAAACACACAGACTCATTTATTTGAAACAAAAACTCCCCAACTCTTTTACCCATTTATTCCACAAAAATATAAAATAGAAAAGTTATACCCATCTTTCAGCCGATAATCCATTAACACTCATGTCCCACGACAATCCGGACGGTTTGGTGAGTGGTCACATCAGTGATGCCACAGCTCTCCATGCCAGCCGGAACACACTGAGCCGAGTGTGAGAGCGGTGCCTGTGACCGGCGGTAACCTTAATGACGTCACCGCCGGTCACAGGCACACTTTAATTTCTATAATAATCTTATAATAATAATAATCTTTATTTTTATATAGCGCTAACATATTCCGCAGCACTTTACAGTTTGCACACATTATCTATGCTTTATTTCATTACATACGAGTCACACTGACAGCACACAGACACATGGATGTAACATATGTACACACAGATGGCACACGGTCACAGACCATAGATCTCACCAGTACTGTTTTTTTCCAGTACAGTAATCCCCAGGACGTGTGAAGGAGCCTCATGTGTAGCAGACACTGTGGAGTACTGCAGATCAGCTTAGAAATAGAACAGATCTGCTTGTCAGGAACTGCTACACATTAAACAGAGCTGTTCTCAGTGTTGGACGCACCATTTTCTACCTGATCATCAATATTACATGCCCAGAGAACCCCTTTGATGCACCTAGGGAACATAATGTGAACAGGGCATATGTAAAATTTTAAAAATTGATGATCAAATTTGAAGTAAAAAGAAAAAAAAGAATAATATATTCAGCAAATTACATTATTACACCCACAGCATTACGGAAGTCGGCCAATTCCCAGTGTTCTTACTCTATTCTGAGCAGCGAAAAAACAACATCACAGGTTCCTCCTCGGCACAGCAGCGAAACATACGCAGCAAATGTATTCATGAATTCCCCTTGAAGGCTGCGCTCCTTCCATAGCCAGTGAAGCACTGGGAAGATTTCTGATGTAAAACGAACCCCTGATTTAATCTCGCTTTAATATGCAGTTGTGAAATATTAAACACGTTCAGATTCTCGGCTGAATGTTTCAAATGTGGAGACAGTGTCAATGCAAACAGCGAGTAGCTATAGGCACAGACCTGAACCTAGTCCGACCCTATCCCCAGGGTGGCTAAGGCTACTTTCACACTGGCGTTTTTTTTAATAGGTCGCAATGCGTCAATTAGGGGAAAAAACGCATCCTGCAAACAACTTTGCCCCATAGAGTTACATTACCGACGCATTGTGACGTATTGACACACGTTGCGACGGTTGCGCCGTGTTGTGGCGGACCGCCGGGAGCAAAAAACGTTAAATGTAATGTTTTTTGCAGCCGACGGACCGCTTTTTCCCACCGCGCATGCGCGGCCGGAACTCCGTCCCCACCTCCCCGCACCTCACAATGGGGCAGCGGATGCGCCAGAGAAATGCATCCGCTGCACCAGTTGTGCGGCACAACAAACGCTAGCGTCGGAATCTCGGCCCGACGCAATGCGACGGGCTGATTTCGACGCTAGTGTGAAAGTAGCCTAACTTGACTTTTTATTTTTTCAGGACACATACAAGAAAAAAATCACAGACAGGCAATATTTTTTTTTTTACGGTCACATTGGAAAACAATAATAAATCATTATGATTATAAGTGATCCATGTGTACAGCCCGTAATTCTGACATGAAGACATCATCTGCATTCACTGTAAAATCAGAATAATTACAGGCAAAATAATTTGGTTCTTCAGCTTCAAAAAGTTTACAGACGCCTCAAATAATTTTTATAGACAGGGCAACAAAAAAAGTACCGTACGTTATTCTTATGGACTGTCCAGGAATTTCAGGACGGTTGGCGACCCTGCCTTTCCTATATTAGATGGAGCAAGTATTATAAAACTACACTTAGACAGGTCATGTATGTAATAGAGCCAGATGGAAACTCAGCTGCACATTCCAGTATCTGCAATATGCACACACTGCAGTCAATGGAAGTCTCTGACCATCAGATATAACATTTCTGACCATCAACATGCACACAGCAATATGGAGATGACTGCAACTCAGGTATCAGATCTATTTTAAAGTAATCTTATTATCACCTTTTTGATTTTTTAACCCCTTTACTACCTTAGGTTTTTCCTGTTTTGCGCTTTAATTTTTTCGCTCCCCTTAATTCCAGAGCCATAACTTTTCTTTATTTTTCTGTTAACATGGCCAAGGGAGGGCTTCTTTTGTTGCGGAACGAGTTGTACTTTTGAACGACACCATTGATTATTATTATTATTATTATTTATTTATATAGCACCATTGATTCCATGGTGCTGTACATGAGAAGGGGTTACAAATATCACATACAGTAAACAAACTAACAATGACGGACTGATACAGAGGGGCGAGGACCCTGCCCTTGCGGGCTTACATTCTACAGGATTATGGGGAAATTGTATTATATCATATGGTGTACTGGAAAACGGGGGAAAAACTCCAAGTGCGGTGAAATTGCAAAAAAAAAGTGCAATTTTACATTTTGTTTTTACCATGATCATTAAATGCTAAAACTGACCTGTCATCATGATTCTCCAGGAAATTATAAGTTCGCAGATATCAAACATGTCTAGGTTCTTTTTTATTTAAGTGGTAAAAAAAAAGTCCAAAGTTTTTAACCCCTTCATGACATGAGCAGTACATGTACTGCTCATATCGTGTCTCCCCCTTTGATGTGGGCTCCGGCGGTGAGCCCACATCAAAGTCGCGACATGTCAGCTGTTTTGTACAGCTGACATGTGCGCGCAATAGCGGCGGGTGAAATCGCTATTCACCCGCCGCTATTAATCTGTTAAATGCCGCTGTCAAACACAGACAGCGGCATTTAACTACCGCATCCGGCCGGGCGGCCGGATATGACGTCATCGCCGACCCCCGTCACATGATCGGGGGTCGGCGATGCATCAGGAAGGTAACCATAGAGGTCCTTGAGACCTCTATGGTTACTGATGCAGGCCTGCTGTGAGCGCACTCCTGTGGTCGGCGCTCACAGCACACCTGCATTTCTGCTACATAGCAGCGATCTAATGATCGCTGTTATGTAGCAGAGCCGATCAGGCTATGCCAGCTTCTAGCCTCCCATGGAGGCTATTGAAGCATAGCACAAGTAAAAAAAAAAATGTTTTTAAAAATATGAAAAAAATATAAAAAATATAAAAGTTTAAATCACCCCCCTTTCGCCCCATCCTAAATAAAACAATTAAAAAAAAAACAAACCTACACGTATTTGGTATCGTCGTGTTCAGAATCGCCCGATCTATCAATTAAAAAAAAGCATTAACCTGATCGCTAAACGGCGTAGCGAGAAAAAAATCCGAAACGCCAGAATTACGTTTTTTGGTCGCCGCGACATTGCATTAAAATGCAATAATGGGCGAGCAAAAGAACGTATCTGCGCAAAAATGGTATCATTAAAAACATCAGCTCGGCACGCAAAAAATAAGCCCTCACCCGACCCCAGATCACGAAAAATGGAGACGCTACGGGTATCGGAAAATGGCACTTTTTTTTTTTTTTAGCAAAGTTTGGAATTTTTTTTCACCACTTAGATAAAAAATAACCTAGACATGTTAGGTGTCTATGAACTCGTAATGACCTAGAGAATCATAATGGCAGGTCAGTTTTAGCATTTAGTGAACCTAGCAAAAAAGCCAAACAAAAAACAAGTGTGGGATTGCACTTTTTTTGCAATTTCACCGCACTTGGAATTTTTTTCCCGTTTTCTAGTAAAAGACATGGTAAAACCAATGGTGTCGTTCAAAAATACAACTTGTCCCGCAAAAAATAAGCCCTCACGTGACCATATTGACAGAAAAATAAAAAAGTTATGGCTCAGGGAAGGAGGGGAGCGAAAAACGAAAACGCAAAAATGAAAAAGGGCCGCGACTTGAAGGGGTGGCTCAGTGGATAGCACTGCAGCCTTGCAGCGCTGGAGTCCTGGGTTCAAGTCCCACCCAGGACAACATCTGCAAGGAGTTTGTATGTTCTCTCCGTGTTTGCATGGGTTTCCTCCAGGTACTCTGATTTCCTTCCACGTTCCAAAGACATACTGATAGGGAATTTAGATTGTGAGCCCCATCGGGGACAGCGATGAGAATGTGTGCAAAACTGTAAAGCGCTGCGGAATATGTTAGCGCTATATAAAAATAAAGATTATTATTACGATTATTGTTAAAAATTGTTATTGTTAAAAATTAACAAATGGCGCCATTTTCTGAGACCTGTAGAGTCTCAACTTTTCAGCATGATTTTTTGTTGATACCATTTTGGGAATGATACATTGTTTTTGATCACCCGTTATTGCATTTTATTGCAATGTTGCGGCGACCCCAAAAAAATAAATTCTGGAGTTTTGATTTTTTTTCTCATTCCGCCTTTTACCATTTGGATTCATTCTTTTTATATTTTGATTGAGCGTTTCTGAACTTGGCGATTTCAAGTATGTGTATTTTGTTTTTTGTTTACTTGTTTTATCTTTAATGGGTCAAAAGGGGGTGATTTGAACTTTTATTTTATTTTTTAATATTTTTAAAAACATTTTTTTTCTACACTCTTCAATAGTCTCTTTAGGAGACTTGAAGCTGCGATCATCTGATCGCTTGTGCTACACATAGAAAGGCTTTCAACCCTGCTATGTGTAGCTAAAATGCTCATCTGCGTTGAGCGTAGGCCACGGGGTGGCACTCATAGCAATTCTGCAATGACAACCCCCAGGGTCTCCTGCAGACCCCCGGTTGTAATGCCAACCCACCGACGCCCGCTATCACATGACAAGGACGCTGATGGGTGGAGCGAATGACGCACATCTGGTTTGCAAGAGTTAAATGCTGCAGTCAGAGATTGACCTCTACGTCATAGGTCTTAAAGGTGTTAAAGGGGTTTTCCGGGACTTGGATACAAATGAGTAATCCTTAGAGTAGCTCATCAATATCAGATGGGTGGGGGGCCAATACCTGGCACCCACGCCAATTAGCTGTTTATAGCTAATGTAACTTTAATCCTCACATAGCCTTAATTCCAAAAAAAGTTGGGATGCTGCGTAAAATGTAATGAAAACAAGAACGTAATGATTTGGAGATTTATTATAGTCATATTTTATTCCCAACAGAATATAGAACACAGATCAGAAGGTGGTCAGTTTTTCTGTTTGTAGCAAACTCCTATGACATTTGCAGTCCTACTCCCATCAGCCTAAGGCGATTTTAATTAGCTGGTTCCTTCCTGCCCTATAAATTGTAGGCTTTTCAGCCCAGGAGAGGTGACTTATCAGGTTAGGGACCCAACAATAAGGTATGCCTTGACAATGGCTGTTGGGCTCACATATATGGGCCAACATATGCGTTTATTATTATCGTAGTTTTTCCATAGCAATTTTGTAGTTCCATTTTTCCAATATTCCATATATAAATAATATAGTGTTTACCTATTTTCTATGGCAGTAATGCAGTTCCAATTTTCTAAATGTATTATTCTTAGGAATTTTAGAGTACAGCTATATTTTTCTTAGAATTATAGTCTTAGCTGACACCTGTACGGACTAGGATGTGCTGGTTAGTTTTTCTGTTTGTAACAGATCAGAAGGTGAAAGTTAGACATTTGTCCATTTTATTTGGAAAAATTAGCTCATTTAGAAATTGATGGCAGCAACACATCTCAAAAAATGTTGGAAAAAGGCCAAGTCTACCATTGTGTAGTGTCTCCTCTTTTTTTTCCTGCAAAAAAGTCTGTAAATGTCTTGGAAGTGAGATCACTCAGCGGAGTTACGGGAGAGAAATTTTTTTCCCATTCCTGTCTGATGTAGGATTTTATCTGCTCCACAATCCGGGATCTTTGCAGTATTTTTCGTTTCATAATGCACCAACTGTTTTCTATTGGTGAAAGGTCTAGACTACAAAAGGGTCAGTTCACCACCCACCATGACCTTGTGCACATGGATTTCTCCAAAGCTCTAACTCTTTTGATGATATTATGTACAGTAGATGGTGGGATAATCAAAGTTTTGGGAATTTTACAATGAGGAAATTTTTTTTTTTTTTTAATTGTACAACTATTTTTTAGACGCAGCTGTCTGCAGATTGGTGAACCTCTAACCATCTTTGCTTTTGAGAGACTCTGCCTCTATCAGTCTCTTACTATATACAGTCACGTGACTTAGTTGAAAATTGGACATCCAACTGTTTTTTCATTAGTACCACTTAGCTTTCCAGCCATATGTTGACCTTTCACAACTTTTTTGAGATGTGCTGCTGCCATCAATTTCTACATGAATTAATTTGTTCAAGTGAAATGGAAAACCGTCTAATGTTCACCTTCTAATCTGTGTTACATGTTCTCATTGGCAGATTATAATGAGGTCCATCCCGGTGAAAGCACAGGGCCCAGTGGTGTAGGGGTACCCGGGGCTACCGCTGAGATTGCCCTCGGCCGCCATCAGGGCATTACTGTCCTTACTGGCGTATGGGGCACGGTGGGCAGAGGGGGCCCTCATTTGCTCACCAGGCCCCTACCGGCGCTGCAGCAGTTTAACGCTATTGACGTGCGGGCCCGTAAGTTAATAGTTAATGGCCGCCAGCCAATCGGAGGCTGGCAGCTGACGTCAGCCGCAGCGTGCATGTCGCTGGCGTCTGACTTGATTGTCAGTCGCCGGTGAGTGCGCGCTTCAGCTGCGTGAAGGGAGCTTCGCCGCAGGAGCGCAGCCAGGTGAGAAGATTTTTTTTTTTAATTTGAGAGCAGTGATCCGGGGGGCCCAGGGCAGAATAATGCTGGAGACACTGGGGACAGAGATGCTGGACACAAATGGGGACAGAGATGCTGGACACAGATGAGGGCAGAGATGCTGGGCACAGATGCGGACAGAGATGCTGGACACAGATGAGGGCAGAGATGCTGTACACAGATGGGGCAGAGATGCTGGACACAGATGGGGCAGAGATGCTGGATACAGATGGGGCAGAGATGATGGACACAGATGGGGCAGAGATGCTGGACACAGATGGGGCAGAGATGCTGGACACAGATGAGGGCAGAGATGCTGGGCACAGATGGGACAGAGATGCTGGACACAGATGAGGGCAGAGATGCTGGGCACAGATGGGGCAGAGATGCTGGACACAGATGGGGCAGAGATGCTGGACACAGATGGGGCAGAGATGCTGGACACAGATGGGACAGAGATGCTGGACACAGATGGGGCAGAGATGCTGGACACAGATGGGGCAGAGATGCTGGACACAGATGGGACAGAGATGCTGGACACAGATGAGGGCAGAGATGCTGGGCACAGATGCGGACAGAGATGCTGGACACAGATGAGGGCAGAGATGCTGTACACAGATGGGGCAGAGATGCTGGACACAGATGGGGCAGAGATGCTGGACACAGATGAGGGCAGAGATGCTGGGCACAGATGGGACAGAGATGCTGGACACAGATGGGGCAGAGATGCTGGACACAGATGAGGGCAGAGATGCTGGACACAGATGAGAGCAGAGATGCTGGACACAGATGGGGCAGAGATGCTGGACACAGATGGGGGCAGAGATGCTGGACACAGGTGGGGCAGAGATGCTGGACACAGATGGGGCAGAGATGCTGGACACAGATGGGGCAGAGATGATGGACACAGATGGGGCAGAGATGATGGACACAGATGGGGCAGAGATGATGGACACAGATGGGGGCAGAGATGCTGGACACAGATGAGGGCAGAGATGCTGGGCACAGATGGGACAGAGATGCTGGACACAGATGAGGGCAGAGATGCTGGGCACAGATGGGGCAGAGATGCTGGACACAGATGGGGCAGAGATGCTGGACACAGATGGGGCAGAGATGCTGGACACAGATGGGACAGAGATGCTGGACACAGATGGGGCAGAGATGCTGGACACAGATGGGGCAGAGATGCTGGACACAGATGGGACAGAGATGCTGGACACAGATGAGGGCAGAGATGCTGGGCACAGATGCGGACAGAGATGCTGGACACAGATGAGGGCAGAGATGCTGTACACAGATGGGGCAGAGATGCTGGACACAGATGGGGCAGAGATGCTGGACACAGATGAGGGCAGAGATGCTGGGCACAGATGGGACAGAGATGCTGGACACAGATGGGGCAGAGATGCTGGACACAGATGAGGGCAGAGATGCTGGACACAGATGAGAGCAGAGATGCTGGACACAGATGGGGCAGAGATGCTGGACACAGATGGGGGCAGAGATGCTGGACACAGGTGGGGCAGAGATGCTGGACACAGATGGGGCAGAGATGCTGGACACAGATGGGGCAGAGATGATGGACACAGATGGGGCAGAGATGATGGACACAGATGGGGGCAGAGATGATGGACACAGATGGGGGCAGAGATGCTGGACACAGATGGGGCAGAGATGCTGGACACAGATGGGGGCAGAGATGCTGGACACAGATGGGGCAGAGATGCTGGACACAGATGGGGCAGAGATGATGGACACAGATGGGGGCAGAGATGATGGACACAGATGGGGGCAGAGATGCTGGACACAGATGGGGGCAGAGATGCTGGACACAGATGGGGCAGATGCTGGACACAGATGGGGGCAGAGATGCTGGACACAGATGAGGGCAGAGATGCTGGACACAGATGAGGGCAGAGATGCTGGACACAGAGGGGGCAGAGATGCTGGACACAGAGGGGGCAGAGATGCTGGACACAGATGAAGGCAGAGATGCTGGACACAGATGGGGGCAGAGATGCTGGTAGGCCGCTCTGAACAAATGTGTTTTGAGCGAGCGCCTAAAACTATGCAAATTGTGGATGGTCCTAATATCTTGGGGTAGAGCATTCCAGAGGATTGGTGCAGCACGGGAGATGTCTTGGAGTCGGGAGTGGGAGGTACGGATTAGTGCAGAGGTTAGTCGAAAGTCATTTGCAGAGCGCAGCGGTCGGTTAGGCCGATAGACAGAAATGATGGAGGAGATATAGGGGGGTGACGCACTGTGGAGAGCTTTGTGGGCGAGAACAAGTACTTTGAATTGTATCCTGTAATGAATGGGCAGCCAGTGTAATGACTGGCGAAGAGCGGACACGTCCGAGTAATGATTAGCCAGATGGATGACCCTGGCTGCTGCATTAAGGATGGACTGGAGAAGGGAAAGTCGCGTGAGGGGGAGGCCAATTAAAAGAGCGTTGCAGTAGTCCAGAAGGGAGTGGATCAGGGCGACAGTGAGGGATTTTGTTGTTTCCATGGTGAGAAAAGGGCGGATTCTAGAGATGTTTTTTAGGTGTAAGCGGCACGAGCGGGCAAGAGATTGTATATGGGAGGCGAAGGAGAGATCGGAGTCAAACATAACACCCAGACAGGGCGCCTGCTGCCGGGGTGTTATTATGGTGCCACCCATGGAGAGGGAAATGTCAGATTTAGGGAGGTTAGTAGAAGGCGGGAGAAGAAGTTCAGTTTTGGAGAGGTTGAGTTTCAGATAGAGAGCGGACATGATGTTGGAGACTGCGGACAGTCAGTGGCGTTCTGTAGTACAGCGGGGGTAAGGTCAGGGGATGACGTGTATAGTTGTGTGTCATCAGCATAAAGATGATACTGAAAGCCAAATCTGCTGATGGTCTGTCCAATTGGGGCTGTGTAGAGGGAGAAGAGAAAGGGGCCAAGGACTGAGCCCTGAGGTACCCCGACAGTGAGAGGAAGAGGAGAGGAAGTGGAGCCAGAGAATAGAACACTGAAGGAGCGGTCAGAAAGGTAGGAAGAGAACCAGGAGAGAGCAGCGTCCTTAATGCCTAGTGACTGGAGCCTAGAGAGTAAGAGAGGGTGGTCAACAGTGTCGAAAGCTGCAGAAAGATCGAGAAAAATGAGCAGAGTGGTCACCGTTACGTTTTGCTCATTTACAGTAATGAATATGCAGCTCCACCCCTATGGGAGGTGGAGCCGCATATTCATGACTGTAATCGGCGGCCCCACGTGACCGCATACAGTAGAAGGTGCGGCCAGGAGAGGAAGCAGCGACAGCCAACGAGGGAGCTGGGTGAGTATTTTCAGAACAGCGGGGGGGGGGGGGGGGCGCACAGGGGGTGGGGACATGGACCTTTATTTTATACACGAAAAACCACAAAAAATGGATTATTCATATCTTCTCTGCAGCAAACACTGCTGCACAGAAGATATGAATCACGGCTTCAGCACCAGTGGGGGGGACAGCGCTTACTGGAGCGCTGTCTCCTGCACGGCACACGGACTGCACACGGACAACGTCCGTGTGCGGTACGTGTTTTACACGGACCCATTGACTTTAATGGGTCCGTGTAATACGTGCGCTCCCACGAACACTGACAAGTCTCCGTGTTTGGCACACGGAGACACGGTCCGCAAAAAATCAATGACATCTGCACAGATGCATTGATTTTAATGCGTCTACGTGTGTCACGTGTCTCCGGTACGTGAGGAAACTGTCACCTCACGTACCGGAGCCTCTGACGTGTGAAACCGGCCTTACATGTCTAAATTCTCTCAATTCACTCCCATAAAGATAAGCCGTGTGCGTTTAGTCACCACATGACCACAAGTATTTACATCACATACAGTCACGAGACTACCTGACTACAATAGCAACGCTAGGGCATCATGACAGTGTGCACACACTGCGTGCCGTCTGCAGTTATCTAGAAAACCACACACACGCACAATAATAATATAATTTATATATCTAAATTCAATAAATAAGTGTGGTGTATATAAATAATTAATAAGATATATGGAGTGTGTGGTAAAATTGAGTGAACCCACTCAGTGCATAGAAAAAAGACCAAAACCCAAGTGACATAGACTAAAAGAAAGAGGAATACTAAGCTAGGATATGCATACAGTGGGGCAAAAAAGTATTTAGTCAGTCAGCAATAGTGCAAGTTCCACCACTTAAAAAGATGAGAGGCGTCTGTAATTTACATCATAGGTAGACCTCAACTATGGGAGACAAACTGAGAAAAAAAAATCCAGAAAATCACATTGTCTGTTTTTTTAACAATTTATTTGCATATTATGGTGGAAAATAAGTATTTGGTCAGAAACAAACAATCAAGATTTCTGGCTCTCACAGACCTGTAACTTCTTCTTTAAGAGTCTCCTCTTTCCTCCACTCATTACCTGTAGTAATGGCACCTGTTTAAACTTGTTATCAGTATAAAAAGACACCTGTGCACACCCTGTGTGTCTGACTCAAAACTCCACTATGGTGAAGACCAAAGAGCTGTCAAAGGACACCAGAAACAAAATTGTAGCCCTGCACCAGGCTGGGAAGACTGAATCTGCAATAGCCAACCAGCTTGGAGTGAAGAAATCAACAGTGGGAGCAATAATTAGAAAATGGAAGACATACAAGACCACTGATAATCTCCCTCGATCTGGGGCTCCACGCAAAATCCCACCCCGTGGGGTCAGAATGATCACAAGAACGGTGAGCAAAAATCCCAGAACCACGCGGGGGGACCTAGTGAATGAACTGCAGAGAGCTGGGACCAATGTAACAAGGCCTACCATAAGTAACACACTACGCCACCATGGACTCAGATCCTGCAGTGCCAGACGTGTCCCACTGCTTAAGCCAGTACATGTCCGGGCCCGTCTGAAGTTTGCTAGAGAGCATTTGGATGATCCAGAGGAGTTTTGGGAGAATGTCCTATGGTCTGATGAAACCAAACTGGAACTGTTTGGTAGAAACACAACTTGTCGTGTTTGGAGGAAAAAGAATACTGAGTTGCATCCATCAAACACCATACCTACTGTAAAGCATGGTGGTGGAAACATCATGCTTTGGGGCTGTTTCTCTGCCAAGGGGCCCAGACGACTGATCCGGGTACATGAAAGAATGAATGGGGCCATGTATCGTGAGATTTTGAGTGCAAACCTCCTTCCATCAGCAAGGGCATTGAAGATGAAGTGTGGCTGGGTCTTTCAACATGACAATGATCCAAAGCACACCGCCAGGGCAACGAAGGAGTGGCTTCGTAAGAAGCATTTCAAGGTCCTGGAGTGGCCTAGCCAGTCTCCAGATCTCAACCCTATAGAAAACCTTTGGAGGGAGTTGAAAGTCCGTGTTGCCAAGCGAAAAGCCAAAAACATCACTGCTCTAGAGGAGATCTGCATGGAGGAATGGGCCAACATACCAACAACAGTGTGTGGCAACCTTGTGAAGACTTACAGAAAATGTTTGACCTCTGTCATTGCCAACAAAGGATATATTACAAAGTATTGAGATGAAATTTTGTTTCTGACCAAATACTTATTTTCCACCATAATATGCAAATAAATTGTTAAAAAAACAGACAATGTGATTTTCTGGATTTTTTTTTCTCAGTTTGTCTCCCATAGTTGAGGTCTACCTATGATGTAAATTACAGACGCCTCTCATCTTTTTAAGTGGTGGAACTTGCACTATTGCTGACTGACTAAATACTTTTTTGCCCCACTGTATATATATATATATATCTTTATTTTAATAGCAGATGGTCAAATTACATAACAAGATAAAAAAAATTAATATATAAAAAGAAGTGCACCACAGGACATATAATAGTATTAATAATTAATAGTTAATAAATAATTATATAATTAACCCACAATATGATTCAAAGGAGACCTGATGCTAAAAAACGTATAATAATAAATAAGTGAACGTGTAACAGTGAAAATCATCCAATATGGTAAAATATTGTTTAAAATTTACAAAAGTGCATCAATCAGTAGCAAATAAGCAAATAAATAACAAATAATAACATAGTGCATCAACGTGCTCCGACGCGCATTTCGGTAGAATTTCCTTCGTCAGGGGGACTAATTTCCTGGCGAAGGAAATTCTACCGAAATGCACGTCGGGGCGCGTTGTTCACACGGACATTAACCCCTAAAGGTATCCTGTATGTGTATATTGTTACCATTTTGTAATCACCGATTTGGGTTTCGCAGAGCAGTGTCTCTGATATTTATACTGGCTCTGGTATCTATACTTGATCGGTGTGAACACCTTATGTTTGCGGTGGCACTTGTGCACTTTAACTATTGATGCTCTATGTTATGCAATTTGACCATCTGCTATTAAAATAAAGATATATATATATATATATATATATATATATATACACACACACATGTCCTAGCTTAGTGTTCCTCTTTCTTTTAGTCTTTATCACTTGGGTTTTGGTCTTTTTTCTTAGTCTGCAGTTATGTACAGTGACTGCAGATTTTTGTATAAAAACCTAGACCCCTTTAGTTGGCAGTCTTATAATTTCATTATTATAATGTGTTTGCATACATTTATTATGTAATAAAGAAATATGGAAGAAAGTAAGAATGAAGGCCATCTTCGCCTTGAATGAATACTATGGGGATCTTTGAAGCGCTGTTTTTCAGTATGGGTACCTGACATACTCGGAGCTCGATAATTGGAAATCTGTAGCCAGCATTCTTGCCCATTGTGCTGCTCCAATTAAAAATAGATGTAGAGGAAGTAGTGCTGACCTCAATAAGCAGCTACATCGCGGAGTTATGTGCTGAATCTATTCTACTTAGTGGCTATTAGTATAAGACACCCACACACTATTGCAGCACTCTGATGAAGCGTTTTCATACACAGCATAGACCAGCATTGTATCACCGAATATCAGGGTCCATATTGGCTGCAAATCTGGTTATCGACTTCATGAACAAGTTTGTGACACTTAATCTCACATTGAAATGATACAGTTGAATAGTAAGGAATAATGTTATCTGTGGATGAGTGCTTCTTAGATGTTATCTGGATGCTGGGACTATCAATAATCGGCTCTGGGGAACAAGTGTTTAAATTCCATGTATTATTATTTATTATTATTATAGCACCATTTATTCCATGGCGCTTTACATGTGAGGAGGGGTATACATAATAAAAATAAGTACAATAATCTTAATTAATACTAGTCACAACTGGTACAGGAGGAGAGAGGACCCTGCCCGCGATGGCTCACAATCTACATGGGATAAGTGAGGATACAGTAGGTGAGGATAGAGCTGGTCATGTAGCGGTTTGGTGGATCGGTGGTTACTGCCGGTTGTAGGCTTGTCGGAAGACGTGGGTCTTCGGATTCTTTTTTTGAAGATTTCCACAGTAGGCGAGAGTCTGATATGTTGGGGTGGAGAGTTCCAGAGTAGTGGGGATGTACGGGAGAAAGCTTGTATGCGATTGCGGGAAGAAGACATAAGAGGGGAGTAGAGAAGGAGATCTTGTGAGGATCGGAGGTTGCGTGCAGGTAGGTACCGGTAGACAAGGTCACAGATGTATGGAGGAGACAGGTTGTGGATGGCTTTGTATCAAATTGAACACACTGTCTAGCAATTTTATTTGGCTGAAGGAGAATTCAGGGTACAGAGTCCTAGGACCCCGATAAACATTAGACCAGGAATGCACAACCTGCAGCCAGGGGGCACATGCAGCCCATCACGCCTTTCTCTGTCGCCCCCAATAATCTGGTCTCTGATTATATGTCCGTATCCAGGGAAAGTAGCATACAGTCCTCTCAGTGTCCCCCATAAATATTAGGAGAACATTATCTATTGACCCTTGTTGGGCGATCTAGGAAGGTGTATAAGAAAGAATGGCGGGTGACCATCTATGAAGAACTCTCTAATGTAGTTAATGATAGTTGACAATCGGGAGAGTCATAGACCACAATGTCTTCCTTCTTTCTGGAGTGCAAGCTGTGGAAGAAGAGGATCTCTATTCTTCTTCTAGGCACAAGTTATACTTTCATGGGCTTTTATCTATCACGTAGGTGTGGTATTTACAATTGATATGCCAGAAATGTCCTAGCCTAGCAGGTCTTACTGTGACCTCGGACCACAAAAGGTTGCGCCCCCCTGCATAAATGTCAGCAGACTATGCCAATACCCACAGTCTGATGAGTATGGGGGGTTCCTGACTCGCCCATGACAGATGATGTCTGGGAAGATAAAGGACCCAGTATGTCCATTTTTTGGCAAGATAAATGCCAGGCGGCTCCTTTGTAGACAATACAGGAGTGCATGGCAGAGCGAGTATTCCTGTGTATGGAGGAATCAGGAGACATAGTTGTAAACCGAACCAACCTTCAGCTGACAGCTATATATTGTTTAGGGGTCCCTAGGGGTCCTTTTATAAACTGCTCATAGCAAGAACTAATCAATGGTCTACAAAGTCAATCAGCCCTTTTTTTTCCACCTTCATGTAATAATATTTTGCATGTTCGTATGAATGGTCATTTGTGCTCGCATGGAAGAATTGACAAGCAAGCATTTTTCTGCATATCTTTTCATTACTGTTGAGGTTTACCTTGGCCAATGATGATGAATGAAGGCATTCATTAAGGTTATTTTTTAAGTCTTTGAAAAAAAAGACTTATAAGAAGTATTCCCATTTCCAAAATTCCATCATAATATGTAATAAGTGTAGCAATAATATTAGCAAATACCACCAATTAGAAATGGAATATAGTTCTTCTGATTATCTGTCACTTACCCCATGTGCAGGGCATTGCAGGAGCTTAAGTATCCATGGTTACAAACGCTAACAACTAACTGTCACCATGTTAGTGGTCGTAACCATAGATATCTAAGCTAATGTAATGCCTTGCACATGGGGTAAGTGACATAGCAAATCAGAAGAACTATACTACATTTCTAAATAGAGGAATTTGCTAAAATTATTATTATTACATCTACTACACACTGGAATAGGATCCTGGAGATGGGAATACCCTTTAAGGACTTTCACCCCTCTTTAAAATGCCCCCCACAAGCGTATGGAGGGACTGTACAGGAAACCCCCATATAGCACCCCTACGGTAGTCAGAAATAGCAATATCTGGTCCCTAGCAGACAGAAATTTGATGCCAGTTACAAAAGACAGATGGCTAATCATTAAACACCAAAATCAGGGTGAACAGAGTTCAATCAAAACGGGTAGACAGCATCCGGTCAGGGCAGGTGGCAATCATAAATCAAGTCAATAAATGGTCTGGATAAAAACGAATAATCACAAATGCACACTGGTCACCGCCAATATACAAAGAAAGAAGGGGGCTGGCTGAGCTACTGAAATGGCCAGACCGCCACCTACACGCGACCTGGTCTCTGCCAGCGCCGGAAATGAGAACTCATTCATGTCAGCTCATTCACCACAATTGTTTGTTTCTTGTTTTTTTAGTTTGTTTTTATATCTGTCACCCATTTAACAGGTATGGATAAAGAGAAAAGGATTAACAAAGGCTGGTAAAGGAAGGAAACAATGGATTATTGGAAATGCATAGCAAACATTCTTCATGTACACCAAGTCAAGAATTCAGTTACATAAAATATAATTGCAACGAGATATATGTAATGCAATGTAAAGACTATGCCGTGCTCTTCTGTCCATCATTTCAAAGGGAAAACTCGTCTCTCATATCTGCACATATTTACACTTTGAAGTTGACTTCAAAGAAATTACATTGTAAGGCATCCAAGTCTGCCGGGGGTCTTATTCTCCGCAACCCCTTGTGTTACAGTCCTCTGCCAAACAATTGTACCCCAACATCACAAGCATACCTCCACCCACCCACGGTGAACCCTGGTAATGCCGGCAGACTGCCTTCCCATACAATTCACCACCTCAGTAAGTGGGAGTCTTGGTGGGCTTCTTTTCCTCTACATTTACTATTGCATATTGTCTAGTCACTATTACAATTATAATTCTATTTTTAAGGAATTCATGACATGACCAGAATGCATAATGTGGTAAAATTGACCAAAAATGTTCACTGCAACCAGAGAAAACCATTTAAAGAGAAGCTTCTGGTATTTTTTTTTTCATGGATCTATTTTTCTAAAGTTCGAAGGATAAATCTTTTCTATGGTTCTACCAATGTGAGGCCACAATGGGTGCTTCCAATCAGATTGTGGAGGAACCATTGTAGCGGAGATAAGAGCATGCTGTAGTCTACAGTTTGCCCAATAATGGCGCCCTCATTAGGGGATACCCATCGCCATTTATAGGGGATATCTGGTCACACCATATCGATGACCTTTGCAGAGGATCGGCGGGGTCCGACACCTGACATCCCCACGATCAGCTAGGGGGTGGCTGGATATAAGTACATTAAACAGAGCTGTTTTCAGCTGATATTTGGAGGTGTCTGGAGGGCGGCTTCCCACAGACGTCATATTGATGATCTCTATCCCACGGACCTATCCTATCCTATGGATCGGTCATCAATATATTGTGACTGGACAAGCCCTTTAATGTATAAGTGGGCTCTCTACCCTGATTGTCCTCAAAGGGATAAACTCTCTCCAAATGTGTCTGGCAAAAGCTTAGAACATATGCATGATCAATTGTCACGGATCCCTTCTCCGTGGTGTCACTTATTCGTCACGTGCCTGTTCTCACACGTGACTTGGGGTTGTGCCTGCAAGGGTTAATCCATCTCCCCACTCTCAGTCCAGCATTCAACCTCTGTCCTATGCTGTAATGGGGGCATAAATCACACACCGACCCAGGCCACACACCCGCTCATACACGCTGCCACCACTCATCGAATACATGGGCGGGCGATGAGTCCTGGAGCTAACAATAATACTAATAAAAATATGTCTATCACTCATAAGGCTCACACACCGTTAGGCTAAAAATAAAAATAAAAGATGTGCATGAGGGTTGGGAGAGGTAGCCGTAAGCCGCACAAACCTTTGGCCAATAACTATCTAATGTGGATAGCCAGGAAAAGGCTTGTCATTATACCTTTCAGGGATAGGCTTCCCTGCCACAACTCAGCTACAAAGACACCAACAAATGTGAGGAGTAATTAGCAGTGGAGAGTTTAGGATTCTCAGCAAATTCATCACACCAAAAATAATTACGGTAAATATTTGTCTGGAGGACAGGGTTGCCAGCCATTTGGAAGGTCAACGAAACTCCATAAAAACTTTTTTTCAGATACTGTAATAAATACATGCGTATGTGATCTTATTTGGGATATATAAGGATTTAGACAAATGATCAACGTGGCATCACAAGACCCAGTGGATGCAGCCGGTGAGCACATATCAGCATCTGTATATATATATATATATATATATATATATATATATATATATATATATATATATTCTCTTTACGATTCATTATGGTTTTGCACTTCATTAAAAAAAAATTGTGTCTGTCTGTGATTTTTGCATGGAAAAAAAGAAAAAGAGGATTGCGCCCCTGGTGTATAATAATTGACAAAGTGGTGACATAATCTGCATTTAGGGCATACACAGAGAGGACATGGCAAACAATTCAATAAGGTCAATAATTAATGTTGATTATTACTACAGCACTCAACCCCCGGGGACTAGAGAACTTGATGTTTGCTTCTCCCTTTTTTTTTTTTACAGGCTCTGTTAATTTTTTAACTCTGACAGAGGTGTAAAATGTGGCGCTGTGGAGTGAATACTACCCCTGCAATGTTGTTATCTGTGGATGTTAAAGGAGCAATCCACCTTTGGGGACATTTTTTTTCCTTAAATGCATGTGTAGTCTACTGAGCTCACTGATGAATCCTCAGTTAACTCATTCTACAACCCTCAATAGACAGTGCAACACAGAAGCTGTAGAAGACAAATGGTACAAATATTTCAAAGAAATCCAACTGCTAAAATTATTTTTCGACAATGATCCATACATTTAAGGAAATATAACATCCCTGATGATGGACAAGCCCTTTTAACATTACGTACAATTTTTGCTCATATATGTTCTGTAAAGAATGTAGATAAAGTAAAATGTATTTTATTAAAGGGTATTTCCCAATATATTAAGCATTTATCTATTTACAGCACAGGCATATCTTACTGATCATTGGGGTCTGACTGCCGGGACTACAACGAGGATGGGGCTGAGACCTATAGGGATCAGAAAGTTCTTCTCTATCCTTTGGATTTGTGATAAAAGGACATTACTAACATAGTACGTTAAGTGATAAAGTGATAAAAATGATTTAAACTTATTCGTCCCTTATCCCAGACATGAGCAGAATAGAGAAACACAAGACAGTATCAGCTAATGTCCGGCATATGACAGAACAACATAAAAATACTTTGGCTGATAGTCTGATATATTTTATTAAACCCACTGAGAACTAATGAGGTGATGATATACTATACGTTTTACCGATGCTACATGCGTCCATAAACCATAGGAACAAAAGCCTTTGTTAGAGGCATCTGGCCCTTGTTTCTGGGCCCACATTGTCGACATCACGTTGAAGCATTGTATCTGTCACACATAAATATTCCCTCTACTAGCCTGTCAGCTAGGGGTTAATTCCATTTGACCTAAGATTTCTATGCAGTAGAGGAGGCATCAGCTGGATCATGTATACAATGGATGGTGCTGGGTCAAGTCAGGATCCATTGTAAGTGATTGCCAGCCCCCTCATCCTACAGGCTTAGTGTATAACATGCTAACTCTCAGCAAAGCTTATTAGGCATCTAATATAGCGGCGATATATGAAGGAATCAGTTTCCAGGACCGGACAGGATTATGGTCAAACTCCTACTAATTGCATTGACAGGTTTCTTTATTGGCAAGTCCAGATGTTCGCTATTGTTTTTGTGCATTGCCCATAGTATTGTTGTCCCTGGGGTCATTGATACTGCAAAAATATTCATGATTTCCCCAATGAACCACCGACGAGCTATGGCCTGCTTATTACTAACATTGAGCAGTTCACAGAAAGCACAAAGACTGCATAATCCCCCCCGCAAAAAAAAAAAAAAAAAAATATATATATATATAAAAATATTTATACTCATATATATAAAGAAAACTGGACATTTCCATTGATGGAATGACTGCATTGAATGAACAGAAACCAGACTCCTATGGTGAGTTGTGAGGGTCACCTAAATTATGGTGATCTCTCCCACCCCCCATAATGACCTAGTGGCACTCTATAGCAAACTACGGAAAGGTTATATACAGTTAAGAAGAGAAATATATACTATCGCAATTATTTCTGAAGGAACAACTCCTAAAACCCGTATACACTGCACAGGATTTAGGCAACACCACAGCAGCTAGAGAGACCCAGAGCGGAAGATGTCACCGAGCAGATACGATGATACGATGATATTCTGGGCAAACCCGAACAGAAGAGCTCGGCGTTCACACCAGACAGTCACCGATTGGCCCTGAACGCCAAACACTGACTTTCTGCTGAAGTCCGAGACAAAGAGAGAGATTTTTCTTAGCAGTTCGGAATCCATTATTTTCAATGGGGTTTGGGTTCTGTTGGAAGTCTGAGTACTGATCTGGTACCCGAATCAAACTTTATAAAAAGTTTAAGTCAGGTACCAGAACCTGAACTTCAACCAGTCCGCCCTAATCCTTACATGACCTCTTTTTGGTGACTAATCCCACGAGTACATCAGAATGATCGCCGACATGTGATCGGGGTTATAAGAATGGGCAGAGACATCATCAGGTGTACGGCATATATACGGCCCGCAGACAATCCCCATGAGGGTACCTGCAGCATAACATTACAGTACTGTGTAACAACTATACACCAGATATTACATGAGCTCTACATTGCAGTGACCTGTAACCAATGTCTTGTCCTTGACCCATGCACTAGTGATCAATCATACATATTCTATGTAAGTGGTGTAAATCTATATTACTCTACCCCTGCCAGTAAATAGTCCGGCTGCGTAAAGTTGGAGAGTGTCTGCGGAGCAGTAATAAGTAGAGGCAGACTCCGTTTTAGCGTTGATTTGACGAAAACAGAAATGCTGACTCGTCCATTACGGAAAACCACACCCATCGCTTTACACAAATATTAATGTGGCTTTAATGGAGTTAAACATTGTATTTTCTGCACTGGAAACATTTGATGGATCCCGTTCTAACACTCCATTGAAGGTCTTCGGAGACAGTAAAACACCAGTGCACTATACATAATGCCATGTCGGCACTACATAGATATCAATATAAGCGCTGGGTATTAGAATGCCTATAACACGGGTTTCTAGGCTGCATTATTGTGCAGTTAGTAACCATCACGTCATTAACACCATATTTTGAAGTGACGACATTGAGAAAATGTAGATCATTCAGCGAGTTGATGGGCGTTTATGACGTAGTGGCAGCATGTAGGTTTATTGTGCATTGTCTGTAGGCCTCATATACAATCACTCATACCAGACACATGATCAAAGCTCTGCTGGAGAGACAAAGGCCTTACACACCACAATGTATACCCTTTCAGTCTTCTCTCCCCCTCTACACTGAGGAGGTGGTCTTATGGTAATAGAAAATGCTTGAAGAATGGAAGCGGACGCTTTAACTCTCAGCTGTGACCCCGACGCATGTTACTGCTATTGTCATTCCGCTCTATGGTTTTACAAATTGATAATGATGACTTTAAAGGCTAACGTTAGGGGGGCACAGCATGAACCATTTCCTGCAGAAACAGGCGCAATAAGTGAGCACTTGGCAAAAAAATATATTAAGTGTTAGATAAAATGATCGAGAACTAAGTATTATACACTGAAGCCAAAACAGTAATAAATGAAGGGATCTGGCCAAACATTGAGAATTTAGTCTTCAGTGGTTGATACGTTTCTGGGATCTGGCCAGGGATCAGTTTCATCACTAGGAGCTGTCCAAATGACAATTGCTGAATCTTCTGCTTACTCACGAATGGTGGTTCTAGACACGTGTATACATTGGAAAGGTGTGTGACATTCAGGCAGACCCCAATATCGATGCACACACATAGTGGTCATCCTCGAACCTCTGCCCAAAGTAATGTTCTCCTTGTGATCATTCTTCTATGCCTTGTCCTTTTTCCATGCCATTTTCTGCCCGGTCAATACACATCCGGATCATACACAAAAACCGCTAAGGGCACTGAGAACACAATGGCCGATCGCCCACAATGATCAGCCAAGGGTGACAATGTCAGATATTTAATGCATAGGAATAGGAGGGAATACATTCAACAGTCAAACCAAGAAACATCCTCTCCGATGACATTACCTGGAGCCTGTCTAATACGTCACATACAACAATCGTTAATGGTTTCCTCTGAGAAATGTGCGGTGTAACAGTGTATACAAAAAGGAAGCCAAGCTGTGTGATACCCTATGTGTATAACTGGGGGGATACACATTTACTGCAGCCAATCTACATGTCATTGAGGGAGCTCATGCATCAATGCCCCTTGTAAATTGGGTCTATCTGTCCTTAAGGGAAGACCACAAAGGGTCATAAAATGAAAGGGGAAAAAACTAGATCTATAAAGTGCTGTCTCAGACTGTGGCCTCCTGGTCAATATTAATTCTACTAAATATTATACTGGGCCTTATTTATGGAATTTGAGGACGGAGTCTCCCCGCTGCCTACACCGTCCTCTACAGGAACATGCATTTTAATTGCCCTTTGTCCCGGGCAGAGACTCTGGCACCAACAGAAATGTAGGAGACAATGTTTTTATCTTTCGGGCGCTGTTTTAAATTAATAATTTAGCAACATTGTCAGAAAAATTTACGTCACCCGCGTACAAGTGCGATGGGACTGACATAGTGGGCAATCTCGAATGAGGTCACAGCAGTGGTAGAATAGCGCAGCAGCTCACTTAGGAAATCTAGACGGCGAATTAATTATATATATATATATATATATATATATCATATTTTGCACATAAATATATATTTGTAAATATATCATTCAATAGAAACAATAGTTCAATCAAGTGGAGAATGAATTATGCTGTATTTATCCTAATTGCTGACCTCATATATACAAATTCAATACATGATATATACTATATATGTGTGTGTGTGCGCGTGCGTGCATATTATATGTATATCTCTCTATATAGATATATATACACATACAAGCACACATATACATATATTTATATACACACACATTATATATACAGTATATTACACGCACACACTACAGAAAAGTACATCTAATTTCATTATGTCGGGCAATGCATAACATATTCTGGAAAGATGTTGAATGGCAAATATGGGTCCTCCTGAAGCTCTAAACCACAGAAGTGGAATCAGATGCTGGAAACCCCCATAAAGAAGACGGCCATGTGTGTCCAGCACACACCTCACACCTCCTGCACCATCTCTGCAGTTGTCTAGGACAGTGTGACATGGGTTTCTTGCTTCCATGCCAGGCTAAGGCTGAATCTACACATGTGAAATCATCATAAATCCACAGATCTGTCATATGTACAATTTATACCTTTTTCTTGCGATCCTTGGAGCGTTTCCTGTGCCTCCTTTTTTCCTTAGCTTCCTCCTCTGCATTAATTTCCAGATCCCTGTTCTTCTTTAACTGGGATGCTGCGTGAGCCATTATGAGAAAGAATATCCCATGTAGCAAAGGTCCCTTGAAAAAAGGTGATGTCCCCTAATGCACCTTCTATCCAGCTTGGCAGGGAAGACTCCCAACAAATGGAGAGACAGAGGCGAGAGCCCAGTACGCAGGCTCAGGATGAGGAACGGTGGAAATATCCCGAGCTCACATCCCTGCCTTTACCTGGAGCATTCCCAGTCATTGTTATGCATTAAGTACAATGGGAAAGACAGCTGAAGCAGAGAGTGCTGGATGACTGCTGAATCCCCCTGCTACCAGCTGGAAGTGTCTAAGTGATCCCAGTAAGGGGGGATTGCTCCTAATGATGCTCTATGCAGAGGAACAGTCATGTGGAGCCGCACATGCAAAGATCCAACATCACAATCTGTTTCCCAATCCAGGAGCTGGAAGCTAAAACATTCACTTAGTCATTAGCTGAAGACCAAAATGTTGTCCTTGTGTAGATCTGTGAACCCAAGACGCAGAGCATCATCCCACTGTCATATAGCTGATGATGATAAAGACAAAAAATAGAGCAAAAAATAAGAATATAGAGCCCCTGAGCGGCAATATGCGGTGCTCAACGTGACGGCACGGTCTTATCAACACTGTGTGTGTTGGATGCTCCCCCCCCCACCACCACCAATGACAACAAATTCATAGAGGGAGGTAGAAGAAAGCCTGTTCTTGTCTCAGAAGAATGTACACATAAACACCCATTGTAACCCACTCCTGCAAAGAGGGAAAAAAATACCGATGCAAAGGCAAAAATACAAATTGTTCCAAATTTATAATTTTTTTAATATCACTAATGAATAAGGACTAACGAGTTGCATCAAGGCCTCCTTCAATCACCTTAGCATCTATCACCACCTGAGTCCATAGCATCTGCAGCTTGTGAATATTCATCACATGTATAAAAATAGCAGAACGTCGGCCCTGGAGCAGGAGCTATTAACGGAATGTACACAGGAGAAAATTAAAAATCGCTCGAGCAAACGCTAATATGTGACATGCGAAAAATCCCGTTTATTTGCATCATCCCCCCAATTAAAGAAAAAGGGAGAGAAAATAATTTGGGATGATTTTCTTATTCTCTGTACATGATGTTGTTTACAAAATGTGACCTAAAAAAACATTTTGTTGGACCATCACGTGATACACGCGGGGCTTAGACTATTCCACTTTCATCAAGGATGGGTATATTGCCACGATGCTGAGCCCGGTTAATCTCTGCATGCTTGATCCAGATGCCAGTGTGCACGGAAGGCTAGACCCAATAAACCCTTCTAATATGCATGGAGCAGTAACTGGTTTATCCAAATACGGTTAATCCAGATGAAAAAATTCATTTTACCAACTGCTCTCCGTCAACTAGGTCATGTTACGTGGAAAACAGCGAAGACTATCATAACAGTAAACAAATGTAACGATGATGAATAACAGAAGGCACTCAATAAATAAAGATCATAAAAAAAATGGTTACGTCAGTGAAGATTTAAAGGGTTACTCCATATTTTAATTTTGTTTTAGAAAATAGAAGAAGGCCTTTACTCAGGGGCCACTTTCACCGAACTCTTGATTGTAGGTTTGTGGAATGTTGGAGGAAACCGGAGTAACTGGAATCCCATGCAAACACCATGCAGATGTGGCTCCCGCTCAGATTACAGCTCAGTGATGCAACAGGGTTAACCAGTGAGCCACCATGATGCCCTCCACAACAGGATGGATACCTTAGGGCCAGATACACTGTTAACCAGTGAGCCACCATGATGCCCTCCATAACAGGATGGATACCTTAGGGCCAGATACACTGTTAACCAGTGAGCCACCATGATGCCCTCCACAACAGGATGGATACCTTAGGTCAGGGGTGTCAAACTGCATTCCTCGAGGGCTGCAAACAGGTCATGTTTTCAGGATTTCCTTGTACTGCACAGGTGATAATTTAATCACCTACACAAATAATGAGTTGGTGATTAAATTATCACCTGTGCAGTACAAGGAAATCCTGAAAACATGACCTGTTTGCAGCCTTCGAGGAAAGCAGTTTGACACCCCTGCCTTAGGGCCAGATACACTGTGCATATGTGCAAATCTCTAATGATCCCACAGCTGATCTCAACTACATGTATCCAACCTTTCTGGCAAAGTTTCCACGTAGTATAAAAGGCTGCATTTTTTTATTGTGCAAAAAAAAAATCTGGAAAAAAAATAGGAAAATGTGCTCAATTTCCAGCAAAGTCATGTCCACTGTGCATTTAAAGACGCTGCTGAACTGTAAGGGTTTTGGTGAGTTTTATTTTCCCTATAAGCTTTTATGGAGAGCCGGGGAAAAAAAAATTCACGTGTAAAATACACAGTGGTGTTTTTAAAGGGGTTGTTCTGGCTTTCTGTATAATTTGGGTGTTCTTAGTACCGTATGCAGAATGCTGACAGTTTGTAATAAACTCCCGGTCAGCATTCTGCATGTCCTAGATAGCACACCTAGTCATGTGAGCAGCTGTCTCCTGATTCTGGAAGAGCTGCTCATTCCCTACAAACCCTGGCAAAAATTATGGAATCACCGGCGTTAGAGGATGTTCATTCAGTTGTTTAATTTTGTAGAAAAAAAGCAGATCACAGATATGGCACAAAACTAAAGTCATTTCAAATGGCAACTTTCTGGCTTTAATAAACACTAAAAGAAATCAAGAACAAAAAATGTGGTAGTCAGTAATGGTTACTTTTTTAGAACAATTAGAGGGAAGAAAATTATGGACTCACTCAATTATTTAGAAAAAAATTAGGGAATCACCCTCTAAATTTCAATTCCCAAAACTAACACCTGCATCAAATTAGATCTGCTCATTATTCTGCATCTAAAAAGTAGTGATCACACCTTGGAGAGCTGTTGCACCAAGTAGACTGACATGAATCATGGCTCCAACATGAGAGATGTCAATTGAAACAAAGGAGAGGATTATCAAACTCTTACAAGAGGGTAAATCTTCCCGCAATGTTGCAAAAGATGTTGGTTGTTCACAGTCAGCTGTGTCTAAAATCTGGACCAAATACAAACAACATGGGGAGGTTGTTAAAGGCAAACATACTGGTAGACCAAGAAAGACATCAAAGCATCAAGACTGGAAACTTAAAGCAATAAGTCTCCAAAACAGGAAATGCACAACAAACAAATGAGGAACGAATGGGAGGAAACTGGAGTCAACGTCTGTGACCGAACTGTAAGAAACCGCCTAAAGGAAATGGGATTTACATACAGAAAAGCTAAACGAAAGCCATCATTAACACCTAAACAGAAAATAACAAGGTTACAATGGGCTAAGGAAAAGCAATCGTGGACTGTGGATGACTGGATGAAAGTCATATTCAGTGATGAATCACAAATCTGCATTGGGCATGGTGATGATGCTGGAACTTTTGTTTGGTGCCGTTCCAATGAGATTTATAAAGATGACTGCCTGAAGAGAACATGCAAATTTCCACAGTCATTGATGATATGAGCCTGCATGTCAGGTAAAGGCACTGTGGAGATGGCTGTCATTACATCTTCAAAAAATGCACAAGTTTATGTTGATATTTTGGACACTTTTCTTATCCCATCAATTGAAAGGATGTTTGGGGATGATATGATTTTTCAAGATGATAATGCATCCTGCCATAGAGCAAAAACTGTGCAAACATTCCTTGAAAATAGACACATAAGGTCAATGTCATGGCCTGCAAATAGTCCGGATCTCAATCCAGTTGAAAATCTTTGGTGGAAGTTGAAGAAAATGGTCCATGACAAGGCTCCAACCTGCAAAGCTGATCTGCAGCAATCGGAGAAAGTTGGAGCCAGATTAAGGAAGAGTCCTGTGTGACCCTCATTAAGCCCATGCCTCAGAGACTGCAAGCTGTTATAAAAGCCAGAGGTGGTGCAACAAAATACTGGTGATGTGTTGGAGTGTTTTTTTGTTTGCTTGTTTTTCACGATTCCATAATTTTTCCCACATAATTAAGTGAGTCCATAATTTTTTCCCTCTGCTTGTTCTAAAAAAAAGTAACCATTACTGACTACCACATTTTTTGTTCTTGATTTCTTTTAGTGTTTCGTCAAGCCAGAAAGTTGCCATTTGAAATGACATTAGTTTTGTGCCATGTCTGTGATCTGCTTTTTTTCCACAAAATTAAACAACTGAATGAACATCCTCCAAGGCCGGTGATTCCATAATTTTGCCAGGGGTTGTAGAGTTTTCCTGTCTGGCAGAGACTGGTCCTAACGTCACACTATTACTACAGACGGAGGTTCTGCAGCAGCTGTAGTGTGTTATGAGGTATATATTTAGATATACGTACATAGTCACACTCTTGCACACACATGACTATACTCTTTTCACTTCACAGTGCTCATTTGTCAGGGGTGATGTGGGGACATGTGAAGCTCTATCACTACTGTGGATGTGATATTGGGACATGTGAAGCTCTATCACCACTGGGGATGTGATGTGGAGACATGTGAAGCTCTATCACCACTGTGGATGTGGTGTGGGGACATGTGAAGCTCTATCACTACTGTGGATGTGATATTGGGACATGTGAAGCTCTATCACTACTGTGGATGTGATATTGGGACATGTGAAGCTCTATCACCACTGTGGATGTGATGTGGAGACATGTGAAGCTCTATCACCACTGTGGATGTGATGTGGAGACATGTGAAGCTCTATCACCACTGTGGATGTGATGTGGAGACATGTGAAGCTCTATCACCACTGTGGATGTGATGTGGAGACATGTGAAGCTCTATCACCACTGGAGATGTGATGTGGAGACATGTGAAGCTCTATCACCACTGTGGATGTGATGTGGGGACATGTGAAGCTCTATCACCACTGTGGATGTGATGTGGAGACATGTGAAGCTCTATCACCACTGTGGATGTGATGTGGAGACATGTGAAGCTCCCACCACCACTGTGGATGTGGTGTGGGGACATGTGAAGCTCTATCACCACTGTGGATGTGATGTGGAGACATGTGAAGCTCTATCACCACTGTAGATGTGATGTGGGGACATGTGAAGCTCTATCACCACTGTAGATGTGATGTGGAGACATGTGAAGCTCTATCACCACTGTAGATGTGATGTGGGGACATGTGAAGCTCTATCACCACTGTAGATGTGATGTGGAGACATGTGAAGCTCTATCACCACTGTAGATGTGATGTGGAGACATGTGAAGCTCTATCACCACTGTAGATGTGATGTGGAGACAGGTGAAGCTCTATCACCACTGTGGATGTGGTGTGGGGACATGTGAAGCTCTATCACCACTGTAGATGTGATGTGGGGACAGGTGAAGCTCTGTCACCACTGTGGATGTGGTGTGAGGACATGTGAAGCTCTACCACCACTGTGGATGTGGTGTGGGGACATGTGAAGCTCTACCACCACTGTGGATGTGGTGTGGGGACATGTGAAGCTCTATCACCATTGTGGATGTGATGTGGAGACAGGTGAAGCTCTATCACCACTGTGGATGTGGTGTTGGGACATGTGAAGCTCTACCACCACTGTGGATGTGGTGTGGGGACATGTGAAGCTCTGTCACCACTGTGGATGTGATGTGGAGACAGGTGAAGCTCTATCACCACTGTGGATGTGGTGTTGGGACATGTGAAGCTCTACCACCACTGTGGATGTGATGTGGGGACATGTGAAGCTCTGTCACTACTGTGGATGTGATGTGGGGACATGTGAAGCTCTATCACCACTGTGGATGTGATGTGGGGACATGTGAAGCTCTATCACCACTGTGGATGTGATGTAGGGACATGTGAAGCTCTATCACCACTGTGGATGTGGTGTTGGGACATGTGAAGCTCTATCACCACTGTGGATGTGATGTGGGGACATGTGAAGCTCTATCACCACTGTGGATGTGATGTGGAGACATGTGTTGCTCTATCACCACTGTGGATGTGATGTGGAGACATGTGAAGCTCCCACCACCACTGTGGATGTGGTGTGGGGACATGTGAAGCTCTATCACCACTGTGGATGTGATGTGGAGACAGGTGAAGCTCTATCACCACTGTAGATGTGATGTGGAGACATGTGAAGCTCTATCACCACTGTAGATGTGATGTGGGGACATGTGAAGCTCTATCACTACTGTGGATGTGATATTGGGACATGTGAAGCTCTATCACCACTGTGGATGTGATGTGGGGACATGTGAAGCTCTATCACCACTGTAGATGTGATGTGGAGACATGTGAAGCTCTATCACCACTGTGGATGTGATGTGGGGACATGTGAAGCTCTATCACCACGGTGGATGTGATGTGGAGACAGGTGAAGATCTATCACCACTGTGGATGTGATGTGGAGACAGGTGAAGCTCTATCACCACTGTGGATGTGATGTGGAGACATGTGAAGCTCTGTCACCACTGTGGATGTGATGTGGAGACAGGTGAAGCTCTATCACCACTGTGGATGTGATGTGGAGACAGGTGAAGATCTATCACCACTGTGGATGTGATGTGGAGACAGGTGAAGCTCTATCACCACTGTGGATGTGATGTGGAGACAGGTGAAGCTCTGTCACCACTGTGGATGTGGTGTGAGGACATGTGAAGCTCTACCACCACTGTGGATGTGGTGTGGGGACATGTGAAGCTCTATCACCACTGTGGATGTGATGTGGAGACATGTGTTGCTCTATCACCACTGTGGATGTGATGTGGGGACATATGAAGCTCTATCACCTCTGTGGATGTGATGTAAGGTCATGTGATGCTCTTTCACCTCTGGGGATGTGATGTGGGGACATGTGACACTGTCACCACTGTGGATGTGATGATGGGACATATCGCCGCGGCAGGAAGACAAGAAGAGAACGTGATCGTATGATGATAGGAGGCACCAGACCAGACCGCGACGCCCATCGTACCAGAACCGGACCGCAACGGGACCACCCCTGGGCGAGTATAATAAAACCTGTTTTTCTTACCTTTCAGGATACATCGGGGGCTTATCTACAGCATTACAGAATGCTGTAGATAAAGCCCCTGATGCTGGTGGCCTTATCTCATATACGATTTTTTGGGGTGACAGATTCCCTTTAATAAATTGCTTTTCTAAAGCTTTATAGTGTAGTTTTAGGTCAGGGAGGGATGGTTAGGGATGAGCTAGCAAGGTGCAGGGACAGGTAGTTATGGCTACTTGCGGACATGTGCGGCACTTGCGGTTTTGCACTTGCGGTGAGACAAAAACACTGCTGGCAGCGTTTTTTCCCATTGCTGCAAGTACCGCATTTGTCGGACCGTGGCAAAACCACAAGTGCCGCACATGTAAGCAAGTCCCATAGGGAATGAACGAAGCCGAACGCAGTGTTGCCGTAAGTGATCTGTTACGTGGCAGATGCGGAAAAACTGCCGGATCTGCTACAAAATGCTACTTTCACATCAGCAATTTATGCCAAAGTCACTGCCGATAGTGTCATACTCACCAATAGGGGAGGCAAAAGTAAAAGTGCCTAGGGCAGCAGAAACTCTAAATACGGCCCTGAGGCCAGCCTCACACTCAGCGTACAAAAATACAGTCCGTTATTTACGGCCGTAATACGCAGAAAAGTCCCCAAAATAGTGATCCGTATGTCATCCGTAGGCAGGGTGTGTCAGCGTATTTTGCGCATGGCATCCTCCGTATGGCATCCGTACTGCGAGATTCTCTCGCAGGCTTGCAAAACCGACATACGGATATACAATGGATCCATGGGCTCAAATAATCGTAAAAACATATATACTGTGATATATATATATATATATATATATATACACCCCTATACTATGTGTAGACATGTATCTTAGCTATTCTATTCTAACCTGTCAGTGTGATTTTACTGTACACCGCACTGAATTGCCGGCTTTTCTATAGAACACCGCTGTGTATTTCTCGCAAGTCACACTGTTGGTCCATGTGTAATCCGTATTTTTCTCGCCCCCATAGACTTTCATTGGTGTATTTTTTGCGCAATACGGTGACAAACGCAGCATGCTGCGATTTTCTACGGCCGTAGAAGACTGTATAATACGGATCAGTAAAATACGGCTGATAGGAGCTGGGGCATAGAGAAGCATTGTACCATTTGCAATCCGTATTTTCTGCACCTCTCTTACGTCCGTAAAACTCGCTAGTGTGAGGCCGGCCTGAGAGTGACACATAGTTCAACACATGCAAAGTGGAGTGAGGGCCCCTCACAGTGTCGCTTCCACCCACGTCTGGCCAGGTAACTGCTAGATTATGTAGTCGATGCACCAGCGGTATCAGAGAAAGCACCGGGCAGGAAGCTAATAATGGCTTCCTGCAGCTACTCTGCAACTTGCTATTGTCGCTGGCGGGACTGGAAGAAAACTACCTACACCATGATGCATGCTGCCAAGGATTGCAAAAAAGACTATAATGAGGGAAACACCACCCACTCCAACTCCAGAGCCCCAGACTCTGAATGCTAGCCCAGATTTTCCCAATTATAGTTCGTCCCTGGCTGTGCGCCATAAGAAATTGCTTTGGTCCACGGGCCGCTTGTTTAAAACCCCTAATGTAAAGGGCATCTCTAGATCTTACTTGATACTGGAGGTCTGAATGTTTTGTAAAATTAACCAGAAGTAGAGAGGTCTACTAACACTGACTGTTGGCAAAAGATCCACCTGTCCTGAAAAATCTCACAAATCCATAAATTCTGCCAGCTCACTTGAAGTTTCATCCTTCAAGGGGCAGAAAAACACAAGGGCCCCCGTGAAAGAACAGTTCATGGGGCCCTAAATTTCAAATGCCTAATTTCATGGTTCACATAGTCCCCTGTGTTTACCAGACTCAAACTAATATGGTAGCTTTCTAGTTGTGATGGTTACAGCGGCTTACCTGAATGATACACATTTCCAATGTCACAGCATTTTAGTTTTCTTAACGGGAATGTCAAACTTTTCGTAAAAAAAAAAGTCTGCAAATCAATAAAATGAGGTACCGTTTATCCCCGGCTCTGACCTTCAGGGCTGGCCATCAGTGGCCATCTCCACTGGGACAGGAACTGCTGAGCTCCTGTTTTTCAGACAACTGCAGCCATGTGATAAAGCAGGCACTTGCCTCTAACAGCAGGGAGCGGAGTTAGCTCCATACACTGCTGGCTAGCTAGTTAACACCTTCTTGACCAGGTGAAACCAATCATGCATAGTTTTTTGTATTTTATTTAGGCCGGTTTCACATGTCAGTGGCTCCGGTACGTGAGGTGACAGTTTCCTCACGTACCGGAGACACTGACTCACGTAGACACATTAAAATCAATGTGTCTCTGCACATGTCAGCGTGTTTTCATGGACCGTGTGTCTGTTTGGAAAACACGGAGACATGTCAGTGTTCGTGGGAGCGCACGGATCACACGGACCCATTAAAGTCAATGGGTCCGTGTAAAACACGTACCGCACACGGATGTTGTCCGTGTGCAGTCCGTGTGCCGTGCAGGAGACAGCGCTACTGTAAGCGCTGTCCCCCCCACGTGTGGTGCTGAAGCGCCATTCATCCCTTCTTCCCAGCAGCGTTTGCTGGAAAGAAGGAATGAATAATCTTTTTTTTTAATTTATTTTTGTTTTTTAAATAAAGTTGCCGGTAATCTGCCCCCTCCCACCCCCTGTGCGCCCCTCCGCTGGCATTAAAATACTTACCCAGCTCCCTCGGCGCTTACATCCTATCAGCGTCGCTGCTTGTCCTGTATGAGCGGTCACGTGGTGCCGCACATTACAGTGATGAATATGCGGCTCCACCTCCCATAGGGGTGGAGCCGCATATTCATTACTGTAATAATGATAATTAATTAATGTATAATTAAAACATTTTTTGGAGGTGGAGGCACACAAAAAAACTCTCATACAAGTATTTTTTTTCTTTGTTTTTTTTTAAATGGCATCACAATTATTTTGTTTTGGAGAAATCTGAGTTTTTTAACCCCTTAGTGACAGAGCCAATTTGGTACTTAATGACCGAGCCAATTTTTGCAATTCTGACCACTGTCACTTTATGAGGTTATAACTCTGGAACGCTTCAACGGATCCCGCTGATTCTGAGATTGTTTTTTCGTGACATATTGTACTTCATGTTAGTGGTAACATTTCTTCGATATTACTTGCGATTATTTATGAAAAAAACGGAAATATGGCGAAAATGTTAAAAATTTTGCAATTTTCAAACTTTGTATTTTTATGCCCTTAAATCAGAGAGATATGTCACGAAAAATAGTTAATAAATAACATTTCCCACATGTCTCCTTTACATCAACACAATTTTGGAACATTTTTTTTGTTAGGGAGTTATAAGGGTTAAAAGTTGACCAGCAATTTCTCATTTTTACAACACCATTTTTTTTTAGGGACCACATCACATTTGAAGTCATTTTGAGGGGTCTATATGATAGAAAATAATGAAGTGTGACACCATTCTAAAAACTACACCCCTCAAGGTTCTCAAAACCACATTCAAGAAGTTTATTAACCCTTTACGTGCTTCACAGGAACTGAAACAATGTGGAAGGAAAAAATGAACATTTAACTTTTTTTGCAAACATCTTAATTCAGAACCATTTTTTACCAAGTGTAAAAACAGAAATATAACCATAAATTTTGTTATGCAATTTCTCCTGAATACGCCAATACCCCATATGTGGGGGTAAACCACTTTTTGGGCGCACCGCAGAACTTAGAAGTGAAGGAGCGCCGTTTGACTTTTTCAATGCAGAATTGGCTGGAATTGAGATCGGACGCCATGTCACGTTTAGAGAGCCCCTGATGTGCCTAAACAGTGGAAACTCCCCACAAGTGACACCATTTTGGAAACTAGACCCCTTAAGGAACTTATCTAGATGTGTGGTGAGCACTTTGAACCCCCAAGTGCTTCACAGAAGTTTATAACGTAGAGCCGTGAAAATAAAAAATCGCTTTTGTTTAGACAAAAATGATCTTTTTGCCCACAAAATCTTATTTTCACAAGGGTAACAGGAGAAATTAGACCACAATAGTTGTTGTGCGATTTCTCCTGAATAAGTCGATACCCCATATGTGAGGGTAAACCACTATTTGGGCGCACCGCAGAGCTTGGAAGTGAAGGAGCGCCGTTTTACTTTTTCAATGTAGAATTGGCTGGAATTGAGATTGGACGCCATGTCGCGTTTGGAGAGCCCTGATGTGCCTAAACAGTGGAAACCCCCCACAAGTGACCCCATTTTGGAAACTAGACCCCTTAAGGAACTTATCTAGATGTGTGGTGAGCACTTTGAACCCCCATGTGCTTCACAGAAGTTTATAATGTAGAGCCGTGAAAAAAAAAAATCGCATTTTTTCAACAAAAATGATCTTTTTGCCCACAAATTTTTATTTTCACAAGGGTAACAGGAGAAATTAGACCACAAAAGTTGTTGTGCAATTTCTCCTGAGTACGCTGATACCCAATATGTGGGGGTAAACCACTGTTAGGGCGCACCGCAGAGCTTGGAAGAGAAGGAGTGCCGTTTTACTTTTTCTATGTAGAATTGGCTGGAATTGAGATTGGACGCCATGTCGCGTTTGGAGAGCCCCTGATGTGCCTAAACAGTAGAAATCCCCCACAAGTGACCCCATTTTGGAAACTAGACCCCGCATGGAACTTATCTAGATGTGTGGTGAGAACTTTGAATGCCCAAGTGCTTCACAGAAGTTTATAATGCAGAGTCGTGAAAATAAAAAATATTTTTTTTTCCCACAAAAAAGATTTTTTAGCCCCCAAGTTTTTATTTTCACAAGGGTAACAAGAGAAATTGGACCCCAAAAGTTGTTGTCCAATTTGTCCTGAGTATGCTGGTACCCCATATGTGGGGGTAAACCACTGTTTGGGCGCACGGCAGAGCTCGGAAGGGAGGAGCGCCGTTTTGGAATGCAGACTTTGATAGAATGGTCTGCGGGCATTATGTTGCGTTTGCAGAGCCCCTGATGTACCTAACCAGTAGAAACCCTCCACAAGTGACCCCATTTTGGAAACTCGACCCCCCAAGGAACTTATCTAGATGTGTGGTGAGAACTTTGAATGCCCAAGTGCTTCACAGAAGTTTAGAATGCAGAGTCGTGAAAATAAAAAATATTTCTTTTTCCACAAAAAAGATATTGTAGCCCCCAAGTTTTTATTTTCACAAGGGTAACAGGAGAAATTGGACTGCAATAGTTGTTGTCCAATTTATCCCGAGTACGCTGATGCGCCATATGTGGGGGTAAACCACTGTTTGGGCGCACGGCAGAGCTCGGAAGGAAAGGAGCGCCTTTTTGGAATGCAGACTTTGATAGAATGGTCTGTGGGTATTATGTTGCGATTGCAGAGCCCCTGATGTACCTAAACTGTAGTAACCCCCCACAAGTGACCCCATTTTGGAAACTAGACCCCCCAAGGAACTTATCTAGATGTGTGGTGAGAACTTTGAATGCCCAAGTGCTTCACAGAAGTTTAGAATGCAGAGTCGTGAAAATAAAAAATATTTTTTTTTCACAAAAAAGTTATTGTAGCCCCCAAGTTTTTATTTTCACAAGGGTAACAGGAGAAATTGGACCACTAAAGTTGTTGTCCAATTTATCCTGAGTATGCTGATGCCCCATATGTGGGGGTAAATCACTGTTTGGGTGCACGGCAGAGCTCGGAAGGGAAGGAGCGCTGTTTTGGAATGCAGACTTAGATAGAATGGTCTGTGGGCATTATGTTGCGTTTGCAGAGCCCCTGATGTACCTAAACAGTAGTAACCCCCCACAAGTGACCCCGTTTTGGAAACTAGACCCCCCAAGGAACTTATCTAGATGTGTGGTGAGAACTTTGAATGCCCAAGTGCTTCGCAGAAGTTTAGAATGCAGAGTCATAAAAAAAATATATATATATTTTTATATTTTTCCACAAAAAAGATTTTGTAGCCCCCAAGTTTTTATTTTCACAAGGGTAACAGGAGAAATTGGATGCCAGAAGTTGTTGTCCAATTTATCCCGAGTACGCTGATGCCCCATATGTGGGGGTAACCCACTGTTTGGGCGCACGGCAGAGCTCAGAAGGGAGGGAGCACCATTTGACTTTTTGAGCGCAAAATTGGCTGTCGTGTTTGGAGACCCCCTGATGTACCTAAACAGTGGAAACCCCCCAATTCTAGCTCCAACCCTAACCCCAACATACCCCTAACCCTAATCTCAACCTGATCCATAATCCTAATCACTAACCCTAACCATAATCACAACCCTTACCCCAAAACAACCCTAGTGTCAACCCTAACCATAACCCTAATCAAAACCCTAAATCCAACACACCCCTAATCCTAATCTCAACCCTAACCTCAAACCTAACCCTAATCCCAATACACCCCTAATCACAACCCTAACCTTAACCCTAATCCCAAACCTAACCCTAATCCCAACCATAACCCTAATTCCAACCCTAACCCTAATACCAACCCTAATCCAAACCCTAACCCTAATCCCAACTCTAACCCTAACTTTAGCCCCAACCCAAGCCCTAACTTTAGCCCCAACCCTAACCCTAGCCCTATGGCTACTTTCACACTTGCATCGTTTGGCATCCGTCGCAATCCGTCGTTTTGGACAAGAAACGGATTCTGCAAATGTGCCCGCAGGATGCGTTTTTTTCCCATAGACTTGTATTGCCGACGGATCGTGACGGATGGCCACACGTCGCGTCCGTCGTGCACTGGATCAGTTGTGTTTTGGCGGACCGTTGGCACAAAAAAAACTTTCAATGAAACGTTTTTTTGTACGTCGCATCCGCCATTTCTGACCGCGCATACGTGGCCGTAACTTCGCCCCCTCCTCCTCAGGACATAGATTGGGCAGCGGATGCGTTGAAAAACTACAGCCGCTGCCCATGTTGTGCACAATTTTCACAACGTGCGTCGGTATGTCGGGCCGACGCATTGCGACGGCCCCGTACCGACGTAAGTGTGAAAGAAGCCTAACCCTAAATTTAGCCCCAACCCTAACCCTAAATTTAGCCCCAACCCTAACCCTACATTTTGCCCCAACCCTAGCCCTAACCCTAACCCTAACCCTAGCCCTAACCCTAGCCCTAACCCTAGCCCTAACCCTAACCCTAGCCCTAACCCTAGCCCTAACCCTAGCCCTAACCCTAACCCTAGCCCTAACCCTAGCCCTAACCCTATAGCCCTAACCCTAGCCCTAACCCTAGCCCTAACCCTAACCCTAGCCCTAACCCTAGCCCTAGCCCTAACCCTAACCCTAGCCCTAACCCTAGCCCTAACCCTAATTTTAGCCCCAACTGCTGTTCTCCTGCCGGCCAGCAGATGGAGACAGATGGCGGGCGCACTGCGCATGCGCCCGCCATTTTCTTTTGCCGGCGGCCAGGAGGAGCAGCAGGAGGATCCAGGGACACAGGAGAGTATGACAGGGTCCCCGAATCCCCCTATTTCTCTGTCCTCTGATGTGCGATCACATCAGAAGACAGAGGATTACACTTTACTTTTTTTTTTTTTTTGCGGTCGCCGGTAAACAGTTAATCACCGGCGATCGCAAAACAGGGGTCAGTAAAACCGACCCCGATCATGCTCTTTGGGGTCTCGGCTACCCCCGGCAGCCGAGACCCCAAAGATTCTCGCGGGGCCGGCCGGCGGGCGCACTGCGCATGCACCCGCCATTTTGAAGATGGCGGCGCCCACCGGGAGCCACGAGGAGCACCGGGGGAGATAGGTGAGTATTTGGGGGCTACCTGGGACCCCTTTTCTCTGTCCTCTGATGTGCGATCACATCGGAGGACAGAGAAATTAATTAAAAAGAGATCTCGTTTTTTTTTTTTTTTTGTGATCGCCGGTAAACGGTTAATTACCGGTGATCGCAAATGCGGGGTGGGTAAAAAACCCCCCGAATCATGTTCTCTGGGGTCTTGGCTACCCCCGGCAGCCGAGACCCCGGAGAAAATCCGACTCTGGGGGGCGCTATTCACTTTTTCCACAGCGCCGTTAATTAACGGCGCTGTGGTTTAAGTACCCTTAGCGGCCGCCGTTAAAAGGCGTATCGGCGGTCTCTAAGGGTTAAGCCACTAAAATCATAAAAACAATAGAATTTTGCCATCGCTGTAGTCACGCTAACCTGAAGAATCATGTTGCCACTGCATTTTTATTGGACAATAAACAGAAAAACAAAATCCAAAAAAACAATTGTGAAATTGAGTTGTTTTTTTTTTTTTTTAACTATTTCATCTGATTTTGAATTTGGTTACAGTTTTTTAAGTTAATTATATGGTAAAATGAATGGGGTCTTTCAAAACTACAACTTTAGCAAAAACAAGCCTTCATATGGTTATGCTGAAGTGAAAAAAATGTTGTTGGAAGAAGGGAAAGAAAAAAGAAAAGCGCAAAAGTGAATCCTTAACCCCTTCAGCTTTTTTTTTTTTTCAACCCCTTCTTCCAAGAACTATATCTTTTTTTATATCTCTGAAAGCCTAGCCATGGTTGTTGGCTTGTCTTTTTGTTTGACAAGTTGCAGTTTGGAATTACACCATTCAATTTGATATATAATGTGCTGAAAAATGGGGGAAATATCCAAGTGGGTTGAAATGATGAAAAAAACTATTCTGCCATTGTTTTGGGGTTTAATTTTTACGGCCTTCATTCTATGGTTACAGTTTGTTACAAATATAAAGATACAAAATTTGCATTTTTTAATTATTTCATTGGTAAAACAAAAAATTCAGATTTTTGTAAAAAATTTTTTTTATAATATATACTGTATATATATATTAAAAATCCATACCTTTTTTTTATTTTCCAGCAATGTAGCTGTGCTTGGCTTTTTTGTGTCACAAGCTGATACTTTTATTGATACAATTTTTGGAACCATAAGGCATTTTCATCACATTTATTGCATATTTTATAAGACATGAGCAACTGAGAAACAGCAACTCTGGCATTTCTTTTTTCTTCACTCTTTATGGTGTTTACTGTACCGGTTAATTACTTTTGCATTTTGATAGATTAGACTTTTACAGGCGCAACTATAGCAGATGTATTTTTTTATTTCTTTATTTTTAACCCCTTACCGGCTTCGGACGTACTATACCGTCCGATGCCGGCTCCCCTGCTTTGATGCAGGGCTCCGCGGTGAGCCCGCATCAAAGCCGGGACATGTCAGCTGTTTTGAACAGCTGACATGTGCCCGCAATAGGTGCGGGCAGAATCGCGATCTGCCCGCACCTATTAACTAGTTAAATGCCGCTGTCAAACGCAGACAGCGGCATTTAACTACCGCTTCCGGCCGGGCGGCCGGAAATGACGTCATCGCCGACCCCCGTCACATGATCGGGGGTCGGCGATGCTTGTATATTGTAGCCATAGAGGTCCCAGAGACCTCTATGGTTACTGATGAGCGGTGGCTGTGAGCGCCACCCTGTGGACGGCGCTCACAGCACACCTCCATTTCTGCTACATAGCAGCGATCAGCAGATCGCTGCTATGTAGCAGAGCCGATCGTGCTGTGCCAGCTTCTAGCCTCCCATGGAGGCTATTGAAGCATGGCAAAAGTTAAGAAAAAAAGTTTAAAAAAATGTGAAAAAAATAAAAAAAACATAAAAGTTTAAATCACCCCCCTTTCGCCCCAATCAAAATAAATCAATAAAAAAAATATCAAATCTACGCATATTTGGTATCGCCGCGCTCAGAATCGCCCGATCTATCAATTAAAAAAAAGTATTAACCTGATCGCTAAACAGCATAGCGGGAAAAAAATTCGAAACGCCAGAATTACGTTTTTTTGGTCGCCGCGACATTGCATTAAAATGCAATAACGGGCGATCAAAAGAACGTATCTGCACCAAAATGCTATCATTAAAAACGTCATCTCGGCACGCAAAAAATAAGCCCTCAACTGACCCCAGATCATGAAAAATGGAGACGCTACGAGTATCGGAAAATGGCGCAATTTTTTTTTTTTTTTTTTAGCAAAGTTTGGAATTTTTTTTCACCACTTAGATAAAAAATAACCTAGTCATGTTAGGTGTCTATGAACTCGTACTGACCTGAAGAATCATAATGGCAGGTCAGTTTTAGCATTTAGTGAACCTAGCAAAAAAGCCAAACAAAAAACCAATGTGGGATTGCACTTTTTTTGCAATTTCACCGCACTTGGAATTTTTTTCCCGTTTTCTAGTACACGACATGCTAAAACCAATGATGTCGTTCAAAAGTACAACTCGTCCCGCAAAAAATAAGCCCTCATATGGCCAAATTGACGGAAAAATAAAAAAGTTATGGCTCTGGGAAGGAGGGGAGCGAAAAACGAACACAGAAAAACGAAAAATCCCCTGGTCATGAAGGGGTTAAACTGGGAACAGGGGAGTGATTTGATTTCTTTTACTTTTTAAACTTTTTTTAAAAATTTTTTAGTCTTCAACCTACAATCCTTTGATCGCTTGTTCTACATACTCTTATACCACAGTATTGCAGTGTATAGTCATAAAGATCGTGCCTTGTGGCTAGGTTTCACAGGAGTTCCAAAATGACAGCCATGTGGGTCTTGAGCAGACCTCTACCATCATGTCACAGGGGCCAATTGGAGCCAGTGCACACATATACTATTCCATTTAAATGCCAATGTCAGTTTTTGTCAACATCATTTAATGGTTAAATAGCAGCACTTGAGATCAAAATTGACAAATCTCCGGGCCCGGATGGGATCCACCCTCGAATACTGCAGGAACTAAGTACAGTCATTGATAGACCATTATTTTTAATCTTTAAAGACTCCATAATAACAGGGTCTGTACCACAGGACTGGCGTATAGCAAATGTGGTGCCAATATTCAAAAAGGGGACAAAAACTGAACTCGGAAATTATAGGCCAGTAAGCTTAACCTCTACTGTGGGTAAAATCCTGGAGGGCATTCTAAGGGACGCTATACTGGAGTATCTGAAGAGGAATAACCTCATGACCCAGTATCAGCACTGGTTTACTAGGGACCGTTCATGTCAGACTAATCTGATCAGCTTCTATGAAGAGGTAAGTTCCGGACTGGACCAAGGGAACCCAGTGGATGTAGTGTATATGGACTTTTCAAAAGCTTTTGATACGGTGCCACACAAAAGGTTGATACATAAAATGAGAATAATGGGGATAGGGGAAAATATGTGTAACTGGGTTAAGAACTGGCTCAGGGATAGGAAACAAAGGGTGGTTATTAATGGAGCACACTTGCACTGGGTCACGGTCAGCAGTGGGGTACCACAGGGGTCAGTATTGGGCCCTCTTCTTTTTAACATATTTATTAATGACCTTGTAGGGGGCATACAGAGTAGAATTTCAATATTTGCAGATGACACTAAACTCTGCAGGGTAATCAATACAGAGGAGAACAATTTTATATTACAGGATGATTTATGTAAACTAGAAGCTTGGGCTGATAAATGGCAAATGAGCTTTAATGGGGATAAATGTAAGGTCATGCACTTGGGTAGAAGTAATAAGATGTATAACTATGTGCTTAATTCTTAAACTCTGGGCAAAACCGTCAATGAAAAAGACCTGGGTGTATGGGTGGATGACAAACTCATATTTAGGGGCCAGTGTCAGGCAGCTGCTACAAAGGCAAATAAAATAATGGGATGCATTAAAAGAGGCATAGATGCTCATGAGGAGAACATCATTTTACCTCTATACAAGTCACTAGTGCGAACACACTTAGAATACTGTGCACAGTTCTGGTCTCCGGTGTATAAGAAAGACATAGCTGAACTGGAGCGAGTGCAGAGAAGAGCGACCAAGGTTATTGGAGGACTGGGGGGTCTGCAATACCAAGATAGGTTATTACACTTGGGGCTATTTAGTTTGGAAAAATGAAGACTAAGGGGTGATCTTATGTTAATGTATAAATATATGAGGGGACAGTACAAAGACCTTTCTGATGATCTTTTTAATCATAGACCTGAGACAGGGACAAGGGGGCATCCTCTACATCTGGAGGAAAAAAGGTTTAAGCATAATGACAGACGCAGATTCTTTACTGTAAGAGCAGTGAGACTATGGAACTCTCTGCCGTATGATGTTGTAATGAGTGATTCATTACTTAAATTTAAGAGGGGACTGGATGCCTTTCTTGAAAAGTATAATGTTACAGGTTTTGTATTAGATTCCTTGATAGGGCGTTGATCCAGGGAACTAGTCTGATTGCCGTATGTGGAGTCGGGAAGGAATTTTTTTCCCCAAAGTGAAGCTTACTATTTGCCACATGGGGTTTTATGCCTTCCTCTGGATCAACATGTTAGGGCATGTTAGGTTAGGCTATGGGTTGAACTAGATGGACTTAAAGTCTTCCTTCAACCTTAAGAACTATGTTACTATGTTACATCTGTGATGTCACAGCAGCGTACCAGATAAAACACATTCGTGATGTCACAGCGGTTTTCCAGATAAAACACATTCGTGATGTCACAGCCGCTTACCAGATAAAACACATTTGTGATGTCACAGCAGCTTTACTGACAGCTAACTACTAGACAAATTTGTGATTTTATATCACCAGCATAAAGGACCCTTGAACAGGCAGCATTCATCGGTTTATAGAAAAAATTATTTCCAAGTGAAACAGTGGTCGCCATAAACCATCCCAGTTAATTGTTCTCTAAAATATATACACTCACAACTGATTCAACTTAAAGACATTACTATTTTTTTTTTTGTGGTGGTGGGGGGGTGGGGACGGGGCCTTCGGGGACCCCTCGGCAGCTGCATGGTGTGTCCACCCCGGGATACTTCAGTGTATCCATTTTATACAAATAGAGCAGAATGAATGATTATGTAATAAGAGGTTATCACACGACAATGACTTTTTCATATGCACTATTACACATCATAAAGAAGGTCATCATGAGGACTCGGCGCGCCATTCATTTCAATGGCCATCATGCAAAATGCTACATTTCCTTTGCAGTGGCTGCTGCAGGAGAAATGTAAACCTGTCCATGGCTTTCCCCAGCAGTGCAAGCTATGGGGACAGAAACTATGCCACAGAAAGGGGATGCACACACGTCCTGCACCATCTCTGCAGTTGTCTAGGACAGTGGGAAACCTTCTTGTTTTCATGCCTGGGTAAGGCTGGATTGACAAATGTGAAAGCAACAAAAATATATAAAAGCCATATATCTGTCATATGCAGAAATTATACCTTTTTCTTACGATCCCTGGAGCGTTTCCTGTGCTTCTTTTTCTCCTTAGCATCCTCTTCTGCATTAATTTCAAGATCCCTGTTCTTCTTTAAGTGGGATGCTGCGTGAGCCATTATGAGAAAGAATATCCCATGTAGCAACCGTCCCTTGAAAAAGATGCTCTACCCTTATGCACCTTCTATCCAGCTTGACAAGAAATACTCCAATACAACAAATAGAAAGACAGAGCTAAAAGTCTAAGGATGAGGATGAGGATGAGGAGCTGTGTAAATATCCAGAGCTTATATCCCGTCTTGTACTTCCCTGTACCTGGTGCATTCCCAAAGACAGCTGAATCAGTGTGCAGGACGACTGCAGTATCCCCCTACTACCAGCTGGAAGTGCCTATGTGATCCCAGTAAGGGGGGATTGCTCCTAATGGTGCTCTATGCAGAGGAACACTAATGTGCTGCACGGAAACCAATCGTCATAAAATTCATGGACAATTGACAACTTTTTTTCCAGGGTCTATGAAAAAATTCATGCCTGTGATGTTTTTGGAAGCTAAAGGTACCTGAGCAGATAATTCTTATTATTTTACTACTCATTTAAACTGCAGCTAATGTGCTCAGGACAGTATATTAGAGACATATACGTTGGCTGTCTGTGATTTCTGCATTGGCTGCCAGAAAAAAATTAGAGATAAGGCTTGGCAACCCTCATGTAGAGCTGCAAATGCAACGTCCCGGAATCACCATCTGCTTCCCTTAGCTTAAAGTAAAAACAGCTAATGCATCCTTGTGTAGGTGTCTGGACCCAAGATGCAGAGCCCTCATCTCTGGCCATTTCGCGGTCTCCATTGGGATAGACATCTTTTTTTTTTTTTTATTGCAGCACAGAACAGCAACACGGAGCAGTTATGGCTTCTGGCAGAACCACTACTCTATATAATAAGGTATCGGTGTTGCAAGAAGCCATGATCGGCTCCCTGTCCTGCTGCTCAGCGCCTTTTCTATGACACAACCTGTGCAATGATGTCATTTTTCTGGCGGTGTCATGTAGGGGGTAGGCTGGGTTCATGAAGACGCTGTGGCAACAGGGGAGTTCTTATGATGTTGTTTGGAGTTTGATGTAGTGATGTTGATCTGTGAATATTTGTGTGATAAAAAGGGGTTTTACTATATTCATATGGCCGGTATGTATTCAGTTCACCTATAGGCTATGCCTAAGGCCGTCCCCGGGAATGCGGGAGGTCTGTCCACTAGGAGGACCACACTAAGTACAGGAATAAAGCTTACACTACAATAGGGATTAGATAGTTAATAGAGTTGGGATTAGCCAACAGTTTGGGAGGGGTGAGACCAATTTTATAAGAAAAGGTTTCCGGGTTACAGCGAGATAGAGTCTAGAACTCAGTCAAGTGCAAGCTCAAAGAGAGAGTCTAGGGAGAGTGGAAGTAAGCTGGACAAGGCAGCAGTAACAGGTGCTAGAAGATTCAGATGCAGCAGAGCCAAACAGGTGTTGTCAGGTCAAGCTTACCCACCGCATGAGAGCACAGTTGAAGTTTCGACTGGTCGCCCCTGCAGTCTTGGGCTTGAGAAAGAGGTATTGAGTGCCATACCCCTGTTCACCTTTGTGAGGAAGATGCCAGAGAAAGGGAAGGATGGTGGCTCTCTGGGAAGCTGTTATGCCGGGAGGAGGGTCCCTAGGGTCAACAAGAGCAGCTGGGCTGGGGACAAGTCGAGCAGTAAGGAGACAAAGACTGACAGACCAGGAAACAGAGGAAACATCACTAAAATGGGACTATGTCTTATGTATGCTGCAGCTGTGTGTAACCAAATTGCACAGTAAAGCTGAACCTGCTATCCCAGACCCAAGTTCTCCTGTCTTGTCTGAAGCTACAGAGTGGATCCGATCCCATGGATGGGGAGGTAGAAGGTACAAGGTAGAAGGAACAGTGAGTAAAGAAGAAACTCCACCGCACCACACTCTCATAACTGACACCTGTTTAGAAGAGGGGTTTCAGGGCAACCAGTAATCAGTGTTGGCCCACAGCAAACCGCCGGCCCTGTGCCACCCTTCATGTGGAGCTGCGAGCAGGGTCAGGCCCTGGAAAAATGAAGAAAAAGAAGAAACAATCAAGTAAAGCATTAACTACCTTAAAGACGATAAAGATGGCATACAGTAACTTGAACTCCAAAATGGCAGATGGTGGCTCGATTCCCAAGATAGCGGACAGCATCATGAGACTCAAGATGGCAACTACGGGGGGTCCGAAGAAGGGAGACCCATACCATCGTGGGAGTGGTTAGTGTCCAATGGCGCGAAAATCGTGTGCCCAGCCCACTGGAAAAACAGCCTACAAGAGGTGTTTTGGATCCAGGATCCATCCCAGAAAAGGTGTGGTGGCACAGAAGAAGGTGCAACCCAGGAAGAGATACGCCTCACCTGGTAAGAGACGATGAGATCAGGGGGCTCGTTTTAAGGTGGAGTCGAGAGGAGTGAAAGTGGACAGAGAAGAGATGTTGAGAGATCCTGAAAATGAGTTGCGCTAGTCTTAATTCCCAAGAGGCCGAGGCGATGGACTGTCTTCCGGATAAGAAGATGATATACCTCACCACCCCAGGGGTCGCCGCCTGAAAGATTCCCTACGGGGCCAAAGAAAAAGATTCTTCACTGGTCATCACGGTTTACTGGGAGGCCATACCACATCCAGAAGTGGGACTTATCCAGCACGAGGTTCGGCTTGTGTATTGGAGCCGGATGAATGAGGAAGAAAAGATGCCAGCTAGTGATGAGCAAATATACTAGTTATCCGAGAATTCCTGAGCACGCGTGGGGGTCCTCCGAGTATTTTTTAGTGCTCGGAGATTTAGTTTTCATCACCTCAGCTGAATGATTTACATCTGTTAGCCAGCTTGATCACATGTGGGGATTCCCTAGCAACCACGCAACTCCCACATGTACTTATGCTGGCTAACAGATGTAAGTCATTCAGCTGCGGCAATGAAAACTAAATCTCCCAGCACTAAAAAATACTCGGAGGACACCCGAGCGTGCTTGATAAATCTCGAGTAACGAGTGTATTCGCTCATCACTAATGCCAGCTTTAGAATATGTACCACTCTGAAAGTCAGTGTACTCCCCCTGGGCCATCCAAATCACCCCAAGTGGCTGAAGAGGAGGAGGATATTCCCCTGCCTGCCCCCCTTTCCCTGCCGCTGTCTTCAGCTTGGATAGTGGACGCTGGGACCCCCCGATCCCAGAGCTCCCCAACGTAGGTCAAAGAGAGGATGCAGGTTGACCGAAGTGGGCCCAACTGAGGAGCAGTGTACTGAGGGGTGTGTGGTTGACATTAACCATATGAAAGGGTATGGTTTCATTAAAGAACAAGGTACGGATGATGAAGTATATGCTAATTATTTAGGAGGCATATTGATTGCTTAATTTATATACAGGGGATCAGTGGTGTCTTCATCTATATTGGAGCGCAGTGGGGGCTTACTGTATATTTAGGGGTCACAGTTGTGATTACATATGTACTAAGGAGGCACAGTGATTGCTTCATATATTTTTAGGGTGCATATTGGTGCCTACACGTTTATTCAGGTCTCAAGAGAGCACATTGGTGGTGCCTTTTATATTCAGGGGCAGTGGTGGATTCCTTCAAATTTAGAGGAGCACAGTGGTGGCTTCAATTATTTTCAAGAGGCAGAGTGGTAACTTTATATTCAAGAGGTAAAATGGCTACATTTATAGTTAGGGGGCCCAATAACTAATTTTACACACATGGGCACAGTGTCAGTTACCTATTTTAATGTAATAATAGAGGCACAATGACTAGTTAAATATTCATAGGGGGCACAGTGCCTACATATATATTCCATGCTACATATATAGGTAGGATGTAAGACTAAAGCACTGGCATAATGGCCAATTTCTCAGAAGCCTCCAATATCTAGTTGACTTCACTACCCTTTTTAAAGTGCGTGCAGTATTGATTTATTATATATTGTATTGTAGCTGGCCTCCGTTATGCTTGTTTCCAAAAATGGAGAGAGGCAACAAGGGCTATTACATGCCGTGATTGTTCCCTGGTTCATCAGATTATGAAAATCTACATCCACAATTCCAAAAAAGTTGGGACACTGTGTAAAATTTAAAGAAAGCAAGAATTAAGTGATTTGGAAATCTTTTGTAACCATGTTTTATTCAGAATAGAACATAAAACACAGACCAGAAGGTGGAAATTAGAAATTTCATTTTAAAAAGATAACGGATTTAGAAATTGATGGCAGCAACTCGTCTCAAAAAGTTAGGACAGACTTAACAAAAGCCTGGAAAAGTAAGTGTTACAAATGAAAAAATATCTGGATGGTAAATTTTCAACTAAGTCACTTGACTGCATGTAAAAAGAGCATGTTAGCGGCTAAGTTTCTCAGAAGCAAAGATGGTCAGAGGTTCATCAATCTGTGAACAACTGCATCTAAAATTTGTGGAACAATTTCAGAAAAATGTTCCTCAATGTAAAATTTAAGGATTCTCTGGTGCCGGCACCGGGAGCAGGCACTCATGTCACCGCAATTATGCTATAAGCAAGCATATAAGCATACTCCATACTCCAGACCACATTCCGACTACATATCGCACACTTCTGGTCACTTGACTGTCCGATCTCCGGTCGGGTCCGTTACTGGAAAATCCTCACATATAGTGACTACAGACTTTTGTGAAAAACCTGGACAACCCCTCTGAAGCTTTATCACACAAGAAAAGAAGCCATGTATTAATCCCATCCCAATCTTGGACGTACTCAGTATGACCTGATTGGGAGATGCCTCCAAACCTTGGAAGTATTGGGTACGTCCAAGAGATTCTGCGAGCACAGAAGTTGTGCACGCGCGATTGCCGCCATGTGGTCAGCTAATATAATAGCTGACACCCACATGCACTGCCAGGAGTGGTGCCTGCACCATTCCTGGCAGCTTCACCCACTAAATGCTGTGATCGATACCGATCACAGCATTTAGAAGGTAGGAAGAGGAAGCCCTCAATGACCTCCGATCGGCACCCCTACGATGAATTAATCTCTGGGGCCCGATTACTGACACGACATCTGGGTCATCAGGCTCTAGCAAGCTTGTTAGTGTTAGCTTGTGTGAGAGCAGACTGACAGTTGTAATACATTACATCTATACCTGTAGATAAATTCCCAAAGAGGTATAATTTCCAAAATAGGGTAACTTGAGAAGGGATCTAGTTTCCAAAACAGGGTCACTTGTGGGGGGTTTCCACTGTTTAGGCACATTAGGGGCTCTCTAAATGCGACATGACACTCGCAGACCATTCTATCAAAGTCTGCATTCCAAAATGTCACTCCTTTTCTGAGCCCTACTGTGAGGCCAAAAAGCAGTTTTCCCCCTCATATGGGGTATCTGCGTACTACCGTTAAAATTGCACATTTTGCTAATTTTGTGTTCCATTTTCTCATGTTACCCTTGTGAAAAGAAAAAATTTAGGGCAAAAAGATACTGTACGTTTTGTGGAAAAAAAATCAGATTTTTTATTTTCACGGTTCAACGTAATAAACTTCTGTCAAGCACCTGGGGGTTCAAGGTGCTCAATACACATCTAGATAAGTTCCTTGAGGGGTGTAGTTTTGAAAATGGGGTCACTTGTGGGGCTTTTTCACTGCCTAGGCACATCAGGGGCTTTTCAAACGGAACATGGCGTCCGCTCTTGATTCCAGCCAATTTTGTGTTCAAAAAGTCAAACGGTGCTCCTTCCCTTCTGAGCCCTGCCGTGCACCCAGACAATAGTTTTCCTCCACATATGGGGTATTGGCGTACTCAGTAGAAATTGCACAACAATTTTTTGGGGTCCATTTTCTCCTGTTACCCTTGTGAAAAATAGATTGTGATCTAAAGTAAAATTCTTGTGAAAAAAAGGTTAGATGTTAATTTTTTCCTTTGACGTTCCATTAATTCCTGTGAAGCACCTGAAGGGTTAATAAACTTCTTGAATGTGGTTTTAAGCACCTTAAGGTGCTTCACAGGAATTTTTGTAATGTAGAAAAAAATGAGCATTTCACTTTTTATCACAAAAAATTTACTTCAGATCCAAATTTTTTTATTTTGAAAAGGGTAACAGAAAAATAGACCCCAAATTTTGTTGTGTAATTTCTCCTGAGCATGCCTATACACCAAATGAGGGAGAAAGTCACTGTTTGGCCGCACATTACCTCTCGGAAGGGAAAGAGCGCTAATTGACTTTTTGTATGTAAAATTTCCTGAAACAATTGGCGGACACTATGTCGCGTTTGGAGATCCCCCGATGTGCCTAAACAGTGAAAATCCCCCACAAGTTACACCATTTTGGAAACTAGACCCCTCAGGGAACTGTTCTAGATGTGTGGTGAGCACATTGAACCCTCAGGTGCTTCACAGAAGTTTATAACGTTGAGCCATAAAAATAAACATCAAATTTTCCCCACAAATATGTCTTTAGCACAAAATATTGCACTTTCATAAAGCTAACAGGAGAAATTGCACCATGTTGTTGTGCAATTTCACCTGAGTACGCTGATACCCAAAATGAGGGAGAAAACTACTGTTTGGGTGAATGGCAGAGCTCAGAAGGGAAGAAGCGTCATTTGACTATTTGAATGTAAAATTTCCAGGAATCATTAGCAGACGTCATGTCCCATTTGGAAACCCCCCACAAGTGACCCCATTTAGGAAACTAGACCCCTCAAGGAATGTATTTAGATGCGTGGTGAGCACATTGAACCCACAGGTGCTTCACAGAAGTTTATAACGTTGAGCAGTGAAAATAATAAAATCCCATTTTCCTCACAAAATTTTTTATTTTAGCCCCAAATTTTGCATTATTATAAGGGTAAGAGGAAAAATTTCACCATACAATTTGTTGTGCAATTTCTCCTCAGTACGCCGATACCCTATATGTGGGGGAATACTACTTCTGAGGCAGTGGAAATCTCAGAAGGAAAGAGGCGCCATATTGGAGTTCAGATTTTGCTAGAATGGTTTGAAGGTGCCGAGTCCCTGAGGTGCCAGAACAGCAGAATCCCCCTATATGTGAACTCATTTTACAAACTACACTCCCCAATGAATTCATCTAGAGGTGCGATGGTCATATTGACACCACATGTGCCTCTCAGAATTTTATACCACTGGGCAGTGAAGAAAGAATAAATTACATTTTTACCACTAAAATGTTGTTTTAGCCCCAATATTTAATTTTTTCTAAGGGCTAATAGGAATTTGTTTTTACAACAAACTGAGGTCCATTTTTTTCCTAAGTGCGCCAATACCCTACATGTAATCTGGAAATATTTTTCAGGCACAGTGCAAAGCTCAGAAGGCAAGGAGTTCCAGATTTTACTGTTATGGTTTGCAGGTGCCATGACCCATTGGGAGAGCCCATGATGTGCCATTACAGCAGAATCCTCCTCTATGACCCCATTTTACAAACTACACCTCTCAATGAATTCATCTAGGGGTACAGTGATCACACTGACACCACGGGTATGTCACAGAATTTTATACCATTGAGCAGTGAAGAAAAAATAACTAGTTTTACAACCAAAATTTTGTTTTAGCCCCAGATTTTACATTTTCACACAAGAAGTGGGTAAAATGGCACCCAAATTTGTCCCACAATTTCTACTGAATGTGGCAATACCCCATATGTGGCTGAATAGTACTACTTAGCCATATGGAGAGACTCGGGAGGAACAGAGAGCTATTTGCCTCTTGGAGCGCAGATTTTCCTAGAACAAAAAAAAAAGAGCATGAACCGCACATCCCAAAATCATACGTTGATCTAAAGCCGCTAGTGCGGTTCATGCTCTTTTTTTTTCCTTTTTGCAAAGCATGTTCTAGTCTTCTTCTTGGACCAGCACTCCTCCCATTTGGCACAGGTCATTTTAATTAGCAGGAGACTGCAAAGTAAGGGGTCTAGCCCATTTTGGCTCTCACTGAAGAGCTGGAGGAAGGTGAGCTTCAATGCTCCTTTCATTTTGGTGTTGGTGCTGTGTGGCGGCCATTGTTGCTGTGGCTTTGTGCTGGTGGGGCGGCACGGTCTCGCAGCATGGGTGCTGTGGGGCAACAGGCCGTCTGCCCTGCTGGTGCGTGGCTGCTGTGGCGGTGGTCGCCGCACGGCTCCGCTCCGTTAGGGCGATAGGACCCACTACGAGGTTTTCCGTGAAGTGGCTGTGGGCTTCATACAGTCTGATCAGAATGTTAAACTGAAAACCTCATATTCAGTTATATAAATTTTTGCCTAGCGGCTTTAGATCAACGTATGATTTTGGGATGTGCGGTTCATGCTCTTTTTTTTTCCTTTTTGCAAAGCATGTTCTAGCTTTCTTCTTGGGCCAGCACTCCTCCCATTTGGCACAGGTGATTTTAATTAGCAGGAGACTGCAAAGTAAGGGGTCTAGCCCATTTTGGCTCTCACTGAAGAGCTGGAGGAAGGTGAGTTTCAATGCTCCTTCCATTTTGGTGCTGGTGCTGTGTGGCGGCCATTGTTGCTGTGGCTTTGTGCTGGTGGGGCGGAGCGGTCTGGAGTCATGGGGGCTCAGTCTCGCAGCATGGGTGCTGTGGGGCAACAGGCTGTCCGTCCTGCTGGTGCGTGGCCGCTGTGGCGGTGGTCGCCGCACGGTTCCGCTCCGTTAGGGCGATAGGACCCACTACGAGTTTTGCCGTGAAGTGGCAGTGGGCTTCATACAGTCTGATCAGAATGTTAAACTGAAAACCTCATGTTCAGTATATAAATTTTTGCCTAGCGGCTTTAGATCAACGTATGATTTTGGGATGTGCAGTTCATGCTCTTTTTTTTTTCCTTTTTGCAAAGCATTTTCCTAGATCAGTTTGCATACTCCCTATACACAGCCCCTAATTGCTAGAAGAGCAGAATACCCCCTCAAGTGACCCCATTTTGGAAACTGTACCTGTTGGGGATGGGTAATTTTTCAACAGGTGGAGTGATGATTTTGACTCCATGGGTATTTTCCAGAGACAAGCAGCAATCAATGTTGCTGAGTGAAAATTGAAAACTGTTGCAGTAGTGACCAGTACGTTGCAGTCACCAGTATGTTATGCCTATCCCGTGCTTCTGGAGACATTCACCCATAAGTTAGGCGGGCTCTCATCACTTCAGAAATGCCAAAAGTGGACAATGTATGTGGTTTAGGTACACTGTGGGGCTCAGAAGGGAGGGGGAATTTGGATTTGGGAGCGGAGAATTTGCTGAATTTCTTTTGGGGGCGAGGAGCCATTTCGGTTTTCCGGAGACTTTGTGCTACCAGTAACATGGAAGCCCCCTACATTTCCGTTAACAGATGACATACCTGAGTAGGGACTTGATTTTTTTGTGGACTGAGTTGAAGCTTTTATTGGGAACATTTTACACAACCTTTGGGATCACATTTATCCAATGCTCTACGCTGACCACTTAGTGACATGATTCAGATGAAAACCCCAATTGATCCATTCACTAAAATGAGGCAGCAGAGTTACTCTGGACTCCGTCTGGCCTCTGTTCCGTGGTGTCCTTTTCAGAAATGCACAAAACTGTGGCCAACAGCACTTTTTATGCAATCCTAAAAAGACGGTCACCGCCAAATCACAGGTCAGACGACTTTCACAGTGCCTCCATCTGCCTCATTATACGCAATCTTCTGCTAGAGGTTCAGTCTGAAACACGTATTTCATAGATTTACACGGAAACCCTGGTGTAAGCGCTCAGTGCAGAGCGCAGGATAAATGTGCACCAAGCCTTACTGCGATCTTTGGGAGGCAGACTGAAAAAATCAACAGCACGTGAAGAATTTGTTTTCATTTATTTTTTATGCCATTCCTCGTGTGGTATAAGTGATTAGGCGACTTTATTCTTTGGGTCGGTGAAATTGCAGAGATACCAGATTTATATTGATCGGGTTTTTATGTTTGGCTGCTATCACACACTAAAAGGTGCTTTTTATTTCAAAATATAGTTTTTGCATCACCACATTTTGAGAGCTATAATTTTTTCATATTTTGGCCCACAGAGTCATGTGCGGGCTTGTTGTTTGCAGGACAAGTTGACGTTTTTAATGGTACCATTTTCGGGCACACATCATTTTTTGATGGTTTTCTATTCTGATTTTTGGGTGGCAAAATGCCGTGTGTGGTAAAATTGATAAGGCAGTTTTATTCTTTAGGTCAGTTCGATTACAGCAATACCTTATTTATATCTTTTTTTTATGTTTTGGTGCTTTTACACAATAAAAACTTTTATATAAAAAATAATTATCTTTGCATCACTTTATTCTGAGAGCTATAACTTTTTTTTATTTTTCCGCTGATGGATATGTATGGCAGTTTGTTTTTTGCTTGACAAGATGACATTTTCAGCGGTACCATGTTTATTTATATCCGTCGTTTTGAACCCTTTTTTCCACTTTTTGTTCGGCAATATGATGGTAAAGCATTGCTTTTTCCCTTGTTTATTTATTTTTTATGGGGTCGGGTCATTGCGCGACAATACCAAATATTGGTACTTTTATTGTTTTTTTCGTACAAATATTTATTTATAGATACAATATCTTTAGATTCTTTTTATTATTTTTGATACTTTTTATAGTTTTACAATTATTTAAAAAAAATATTATTTTTTTTACTTTTTTACTTTGTGCCAATATGAGACCTATCATTTTTTGCAGGCTGCTTGCTTGTGTAGTATGGGGATGCAGCAGCATCTCCATGCTGTAGAAACTGTCAGCTCTGCACTGACACAGAAACCAAATCCAATCCAAAGGCGGGGAAGCTGTCATCCCTCTGCCGACTCCTGGAATGCTGCGATTGTTTTTGATAGCAGCATTTAGGAGGTTAAAATGCCGGGAGCGGTGTGTGACTGGTCCTGGCACTTTAGTGCCGGGTGTCAGCTGTCAGAATCAGCCCGTGTGTGCGGGCGATCGTCATGCAGTAATAATATGTCCCTGGTCAGATAGGCGCATGGCACAGGGACGTATTATTACGACAAATGTCAGAAAGGGGTTACATTTTCCATCACTTCCTTGACCATACAAACCGTATGTGCCTAATATTTAATACATCCTCCCTTACTATACCAAGCTTAGCATCTCCTTGAAGGGGTTATCTGGGGATATTTCATTCTTTTTACTATGGGCCTAAGAACTAAAAGGCAAGTAGTTGCTACGTACATGCTTGCTGTGCCCAGCGTTGATCTCTGCCAGCACAGATCGGTCACAGACTGTTTTGCTGGTGATTCTATGGCTTCCGCTGATGTTATGTCAACAAAGCAGCATATTTTTTTCAGCCCTACTTTCTTGACGGGGCGTCACTGCTAATATCATACTGACTGACAGCAGGCTCACCTCAACATAACTAAGGGGAACCGGCTGTTAATCAGCCTAACGTGGGCAGTCACGCCCCATCAACCGAGTGGCCAGGATGAGAAAGAGCTGCTTTGTTGATGTGAAGCAGCAGAATCAACAGCAGAAGCGATCCATGTTATGGATCAACTTTGCCAATGCAAGTCTATAGCCCTGTGGGAAAAAAAATGTTGACAGAACCTGAATTTTATCCATGTTCTAGTGTATTTTATTGTAAGAGAATGCAAGAAAATGTTTTCTTAATATAAGAAAAACAAATGGGACATGGATTGCAAAATCTGACACATGGACCAAAAATGGATCCTTTACACTAAAAAGAGGTAAGTTTTTCACATACCTCAAACCTACCTAAAGGGTTTGTACCATCAAGTACATTTCTTACCTTTGCAAAGGGTAGGGGATACATATTTCACCAATGGGGGTCCCATTGCTGGCTACACTCATCTGCTTTCGTTAGCCCCATAGACCAATTAAGTGGAAGCGGGGCCCTGGGCAAAAGGGGCCCTCAATGCTCACAAATTGTACCATCACAAAGAAACAATTCAGCTGTATTTACATGCGCTGAGTCCAGGATGTTAAACTAGTAATCAGCAATATTCACATCTTTGTCTACCGGACTCTTCACACCGGCTAATGAAGAACGAAGTGCACAGAACGATCAATCTGTCGCCTGAAATATGTTAGCAGCACATCTGCAGTTTACACCCGGGTGCGATTGCGGACATGTTTACACCTATGGACTCTCGTCTGCGCTGCCGGGATTTATAAATGCGGGTGCTAGAAACAGTATGTGACAACAACACTGTATGTTATACACACAGGTATACACAGAGTACATACGCACACGTTTGTATATGTGGACCAGATACTTGCACACACAAAGCACATACATACAGACACATGCATGCATAGAGCACATACATACAGACATACTTAGAGACATGCATGCACATACATACAGAGACATGAATTCACATAAATACAAATGCACGCACATACATATACCGTATATGTTGCGGCTGTCAAATGCAGGTGCGCAGACTCAAATATATTATTTGAGCACACTGAAGACACTCTGTTAGCCGCGGAGCATGCTCGGATAACACCTTATGACACGTTTGCTCATCACTAGAGTTGAGCGACCTTGACCTTTTTAGAGTCGAGCCGGGTTTTGCGAAACCCGACTATGTCCAAAGTCGGGTCGAGTGAAATCGGCCGATTATGACGTAAAGTCGGGATCGACCGAAACACGAAACCCAATGCAAGTCAATGGGGCAGCATAGTCGGCAGTGAGTGGGGGCCAGGAAAACACCTAGAGTGCCCATTTTAATGTCAAAACCATCCATTCTTCTTAATGAAGCTTGTCAAGCGTAATTTACCTTATAATAATTGGAAGGCATTTGAAATTGGGGGTCATTTGGCTAAAGTTGTGGGGGGTAGGGCTGGTTCAAGTAATTAGTGGGCCCAGGAAATCTGGACCACGTCACGGCAGTGGAGCAGGGAGAGGTAAGTATTTCAACTTTGCAAGTGCTGTGAACCTGAGCAAGCAGGGGGGGCCCACTCGTTGGCATTGGCACTGGCACAGGGCCCCTCAAAGTACAGCGGTGTGTTTGCACGGCGGGGGCGCCTCCCACCGGCAGCAACACTTTTGCGTACTATGAGAGGCCCTGTGCCAGTGACGTCGCCAACTAGTATTCCTCCCCCCACCTGATGAAGGAACCTGCACTTTCATCTGCACCTTCCTCTTTGTCCCCGTGTAAGGTGGTATGGTATGCGGGAAGAGCAACCTGACTTTCAGCAGGGTCACAATGTTGTTGTGTAGCGTGCACGGGGAATGTTGCGTTATGGGTCAATGTACCAGCAGACTCATCTATCACTGGCTGGGCAATGGGCACGATGAAGTGGAAACACAGATATAGGCCCAAAGAAGAAAGTGGGCTAAATGCAGTTCAAAATTGGTAACACAGGAATAACCAGGGGGCATTGCAGTGGAGGACAACTGGAATGAGAGGCTGACACAGAGAGTAGGGCCAAATCAGTAAGTAGTCGAAATGCAGTTCAAAATTGGCAACCGTAGTAAACAGGCGGCACAGCTTTGTTCAGTGGAGGAGAACAGCAAGGAGTGGCAGACACCGATAGTAGGCCCCAAACCAACTAGTACGCCAAATGCAGTTGTTCCATTTAACCACAATTTAATGAGAGCCTGAAGATAGAAGCTCAGGAAAGGCAACCTGGGGAACACCTTGGAGTGTAACACACCATCTCTCTCCACCCCATACCCATTTTGTATGGCCTAATGCAGTGTACTTTTCTACAACTACTAAACGAGAGTCGGAAGACCGAAGCAATGGCAAGGAAACCTGGGGAACACCTTAGAGTGTAACACACCCTCTCTCTACACCCCATACCCAATTTGAAGGTCTAATGCAGTGTAGTTTCCAAGAACTACTAAACGAGAGCCGGAAGATCGAAGCTCAGGAAAGGCAACCTGGGGAACACCTTGGAGTGTAACACACCCTCTCGCTACACCCCATACCCAATTTGAAGGCCTAATGCAGCGTAGTTTCCAACAACTACTAAACGAGAGCCGGAAGATCGAAGCTCAGGAAAGGCAACCTGGGGAACACCTTGGAGTGTAACAAACCCTCTCTCTACACCCCATACCCAATTTGTAGGCCTAATGCAGCGTAGTTTCCGACAACTACTAAACGAGAGCCGGAATATCGAAGCTCAGGAAAGGCAACCTGGGGAACACCTTGGAGTGTAACACACCCTCTCTCTACACCCCATACCCAATTTGTAGGCCTAATGCAGCGTAGTTTCCGACAACTACTAAACGAGAGCCGGAATATCGAAGCTCAGGAAAGGCAACCTGGGGAACACCTTGGAGTGTAACACACCCTCTCTCTACACCCCATACCCAATTTGAAGGCCTAATGCAGTGTAGTTTCCAAGAACTACTAAACGAGAGCCGGAAGATCGAAGCTCAGGAAAGGCAACCTGGGGAACACCTTGGAGTGGAACACACCATCTCTCTACACCCCATACCCAATTTGAAGGCCTAATGCAGCGTAGTTTCCAACAACTACTAAACGAGAGCCGGTAGATCGAAGCTCAGGAAAGGCAACCTGGGGAACACCTTGGAGTGTAACACAACGTCTCTCTACACCACGGAAGGGATGATTCTTAGGAAGGAAGGCTGTTGGAAATAAGCATTGCGCGTCCGAGGGTGATTAGATTCTTATTAGGTATATACTCACCCTCGGACGCGCCCTGCTTCTTTATTTGGAATGAATGTTTATTTGCAATGTGGTGTTGACTTTCTCTATTATTTTGGTAATTAATGATTTTATTATTTTCATTATTTTGCATCTTCTCGGCAATAATATAAAGAAGACGCGACAGGACAACACTCGGTGGATGCCATATGTGTGTTTTCAATTTAAAAAACCTTTCAGTTAACTACTTGCAGGAGAAAGTAATTGTAGCTGGTGGCCATTTTTAGTACTGTACCAGATTTTAGCTGTTTGTTTGTTTTTAATGTCAAAATGTCTGCATTTGATATCTCACCAGTATTTTCTTTTTTATAAGCAAAATCCTTTTTTTTTTATTTTATGATGTTGGTTCAAGGGGTACACGGGCAGCAGTAGACAGGTCAGTGGAGGCCAAGTGGAAGGAGGGACCGCAGACAGGCTTCGAAGCCCTAACATAATAAATTGGGCTGCCTGTAGGCAATTTAAAATTGGTTCCAGGGGAACACGGGCAGCAGTAGACAGGTCAGTGGAGGCCTAGAGGAAGGAGGGACCGCAGATGCGCCAATGTTTCCCCCATACCAAATTTGTAGGCCTAATGCAGTGTAGTTTCCAACAACTACTAAACGAGAGCCGGAATTTCGAAGCTCAGGAAAGGCAACCTGGGGAACACCTTGGAGTGTAACACACCCTCTCTCTACACCCCATACCCAATTTGAAGGCCTAATGCAGTGTAGTTTCCAACAACTACTAAACGAGAGCCGGAATATCGAAGCTCAGGAAAGGCAACCTGGGGAACACCTTGGAGTGTAACACACCCTCTCTCTACACCCCATACCCAATTTGAAGGCCTAATGCAGTGTAGTTTCCAAGAACTACTAAACGAGAGCCGGAAGATCGAAGCTCAGGAAAGGCAACCTGGGGAACACCTTGGAGTGTAACACAACGTCTCTCTACACGACGGAAGGGCTGATTCTTAGGAAGGAAGGCTGTTGGAAATAAGCATTGCGCGTCCGAGGGTGATTAGATTCTTATTAGGTATATACTCACCCTCGGACGCGCCCTGCTTCTTTATTTGGAATGAATGTTTATTTGCAATGTGGTGTTGACTTTCTCTATTATTTTGGTAATTAATGATTTTATTATTTTCATTATTTTGCATCTTCTCGGCAATAATATAAAGAAGACGCGACAGGACAACACTCGGTGGATGCCATATGTGTGTTTTCAATTTAAAAAAACTTTCAGTTAACTTCTTGCAGGAGAAAGTAATTGTAGCTGGTGGCCATTTTTAGTACTGTACCAGATTTTAGTTGTGTGTTTGTTTTTAATGTTAAAATGTCTGCATTTGATATCTCACCAGTATTTTCTTTTTTATAAGCAAAATACTTATTTTTATATTTTCTGATGTTGGTTCCAGGGGTACACGGCCAGCAGTGCCCTGGTCAGTGTAGTAGTAGTTGAAAGAATGGACCGCAGACAGGCATCGAAGGCCTAAAATAAAAACACATGGCTGTAGGCAATTTTAAATTGGTTCCAGGGGTACACGGACAGCAGTGGTGTGGTCAGTGGAGGCCTAGTGGAAGGAGTGACCGCAGACAGGCATCGAAGGCCTAAAATAATAACACATGGCTGTAGGCAATTTTAAACTGGTTCCAGGGGTACACGGGCAGCAGTGACCTGGTCAGTGTAGTAGTAGTTGAAAGAATGGACCGCAGACAGGCATCGAAGGCCTAAAATAAAAAAATTGGGCTGGCTGTAGGCAATTTTAAATTGGTTCCAGGGGTACACGGGCAGCAGTGGTGTGGTCAGTGGAGGCCTAGTGGAAGGAGTGACCGCAGACAGGCATCGAAGGCCTAAAATAATAACACATGGCTGTAGGCAATTTTAAATTGGTTCCAGGGGTACACGGACAGCAGTGGTGTGGTCAGTGGAGGCCTAGTGGAAGGAGTGACCGCAGACAGGCTTCCAAGGCCTAACATAACAAACTTGGGCTGGCTGTAGGCACTTTTAAATTGGTTCCAGGGGTACACGGGCAGCAGTGGTCTGGTCAGTGGAAGTCTAGTGGAAGGAGTGACCGCAGACAGGCTTCGAAGGCCTAACATAACAAAATTGGGCTGGCTGTAGGCACTTTAAATTGGTTCCAGGGGTACATGGGCAGCAGTGTATGGTCAGTGGAAGTCTAGTGGAAGGAGTGACGGCAGACAGTCTTCGAAGGCCTAACATAACAAAATTGGGCTGACTGTAGGCACTTTTAAATTGGTTCCAGGGTAACACGGCCAGCAGTGCCCTGGTCAGTGTAGTAGTAGTTGAAAGAATGGACCGCAGACAGGCATCGAAGGCCTAAAATAAAAACACATGGCTGTAGGCAATTTTAAATTGGTTCCAGGGGTACACGGACAGCAGTGGTGTGGTCAGTGGAGGCCTAGTGGAAGGAGTGACCGCAGACAGGCATCGAAGGCCTAAAATAATAACACATGGCTGTAGGCAATTTTAAATTGGTTCCAGGGGTACACGGGCAGCAGTGACCTGGTCAGTGTAGTAGTAGTTGAAAGAATGGACCGCAGACAGGCATCGAAGGCCTAAAATAAAAAAATTGGGCTGGCTGTAGGCAATTTTAAATTGGTTCCAGGGGTACACGGGCAGCAGTGGTGTGGTCAGTGGAGGCCTAGTGGAAGGAGTGACCGCAGACAGGCATCGAAGGCCTAAAATAATAACACATGGCTGTAGGCAATTTTAAATTGGTTCCAGGGGTACACGGGCAGCAGTGACCTGGTCAGTGTAGTAGTAGTTGAAAGAATGGACCGCAGACAGGCATCGAAGGCCTAAAATAAAAAAATTGGGCTGGCTGTAGGCAATTTTAAATTGGTTCCAGGGGTACACGGGCAGCAGTGGTGTGGTCAGTGGAGGCCTAGTGGAAGGAGTGACCGCAGACAGGCATCGAAGGCCTAAAATAATAACACATGGCTGTAGGCAATTTTAAATTGGTTCCAGGGGTACACGGACAGCAGTGGTGTGGTCAGTGGAGGCCTAGTGGAAGGAGTGACCGCAGACAGGCTTCCAAGGCCTAACATAACAAACTTGGGCTGGCTGTAGGCACTTTTAAATTGGTTCCAGGGGTACACGGGCAGCAGTGGTCTGGTCAGTGGAAGTCTAGTGGAAGGAGTGACCGCAGACAGGCTTCGAAGGCCTAACATAACAAAATTGGGCTGGCTGTAGGCACTTTAAATTGGTTCCAGGGGTACATGGGCAGCAGTGTATGGTCAGTGGAAGTCTAGTGGAAGGAGTGACGGCAGACAGTCTTCGAAGGCCTAACATAACAAAATTGGGCTGACTGTAGGCACTTTTAAATTGGTTCCAGGGTAACACGGCCAGCAGTGGCCTGGTCAGTGTAGTAGTTGTAGAAAGAAGGGACCGCAGACAGGCTTCGAAGGCCTAACATAACAAAAATGTCAAAACAATGGTATTGTCAGTGCCAGGCATTGAAGGATGTCAGCGCCTAGACTACACATTGGTGAAGCTGTGAGAGATAATTTTGCTAGTGGTAGAGCACTGTTTGAGCTGGGGGGGGGAACTGTCTTGTGGCCGGCGTTACAGGCACAGGGCCCCTCATATTACAACGGTGTGTCTGACGTTGGGTGCGCACCACCACCGCCAGAGACACTTTATTGTACTATGAGGGACCCAGTGGCAGTGCCGTCGACCAAAAGCGGCCACACCCACCTCTTCAGACAAACAGCACTCTCAAGGGTCCAAGCGCAAAGTGGCGATAGCACGGCCCCGTGTGGGGAGTTTGGCCATTTCGTGAGGTGGAAACATGTCGTATGCTGGACAATCAGGTGAAGAAAATTACGAGATTGGAAAAGTCATTCAGAATAGTCCACAGGCAAGACCTTTTCATAGGAAAGCTAGGTGTCAGCCGGGCAGGGTGGGGCAAAAGATTTTGAAATCCAGTTGTGGTTCATTTTAATGAAGGTTAGATCATCTACATTTTGGGTAGCCAGACGAGTCCTTTTTTCTGTTAGTATTGAACCTGCAGCACTGAATACTCTTTCTGATAGGACACTAGCTGCCGGGCAAGCAAGCTCCTGCAATGCATATTCTGCCAATTCTGGCCAGGTGTCTAATTTGGATGCCCAGTAATCAAATGGGAATGACGGTTGAGGGAGAACGTCGATAAGGGATGAAAAATAGTTTGTAACCATACTGGACAAATGTTGTCTCCTGTCACTTTGAATTGATACTGCAGTACCTGTCCTGTCTGCGGTCATAGAAAAATCACTCCACAACCTGGTCAGAAAACCCCTCTGGCCAACGCCACTTCTGATTTCTGCCCCTCTAACACCTCTGGTCTGCTGGCCCCTGGAGCTCGTGTGAGAACGATCACGGGCGCTGTGTGCAGGGAATGCCAGAAGCAAACGGTCAACAAGAGTTGATTGTTTTGTTGCTAATATTAGTTCCAAGTTCTCATGTGGCATAATATTTTGCAATTTGCCTTTATAGCGAGGATCAAGGAGGCAGGCCAACCAGTAATCGTCATCGTTCATCATTTTTGTAATGCGTGTGTCCCTTTTGAGGATACGCAAGGCATAATCCGCCATGTGGGCCAAAGTTCCCGTTGTCAAATCTGCGGTTGTGCTTGGTTGAGGGGCAGTTGCAGGCAAATCTACGTCACTTGTGTCCCTCAAAAAACCAGAACCCGGCCTTGCCACGCCACCAATTTCCCGTGCCCCCGGGAAAGCTTCCTCATTAAAAATATACTCATCCCCATCATCCTCCTCATCCTCCACCTCCTCTTCGCCCGGTACCTCGTCATGTACACTGCCCTGACCAGACAATCGCTGACTGTCATCAAGGCTTTCCTCTTCCTCTGGTGCAGACGCCTGATCCTTTATGTGCGTCAAACTTTGCATCAGCAGACGCATTAGGGGGATGCTCATGCTTATTATGGCGTTGTCTGCACTAACCAGCCGTGTGCATTCCTCAAAACACTGAAGGACTTGACACATGTCTTGAATCTTCGACCACTGCACACCTGACAACTCCATGTCTGCCATCCTACTGCCTGCCCGTGTATGTGTATCCTCCCACAAAAACATAACAGCCCGCCTCTGTTCGCACAGTCTCTGAAGCATGTGCAGTGTTGAGTTCCACCTTGTTGCAACGTCTATGATTAGGCGATGCTGGGGAAGGTTCAAAGAACGCTGATAGGTCTGCATACGGCTGGAGTGTACAGGCGAACGGCGGATATGTGCGCAAAGTCCACGCACTTTGAGGAGCAGGTCGGATAACCCCGGATAACTTTTCAGGAAGCACTGCACCACCAGGTTTAAGGTGTGAGCCAGGCAAGGAATGTGTTTCAGTTGGGAAAGGGAGATGGCAGCCATGAAATTCCTTCCGTTATCACTCACTACCTTGCCTGCCTCAAGATCTACAGTGCCCAGCCACGACTGCGTTTCTTGCTGCAAGAACTCGGACAGAACTTCCGCGGTGTGTCTATTGTCGCCCAAACACTTCATAGCCAATACAGCCTGCTGACGTATGCCAGTAGCTGCCCCATAATGGGAGACCTGGTGTGCAACAGTGGCAGGTGCGGATGGAGTGTTTGTGCGACTGCGGTCTGTGGACGAGCTCTTGCTTCTGCAGGAGGACGAGGAGGAGGAGGAGGAGGGGGTGCGAACGGCTACAGACAACTGTTTACTAGACCGTGGGCTAGGCAGAACTGTCCCAAACTTGCTGTCCCCTGTGGACCCTGAATCCACCACATTTACCCAGTGTGCCGTGATGGACACGTAACGTCCCTGGCCATGCCTACTGGTCCATGCATCTGTTGTCAGGTGCACCTTTGTGCTCACAGATTGCCTGAGTGCATGGACGATGCGCTCTTTAACATGCTGGTGGAGGGCTGGGATGGCTTTTCTGGAAAAAAAGTGTCGACTGGGTAGCTCGTAGCGTGGTACAGCGTAGTCCATCAGGTCTTTGAAAGCTTCGCTTTCAACTAACCGGTAGGGCATCATCTCTAACGAGATTAGTCTAGCTATGTGGGCGTTCAAACCCTGTGTACGCGGATGCGAGGCTAAGTATTTCCTTTTTCTAACCATAGTCTCATGTAGGGTGAGCTGGACTGGAGAGCTGGAGATCGTGGAACTAGCGGGGGTGCCGGTGGACATGGCAGACTGAGAGACGGTGGGAGATGGTATTGTTGCCGCCGGTGCCCTAGATGCAGTGTTTCCTACTACGAAACTGGTGATTCCCTGACCCTGACTGCTTTGGCCTGGCAAAGATACCTGCACAGATACAGCAGGTGGTGCGCTAAATGGTGGTCCTACACTGCCGGAAGGGATGTTGCGTTGATGACTAGCTTCATTGGCCGAGGGTGCAACAACCTTAAGGGACGTTTGGTAGTTAGTCCAAGCTTTCAAATGCATGGTGGTTAAATGTCTATGCATGCAACTAGTATTGAGACTTTTCAGATTCTGACCTCTGCTTAAGGAAGTAGAACATTTTTGACAGATGACTTTGCGCTGATCAATTGGATGTTGTTTAAAAAAATGCCAGACTGCACTCTTTCTAGCATCGGATACCTTTTCAGGCATTGCAGACTGAGCTTTAACCGGATGGCCACGCTGTCCTCCACCAGGTTTTGGCTTTGCCACGCGTTTTGGGCAAGATACGGGCCCGGCAGATGGAACCTGTGGCGATGTTGATGCCTGCTGCGGCCCCTCCTCCTCCTCTGCTTCAGAACTGCTGCCGCCTGCACCCTGTTCCCCCAATGGCTGCCAATCGGGGTCAAGAACTGGGTCATCTAATAACTCTTCTTGTACCTCCTGCGCAACTTCGTCTGTGTCACCGTGTCGTTCGGTGGTATAGCGTTCGTGATGGGGCAACATAGTCTCATCAGGGTCTGATTCTTGATCAGCACCCTGCGAGGGCAATGTTGTGGTCTGAGTCAAAGGACCAGCATAGTAGTCTGGCTGTGGCTGTGCGTCAGTGCACTCCATGTCAGATTCAATTTGTAATGGGCATGGACTGTTAACTGCTTCACTTTCTAAGCCAGGGACGGTATGTGTAAAGAGCTCCATGGAGTAACCCGTTGTGTCGCCTGCTGCATTCTTCTCTGTTGTTGTTTTTGATGAAGAGGACAAGGAAGTGACTTGTCCCTGACCGTGAACATCCACTAACGACGCGCTGCTTTTACTTTTACCAGTTTCACGAGATGAGGCAAAAGAGCTAGAGGCTGAGTCAGCAAGATAAGCCAAAACTTGCTCTTGCTGCTCCGGCTTTAAAAGCGGTTTTCCTAATCCCAGAAAAGGGAGCGTTCGAGGCCTTGTGTAGCCGGACGACGAACCTGGCTCCACAGCTCCAGACTTAGGTGCAATATTTTTTCCCCCACGACCACCTGATGCTCCACCACTACCACTACCCTCATTACCAGCTGACAATGAACGCCCCCGGCCACGACCTCTTCCACTAGACTTCCTCATTGTTTTAAAAACGTAACCAAACTAACGTTATTTGTTGCAGTCACACAACTTACACGGTGAGCTATAACTTCAGTATGATTTAGCTACCCCTTTACAGGTTGGTGAGACCACAGCGAAAATCAGGCCCAATGTTACACACTCTTTTTTTGGTGGCTGCAAATTAGAGAGATGCCCCACACGCAGGACTGTCACTGAAGCACAAATGTTAATATTAATGTCACACTATTATTTTTTTTTTATTTTTATTTTTTTCAGGAACACTTTAGAAACCCCCCCAAAAAAAAAAAAAAAGATTTTTGCAGGGAGAATTTAGAAAACAAATGTAACAAACTATATGCTTTCTATGGGCCACTGAGTGAGAGATGACGCACACAGGAATCAGGAGTGGCACACAAGCCCAGAGGCCAATATTTTTCTACCAATGATTGATGGAGTTATTTTCTCTGGTAGATTTTGGAACCCAAATCAAGGAAAAAAAATGTAGGCTTTCTATGGACCACAATTGGAGAGAGAGAGAGAGAGAGAGAGAGATGGCACACCCAGGAGTCAAGACTGGCACACAAGCAGAAAGGCCAATATTAATCTCCCACTGTTTTTTTTTTTTTTTTTTTTCAGGGAGACTTTAGAAAAAAAAATAATAAAAAAAATATGATTTTATCAGGAAGAATTTAGAAACCAAATAAAATAAAATGATTTTTTCAGGGAGAATTTATAAAACAAATAAAAACAAAAATAGGCGTTCTATGGCCCACTGACTGAGAGATGACGCACACAGGAGTCAGGAGTGGCACACAAACCCAGAGGCCAATATTTTTCTACCAATGATTGATGTAGTTATTTTCTCTGGTAGATTTTAGAACCCAAATCAAGGAAAAAAAAATAGGCTTTCTATGGACCACAATTGGAGAGAGAGAGAGAGAGAGAGAGAGAGAGAGATGGCACACCCAGGAGTCAAGACTGGCACACAAGCAGAAAGGCCAATATTAATCTCCCACTGTTTTTTTTGGTTGTTTTTTTTTTTTTTTTTTCAGGGAGACTTTAGAAAAAAAAATAATAAAAAAAATATGATTTTATCAGGAAGAATTTAGAAACCAAATAAAATAAAATGATTTTTTCTGGGAGAATTTATAAAACAAATAAAACCAAAAATAGGCGTTCTATGGCCCACTGACTGAGAGATGACGCACCCAGGAGTCAAGACTGGCACACAAGCAGAAAGGCCAATATTAATCTCCCACTGTTTTTTTTTTTTTTTTTCAGGGAGACTTTAGAAAAAAAAATAATAAAAAAAATGTGATTTTATCAGGAAGAATTTAGAAACCAAATAAAATAAAATGATTTTTTCAGGGAGAATTTAGAAAACAAATAAAACCAAAAATAGGCGTTCTATGGCCCACTGACTGAGAGATGACGCACCCAGGAGTCAAGACTGGCACACAAGCAGAAAGGCCAATATTAATCTCCCACTGTTTTTTTTTTTTTTTTTTTTCAGGGAGACTTTAGAAAAAAAAATAATAAAAAAAATGTGATTTTATCAGGAAGAATTTAGAAACCAAATAAAATAAAATGATTTTTTCTGGGAGAATTTATAAAACAAATAAAACCAAAAATAGGCGTTCTATGGCCCACTGACTGAGAGATGACGCACCCAGGAGTCAAGACTGGCACACAAGCAGAAAGGCCAATATTAATCTCCCACTGTTTTTTTTTTTTTTTTTCAGGGAGACTTTAGAAAAAAAAATAATAAAAAAAATGTGATTTTATCAGGAAGAATTTAGAAACCAAATAAAATAAAATGATTTTTTCTGGGAGAATTTATAAAACAAATAAAACCAAAAATAGGCGTTCTATGGCCCACTGACTGAGAGATGACGCACCCAGGAGTCAAGACTGGCACACAAGCAGAAAGGCCAATATTAATCTCCCACTGTTTTTTTTTTTTTTTTTCAGGGAGACTTTAGAAAAAAAAATAATAAAAAAAATGTGATTTTATCAGGAAGAATTTAGAAACCAAATAAAATAAAATGATTTTTTCAGGGAGAATTTAGAAAACAAATAAAACCAAAAATAGGCGTTCTATGGCCCACTGACTGAGAGAGAGAGAGAGAGAGATGGAACGCTTAGTACTGGCACACAAGCCCAAAGGGCAATATTAATCTCCCTTTTTTTTTCCAGGGAGAATTTCTAAAACCCCAAAAAAAAAAAAAATAGGCTTTCTATGGCCCACTATTTGTGAGAGAGATGGGACGCTCAGGACTGGCACAGATGGCACGCTCAGGACTGGCACAGAAGCCCAGAGGCCAATATTAATCTCCCTTTTTTTCTGGGAGAATTTATAAAACCAAAAAAAAATTTAAATAGGCTTTCTATGGCCCACTATTTGTGAGAGAGATGGCACGCTCAGGACTGGCACAGATGGCACGCTCACAACTGGCACACAAGCCCAGAGGCCAATATTAATCTCCCTTTTTTCAGGGAAAATTTATAAAACAAAAAAAAAAAATAAATAGGCTTTCTATGGCCCACTATTTGTGAGAGAGATGGCACGCTCAGGGCTGGCACAGATGGCACGCTCAGGACTGGCACACAAGCCCAGAGGCCAATATTAATCTCCCTTTTTTTCAGGGAGAATTTATAAAACCCCCCAAAAAAATAAAATAGGCTTTCTATGGCCCACTATTTGTGAGAGAGATGGGACGCTCAGGACTGGCACAGATGGCACGCTCAGGACTGGCACAGAAGCCCAGAGGCCAATATTAATCTCCCTTTTTTTCTGGGAGAATTTATAAAACCAAAAAAAAATTTAAATAGGCTTTCTATGGCCCACTATTTGTGAGAGAGATGGCACGCTCAGGACTGGCACAGATGGCACGCTCACAACTGGCACACAAGCCCAGAGGCCAATATTAATCTCCCTTTTTTCAGGGAAAATTTATAAAACAAAAAAAAAAATTAAATAGGCTTTCTATGGCCCACTATTTGTGAGAGAGATGGCACGCTCAGGGCTGGCACAGATGGCACGCTCAGGACTGGCACACAAGCCCAGAGGCCAATATTAATCTCCCTTTTTTTCAGGGAGAATTTATAAAACCAAAAAAAAAAATAAATAGGCTTTCTATGGCCCACTATTTGTGAGAGAGATGGCACGCTCAGGGCTGGCACAGATGGCACGCTCAGGACTGGCACACAAGCCCAGAGGCCAATATTAATCTCCCTTTTTTTCAGGGAGAATTTATAAAACCCCAAAAAAAATAAAATAGGCTTTCTATGGCCCACTATTTGTGAGAGAGATGGCACACTCAGGACTGGCACACAAGCCCAAAGGCCAATATTAATCTCCCACTGTATTTTTATCAGGGAGAATTTATACACCCCACAAAAAAAAAATACAGAAAAATGAAAAGGCTTTCTATGGCCCACTATGTGAGAGAGATGGCACACACAGGGATGGCACTCTAGCAGAAATGCCAAATTGCCAATCTTAATCTCCCACCAAAAAAAAAAAAAAAAAAAAAACAGGGAATGTCCTACAATTACTATCTCCCTGCCTGCAGTAATCTCAGCCAGGTATGGCAGGCAGCTACTATCTCCCTGCCTGCAGTAATCTCAGCCAGGTATGGCAGGCAGCAATAAGGAGTGGACTGATGCACAAATGAAATAAAAAGTGTGGACAAACAAAAAAGATAGCTGTGCAGAAAGGAAGGAACAAGAGGATTTGTGCTTTGAAAAAAGCAGTTGGTTTGCACAGCGGCGTACACACAGCAATGCAGCTATCAGGGAGCCTTCTAGGGCAGCCCAATGAGCTACAGCGCTGAGGGGAAAAAAAAAAAAAAAAAAACTTCCACTGTCCCTGCACACCGAGGGTGGTGTTGGACAGTACAAATCGCTGCAGCACAAGCGGTTTTGTGGTTAATGGACCCTGCCTAACGCTATCCCTGCTTCTGACAAAGCGGCAGCAACCTCTCCCTAAGCTCAGATCAGCAGCAGTAAGATGGCGGTCGGCGGGAACGCCTCTTTATAGCCCCTGTGACGTCGCAGACAGCAAGCCAATCACTGCAATGCCCTTCTCTAAGATGGTGGGGACCAGGACCTATGTCATCACGCTGCCCACACTCTGCGTTTACCTTCATTGGCTGAGAAATGGCGCTTTTCGCGTCATTGAAACGCGACTTTGGCGCGAAAGTCGCGTACCGCATGGCCGACCCCGCACAGGGGTCGGATCGGGTTTCATGAAACCCCGACTTAGCCAAAAGTCGGCGACTTTTGAAAATGTTCGACCCGTTTCGCTCAACCCTACTCATCACTGATGCTAACCAATCATAAGTTGGAAGCAACATAGCACAAAAAGAACAGACCCCACAATAGCTTAGAGCAGATTTATCAGCGTGTGAGCAAGTACAAGTTGCTTTACTACAACAAACATAAGTCTGATTAAATCTCACACACTGAGAAACTTGCTCTAAGCTATAATGGGGGCGTGTTCTTTCTTCAGTGTGTTGCTGCCTGCTTATGATTGGGCAACTCATACAAGGAGACGAAGTGCACGCCCCCAGTGTAAACTGTCTCACAACTACTTGGACTTAAACTCATTAGGTGCCAAATACATTGATTGCTAATATCTCCTCAACAGTAAGGTAACAAAAATAAATAAAAGATGTTTTATTCCACTCTACACACTACACACACTTTCCTGTGTGTATAATTGGGTGACTACATGATTCACCAGCCCTGGGTTATCCAGGGATTTAGGGACAGCTGCCGAGGAGCGGGGGCGCCATTTCTTGTTTTTTTTTATGTGTAGGGTGCCAACATTCGCTGGTAGGTAGGCCTCGAAACAGGAACTATTGTGCAGGGTGCAAGTAGCCGGCACAGTTGGCTGTATGGTGATTGTTTTTATGTTTTGTGTCCGTTTTATAGGTACTCATTAAAAGTTGATTTTCATCTGATATATCATTTGGGTATAAGGTTATGTCGTTTGGTTTCTTGAATTTTTGACCTGATTAGTTTATTTTTGGAATTTGTGGCAGACATTTTTAATGATTTTTTTTTGCTTCAGACATTTGATATGATCCACTAAGACATAACATTATTGAAAAGACAAAGTCTTAATCCAGCTAGTGAGATTGAGTTTAGAGAAGATGAAAACAGAGAATTACTATGAATGCTCTTATTACACATTCAAATAAATAATATGGAAATACAAAAGAATCCTAGAAGGATAGAGTGGCGTAATAAAAACAGCCATCAAGTGAAATTCCAGATAGGTTTATGAAAAACTTTTAAAAAAGCAGATCCATGCTCGCACTATATATTTTTGTCCTGTGCAATAAACATGCTGGGAAGCATTGCATACATACAGTGTAGCATGGTTGAAGACTGTAAACAAGAACTTTATTATTATGCTTTGCTTATTTAGGCTAGTTTCATACTAGCGTTTTGAGGAGCTGCGGAGGGCTGCGGACTTCCTCCATGAAGCCACGCCCTCGGCCGCACCTCCGCCACTAGCTTCGCCTACTTCTGCATGTGGCGTGCATGCGGCCTGCGTACCTATCTTTAACATTAGGTACGCAGGTCGTGCCGCTGTATGCGGATGCTTCCGCATGCGTTGTTTTGATGATGCGGAGAAAAAAAAATTGCTACAAGCTGTGTTCTTCGCTGGTCGCCGCATCGTCAAAATGACACATGCGGAAGCATCCGCATATAGCGGCACGACCTGCGTACCTAATGTTAAAGATAGGTATGCAGGCCGCATGCAGGCCGCATGCAGAAGTAGCCGGAGCTAGCAGCGGAGGTGCGTCTGAGGGCGGGGCTTCACGGAGGAAGTCCGCAGCCCTCCGCAGCTCCTCAAAACGCTAATGTGAAACCGGCCTTAGGGCCATCATATTGAACAGCGCTTTCATAAATTTTCGTTGCTGTGCCCAATGGGGCTCACAATCTGATTTCACATCAGTATGTCTTTGGAGTGTCGGAGGAAACACCGCACAAACACCGGGAGAACATACAAACTCCTTGGATTTGTCTCTGCAAGGCAACAGTGAAAACCACTGAACCATGGGCTGTGTTATACCGTTAGGTGAGCAAGCATTCACAGTGAAGATTGGAAGATATACAGAAATAAGTACCAGTAGCAGCCATTAAATAATTGATAACCGAACACAAACACTTATTTTTTAAGACGCATATCCACAAGTTCTGTATTCCCTAAATATAAATGCATCCATTAAAGGATTTGTTTCATAAATACAATCTTTGTCCACATGCTTGGGACAGCAAAGTGGGAAGTAGATGTTGTCCTTGGTGGGAACTGAACCCAGGATCCCGGCGAAGCAAAGCAACAGTGCTAACCACTGTGCTGCATGGAGCATGTATTTCCCCCCCTCGTTAGTGTGAGTTTCTTCCGGGTTCTCCAGTTTCCTCCCACACTCCAAAGACTGACTGATAGGGAATTTAGATTGTGAGCCCCAATGGGGACAGCGATGATGATGTCTGTAAAGCGCTGGGGAATTAATGGCGCTATATAAGTAAAGTATAATATATAAATAAATAAGAACCTTGTTAGGATCCCCTTCAATACAGCAAGAAGTGAAAGATGTATCAGAATGGCTTCACACCATGTTTTACTACACTGTGTGGAAAATCTATGGGAAAATCAGTTGTTTCCAACGCAGGGCCGGTGTCAGAATCCGGTGTACCCGGGCAAGTGTCGGGGCCCTGGCGAGACAGGGGGGCCCATTCAGGGCCGGCGTTAGGGGCAGGCAGCCCAGGGGTCCTCAGCTAGCTGCACATCATGCTGCTGCTACGGGGCCCCTGTGGGGCAGGGGGGCCGCCTGTCGCAAGCGCCAACGCCCCTGCCGCCGCTTTGAACTTTACCGGCATATGCCGGTAAAGTTCAAAGCAAATGATGCAGGAGAGAGCGTCACCTGACGCTCCCTCTCCCATCATTCCCCACTCTGCCTCTGACACTGCCGCTGTGGGTGCACGATGATGTCATCGCACACTTGCTGTGTGGCAGGCAGTGCAGCGGCAGCCACCGAGACTGGAGCAGGGAGGGAGCAGCGTGGCGTGGGAACTTTGATAGGTGATGAGTGTTTTTTTTTCTGTAACTCACAGTGAGTACTGGACTATGGGGCCATTCTTGGGGGGAGGGGGGCTGTGCTGTATACTACATGTCTGTGCTATATACTACATGGCTGTTCTATATACTACATGGCTGTTCTATATACTACGTGGGCCGTGTTATATGCTACGTGGGCTGTTATATGCTACGTGGGCTGTGCTATATACTACATGGCTGTTCTATAAACTACGTGGGTTGTGTTATATATTATGTGGCTGTGCTATATACTATATGGGCTGCTATATACTATATGGGCTGTTATATGCTATGTGGGCTGTGCTATATACTACGTGGCTGTGTTATATACTACATGACTGTGTTATATGCTACGTGGGCTGTTATATACTACATGGCTGTGTTATATGCTACGTGGCTGTGCAATATACTACGTGGGCTGTGTTATATACTACATGGCTGTGTTTATATGTGATCATGAATCTTGGTATGTGTTAAAGGGGGGGCCCACTGAGACTCTTTCGCCCAGGGCCCTCAAAAACCTGGAGCCGGCCCTGGCCTCTGTAGACAGTGGCCTATTAAAGTGACCCAGTGACCTGCATAGACAGTAGCCACATGTTGAAAAAGTTCTCTTGGCTTTAAGTCTCCTCATCCTGGAATGCTTAGCATGTCAACCTTCACAAGGAGAAATTATACTTCTTGGATATCTCTCATGGGAAAACCCATTTAAAATTATAAGGACATACATAAAGAAAACTGAAGAGCGTACGTTGTTTCTTTGCCGAAAACCTAGAAAATACTATACATGCCGCTTCTCCTGGAACATCCTTGATGCTCTCAGAACTAGGAGACACCTCCTGGACTCCCGGTGGAGTTTGTAAAGCTCTCGGGCGAGCACCATTCTCATTACTCCAGTACTTTTTTATTGATGCATCTATTTTATTTAAACAGAAATACGGTAAGTAAAAAAAGTAAGAAAAAAAAAGAAATAGAGCAAATAATTTCCTAGCAAGAGAGAATGACAGAGAGCAGCTTGTGCCTTCTGTGCTTCCCGTCATGGTCGACAGTCATATCCCACAGTGCACGTTATGCATCACATATCATATGGAGGCAGCAGAATAACAATACGGCCGCAGTTCTCATGATTAGTCCACTAGAAAACTACCAACATGGTATTGATTCGCTTGTAACATGGCTACAAAATGATTCATCTGCAAAACAGGAACGCTTCGCCAGGGACTATGCTGCAGTGCTGCCTGCAGACAATGGGAGGAAATGAACATTACTATGATAATACGAGCAAAAAATAACTCATTTACATCCCAAATCAGTCTCCGAGGATAGGAAGAGTTTCAGACAGATGAAGGGGGCGAGAAATAACCTTCAAAGGACAAACAGTCAATACAATTACACCCATAAAGGGTGACTTACACCGCCATAAGGGCACGTCCGCTGTGAAATCTAGAGCAGCAAAATCCACGTTAAACCGGGTTTATTGCAGAAATGCTGCAGGTTCACTACAGATTTCATCTTCTGCATTTTTTTTCAAGGAAAAAAACCACAAGATTTCCCAAAAGCATCTTCTGCTTGACAAGCTCGGCAGGTTCACCTGAGTTTAAAAGGCGTCACTGTAGAATTGGTGCAGATTTTACACATCCCTAAACTTAAATCCAACGCATTTGTGCAACTAAAATCCAAGCCTATATTCCACACTCAGTCATGATTTTTTACGAGCGGCTTCTGTTGCAGAAACTCCCAAAGAACATTGGAAAACGAAGATTGGGTTTAACTGGTGGATTTATGGTCCCTATTGTAATGAATGACTAAAATCAAAAGTCAATTTCGGAGCAGATTTTGCAGCAAAAAAAAAAGCATTAGGTGGATGAGAATAAATTAAAACTCATCCACTTTGCCGTAAAATGATGTGGATAAAATTTGTGGATAAAATCTAAATATGCGACTTTTGAATGTAACCTTACATGGACAGATCAGGCATGGGACGGATTGATAGAAGGAGTGGAGTGGGACAGATTGATAGAAGGAGTGGAGTGGCTCAGCTGAGCTGGGGTGATTTCCTGGATGGTGTTGCCCTATGTCACCCTTCAGCTGTGATAGGCAGAGGTGTCGGACCTCAGGTTTCCGCTAGGCTTGGGACATTATGTAACACAAGTTGTAATAGGAAAGGTTACATTATATTCATGTATGTTCCTTCATATTATACAATAGACAGTATTAATGCTATTGTAGGGGCAGTTACTGAATCGGTCACCCGGTGACCCCAGCCTGGGGGGTTGGAACAGGAGATCTAAAGCCCTTGGCAGTCATCATCAATAGGACCATGATGCGGTGCTGGGCTCAGAGCCTCTGTAGTGAGGGACACTGTATGTACTGTGTATTCAGTGGCTAAATGGCCAAGAATTTATTTTTGAAGTATGATGCACCGATTTGAGATAACAAAGCTGCTTGTGGTCAATTCCAAACCTAATTCGATGTTTTGGAGTTAAAGATTTTCAGATGCCAAATGTCTGAGGGCTCCTTCAGACTTCAGTGATTTAGCATCAGTGTTTGAATGTCAACACCAGGATTGGAACATATAGAGAAAAGCTATTCCATAATTGAAAGATTGATTCCAGTTCTGTGCTTTGGAGACACTCCTGGTTTTGGAATACAAACACTGACGGAAAATCACTGATGTCTCAACGAGCCCTCAGAAGAAGGAGGCAGTGATGGCAGATATGCAACAGATGCAGACTTGTTTGTGTGCAGGAGGAGTTTACACTTTTCTGACAGTATATGTCGATGTTGTTACTGTTATATGCTTAGTTGAATGTAATGAATATACTTGTATGTCCGCTCCTGTGAGGCTGCACAGGTTTCACCACTGGTATGTCCACCCCTGTGAGGCTGCACAGGTTTCACCACTGGTATGTCCACCCCTGTGAGGCTGCACAGGTTTCACCACTGGTATGTCCACCCCTGTGAGGCTGCACAGGTTTCACCACTGGTATGTCCACCCCTGTGAGGCTGCACAGGTTTCACCACTGGTATGTCCACCCCTGTAAGGCTGCACAGGTTTCACCACTGGTATGTCCACCCCTGTGAGGCTGCACAGGTTTCACCACTGGTATGTCCGCCCCTGTGAGGCTGCACAGGTTTCACCAATGGTATGTCCGCCCCTGTCAGGCTGCACAGGTTTCACCACTGGTATGTCCGCCCCTGTGAGGCTGCACAGGTTTCACCACTGGTATGTCCGCCCCTGTGAGGCTGCACAGGTTTCGCCAATGGTATGTCCGCCCCTGTGAGGCTGCACAGGTTTCACCACTGGTATGTCTGCCCCTATGAGGCTGCACAGGTTTCACCACTGGTATGTCCGCCCCTGTGAGGCTGCACAGGTTTCACCAATGGTATGTCCACCCCTGTGAGGCTGCACAGGTTTCACCACTGGCATGTCTGCCCCTGTGAGGCTGCACAGGTTTCACCAATGGTATGTCCACCCCTGTGAGGCTGCACAGGTTTCACAAATGGTATGTCCACCCCTGTGAGGCTGCACAGGTTTCACAAATGGTATGTCCATCCCTGGCGCTGCACAGGTTTCACTAATGGTATGTCCGCCCCTGTGAGGCTGCACAGGTTTCACCAATGGTATGTCCACCCCTGTGAGGCTGCACAGGTTTCACCAATGGTATGTCTACCCTGTGAGGCTGCACAGGTTTCACCACTGGTATGTCCACCCCTGTGAGGCTGCACAGGTTTCACCAATGGTATGTCCACCCCTGTGAGGCTGCACAGGTTTCACCACTGGTATGTCCGCCCCTGTCAGGCTGCACAGGTTTCACCACTGGTATGTCCGCCCCGTCAGGCTGCACAGGTTTCACCACTGGTATGTCCACCCCTGTGAGGCCTCACAGGTTTCACCAATGGTATGTCCGCCCCTGTCAGGCTGCACAGGTTTCACCACTGGTATGTCCGCCCCTGTCAGGCTGCACAGGTTTCACCACTGGTATGTCCCCCCTGTGAGGCTGCACAGGTTTCACCACTGGTATGTCCGCCCCTGTCAGGCTGCACAGGTTTCACCACTGGTATGTCCGCCCCTGTCAGGCTGCACAGGTTTCACCACTGGTATGTCCACCCCTGTGAGGCTGCACAGGTTTCACCACTGGTATGTCCGTCCCTTGTGACAAATCATATGTGATGCTTTTTGCTGGAACAGGAATGAGCCATCAGAACAGCCATCTGCTTCCGTAAATGAGCCTGTGTGTACATCGGCCTTCACTATCACAATACGACATGTTGGATACTGACACCAATACAGGCCTTCAAAAATGCAACCCAGACTGGGAAGAACATTTCTTACTCTGCTGTGGTGAACGCTGATGAGTTACTGAGGTTGATGAAGGCAGATATCTGTTTATGTTTTAGGAATTGCATTCTAGTGAATCCATGCACAAATTTTTATCCTTGTCTGACACAATGATTCAGTCCGCATACAGACACCCATCCCTCCCAGTCATCTAAATTCTGCATTTTAACCACAGTGGTCGGTTTAACATTTACTAAGCCATAAGATATTAGAATTGTCTCTTGAATAGAATCTCATTGTGTTACTCGGTGCATTTCTTTGGCAAATGACATTTCTTGCCTTATGTTGCTGTACTGGGAAATCTGCAGAAGCCTCACACTGTAGGGGAAGACTCCTCCATGTTACTGGCCTGTGCTATTTATAGAGCTGGTGGAGAAAAACTAAGAAAGGCCGCCATCTGCTGGTAGCTTTTTGTCATGACATAAAAGTTACAGAATTTAAGAACTTCATTATTGTGTAAGCATATTTATTGCATTTTTACATAGTTATATTCCTCTTCTTTAACAGAATTAGTAATATTACTAATGTGTGTACATATATATATATATATATATATATATATATTTTTTTTTTTTTTTTTTTCAAAAAAAGAAATCTGGCAATTTTGAGACTTCATGATCAAAGACAGGGTTAATTAAAGGTTAATTAAAAGGTGACACCTCTATATGCATTAGTTAAAACAGGATCCACTATTCACAATAGGTGATGTCACAGCTCACCTCCTCTTCCTTCCTGCACAATTCTATATGCACAGGATAGAGTTTGATCAGTTAATGCTTTTATAAAAACAAATGGAGTCGGAGTCAGTCTATTGCTGCTAATGTCCATGTCGCTGCTGAAAAGAAAATGAAGCAAGGAGTCTAATATTAGGTCTAGGGGCCTTTTTTTTATTATTTTTATATAGTGATATAAAAAAAATATTTTTAAATTACATTTTACATAAAACCTGATTAAAACAAAAGGTCATTTATGGATATTACATTCGTTTTAAGCCTGAACATGTCTGCATAAAATTTAAAATATACTTTTAGCCCTGTTTCAAAATCAATGTCCATAAGAATAAGCAATAAATCTCTTTTTTCAGTGTCACACGGTAGTAGCATTCCAACAACATTTATGTAAAACGCAAAACATGAATGTTCAAGAACAGCTATAAGCGGTAATTGTCCTTACCATTACGCACATGGGGTGCCATCTAGTGGCAATCAGTGATATTGCAATGTGAGCCTAAACCTATGTGTGAATATATATATATATATATATATATATATATATATACACACACACACTATATTTACAGTATATATACGGCTCTGGCAGAAATTAAGAAACCACTGCAAAATTTTCAGTTTGTCTGATTTTTATCTTTATAGGTATATTTTTGAGTAAAACCAGATCAACACCTGGTCGTCTAATGGTTAGACGGAGACCTGGAGAGGCATACAAGTCACAGTGTCTTGCACCCACTGTGAAATTTGGTGGAGGATCGGTGATGACCTGCGGATGCTTCAGCAAGGCTGGAATTGAGCAGGTTAATCTTTGCGAAGGACGTATGAATCAAGCCGCATACAAGGTTATCCTAGAAAAACTTTTGATTCCTTCTGCTCCGGCAATGTTCCCCAACTCTGAGGACTGGGGTTTCCAGCAGGACAATGCGCCATGCCACACAGCTAGATCAATCAAGGTGTGGATGAAGGACCACCACATCAAATCCCTGTCATTGGCAGCCCAATCTCCAGAAGTGAACCCCATTGAAAACCTCTGGAATGTAATCAAGAGGAAGATGGATCGTCACAAGCCATCAAACAAAGAAGAACTGCTTACATTTGTGTACCAGGAGCGGCATACGGTCACCCAAAAGCAGTGTGACAGACTGGTGGAAAGCATGAAAGCTGTGATTAAATATCATGGTTATTCCACTAAATATTTATTTCTGAACTCTTCCTGAGTTAAAACATTAGTATTGTTGTTTCTAAATGATTATGCACTATGCATGATTTGACGTCTGCAAGCACAACATTTGTTTGTTATTTTGTCGATTTCTCATTTTCAGAAAAGAAATACATTTATTGCTTGGATCTTCGGAGACATGTTGTCAGTAGTTTCTAGAATAAAAGAACAATTTACATTTTACTCAAAATATACCTACAAAGAGAAAAATCAGACAAACTGAACATTTTGCAGTGGTCTCTTCATTTTTGCCAGAGCTGTGCGTGTCAGTGCAAGAGAAATTTGGTGGATGTAAAAAAAAAAAACCTGCAGTAACGGAAAAGTTAGAGAAAAACCTAACACAGCTCAAGCAACTTATGCAGGCACACTTAAGTGGGTTATATATTTATCAGAATCAATCTCATGTAATGCTTGCACTTCATACTTCAGTTTATATTATATTTTCACATGGAGTATTAGGGTATGTGCACACGTTGCGGATTCTCTGCGGATCCGCAGCGTTTTTTGCGGTGCAGAAACGCTGCAGATCCGCAATTGATTTACAGTACAATGTAAATCAATGAGAAAAAAAAATGCTGTGCACACTTTGCAGAAAATCTGCTGCGGAAACGCTGCGGTTTAAAAGAAGGAGCATGTCACTTCTTTTTTGTGAATCTGAAGCGTTTTTGTACCCATTCCATTATAGAAAACCGCAGGGGTAAAAAAACGCAGCAAATCCGCAAGAAAACCGCAGCAAAAACGCACAAAAAACGCTGCGGAACCGCACGTGCGTTTTCTGCCAGGAGAGGCAGAAACCGCACCAGAAATTGCTAAGCCTAATCCACAACTTGTGCACATAGCCTTAAGTTCCAAACCAAGGCTGCAGTGAATTAGTGGTTGTTATTGTTTGAATATGGTTTAATGAAGGCCCTAATACACAAGCTGGTAGAGTAGCACGTCCATACAGCCGCCTTGGTACTGGTGTATCTAAACCACTGTGGATCCTCTTAGGATTTGTGAGTGAATTTTGCAGAAAAAAACAAAAAAACAACATCATCTCAGCAGCCGTAAGCAAATCGTTGGCTCTTTGTTTAAAAAGCAAAAGGATCAATGCAACATTATTGGGATCCATCAATGGAAGCCTCTCATTACAAAAATGGGTTCCCAAGTCCATGTAAGGCCGGTTTGACACGTCAGTGGCTCCGGTACGTGAGGTGACAGTTTCCATAGGGGTGGAGCCGCATATTCATTACTGTAAATGAGCGGCCCCACGTGACCGCATACAGTAGAAGGTGCGGCCAGGACAGGAAGCAGCGAGTGAGCCGGGAGCTGGGTGAGTATTTTAATCACAGCGGGGGGGGGGGGGAGTGTTTGCGCACAGGGGGTGGGAGGGGCTTGGGGACCTGGATCTGGATTTTACACACTATTATTCATATCTTCTCTACAGCAAACACTGCTGCAGGGAAGATATGAATGGGGCTTCAGCACGATGCAGGGGACAGCGCTAAACTTTAGCGCTGTCTCCGGCACAGTGCGTGTGGTACTCAGTGGGCACACGGGCGGCACACGTGTGCCGCACGTGTGCCACACTGATGTGCCACAGAAACGCACCGGCACACGGACACAGATAATTCCGGTACCGATTTTTCCGGTACCAGAATTATCTGGACGGGTGAGACTGCCCTAAAGGGTAGGGAGCATTAGTGTAGAGCGAACGTGCTCGAATAAGCACAGAAACACGCCACATAAATGTAGTGGTTTGTAAAGCCCACGTCAAGTTGACAGCTGATTACTCCTGACTACCAGTACTGTAAAGGCCCCGTCACACATAGCGAGATCGCTAGCGAGATCGCTGCTGAGTCACAAGTTTTGTGACGCAACAGCGATCTCAGTAGCGATCTCGCTATGTGTGACACGTACCAGCGATCAGGCCCCTGCTGTGAGATCGCTGGTCGTGTCGGAATGGCCTGGGCCATTTTTTGATCGTTGAGGTCTCCCGCTGACATCGCTGAATCGGCGTGTGTGATGTCTTCGCTGGTAACCAGGGTAAACATCGGGTTACTAAGCGCAGGGCCGCACTTAGTAACCCGATGTTTACCCTGGTTACCATCGTTAAAGTAAAAAAAACAAACGCTACATACTTACCTACCGCTGTCTGTCCCCGGCGCTGGGCTTCTCTGCTCTGGCTGTGAGCGGCGGGCAGCCGGAAAGCAGAGCGGTGACGTCACCGCTCTGCTTTCCGGCCGCTGTGCTCACAGCCAGAGCAGAGAAGCACAGCGCCGGGGACAGACAGCGGTAGGTAAGTATGTAGCGTTTGTTTTTTTTACTTTAACGATGGTAACCAGGGTAAACATCGGGTTACTAAGCGCGGCCCTGCGCTTAGTTACCCGATGTTTACCCTGGTTACCCGGGGACTTCGGCATCGTCGAAGACAGTTTCAACAATGCCGAAGTCTTTCCCCTGATCGTTGGTCGCTGGTGAGCTGTCAGTGTGACAGCTCCCCAGCGACCAAACAGCGACGCTGCAGCGATCCGGATCGTTGTCGGTATCGCTGCAGCGTCGCTATGTGTGACGGGGCCTTAAGACTAACAGTTTAAGAAAACTGTACAGGACTATTAGAATTTAATTACCTGTGACATTTCCTGCCACCAGAGGGTTTTATAATTCTTAGATTTTTGTTCACTTTCTTGATTAACAAATTAAATTGGAAGACGCTGATCAAAGCTTTTTGTGTAAAGTATTTTTTTAAGCACACCTGTGTACGTGATACAGTATCGCTTACCACAAAAAATGTTAAAGGAGCAGCTCAACTGAAAATTTATTTCATAAATAGGATCAGTATTAGAGAATGATACTCCTCTTACTAATCCCCTGCGCTGCCAGTCATACTCTCTTTTCCTGTGTGTTAAGGAGGATTAGGACCCTGGAAGGGTGGCTCGGTAAAGTTTTTAATCTTTATTGTCCAGAATATAAAAAAAAAAGTTTCCCTATACCTATCCACTAAAGTGTTTTTTCTTTTAAACATCACATTTATTATTAAAAAACATAGGTGTCAGTCTTTCCTCCCCTCTGTTCTGTGCTCTGCTGCCCTCCTTTCCCCTTCGCCTGCCCCAGCCTCCCATCCGCCCCCCCCCCCCCCGCTGTCCGATCCCACCCCCCATACTTACCAAGTCCTGGTGTCCCTCCCGATGTCTGTCCGTCTTCAGCGATGGTCGCTGCCATCTTCCAAAATGGCGGGCGCATGCTGAGTGCGCCCGCCGAATCTGCCAAATCTGCCGAATCTGCATATTTGTTCCAGATACATTTTCATCACTGTAATAGGTTATTCCCCAGTGATCAAAATGAAAAAATAGTAAATAAAGCCCCCCCTTATCACCCCCACAGATAGGGAAAATAATGAAATAAATAAAATATATTTATTTTTATTTTTCCACTAGGGTTAGTTTTAGAACTAGGGTTAGGGTTAAGGCTAGGGTTAGGGCTAGGGTTAGAATTGGGATAGGGTTGCAATTAGGGTTAGGATTGCAATTAGGGTTAGAATTAGGCTATGTGCACATGGTGCGGATTTGGCTGCGGATCCGCAGCAGATTGGCAGTTTTCCATCACGTTTACAGTACCATGTAAACCTATGGAAAACCAAATCCGCTGTGCCCATGGTGCGGAAAATACCGTGCGGAAACGCTGCTTTGTATTTTCCGCAGCATGTCAATTCTTTGTGTGGAATCCGCAGCGTTTTACACCTGTTCCTCAATAGGAATCCACTCAAAAAACACTGGAAATCCGTGGTAAATCCGCAAGTAAAATGCAGTGCGTTTTACCTGTGGATTTTTCAAAAACGGTGCGGAAAAATCCGCAAACGAATCCGCAACGTAGGCACATAGCCTTAGGGTTAGGGCTGGAACTAGAGTTAGGGTTGAAATTAGGGTTAGGGTTGGAATTAGGGTTAAGATTAGGGTTAGGGGTGTGTTGAGGTCAGGGTTAGGCTTGTGGTCAGGGTTATGGTTGGGATTAGGGTTGGCTGTGTGTTGGGGTTAGGGTTGTGGTTAGGGTTGGGATTAGGGTTAGGGGTGTGTTGGGGTTAGGGTTGTGGTTAAGGGTGTGTTGGGGTTAGGGTTGTGATTACGGTTATGGTCAGAGTTGGGACTAGGGTTAGGGGTGTGTTGGGGTTAGTGTTGGAGTTAGAATTGAGGGGTTTCCACTGTTTAGGCACATCAGGGGGTCTCCAATCACGACTTGGCACCACCATTGATTCCAGCCAATCTTGCATTCAAAAAGTCAAATGGTGCTCTGTTGTGAATTCTGTGGCTGAGTTCACTTCTGTGGTCACAAGTGGTATTGCAGTCTCTGGGCTTCCTCCCTCAGGTGTTTTGGTGAGCTCGTTGGCTGCCTTGCTATTTAGCTCCACCTGAGTCTGTCTTCCTTGCTCCTTGTCAATGTTCCAGTGTTGGATCTGAGCTACTGCATCTTTCCTTGGGCCTGCTGCTCTGCTAGATAAGTGCTTCTAGTTTGTTTTCTGTTTTTTCTGTCCAGCTTGCTATTAACTTTTGCTGGAAGCTCTGAGAAGCAAAGGGGTGCACCGCCGTGCTGTTAGTTCGGCACGGTGGGTCTTTTTGCCCCTTTGCGTGGTTTTCGTTTTAGGGTTTTTTGTAGACTGCATAGTTCTCTTTGCTATCCTCGCTCTGTCTAGAATATTGGGCCTCACTTTGCTGAATCTATTTCATTCCTACGTTTGTCTTTTCATCTTGCTAACAGTCATTATATGTGGGGGGCTGCCTATTCCTTTGGGGTATTTCTCTGAGGTAAGTCAGGCTTGTATTTCTATCTTCAGGCTAGTCAGCTCCTCAGGCAGTGCCGAGTTGCATAGGTAGTTATAGGCGCAATCCACTGCTGCTTATAGTTGTGTGAGGATAGATCAGGTACTGCAGTCTACAGAGATTCCACGTCTCAGAGCTTGTCCTATTGTTTTTGGTTATTGCCAGATCTCTGTATGTGCGCTGATTACTGCACGCTGTGTTGCCTGATTGCCAGCCACAACAGTGCTCCCTCCCTTCCAAGCCCCAACGTGCTTCCAAACAGTGATTTACCCAAACATATGGGGTATTGGCGTACTCAGGAAAAATTGTACAACAATTTTGGGGTCTAATTTCTCCTGTTACCCTTGAGAAAATAAAAAATTGGGGGCTAAAAAATTATTTTTGTGGGGAAAAAATGATTTTTTTATTTTCATTGCTCTGCGTTATAAAATTCTGTGAAGCACTTGGCGGATCAAAGTGCTCACCACACATCTAGATAAGTTCCTTGGGGGTCTAGTTTCCAAAATGGGGTCACTTGTGGTGGGTTTCTACTGTTTAGGTACATCAGGGGTTCTGAAAACTCAACGCGACACCCGCAGACCATTCCATCAAAGTCTGCATTTCAAAATGTCACTACTTCCTTTCCGAGCCCCGACGTGTGCCCAAACAGTGGTTTACCCCCACATATGGGGTATCAGCGTACTTAGGACAAACTGGACAACAACTATTGCGGTTCAGTTTCTCCTGTTACCCTTGTGAAAATAAAAAAAATTGTGGGCTAAAAAAATAATTTTTGAGGAAAAGATGATTTTGTATTTTCACGGCTCTGCGTTATAAACTTTTGTGAAGCACTTGCGGGTTCAAAGTGCTCACCACACATCTAGATAAGTTCCTTGGGGGTCTAGTTTCCAAAATGGGGTCACCTGTGGGGGGGTTTCTACTGTTTAGGCACATCAGGGGCTCTGCAAACGTAACATGACACCCATAGACAATTCCATCAAAGTCTGCATTTCAAAACGTCACTACTTCCCTTCCGAGCCCTGACGTGTGCCCAAACAGTGGTTTATGGGGTATCAGCGTACTCAGGACAAACTGGACAACAACTTTTGGGGTCCAATTTCTCCTGTTACCCTTATGAAAATAAAAAATTGCGGGTTAAAAGATAATTTTTGTGGAAAGAAAAATTATTTTTTATTTTCATGGCTCTGCGTTATAAACTTCTGTGAAGCACTTGGGGGTTCAAAGTGCTCATCACACATCTAGATAAGTTCCTTGGGGGGGCTAGTTTCCAAAATGGGGTCACTTGTGGGGGAGCTCCAATGTTTAAGCACACAGGGGCTCTCCAAACACAACATGGTGTCCGCTAAAGATTGGAGCTAATTTTTCATTCAAAAAGTCAAATGGCGCTCCTTCCCTTCCAAGCCTTGCCGTGTGCCCAAACAGTGGTTTACCCCCACATGTGAGGTATCGGTGTACTCAGGAGAATTTGCCCAACAAATTTAAGGATCAATTTTATCCTATTACCCATGTGAAAATGAAAAAATTGAGGCTAAAATAATTTTTTTGTGAAAAAAAAGTACTTTTTCATTTTTATGGATCAATTTGTGAAGCAACTGGGGGTTGAAAGTGCTCACTATGCATCTAGATAAGTTTCTTGGGGGGTCTAGTTTCCAAAATGGGGTCACTTGTGGGGGAGCTCTAATCTTTAGACACACAGGGGCTCTCCAAACGCAACATGGTGTCTGCTAAAGATTGGAGCCAATTTTTCATTCAAAAAGTCAAATAGCGCTCCTTCGCTTCCGAGCCCTGTCGTGCACCCAAACAGTGATTTCCCCCCCCCCCCCCCACATTTGGGGTATCGGCGTACTCAGGACAAATTGTACAACAACTTTCGGGGTCTAGTTTCTCCTTTTACCCTTGGGAAAATAAAAAAATTGTTGCTAAAAGTTCATTTTTTGCTGATGGGAGATGACTGGCTGCTATGATGTCTCACATACACCATACAGCACACAGAAAGAGGGATTCCTGCTCCTCATTGATGAAGACATCCGTGTGTCATCACTGTGACACGTACCGGAGCCAGAGAAAATCTGTGCTGACCCCAGATGCTGAAGACAGCTCTGATCATTGTCGCCTGGTCTCCCTGAGCTCAACGCGACCAGGCAACAATGATGGGAGTTATACTCAACCCCACTGTGTACATAGTGTGTAAAACAAAGAATTAAATAAATACATTGTTGTGGGCACCCGTGTAATTTTGATAACCAGCAGAGAGAAAGCCGACTGCTGGGAACTGATATTAATAATCTGGGAAAGGGGACAATATCCCAAAAATTTTCCAGACTACTAATAGCTCACAGTGGGGTAATAGGGTTGGGGTTGATGCCAGCTTTGCATTGTCTGCAGACATCAAGCCCAGGGATTAGTAATGGAGAGGTGTCAATAACTATTACTAAATAATACAGCAAGAATAAAGTCCATTAATTGAAATAAACACATCTCACCCTCATTTTCTAATTTATTATTGTAAAAATGCAAATAATGAAAAAAACATATTCCTCAACTGACAATTCATTTGTCACACGAAGAAGTCCTGCTCAGCTACATCTGGATTACATGGCTGGCAGTGGCATGATGTGACATTTGAATTGAAATGTATTTTTTTTATCTCTAAAACTTTGTTAACATGATGTTTACTAATGGGCTCAAATGGAGGTTTGTTAATATCAAACTCAGTTAATATGGGCGCATAACTACTTTTACTAGTTGACTGCAGCCAATAGCTGAGCTCAGCAGCTCCATCTGAGTCGACAGCACGAGCCATTCATCTCGCTGACTGGCTGCAGACAATAACAGACAAGAGGAGCGGAGGACATGCAGTGACTGGCACGGGGAAGGTGGGTGAAACCCAGTTTGTTTGTTTTTGTTTTATTTTTTAAATTGCAGCAAAGGAGAGGGGTTTTCCAAAATCAAAAAAGCTCTTTAAGCAGAGACATTTCTGTCTCAATTCATCCTATGAATTCAAGCCACTTTTTTTTATCCTGTGGTATTTATTGCCTCATTTTGCTCCAATTTCTTCAAAATGGCATATATGGTTCAGGAATTTTACACCAAGTCAAAAATGGTCTACTCTTCATTTTTAGTCTTTTAAAGCTTTTTTGTGTCATAAAATCACTCACTGGAGAATATTTAATCAAAACTTTTGCAACTTTTCAAAAAGTTACACATAAATAATCAGGCAAAAACATCTGCAACCCTTAAACCCTGCCAACAATGACAAAAAAAAACAAAAATAAACTTTAAAAAAGCCACAAATTAAATGAAAAATTCAATGTAAATAAAAACAGTCGAAAAACAACAAAAACTAGAGAAAAAAGTGTGAATCCCATGGTGAATCGGCCAATATATTCACACAATTTTTTTTACATTTTGTTTTACTGCTCTGTTATGGGAGCAACAAAATTAATAGCATGCTGGAAAGTAGATTTGCCCGATGGACCCCATTGACTAGAATGGGATCGTTTGTGTTTTTGTCATGTTGACTAATAGCAATGGATGTTCCAGTAAAAATTTCAGATTCTGCAACAGGAGCTCTTATAAGAGGCTCCAATTTATGTGTGAACAGCGCCCAATGGTCCAATCAATGTATGAGAATTTTATGAGATTCGCCACAGATTTTGCTCCTAAATACTCATCAAATTCCACACCAAGTAGATGTGAATGGGGTTATTAAGAAATAACACAGAAAATATAAGTATGAACACAATTCTGTAGAGGTCACGTGTAAAGGACATGGACTAGTCCATTAAATGACTACGAGGGCATCCTTGTTCACCCTTGTGTGGATCTGTAGCATATCAACATCACACCCATGGCTGCTGTATATTCACTCATAGTTAGTCAAATTTAGGAGAAATAAACAATACTGTAACATGTTTTCCTGGAAAAAAAATTCTTCATGCTAATATGCCCCGATACACTGCACCATCCTATTTTTAAACTGGATCGGTTTCCAAATATGTGATCAGCCGTATGGTACGATGTGTAAACATATGGAAGTGAATTCAACTTGAAAAGACGTGTGAAAAATAAAGCTAATATTTATGCTGATTCATCCGATAAACAGAGTCTTCGAAATGAATCCTCCTAAGTGAACGCTGAATAGACTGATACAGGCAGAAATAAGTGCAAGTTTGATAGCGGGGGCAACCTTAGATGAATCTTCAATCTGCCTGCCCCTAGCACCACATCAGCCTACCAGTGCCACTGTGGGTTTATGATCACCCATCCATACAACCTCCATGCCCACAGTACTACCGTGCTGCGAACAAACGGAAGAGCTTTTTTACAGTTTTATTCTATTATTTTCCTAATGGATGAAGGCTATTCAAATCAATAGGAGGTGGATGAGAAGTACCGCGCCACTGTCAACCGCTGCCGACACTGAGGACAACTGATCGGCGGAGGTGCTGGGTGTCGGTACCCTAGCGATCAGACATTCATGAACTATCCTAAGGCTGGGTTCACATTGCGTTAATAGCAGCCCATTAAACACATACGTTAATGGGCTGCAGTTAACGCAAGTGCCGTTATGGCAGCACGCTAGCGCAGATAGAGCATCTGCTAGCTCTATCTGTGCTAGCGGTGACGGACCTGGAAACGCTGCAGCCCGCGTCTCGGGGTCTGTCACTCAATGACGGCACATGGCTAGCGTACACCCATTGTGGGCATGCGCTAGCAATGCATCCGACATTGCATTCAATGGCGGCGTTAACGGACTACGTTACACCGCGTTATGCCGCGGTGTAACATAGTCCATCTAACGGACGCCCATAACGCAATGTGAACCTAGCCTAAGGCTTGGTACTGCACATCCGCCTACTATTCAAATCAACAGAAGGTGGATGTGTAGAACCCTGCTGCGGCCACTATCAGCCACTGCCGACAATGAGGACAACTGATCAGCGGAGGTGCTGGATGTCGGAACCTTAACGATCAGACATTCATGAACTATCCTAAGGCTTGGTACTGCACATCCGCCTATTCTTGAAATCAACAGGAGCCGGATATGTAGTACCCTGCAGCGGCCATTATCATGCCGCTGCCGACACCAAGGACAGCTGACCTGCGGATGAGGTCCTGGGTGTCGGAACCCGACCGATCAAACATTCATGAACTGTCCTAAGCCTTGGTACTGCACATCCGCCTATTCTTGAAATCAAGAGGAGGTGGATGTGTAGTACCCTGCTGCGGCCATTATCATGCCGCTGCCGACACCAAGGACAGCTGACCTGTGGATGAGGACAACTGATCAGAGGAGGTGCTGGATGTCGGAACCCGACCGATCAAACATTCATGAACTGTCCTAAGCCTTGGTACTGCACATCCGCCTACTCTTCAAATCAACAGGAGCCGGATATGTAGTACCCTGCAGCGGCCACTATCAAAAGACGGCCAGCTCCGCAAGTGAGAACTTCCAGTCAGTGGCCTCCACCACCGATAACAGCTGATCGGTGGGGGTGCCAGGAGTCGGACCCTGGCCGATCAGACATTAATGACCTAAGGATAGGTCATCAATGCTAAAGTAGTGGACAACTTCTTTAACAAAAGCAGTGACAATAGAGTGGGTGAGTTAAAGTTGTATAAGCCATAAGGGTCTAAAAAAAGATCCATTGTGATTAGTGCAGGCACCTGCCCATGAAGTATGGTGAAAACTAGTTTGGTGTGGGTGCGCGCCAGGACCTATGAGTACCTGTAGTCCTACCACCCCTGTTGCAGTGGTCTGCTTAGAGAGGTAAGCTAGTGCCTGGACTAAGAGGAGGGTGTGAACTGTGCTGTGCACTTTACCCTTATTGAGAGGAACTGAGCCATGGCTGGAGGGTATGGAGTAGGGTGTTGCAGCTGAAGAGAGAACATTAATGATGTGGGCTGTGGTCGGGCCACAGACATAGACATTCAACAATGAAATAATGTCTGGGAATTGTAAAGAAGACCAAGAGCAGCGAGGTGGACTCTAAGGAGTCACTACAAGGAGAAGGAGAAGGAAGTAGGTTCTAGCTGTTCTTCTTATTCGTGATGGTGATGTCTACTGTCAGGTTAATTGTGCCTGCATATTGCGAGACCAACTGTATGAGTTTATGTCCTATAAATCCGATAAAAAGGAATCGCCTGCTTGTTTGTGCCTGAAACTTTCAATAATAAATTATTGTTGCTGCATTTATTAAAGTTTGTCTCCATCTGACATTTATTGCACCTCAGGCCAACAACCTACATAGTTTTAAAAAAGACCTACAGTAGGTCCATCAAGTTCAACCTTCCTCCACCAATTATACGCTCATCTGAAATGTAGAATAAAAGACATGGACCGTATATCCAAATATTTTACATGTATCTACCGCAACCATGAAAAATATTTTCAGTAAAGAATATCAGGTTCTTAATATTTTGATAAAATTGGGTAAGCCCACTGCCACGTCACAGCAAAATCTTTTTAAGTGGGTTTCTACATTATTAAGTTTAGTGCTACACTACATCATTTCCTTGACCTGGCAGTGGGCTTATAAACTTTGATCAAAAATGTCAACTAAAAGCCTCAGGGTTTGGAAAAATTTTCCACAGCTGCAGTAGATCTAAGTATAACATTTGAGTATATGGTCTTTTTTTTTTTTTACACATATTGTAAACCTGCACATTTGTTCCTTGAAATAAAATAATGCAATTCCTTGTGTTCTTTTTGAAGCAGAACATCCCACAGTAACAACTGCTGCTGTGGGTTCACAGTCCACCTTGCTGGAAGATCTCTGCGTGGTTTTGCCTTGTGGCTCACCGAGACGCTTACTCAAAGTGACATGGCTTTAAAAAAAAAATGTATCTTTGTCACACTGTATGACTTGACAGATTTGCACTATGGGCAGTTTAGTCATAGACAACATCAATTGTACATTTCACTTCACTGAGAATAGTCTCAGCAGCCGGGGTTCTCATAAAATGTTTGCCGACTGCCTTTGGCATATTATATGCCATATTATTTTATAATTCCTAGAAATGATCTCTGTCCATAAAACAGTAACAGGATGAAGGGGTTAGAATGGGGATATTTTTAATTTTTAATTTTATTTTTTTTAAAAAGGACTCAAAATTTAGGAGCCATATTTAATCAAAAGATGCCATCGTGAACAAAATCGGTGTCTGGTCACTTGCCCTTGGAAAGGTCATTTGAAAATGTTGTGCCACGTTTCCTATTTAAAGTGTGGCATTAGGTCACTAATTCTACACTAGATTAGTTAAGGATGTATAAGATTTATGAACAAATATGTATGCAAGAACTCCTGACCTCCTGAGCACACCATTCCTAGAAAGGTCTCATTTTGGTCTACAGAATTATTAAGTGTTCGTATGTTGGAACCATAAGATGAATAAAAGTTATTTTCATGATCCTGATCTATATATATAATTGTCTAAGGGTTTGGCTGTCTGTCCTGGAAATCCCGTGTCGCTGACTGGTCGAGGCCGCCAGGCCTCGACCAATCAGCGACGCGCACAGTCTCTGATTGGTCGAGGCCGGCTGGCCTGTGCGCATCGCTGATTAGTCAAGGCCGCCAGGCCTTGACCAATCAGCAACGGGCACAGTCTCAGATTCGTCGAGGCCAGCCGGCCTCGACCAATCAGCGACGGGCACAGTCTGCCGCGAATTTTGGAATCATCATTGTCCTCCACTGCTGTCAAGTGCCGCCATTGTGTTGTCTAAGGGTCTAATTGTCTGTCTGTCTCGGATATCAGCCAATCAGCGATATTAGTGCGGGATTTAAAGGGAACCTGTCACCCTGTTTTTTCAGATTGAGCAATAAATACTGTTAAATAGGGCCTGCGCTGTGTGTTACTATAGTGTATGTAGTGTACCCTGATTCCCCATGTATGCTGAGAAATACATTACCAAAGTCGCCGTTTTCGCCTGTCAATCAGGCTGGTCTGGTCAGGTGGGCGTGTTCACAGCGCTCTTTTCTTCCCCAGCTTTCCGTTGGTGGCGTAGTGGTGTGCGCATGTCCAAGGTTCTAATTCCCTGTGCCCACGTGAAGACACAGCGCGCGATCTGCGCTGTCATCCCTTTCATCGGTGGGGGCGGCCATCTTCCTGGGGCCGCGCGTGCGCAGATGGAGTGCTCTGCTGCACGGGGCTTCAGGAAAATGGCCGCGGGATGCCGCGCGTGCGCACAAGAGATCGCGGTGGCCATTTTCCCAAAGCCGAGATGCGATTGTACGTCGGTGACCCCACGTTGACAATGCACTCCAGTCCCCAAGCCTCTGTCAATAGTTTCCCCGCACCCTGAGGATATATTTGTTCCTAGACAGTTTGCTATTTACATACCTTATCGCAGATGACTTGGAAGCCATCTATCTTGGAAGATCTATGAGAGTAGCAGGATCTCTCCGTACTTTTTTTTTTTAAATGCTTGTAAGACAGATTCAAAATAAGTGTGACAAAATGTCAGCTCTTGTTAGATATCGGTGACTCATACTCCAGAAAATTACGACTTCTCTGAAATGTTTTCATTTCTTGCCTCTCTAATACCATTTAATGGATCGTTCAGTGAATCCAGCAAAGCCCTTACAATGACAGAGGGTGACTCATAGGTTATTTAGGATTTTGGGACTGTGTCTCTTGACGCCATTACCTGACATCTCTGGGGTTTCTTCCACTTCTCTATATATATGTTGCATAAATCCCTGAAAATTACATTTTTCTGTAGTTTAAGATTAAAGCAGGTTTGATGTTTAAAAATGGCGTCAATAATACCCATCTTTTTTCTGTGCCTGCACTTTTTTTAAAGAAAAAAATTGGGCAGCCATAGACAGAAGATTTGAAATATGTAACTCATTAACAAAAATAACCAAAAGTCTCCCTAATGCCTGGGTAAAAGGACCTGACTTTCCAGCATAAGTCAGTTCCATACTTTCAGACTGTGGGATCATGGCATGCAGATTTATTATTTCTTAAATATAAGGGCAGTTACAGACAGGCGTTTTAAAGAGTTTGCAAAGACAATCCCTTTAAAAAAAAAAAAAAAAAGGTCAGTATGTTGATTAGCTTTTCACCAGTCTCGATTTTCCTACCACCTTGCAAAAAGTTTTTGAAACTCGGGAAATTTGAGTCTGTGGCAGATGCAAAGGATGTGTAGAATTACAGGCTAGTCATTGGGCTGACATTGACTGTGCAATGCTTGGATTTTGGGGTCTTCCATATGGGGCTTCTTCTGAAGAATGGATCTTTATTTTGGTACACAGGGGCTGATTTATCAAAGCTTTTGTGCCAGAGTTGCGTCAAAATTTTAAGACTTTTGCCATTTTGACGCCAGTTTAAATCAACTCCGACAAAATTTGCTGAGCTAGGGAGGATCCGAAGCGGGATCAGGCCACTCCTGCAAGTCAAATTAATCGAAAGTACCGGTGTTGTGTGCCACAAAAATAATACTCCAATCTCTAACATTAAAAAAAACAGTCTGTAATAGCCAAATGGTGCTGCAGTGTTATTTAGGTAAAATTGCAAAAATTATTTTTAGTGCCAAAAACGACATGCATGTAGTGAAAAAAAAGTTCTCAGAGTCCTCAAATTTAATTGCACAAACTAACCCAGAGTAAATAGAGTTATGTACCACATTACCATGAGGAGGGGTACAGTTTACCGCTATAGGCAGCTTAACTATGAGGAGTTATCCCGTTGACAACTCGGGAAAGATATAGACCTATATATTCCATCCATACCAATTCCTATAAGGTCAAAAAGCAAGTAAATAACTCCTCCTGTAGTCATGTTGTTAAGCCCAAACTCTGAGATGACCATATAATATATATAAATATACTGTATATATACTGTATATATATATGTATATATATATATATATATATATATATATACTGTATATATATATATATACATATAAAAATATACTGTGTATATATATATATATATATATATATATATATATATATACACAGTATGTATACAGTATATTTATATATATTATATGGTCATCTCAGAGTTTGGGCTTAACAACATGACTACAGGAGGAGTTGATTTCTGAACTCTTCCTGAGTTAAAACATTAGTATTGTTGTTTCTAAATGATTGTGAACTTGTTTTCTTTGCATTATTTGATGTCTGAAAGCACTGGGGTTTTTCTTATTTTGACTATTTCTCCTTTTCCAAAAAAAAAAAAATACAAAATTTATTGCTTGGAAATTCAGAGACATGTTGTCAGAAGTTTAAAGAAGAACAATTTACATTTTACACAAAAATATACCTATAAAGAGAAAAATCAGACAAACTGAACATTTTGCAGTGGTCTCTTAATTTTTGCCAGAGCTGTATATATATAAAGAAAATGAATACTTAAGGAGTTTTTGCCAATTATCTATTGTAAAATTCTTTAAAATGTTGCAAAAATCCGTCACAACCCATAAATGTAGAAAAAATTTGCCGACGTTTGGAATATTTAAGGCAAATAAACAGCTCATAGGCCTGATCCAGAGGCAAACCCCACAACCTTATACATTTCCCTGGCTGCGACACACCAGTCCAGGCAGTGAGGTATAAATATCCCATAATTAATACCCCTACCCTTGCAGTTTCTACGCCCGCCTTGGCCTGTAATAGAAGCCACTACTCCCACTAGTGGCTTCCCACCAAAAGGACTTCACCAACTAACCAGCCCTTAAACTAGATCTATCCCCCCCCACTGCTGTGACAGAAACCACCCCTCCCGCTGTTTTATAATATACAAAAATGGTGAAAAGGTGGAGCAGGTGGGTGGGCAGCTGGGACCTGAGAAGCAAGACTCGGCAATAATGATGAGCGAATATACTCGTTACTCGAGATTTCCCGAGCACGCTCGGGTGTCCTCCGAGTATTGTTTAGTGCTCGGAGATTTAGTTTTTATTGCCGCAGCTGAATGATTTACATCTGTTAGCCAGCATAAGTTCATGTGGGGGTTGCCTGGTTGCTAGGGAATCCCCACATGTATTTATGCTGGCTAACAGACACCCGAGCGTGCTCGAGAAATCTCGAGTAATGAGTATATTCGCTCATCACTACTCGGCAACAGTCACCTATCACTTTAACAAACCTGCCCCCAGTCCTTCCCCTTCAGTCAGATTCCCTGCACGTATACCCTGCATTATTTGCAATCTTTTTAACCCCTTAGCTCCAACCCTCTAAATTGTCACGAGGCCTGTATGCCCTATAGGGCTCCCTGACCTTTCTTTCTGGACACGCAAATTACAAAAAGTGAATGAGGTGTTACAAAAATGAGTGTGTGTTGATTTCTTTATTTTTATTTTTGCCATTAACCATATTAACCCGTTATGGACCGGGCACTTTTTCGTTTTTGCGCTTTTGTTTTTTCTCCCCTTCTGCCAAGAGCCATAACTTTTTTATTTTTCTGTTGATATAGCCATGTGATATGGGAAAATAAAGGACTTTTACCGCAACACTACTTGGTGAGTGCCACATTTTTCATTTTTTCCCCAATAGACTGTGTGATAGCCATGTGAGTTTGTTTTTTGTTTTTTGCAGGATGAGTTGATGTTTTGACACTATCCATTTCATGAAGTGATAAACTAGAGAACAGGAAAAAAAATTCCAGGTGTCAAAATAGCAAAAAAGCGCAATTCCGCAATTGTTTTTTGAATTTTTTTTTTATTTACAAAGTTTATTTTATGGTAAAAATTACATGGCAATAAGATTTTCCAGGTCAATACGATTACACAGATAACAAACATTCACCCACTGCTCTTAGAGACAGATGATAGCTGATTATCACAGCCATCATCTGCCAGCAAAAATGCGGGCTCACAAGTCAGGGAGACAGCATGTGACATACCCTGTATGTCCATATGTCATTAACTGGTTAATATAATTTGGGGATCATAGTTGCTAACTTTCAGTACATAGTGCACATCCACAATGCCGTATGTGGCCGCCACGTACAATGGCATGACAATGATATAATAATATAGTATAAATTAAGTAAAGTTTTACCCAAGAAAATTCTTCTGACGTCTAAGAATGCACCTATTCACATCACCGGGGGGATTCATGGTTCATTTATTTTGCGGTGTTATAAATATGCTAGTCTACGAAGAACTACTCAATATGCGTCTTGAATTTTTTTCGATTTTGATATATTATTGATATCAACAAGAACGTTTTGACTTTGACTTCTTTGCTCTAGGGTTTTTACTAGATTTCCAAAACGAAGCTTACAGGATTTACCATTCAAGTTGAAGTGTAAAACCACTAGATCTCCTTCCAGGCTTATCACTTGTTTAGAGGGTGTTAGAAAACCGAGAGGAATGAATAAAACCTTTTCTTTCGCTATAATACAGGATGATGTTGAATATGAAGAGTATTAACCTTTTCATCAGACGATATAAAGCAGCTTTTAGGGGATAGACACAGATTTTGGATAGACATCTCCTGCAGTAGAGGACAACATCATCCTATTACTCCACTGTTATATTAGTTGAGTGTCATTTTCACTTGAAGGCTTTGTTCATCCATCGGCTTAAAAGGCTTTTACCAGCTTTTTAAGTTCTCCCCTATCAGGAGGATAGGGGAGAATTTACTGATCGTGGGGGTCCAACCATTGGGGCTTTCAGAAATTGCGATAACAGGCCTCTACATTCCCATCTACAGTGCCTTGCGAAAGTATTCGGCTCCCTGGAACTTTTCAACCTTTTCCCACATATCATGCTTCAAACATAAAGATACCAAAAGTAAATTTTAGTGGAAGAATCAACAACAAGTGGAACACGATTGTGAAGTTGAATGAAATTTATTGGTTATTTTAAATTTTTGTGGAAATTCAAAAACTGAAAAGTGGGGCGTACAATATTATTCGGCCCCTTTAACTTAATACTTTGTTGCTCCACCTTTTGCTGCGATTACAGCTGCGAGTCGCTTGGGATATGTCTCTATCAGTTTTGTACATTGAGAGACTGAAATTCTTACCCGTTCTTCCTTGGCAAACAGCTCGAGCTCAGTGAGGTTTGATGGAGATCATTTGTGAACAGCAGTTTTCAGCTCTTTCCACAGATTCTCGATTGGATTGAGGTCTGGACTTTGTCTTGGCTATTCTAACACCTCCTAGTGCATTCCCCTGTTATGTGTCAGTATATTTGCATGTTTGGTATTTTTCGTTACCCTTGTTTGTATTACCTTGTTAGTCTGGTTGGTGTATTACGGTGCACTACTACTCCCCTCTTCCCTGGGTGGGGGAAGGGTTCAGACTGAGGGCGGATTCAGAAGCAAAGGCAAGGTACGTGGCTCCGGCATCTACACCATCAGAAGTAATCCAGGAAGCAAGGTTAGCTAGTGCGCCCCCTAGTGTTAGGGACAGAGAAGGAGCTCCAGGTTCCGGGACACCTGACAACAGAGTCGTGACACTCGGCCTTTCAGCAGCTGGCAGCTGATGTTGCGGGCAACGCATGACGTCACTGCCATGGTCTGCCTGCTCTCCAGCTTCAATAATAATGTAAAAAACTTGTCAATCTTGCCGCTTTGTAAACACAGGTGTAAATTTTGCTATGTGAAAGTTTCCAGACAAAATGTGAAACGTTTCAGTCAAAACCCGACCTTCAATAGTCAGTTGGATAGATGAGACACTGTAGAATGCAGCGCAATGTGAAGCTATGCGATATCCACCGCTGTGCTCCCCTCTGTTGGCTGTGGAGGGGGAAGAGGGCATAGCTCACCACTGGAGCGAGGAAACGTGAGAATAATCATTGATTTTTTTTGTAGTCAAATGTGTTTAGGGATAGCATCAAAGTGGGGGATATTATTACAGGAAGGGTCCTAGGTTAAATGCCATTATTACAAAAAGGGGCCAGGATGAGGACCTTATTACAGGATAGGAGACATTATTACAGGAAGAGTGCCATTATTATAGGATGGGGGCCAGGATGGGAGGCATTATTAAAGGTCCAGGACTGGGGACATTATTACAGGATGGAGGACATTATTAGAGGACTGGGTCATTACTACAGGATAGGAGCCAGGACAGAGGACATTATTACAGGGGATTATAGATCTGACCAACATGCTGATGGGGGCCCTAGTCCAAATTTTGATTCTAGTTACTCCACTGAGTGTACAAGCTTGTTGCCTAGATTATTGGCCACCTTGGAGTTGCCGGTTTCCTAGGCAAGGAGCAATCCCATACACAGGAGTGGTCATTTGGTCTCTGGTGATCTCAATCTCATCTCCAGGAGAACAAAAGGATTGACAGACAAAAACCAGACATGCTGAATTCTTAACTTCACCAACTATCAATTGTCTGGGGCCCCCATTTACAATAGGCTGTCTGCAGAAGACTTCAATATTGGTGGGTTCAGCTGACATTAGTCTATTGTGTTTGGGGGCAGGGCTTGAGTTAAGAGATAAGAGAATTCCTTCCACTTTGAATCCCAAATCTTCTTTTAAGTATAAAAGGCAGGATAATAATTTGAGAATAGTAAACTGAACAAGGAAAATGGCTAAATCAAATAAGTCAACCATAGCATGGATTCCGCTTCCACAGAAGATGAAACCTGGTAGATGAACTTTTCAACCTTGACACTTAAGAGTCTCTGTTTAGTACAAAGTCATTAAAGGTACAAGAGACCGGACAGTGTTGGAGTAAATCAGTATCCAGGGCGTAATCCTGCTCTATTCTAAGTCACAGCAGGACTGTAAGTAATGTACGAGAAAGCTTAAATCGCTGAGCGGCTACAGACAAAATCATTTCGGGAAGAGGTTGTTTTGTTTCCCAAAATATTACAGCAGTAAGTCCGAATGAATTACTTGTTCACAAACCCACTGCAATAATATAGAATAACCCAGTCACATAATGGGGCTTTGCTACAAGTTTGCATGTGCATGGTCTAATATGTTCGAACAAATGCAATTACGAGACTACAGTAATAAACTTTGAGCAATAGATTTGGTACAGATGATCCACATCTAGAAAGGAAAACATGGAGGAAGCCAAATTCCCAGCAGCCCATAAACAGGGTACGGTAATTGTTTTGTTATACTTTACAACCTGTGTCCTAAAAACTATAGATTGTGGCAGTGATACAACTAGAATCAAAGGGATTGGCAATAATTTACCAATAATTATGCACAAAAGAGAACACATACTGTATATTAAATAAAGTCAGATAGTAGAAAACCACCAATGTCCAACCTACATCTGATTAGGCCTCCTCGGCCTCGCCGAGACCCATGGCAGCCAACTGCTACGATTTCTATATCTATGGTTATATGCATGAATACTTTGACTCCAGGAAGCTAAAAATGTTGTGTTGAATTTGTTCTATTACATTTTCAGAAGTTTCTTGATGTTTTAGAAACCATTAACAATTGAGGAGCGCGTAGAATTCTGGTGCTTTTTCAGTTTGGGTCTACGTTTGCCAGAAGCCGGATAAGAGGGACTTCTGAATCTTTCTGGTGGTAGGTAGGGTACCGATATTATAGGCTGCTTACCATCTTTGATTAGGTCTTACTACTATTACATCTATTAAATATTTACTTAAAGGGGTGTTTGAAGATGAAAATATCATAGCAGGCAGGATCAGAATGTCATATCAAAAAAGGTGAGGGTCAATCAAGATTCTCGAGATTAGCTGTTTGAAAGGTCCGAGAACTGCAGCCTCTTAATTCACATTGCTCTGTCTCCCTGTACACCACCCACTGTCATGCCGTTGCTGCCGCCGCCTCTCCCCACTGCAGCTCGCCGGGTGCGCGCGCGCATCACATTCAGCTCTGCGCGTGCGCACATCTGATTCCTCTGTTGGCGCTCTTTCCTGTCCTCTCCGTCATCCTGGAGGACTATAACCCGGAAGTAGCTCCCATGCTGCTATGTAAACTGCTTCCTGCTGCTTCTCTGTGCCTGATGTTCATTTGTGTGTACAAGTGCTTCTAGCCACCTGTGGTCTCTGTGCGTTCCTAGCTCTCTGACTTTGGGTCTCCTCCGCCCTCTGCAGTGCCTGCCTGTTTCCTGTGTTCCTGCCTTGTTCCTTCATTTCCTTTTCCTCTGCGGTACCTGCCCGGCTCCTACAGTGGGGCAAAAAAGTATTTAGTCAGTCAGCAATAGTGCAAGTTCCACCACTTAAAAAGATGAGAGGCGTCTGTAATTTACATCATAGGTAGACCTCAACTATGGAAGACAAACTGAGAAAAAAAAATCCAGAAAATCACATTGTCTGTTTTTTTAACATTTTATTTGCATATTATGGTGGAAAATAAGTATTTGGTCAGAAACAAAATTTCATCTCAATACTTTGTAATATATCCTTTGTTGGCAATGACAGAGGTCAAACGTTTTCTGTAAGTCTTCACAAGGTTGCCACACACTGTTGTTGGTATGTTGGCCCATTCCTCCATGCAGATCTCCTCTAGAGCAGTGATGTTTTTGGCTTTTCGCTTGGCAACACGGACTTTCAACTCCCTCCAAAGGTTTTCTATAGGGTTGAGATCTGGAGAATGGCTAGGCCACTCCAGGACCTTGAAATGCTTCTTACAAAGCCACTCCTTCGTTGCCCTGGCGGTGTGCTTTGGATCATTGTCATGTTGAAAGACCCAGCCACGTTTCATCTTCAATGCCCTTGCTGATGGAAGGAGGTTTGCACTCAAAATCTCACGATACATGGCCCCATTCATTCTTTCATGTACCCGGATCAGTCGTCCTGGCCCCTTTGCAGAGAAACAGCCCCAAAGCATGATGTTTCCACCACCATGCTTTACAGTAGGTATGGTGTTTGATGGATGCAACTCAGTATTCTTTTTCCTCCAAACACGACAAGTTGTGTTTCTACCAAACAGTTCCAGTTTGGTTTCATCAGACCATAGGACATTCTCCCAAAACTCCTCTGGATCATCCAAATGCTCTCTAGCAAACTTCAGACGGGCCCAGACATGTACTGGCTTAAGCAGTGGGACACGTCTGGCACTGCAGGATCTGAGTCCATGGTGGCGTAGTGTGTTACTTATGGTAGGCCTTGTTACATTGGTCCCAGCTTTCTGCAGTTCATTCACTAGGTCCCCCCGCGTGGTTCTGGGATTTTTGCTCACCGTTCTTGTGATCATTCTGACCCCACGGGGTGGGATTTTGCGTGGGGCCCCAGATCGAGGGAGATTATCAGTGGTCTTGTATGTCTTCCATTTTCTAATTATTGCTCCCACTGTTGATTTCTTCACTCCAAGCTGGTTGGCTATTGCAGATTCAGTCTTCCCAGCCTGGTGCAGGGCTACAATTTTGTTTCTGGTGTCCTTTGACAGCTCTTTGGTCTTCACCATAGTGGAGTTTGGAGTCAGACTGTTTGAGGGTGTGCACAGGTGTCTTTTTATACTGATAACAAGTTTAAACAGGTGCCATTACTACAGGTAATGAGTGGAGGAAAGAGGAGACTCTTAAAGAAGAAGTTACAGGTCTGTGAGAGCCAGAAATCTTGATTGTTTGTTTCTGACCAAATACTTATTTTCCACCATAATATGCAAATAAAATGTTAAAAAAACAGACAATGTGATTTTCTGGATTTTTTTTTCTCAGTTTGTCTCCCATAGTTGAGGTCTACTTATGATGTAAATTACAGACGCCTCTCATCTTTTTAAGTGGTGGAACTTGCACTATTGCTGACTGACTAAATACTTTTTTGCCCCACTGTATATCTTTTTCTTGCTCCCGTCAGCCTCGGTGTCTCCATATTGTCCTGCCAGCCTCCGTGCCTCCGTAGCGTTCCCATCTTCTCCCTTGTCTCAGTAGTTCCTTTCTGTTCCCTCTTTCCCTTTGTGCCTGCTGTGTTCCCTTCTGTTCTTAGTCGACCCTCCAGCTTCCGTGGCGATAGTCCCTCACGGGCCTGCCCCTAACTCTCCCTGTATAGGGGGCGGTCCACCTGGTCAGCTCGTCCGAGAGGGGTTCGTCATCACGGTCCAGTGAGTCCACTCTCCGTTTTTCACTGTTTGAATCTACATGCTCTAATAGGACTGCACTCGGGTGACATCCGAGTGCAGCCAGATTCTTACAGCGTCACAGTAACATCAGGCCATGGACCCCACTGGAGTCTCCGCCACTCAAAAGGAGTTACTCTTTTTGCATGAAAACCAGACTAGGATCATGTCATTTTTAAAGAATATGGAGTCTCGCCTAGTGGCTTTACAGCCTTCTGATCCTGGTATTGCTCCGCAGTTGGTTGCCCTTCAGCAGGAGCTAGGTCAACAACGGGACACTCGGTCCCATATTTTGAATTTTATGGCCTCCATTAATGATCGGCTTCTCTCCCTCCAGAATGTGGCCTCTGTTTCCACTCCTGTCTCTGCGCCACAACCCTCGCCCCGACTTGCTAGACCTCCTCGGTATGGTGGGGATTCTAAAGCGTGCCGCGGCTTTCTTAATCAATGCCAGTTGCATTTTGAATTGTCTCCGCTACTTTATCCTACCGACCGAGCTAAGGTTGCTTTTATAGTATCCCATTTGGAGGGTGAGGCTTTGGCATGGGTTAATCCTCTCTGGGAGTGTGACGATCCTTTGGTCTCCCAACTCAATCCGTTCCTGGATACCTTCCGTAAGGTTTTTGATGAACCTGGTCATCTGGTCTCTACCACTGAGTCCCTCTTTAACCTTTACCAGGGTACTCTCTCAGTAGCCCAGTACGCCATCCGTTTCCGGACTCTGTCCTCAGACCTTGGGTGGAATAATGAGGCTTTGGTTGGAGCGTTTTGGCGTGGTTTGTCTTCACGGATTAAGGATGAGTTGGCGGGACAGGACACCCCCACCTCTTTGGATGATCTTATCTCCTTGGCCATACACATTGATCTGCGCTTTCAGGAGCGCACTCATGAGCTTGCCAGAGAGAGGAGATCTCTTCGCCAGACCACTGTTGCTCGAGGGACTTCTTTTTCTCAAGCAGCCCTGGTGGCTTCTTCATCTTCTCCTGAACCCATGCAGGTCGATCGCCTTAAGTCTTCTGAGCAACGCCGCAAGGAGAGACTCGCACAAGGTCTTTGTTTTTACTGCGGCAATGCCTCTCATCTCTTACGCGCTTGTCCTCAGAAGCCGGGAAACGCATCCGCCTAGGACAGGTAAGAGAGGCTTTCCTAGGTGGTTATGATTCCTCTCCGCCTCTGGTTTTGTCTGTTATTCTACATTTAGGTTCCCGTCGCTTTTCTCTGGAGGCTTATGTTGATTCAGGAGCCGCTGGGAACTTTGTTCAGCTTGATGTTGTTAACAGGCTTGGGATACCTGTTAGACCCTTGGAGACTCCTAGACAAATAGCTTCCGTCGATGGTCAGCCTTTGCGGGAGACCGTCAACTTGGTTACGGAGGAAGTCGAACTTCAGATTGGAGCTCTTCATCGTGAGAAACTGGCCTTTTATGTTTTACCTTCTTTGTCTCATTCTTTCCTTTTGGGTCTTCCTTGGTTGAGAGATCACGAACCCACGCTGGACTGGCGTACTGGAGATGTTCTACGGTGGGGACAGTCTTGTCTGAACAGGTGCCTGCTTCCCGTCAAGCCTGCATCCTCCTCTCGGTCTGCTTCGGAATCTGTGGGAATTCCTCCAGCCTATTGCGCTTTCTCGGATGTCTTTAACAAGAAGGAAGCGGAGATTTTGCCGCCTCACCACTCTTATGACTGCCCGATAGACCTTGTTCCTGGTTCTACTCCACCTAGGGGTCGTATTTACCCATTGTCTCCTACCGAGACTCAAGCCATGTCCGAATATATTCAAGACAATCTGGCCAGAGGCTTCATTCAAAAGTCTTCCTCACCTGCAGGAGCTAGGTTCTTCTTCGTTAAAAAGAAGGACGGTTCTCTTCGCCCATGTATAGACTATCGGGGTCTCAACACCATCACGATCAAAAACAAGTACCCACTTCCTCTCATACCAGAACTCTTTGATCGTCTGCGTGGAGCACGAATTTTTACCAAATTGTATCTCAGAGGAGCTTATAATTTTATCCGTATCCGTTCTGGTGACGAGTGGAAGACTGCGTTTAATACCAGAGATGGTCATTATGAATATTTGGTTATGCCATTCGGTTTATGCAATGCACCCGCAGTCTTCCAGGAGTTCGTAAATGATGTTTTTCGGGATCTACTTTACACCTGTGTTGTAGTGTACTTGGACGATATCCTTGTGTTCTCTCCAGATCTGTCTACTCACAGAAGAGATGTACGGCAAGTACTTCAGCGTTTGAGAGAGAATCGGCTGTACGCAAAACTGGAAAAATGTGTCTTCGAACAGTCATCTCTACCCTTCTTGGGTTTCATCATTTCCGACGCTGGTTTGTGTATGGATCCGGGAAAAGTTTCTGCCGTGCTCAACTGGCCGCGTCCTCTTGGAGTGAAAGCAATTCAGCGATTTCTTGGATTTGCTAACTACTATCGGCAGTTTATACCTCACTTTTCCTCTCTTTCAGCTCCAATCTCCTCCATGATTCGGAAGGGTGCCAATCCTCATCTGTGGTCGTCTGAGGCCGAAGAGGCTTTCCGGTCCATCAAGCAAGCCTTTGCCTCAGCTCCTATTCTTCATCGTCCAGTGGCCAATAAACCCTTCATCCTTGAAGTAGATGCTTCTGCAATTGGAGCTGGAGCTGTGCTCTCGCAGAAATCCTCTTCTGGTCGTCTTGTGCCCTGTGGTTTTTTCTCAAAGATCTTCTCCTCCTCAGAAAAAAATTATTCCATCGGTGATAAAGAACTTTTGGCAATCAAGTTGGCATTAGAGGAGTGGCGGTACCTCTTAGAAGGGGCTTTACATCGTTTTATAATCTACAGCGATCACAAGAATCTGGCGTATATTCGTTCTGCGCAAAGACTTAATCCTCGGCAGGCCAGGTGGGCCTTGTTTTTCGCCAGGTTTGACTTCGAACTTCGTTTCTTGCCAGGAAATAAAAACTCCAAAGCCGACGACCTGTCTAGGTCATTCCAGGTGGTGGATTTGGAGGACGTGCCTGCACACATCATTGATCCTGCCAGAATCATCACAGTTGCTCCAGTCTCTCTCACTTCGTTGCCTCCGGGTAAGACCTTTGTCGCTGAAGGGAACAGGAGACGTGTCTTACTTTGGGGTCACGCCTCCAAACTGGCTGGACATGTTGGTTTCAAAAAAACCTTTCGTTTGATCTCTCGTTTTTACTGGTGGCCAACGTTGTCTAAGGATGTCCAAAGTTTTGTCGCCTCTTGTCCTTCCTGTGCCAAGAATAAGATTCCCAGGCAACTACCTTCTGGGCTTCTACATCCTTTGCCAGTACCTTCCTCTCCGTGGCAACATTTATCTATGGATTTCATCACTGATCTGCCTCATTCTTCTGGTTCCACCGTCATCTTCGTGGTCATGGACCGTTTCTCCAAGATGGCTCATTTCATCGCTCTCCCAGGTTTACCTTCTGCTCCCGAATTGGCAAAGATTTTTGTTCACCATATTTTTCGTCTTCATGGTCTTCCTTTACATATTGTTTCTGACCGAGGTGCTCAATTCACCGCCCGCTTCTGGAGATCCCTCTGCAGATCTATGAACATTTCGCTTGATCTTTCTTCGGCCTACCATCCACAGTCCAATGGCCAGGTGGAACGTACTAATCAAACCTTGGTAACTTATCTCCGTCATTTTTCCACTTCTCATCAGAATGATTGGTCTGACTTACTGCCATGGGCTGAGTTTTCTTACAATAACCATCCCAGCGAAGCCACTAACAAATCTCCATTTTTTATCGTCTACGGTCAACATCCTGGTCTTCCTCTTCCGGTTCCTCCTGTCTCTACTGTAGCAGCGGCTGATCTTCTGTCTAGAGAGTTCTCCAGGGTCTGGCAGGAGACCAAGTCCGCCCTTGAGTTGGCTCAAATTAGAATGAAGAGACATGCGGACAAAAGACGTCTTGATTCTCCTATATTCCATCCTGGGGACAAGGTTTGGGTTTCTTCTAAATTTATCCGTCTCAAAATCCCTTCACATAAGCTGGGTCCTCGCTATATCGGTCCATTCGAAGTTTTGTCTCGTATTAATGACGTTTCTTACAAACTTAAGTTGCCTGCCTCTCTGCGTATTTCTAATTCTTTTCATGTGTCTCTCCTTAAACCTGTAGTTTTTAATCAGTTTCATTCTTCTAACCTTTGTTCTCCTTCGCCTGTTTCCGAGGATGATGTCTTTGAAGTTAGGGATATTTTAGCCATGAAAAAACTTAGAAGGAGAACTTTGTTTTTGGTTGACTGGAAGGGTTTTGGTCCTGAGGAGAGGTCCTGGGAGCCTCGAGAGAACATTCGGGCTCCTCGTATTTTGTCCCGGTTTCTTTCTAGTCTTAAAAAGGAGGGGCGTAAAGGTGGGGGTACTGTCATGCCGTTGCTGCCGCCGCCTCTCCCCACTGCAGCTCGCCGGGTGCGCGTGCGCGTCGCATTCAGCTCTGCGCGTGCGCACATCTGATTCCTCTCTTGGCGCTCTTTCCTGTCCTCTCCGTCATCCTGGAGGACTGTAACCCGGAAGTAGCTCCCATGCTGCTATGTAAACTGCTTCCTGCTGCTTCTCTGTGCCTGATGTTCATTTGTGTTTACAAGTGCTTCTGGCCACCTGTGGTCTCTGTGCGTTCCTAGCTCTCTGACTTTGGGTCTCCTCCGCCCTCTGCAGTGCCTGCCTGTTTCCTGTGTTCCTGCCTTGTTCCTTCAGTTCCTTTTCCTCTGCGGTACCTGCCCGGCTCCTATATCTTTTCCTTGCTCCCGTCAGCCTCGGTGTCTCCATATTGTCCTGCCAGCCTCCGTGCCTCCGTAGCGTTCCCATCTTCTCCCTTGTCTCAGTAGTTCCTTTCTGTCCCCTCTTTCCCTTTGTGCCTGCTGTGTTCCCTTCTGTTCTTAGTCGACCCTCCAGCTTCCGTGGCGATAGTCCCTCACGGGCCTGCCCCTAACTCTCCCTGTATAGGGGGCGGTCCACCTGGTCAGCTCGTCCGAGAGGGGTTCGTCATCACGGTCCAGTGGGTCCACTCTCCGTTTTTCACTGTTTGAATCTACATGCTCTAATAGGACTGCACTCGGGTGACATCCGAGTGCAGCCAGATTCTTACAGCGTCACACCCACTTAGTTGATAGCCTTATGGTAGACATGGCAATGTAGATAATGAAAAGGTCTCAGAACTTCACCAAGACAGCAGCATCTCCAAGCAGCTGATTCCCGGAGGTGTCAAAAGTTAACCCCCCACCAATCTGATATTGATGGCTTACTCTAATGATAGGTCATCTTAATTCTGATCCTAGAAAAACTCCTTTAAATGGAATATGCCATAAGGTTTTTACAGCCCCATGTATTGGTGGGGGTTAGAAATTCGACCCCTTCACTGATTAATGAGCTCCAGCGCTGACCCAATGTAAACAGTGTACGGAGCAGGAAAGGTTGATTTGTGAGTGTTTCACCCCCTTCCCTCCTCCGATCTGATAGGGGTTATCCAAGTCCACAGTCCTGGACATCAGTGTTCTTATTATTTATTAAAGTATTTATCAAGTCTAGAACTGAAGCCGTTTCTCAAAAGAAGTGGAATCAGTATTTTCAGTTTTCCTTTCAGTTGTTAATATACCCATCCTGTTATGACGCACGAGCAATTACAAAGAAAAGAAAATGTTTTTCCACCATTGACAAGACTTTATTTTAAAGGACCTGGTACTTGAGATGTGCAACGTCTATTATTAGAGATCTGTGTTGGTGGATGCACTCTAAAATGCTTTAACCGTTCAAGTGTCCTCTACCTTCGACGTTCACATAAAACCTACGTGCCTGACACAAGAAAAAGGCAAAAGAGTAAAAGACTTTATAGCATCATAAAAAAAAAGATTACCGTAATCATCACAGATGAAAAAAAAAAGTTTAGAATTTTTGTACTTGCCCAAATCAATATTAAAAATAAAATATAAAAAAAATACAGCATGTGTCATTATAATGCTATGCCATGCTACATGTGCGGGTCTACAGGGTAACGTTTCTTGTGGAGAGTGACATGCCACGCTAAAGAGGCTTTTAGGACATGCAGTGCTCCTTTGGGAAATTAAATATGCAAATTGCGTCTTCAGAGAGGAAGAGGACTTGAACTCTAGTGCCACCTATAGGAAGTAGTGATCCTACAAGTCAGTATTGACCCTTTAACGAGCCGTGTCACATGACTTTGAATAAAGCCAAATCAGAACCTTAATTTGCAGACACCGTGTTTTGGTGTGTTGCCTCTCCTCCTAATCTGGCTTTATGAGAGACCTCTGACTGGGGTCTAAGGGGTAACATTTTTCCTTGTGAAGAGTGTCATGCCAGGGCTACCAGATATGCAATTTTCATATTTAATTTACTGATTAGCCTCCTTACAGTGGTGTGTCAGGCATGTTATTCCCCACAAGGAGAAACATTACCCTTTAGACTACAGTCATAGGCTTCTCATACAGCCAAATCCGATCTCATGCTTTGCACTGATGAGAGGTAACACACCAGAACACGTGTCTGCAAATTGAGATTCTGGTTTGGCGTTTATCCTAAGTCATGTGACTAGGCTCCTTAAAGGGTCAATATTCACTTTTAGTATTGCTACTTCCAATAGGTGGTGCTAGAATTCAAGTCCTCTTCCTCTCCGAAGAGGCAATTTTCATGCAGCATCTGCAGCACACCGTCAGGTGCTAGGTAGTATTAAAGGGAACCTGACACTGGAAAAAACACTATTAACCTGTAGATGTGGGGTTATTTATTATGCATTATAAATATTCTGCAGGTTAATAGCGTTACTAACCTGCCCAGCGCTAGCACTTAGACGAACGCTGCAGGGAGGAAATTAATTTTATTCCTCCCGGCAGCATTCAGGTTTTCAGCCCTTACTGACACTGGCTCTGTATTGGGGCCGGCTGTCAGTCAGGGCCGGGAGAACGGTTACATCCGCCGCTCTGTATACTCGGTGACTGAACCAGAGCCAGTGCCACCCCGATGACTGAAAGCAGGACTCTGCCGGGAGGGAATAAAGCTCATTTTCTCCCCACAGCGTTCAGCAAAGTGCGAGCGCCGGTCAAGTTAATAACGCAATTAACCTACAGATTACCCTCATATTTGCAGGTTAGTAGCACTTTTTTCTAATGACAGGACCCCTTTAAGCTCCCATAGTTAGGTATGTGTGTCCCGCAGCCAATCAGTGGCTGTTGTGTAGTAACTTCCCTCAGACAACCGGAGGCCGATGATTGGCTATAGGACTCATGTGGCAAAAAATGTCATGCACATCCCCGACAGACTTGGCGCCGACATCTCTGGAACAGCGGTGCTACAGAACGTGAGTATATGTTAGTTTTATTTTCACAAGGAGGGGTACTTATTTTAAAAGGGGGTTGCAGCTCATCAGTGGCAAAAGAAACACAGACATTGACATCTCTGGCACGCAGCCAGTCAGGGTGGTATATGCATATTTTTTTATTTTATAGGGTCCATTTTAGTATTTAATAAGCTGTTGTCCAGTAGTGACGGCCTGTTTAGCATAATCTTGTACGTTTTAGGTGCATTACTGTTTGGAATTACACTGAGCATGTACATGTTAGAAACTAATATCTTTATAGAAGAAATGAGTGGCTGCTTATGAGCGAACCCTGAACCCATCACATTCAAACAAGAATCAAGGGTCAGATACAAGGTGACGCCTTAGGTTGGCGTTTTCTGCAGTACGTGACGCTCTTTACACACAATCCTCATATTCCTATTCTCAGGGTCACAATATCTAGTGCTCCGTGCACATTACTGTCTTGGCAATGTCAGATGAATCAGACATTCATTCAGGTGAGAAAGATTGAGTCGGCCCCAGCATTGTTTGAAACAATAAGCTGAAAGAATTATTTGCAGAAATGACTCACACCTGCGTATGCTGCACGCCATTCATTTACATTTATATTAAAGGGAATTTTTTTTTTAAAGGGCGCCCCAACAATAAACTAGTTGCAAAGCTTTTCAGTGCTGAGACCCCCTACAAATTAATTTTGATTTTTATCAGTGAGTTGTCATGGACCACATTCAGACCAATGTTAGATAATCAGTGTGTTAATTCACATGAAAATGTTTTCACCTACAAAGAAGGACTTCGGATGAGACGCAATCATCAAATTTAAGGATTGCCTTAAAAAATGGATTAGTTGCAAATATTACTTGGAAAACTGAAAAACGGCAGTTTTTTTTTATTTTTTAAAAGAGGAATTAGGTTTAAAAAATGGATGTAACAATATTTAAATCCCCAGAAGTGTCACCACAAGGAGAAATAAATGACTTAGTGTCTACTGAAATCAGTGGGCCGTCCATTCAGAGCATAAATGTGTCCATGGATCCATCCACACACTCACATTCATGTGTCATGGTCCGTGATCCACAAACTGGCTGTGGCTCTCCCAACCTGAACTCAACAACCTAATAGGCATATACCAGGCTGTCAAGGTCAGGTTGGGAGACCAGAAGGCAGTCTGTGCATCGTGGATTGACTATGGATGTGTGAATGCAGCAGAAAAATGGACACATTGGGTTTAAACTCTAGCTAATTGATGGTGGTGGAAAAGTAGGAACTTTATTCTATCAATTCAATTTAGAATTTTTTAATGCTGTTGTCTTATTACAGAAAGCCCTAATATGAGGGGTTGTTAGGGGATTTTAGAGCAGAAACTAAGTGAAAACTCTCCAAATCCTCCTCAAATCTCAAAAGTGAGTATTTATGGTACGTGTGGTGACAGTTTTCAAACGTGCCGGAGACATTTGCACACGTAAACCCATTCAAGTGAATAGGTCTGTCCACATGTCAGTGTGTTTCCATGGACCGTATGTCTGTGGGCTAGACATTTTTTAACAGCAGCATGGGCCGCAAAACCACGTGCACACTGACGACACATGGATGACATCCGTGCGTCATCAGCGTGACACGTACTGGCTTCTGGGAATCAGAGGTACTGTTCGTACTGTTCCCCGCAATATTTAATTATTTCCATTTTTGACAAACAGCCAGCTAAAGCAGACAGCTGGGGGCTGGTATTCTCAGGCTGGTAAGGGGCCATGGATATTTGCCGCCCTCAACCTAAAAATAGATTTTTAGATGCGCCAATTCTGGCGCTTTGTCAGTCTCTTACCACTTGTCCTGTGGCGGTGGCAAGTGGGGCTTATCCCCAGACATGGATTACGGCATGGAACAAAACGACGGACAGGTAAGGGATATGGTTGTTTTTTATTTTTATTTTATTACAGGAGACATTGGCTTCAGTGGAATGGGTGATGACGTGAGTATGGTTTAATTTAGATTTATTAAAGGAGTCTGTGTCATTCTTTCAATTACAGGACATTATACTTGCTGTGTGTTTATTTACAATATAACTACAGGATTAGTAATGGATAGGTGTCTTATAGATACCTCTCCATTACTAAGCCGTGGGCTCGATGTCACCAGACAATACAAAGGTGACATCAACGCCAGAAATATGAAACCCACTTGCCACCACCACAGGGCAAGTGGGAAGAGCCAGCAGCTAATAGATGTACCTGTTCTGGGCTGCTGCGGCCACTATTTTTAGGCTGGGGGGGGGGCAATATTCATGACCTCTTATCAGCCTTAGAATACCAGCCCAATGCTGTCTGCTTTAGCTTGGCTGGTTGTCAAAAAATGGGGGACCGCCATGCTTTTTTTTAAATTATTTATCTAGATAATTAAAAATACGGCATAGGGACCCCTCTATTCTTGATAACAAGATTTGCTAAAGCTGATAGCTGGGGTAGCAGCCCGCAGTTGCAGCAAAGCGGCATATGGGTGCAATAGTAAGTTATGGGTCTGTGCATGTACACGGACTGGACTGTCTTTGGATCCATAGAGTTACTATTGAGCCATACTATATGGATCCATGTGCTGTCCATTTTTAAAAACAGACACCGTATTTTTTAAGAAATACAAGCAAATTATTTTCTCTAAGCCATCACATCCCATTTTAGTCTTGGTTTCATACATCATATTCAAACAATATAGGTGCCCATGCACCTTCAATCTGCCCCACTTGCCCAGACATATGCATGCTCAGCTAGGCGTAGCATGCACCTGTTTCCAGTTGACAGCTAGAAGTCACTGTCAGGCACCTGTGCTGAACTGCAAGTGGGAACAGATGGATTAAGCTTGTAGAGATTTGTTTAACGCAGAATTGTTTTGAACAGCCTGAGCCTGAGAGGTTTATTACTCACGAGTTTTTCCAATAACCTATAAGCAAAACCCAGCTCATCCTGTATTATCTAAAAAGTAATACGAGTTGGAAAAGTTGCACTTCAGAGGCATTATCTCTGTAGGCTTAATGGCTGCGTTCCTTCTAGAATATGTCACTTCTCATTGGAGATTATACCTACTATGTGGTAATCCATGTTATGGCTCAGGCTTTTCTCCAAACACTTTCTTGCTTCATTAGTCTGCATCAATATTTTTCATTCCTTGCTGCTTACTTGTTGTGACTTGTGTTTCCATAAAAGTACCTAATGGACTCGGGTTATGTTTTATGTTGCTGTGGATATTATGATTAGGTCATGCTCTTGGTTCTCTTAGCTGATGCTGAAAATTAACTCACAAGCACAATGTAAACTGGGTGCTGGCAACATTGGAGTGGGTTAATTTTCAATATATTCTTCTATTTAGGCTGCCGTCACACTATCAGTATTTGGTCAGTATTTTACATCAGTATTTGTAAGGCCGGTTTCACACGTCAATGGCTCCGGTACGTTAGGTGACAGTTTCCTCACGTACCGGAGACACTGACTCACGTAGACACATTGAAATCAATGTTTCTCTGCACATGTCAGCGTGTTTTCACGGACCGTGTGTCCGTGTGCAAAACACGGAGACATGTCAGTGTTCGTGGGAGCGCACGGATTACACGGACCCATTAAAGTCAATGGGTCCATGTAAAACACGTACCGCACATGGAGGTTGTCCGTGTGCAGTCCGTGTGCCGTGCAGGAGACAGCGCTACAGTAAGCGCTGTCCCCCCGTGGTGCTGAAGCCGCCATTGATATCTTCTCTGCAGCAGCGTTTGCTGTAGAGAAGATATGATAAATCCTTTTTTTTTTGTTTCTCGTGTTTAAAATAAAGATCCCTGTCCCCCTCCCACCCCCTGTGCGCCCGCCCGCTGTCATTAAAATACTCACCCGGCTCCCTCGCAGTGTCCTGTCCTCGCCGCACCTTCTCCTGTATGAGCGGTCACGTGGGGCCACCCATTACAGTCATGAATATGCAGCTCCACCTCCCATAGGGAAGAGGGAATATCAGCCTCCAGCTGTCTGTTTTAGCAATTCTGTTTGTCAAAAATAGGGGGGGAAGACCCAATGCCATTTCTTTTTAATTATTTTTTTAAATAATTAAAAAAAACTGTGTGGGGATCTCTCTATTCTTGATAACCAGCCTTGCTGAAGCTAACAGCTAAGCATTGCAGCCCACAGTTGTTAGTTTTGCCTGGCTGGTTATCAAA